>NC_142087.1:70254450-70857888 GCF_054644295.1 Miniopterus natalensis | reverse complement strand
ATGTTTGGCTCCGCAGAGCAGTGTTCTCAGGGAGGCTGTGACCTGGTGACCTCACACAATTGGATCTCTCATTTTATGGAGAATCTGAAGCTCCTCGCCATTGAGCTGACCAAGAATAGCAGTGCGATTGTTTCCTTCTCCGCTTTAGCACATTCCAGGGGACCAGGGGCTGCGCTTCCTGAGCAGAACTGGGACAGTATCTTATGGAAATGCCATGAGATGAAGGACGCACAGGGCGGAATTTACAGAACCCGCACAATGAGACACTCGGAGACCCTGGGCCAAGTGCGCCAAGGGTCCCCTTGCATTTGGTAACTGAAAGCAATCAGATCTCCTTTTGCATAGACCTTCCCCTGCAAACCACCTACCTAGTGGCTCAATAGCCCTCCACTGAGCTGACCCTGTGTCGTCCTCGCAGTAACCCCCCAGCCTGTGGCTCTGGCGCCTCTGGGAGGGGAGGAGGCTGCAGCCCAGCAGCACCTGAGCCTTCGGGAACAGATGCAGGGGACCAAAGAGGAGCCCTGACCCATGGGAGTGCCTGGTTAGTAAAGTGGGGCCGTTTTCTTCAAGTGTTTGATAAACCAAAAGACAAGAGCGTTTGGAAAAAAGAAATGAGAAAAAGTTAACCTGCAAAGAGGTGAAGAGAATCAGACTTTGAAAGGACCTTCCCTCTGAGCAAAGAACCAAATAAAAGAAGAAAACCACAGGATCGCAAGTCAGTTGGATTCATACTCTTTTGCTCATGGTGGAAAACTAACTATTTCACGTGATCATCCTATCCACAGGCATTGGCATTGTGAAGGTCAGGCAGAAAGCTAGACAGGGTGGGCAAAAGTAGACTTACAGCCGTGAGTATGAAGAACACAGAATTTATTCTTGTATTATTATTTATTCTTGTATTACACATTTTTCCATACAAACAGCTGTAAGCCTACTTTTGCCCACCCCTGTATTTGTTTAGGGAGTTCAGGTTTGTAGGAATTTCTCAAGCTCTTATTACCTTGTGGACCAGACACAGACAGAGTGACCCTGTTATTTTGGTTTATCTCAGTGTGTAAATTCTTTTTTGTGTCTGTTTCCTGACTGTGGTCTTTCATATCCTTAATCATAATGGAAGGAGAGCAAAGTAGCAGTTTTGCTTCCCGAGTCCCTCCTTTGTCCAAATTCCTGCCCCTCAGGTGCAGATTCAGCCACACAAGAGGTGCTCAGTGATTTTCTGACTCAGTATCATTTAGGTGGTGTTTTATTTTATTTGATGACTTTTGTTTTCATAGGGGTAACAGATGTTTAATACTCAAAGACCCTCTTGTACAAAGACCCAGAGCAACATGATATTAAGGCTTAAGAGTTACTTCTACCTGGAGGCCTTCTAAAACCTCTAGGGGTATCAATTTTATGTCTTAAAATTATATTATTTTCCTTGTCAGTTTGTCCATTGAGGTCGTGAACCAAGAATGATCACATTTACTTCTACCAGGCTTTTCCCCCAGTACCTTTAACTTTTGGATGTATGTATTATTCTGGGCTCCAGAGAGACAGAACCAATAGGAGACTGATAGAAAAATAGATGATAGATAGATAGATAGATAGATAGATAGATAGATAGATAATAGATAATAAATTAAATGGATAGATAGACAATAGATAGATAATTTTAGCTGGCTAGCTAGGTGATAGATTACATAAATAATAGATGACAGGTTAAATAGATGGAGAGGTGATAAATGGCTGATGGATAGATGGATAGATGATAGATAGAGAATAAAGAATTGGATCACATGATTATGGAGGCCTGGAAGTCCCATGATCTGCAAGGTGGAGATCAGAGAAAGCTAATGGTTTCTGAGTCTAAAGTCCTGAGAACCAGGAGCACTAACACTGTAAGTCTCAGCCTGAGGGCAGAAGACTGATGCCCCAGCTCAGTCAGACTGAGTGGGAAACCCAGGCCCTCAGCAGCCTCACACTGGGGAGAGACATCTGCTTACTCAGCCCAGTCTCATCTGGAACCCCACCCAGACACACCCAGAAATAACATTTACCAACTATCTGGGCACCCTGGGACCCAGACAGAAAACTGACCATCACAATGCATCAAGGGCTCATCTTTCCCGGACAAGCCCTTGTTTGTGAATGTCCCAGGCCTGCCTCTGAGCCCTCGGTTCCATGGCCACAGGGCAGATTGAGATCTGTTCGCGAGGAGACACAGAAGGCTTGCTCCCCGTGTGAGGTGTGGTCCTTGGACTGTCTTCCCTAATTAGATGAGATATCTGGCGTGATCACGGTATAGATCTGATTAGATTTATCCAATTGCATTCTGGCTGGGTAAAACCCACATTCTTATTGAGCCTATGCAAATAATAGTATGGTTACAGGGAGTGCACGGCCTTAGAAGCATTTTGAATCATTTAACCACCATTGCCATTGTTTTATGTTATACTTTTTATAGAATCATTATTCTTAAGTTTTCCTTCATGACTTATGAATTTATAATCTACATTAAGATCTTTCATAGGATTTCCCCCACTCCAGAACCTGAGGGTTCAGTCGGAACAGACATCACTGAAAGAGTGTTTTATACCAGTTTAGCAAGTGCCTGTTCAATCGAGGGTCAGAGCTGAATTAAGAAGAAATAAAAGTTTTCTTCACAATGTGCATGTAAAACAGAACACTGGCCACAGTTAAACCAGTTCATTCTGTTCATTTAGTTCTAGGGGATTCATTTGTGTTTTATTGATCTCAGGCTAAACAGTTTATTTCCATGAAGTCGCTTGCTTTTAGAGGGGAACGTTCTGGGAATGAATCCTGATTCCGTGACTTGAGGGTCTCACAGAGTGTGGTAAAGACGGCATCTTTCAATGGGAAGCGTGTGCCCCTGGGCCTAGTCCTAGTGGTTTCAACTACTATCTGCTTCAGTCCTTTGCTGAAGCTCTTTGGATGCTTTTCCCCCACAAAAGACTCAATTTCTGATCTGTTCCTATAGCAGGGCCCTTTAGATGCGTGTTCAGAAAATGCTAATCTATTTATTGACAGATACTGTGTCCATCTTTGTACATGGACATAAGTATGTTTCTGACACCCAATGTCATAATTTCCAAAATATTTATATTAATAAAATTTTATTTATATATAAGTAATACAGAGAGGTTTAGCTCTTTGACTTGCTGGTTTTTCATATTGTGGACTTAATAGTGCTGAGTACATTAAAACTAGAGAATGCCATCTTATTCCTATTACCTCATTTTAAGAGGTGGGAGATCTAATTGTTGTGATACCCAGCAGACATCTGGGAAACTCCAAAGATAATGTAGGCATCAGAGATATCTCTACAGTTTTGGAATTCTGATTTTAGGTTCTGAATTTGGGAAAGGAAATGTCAAAAAGAGTTATCAAAGGAGACATGATATGAGCATTAACCACAGATGCCCAAAGATAAGTGGTTTCAGGTAATATTTAAAGGAAACACAGCAATACGTAAGAATGCTTATTTGGAACTCTATTTTATTTTAGTTTTTTGGACTCATCTGAAAAATGTATTTTTTAGTTGAAAAGAGAAAGGAAACAGGACTTTGAACTGGGATAAGTAAGCAAATATGGCCACCTGCTTTTTTATTCATACTTTTTTGGGTGCACAACCTCCATGTTTGAAAACGAAAGACGTTTGTTAAAATTGATTAAAGAGGTGCTGGCCCATGGACACAGACGGCAATGTGGTGAGGGCCAGAGGGAGGGGAGAGGAAGGTCTAGGTGTGGGGGGCAAAGGAGGGGAAAATGGGGGACATCTGTAATAATGTCAACAACAAAAATACAACATAGTATTTTAAAAAGATAGGAAAAAAGTGTGGCCAAAACAACGGGCTACAGAGCATTTTAGTAAGAAAGAGAACCAATGATATCTGGGCGAAGAATATCTTTTCACTCTTCCCTTTTTTCTTTGTTTTTGTTAAGACCATTCTATATATTCAAGGATCAACTTACTACTTTAACAAAAAGAGATCCAGTTTCTTCCTTTCCTCTGTTTGATTACCCTGCACACGGCGATTTGAAGGAAAGGGTGCACAAGCTTCTCACCTTATGAAAAAATCAAAGTCAATTAGCACTGAGCCAACCTTGTGGAAATTTTTGACATGTTTCTTTGCTCATTTCAAGTTCACTATATGCAGGCATTAGAAGCCCAGGCTCTTACGGTTATGTTTTCTTTCTTCCCATACTGTATCTTCTCCTAGTGATCCATAACACACATTAACATTTTAAGGGATCCATGAAAACCCACATTAATTAAATCAGCAGTTTCCAGACTCAGTGACCAGGAATTCCCCTCTCTTGCCTTTTTCTTTTTTCTTCCCATAACAGCTGTCATTGTCCTGCAGAACCAGGGGTCCGTGGGTACACTTTGGGCAAGGCTAGATCATAGTATTTATCTCCATTCTGGGGGTGGGGATAAGTCTCTGGGGAAATAAACGCTTCATGCCAAGGCATTTTGAAGCTTCTGAGCTTGATTTGGGTGTTATGGTCTGGGCCGAGGCAAGAGGTGGCTCCCCTGCATGGTGGTGTACCCCGTGGAGTGTTTATGCCCATCTCTGCCCTTAGGCTGTGAGGTACTGAGGGGTGTGATGCTTGTTGAATGAATGAATAAATTAACCATATTTCTGCTGTGAGGAGTCTTTGTAGCTGTGCCACCTCCCCCTCCGTCACCCTGATTGTTGGCTTTTTTTGGGGCTTGAAAATTAATATATCTCATTTGCCCTAATGGATTATTGTATAGCATGAAGTCTGGTTGGGGTGGAGTTATTCTTGGCTGGTGACTAAGCTTAGGCCCAGTCTCTGAGAGAACCTGAAGGGGGAAAGGTAGGCAGGCCTTTCTCTTCCTTGGGCCCCAGTTACTCTTCAGTTGGATGCTGAGAAAACTGGCTCATTGTAAGTTAGTTACATTCTTACTCAGGGCCTGATGGCACTTCCTTCTATGTCCAATCTTGTTGCCAGCTTAAAATATTTCCAAAACATGTCTCTCTTCATTTTATAGGATGTTTGTACCAACATATCAACAGCAGAACATTTTTAACGTGTTACTGAAATTGCTTTTATCTTCTGCATTGTTTCAGAGACAAATGGTTTGCAAGATTGTAAATCTCATGAAACAGTGATGTGAAGGCGACAGGAGTCGTACGCAAAATCCATAAGTATTGTCTGGAAGCAGAGAGCCGAGGACTCAGAGGAGACTGTTAGTGTCGTCATCACTGCAGGTGATTATATTAAACCACGGTCTCAAACCATTGGACATTTGCCCAAGTAATTACTTGCTGCGAGTTAACCTAGTTACTGCGCATTTGTTGAGAGTTCAGCTCTGCATAAAGGATGAAATAACAGACAAAATAATTCCTGCCCTTGGAGAGCTTCCAATCTGGTTAACAAGAGGAAATGCGATTCAAGCAATAAACGTGCAAAAGCACCTTGCTTCTAAGCAGTTGAGGCTTAAAGATACATTTTTGCACAAGGCCTGTGAACCAAAGAATGGGTCGGGAGTGGGGGTTAATCAGGAAAGAGGGAGCAGGTGACTTTTAAAGGATAGAGGCAGGAACAAGGGCACTCACAGGTAAGGGAGAAATAAACCTTTGAAAGGTATAGGGACTGAACTCATACAGGAATAACAGATTTATTAAGTGAATTCTTTGGAATAGCACTTGCACATCAAATAAAGAAAAGCATGTCACTTTTCAAAGATTTTTCAAGCTCATGCCTTTAATTTCGAAGTGGGAGTGTGATGGGTGATGAGGGTCTTAGGAACGTGACACGTGGTGCTGTCATGTTTCATGTCTGGTGAGGAATGAAGACGGCCTAGCTGGAAGGATTAAAATCGTCTAAGATCGTATTTCTGCCCGATGGCTAAGTGGGGGGTGGGGGCGGGGATCGGGGACACTGGCTCCTAAATAGTGATTCGCAGCCCAAACCCGCATTTCTTTCTGAAACTCATGTCCACAGCAAATGTTTTTCTCTAGGCCTGGGAGTTAATGCCCCAGAATAGGAAATGGTTTAAAGCCTTTAACGGGGAAATTGAATCTGAGAACTCCCTAACCCTTTCAAGCCGTTGATAACTTTCTAAATTCAGTTTGTACAAGGTGAAATTCTTGTAGGAGAGAGCAGTGCTCGCTCTACCCCGTAGCAGCTCGAGACATTTACAATCGATATGTGGAGGTGGAATTTTGGTGTTTGAGTGAAGAAAAATAGTGGCAAACACCAGGAGGTGGGCCTGGACTGGGGAGAGGGCATGAAGAATTAGGAGAGAGGAGAAAAAAGTTGTTTCCTCTTTGCATACTCTGTTCCATGTAGGGAACATTCAGGAAGGGTTTGTGGCCCCTGAATATATATATATTGGCTGTCCCAAATAGTTCTACATACTCTGTGATGCTAAAACAAATTCTGCGCATCCTCAATAAAGAATGTTGGATTCAGAAAAAAGAAAAGAATTATTGATGCTGTTTGTTGGTGGTTGTTGGGAGGACATCAGAGAGAGTAGATTACTGATATTTGTAGGGTGTTTTTTTCTTTGAGAATGATCTCAAAAGTCACAGATGACAGGACAAAGTGATATTTAAAGACTCATATTCGTGTCCAGACTAGTAAATCCTTTGTCAAGGCTAAGGTTAATTGGGCCTACCATCATCGCCCTTTGAACAGCCTCGGTGCTGGCAAATCTTCATTCCTTGATGGCTGTTGTAAGGATTAACGGGGATAGTTTTCCAAAGCACTTTGTGCCATTCCAAGCCCTGAATATAAGGGGGAGACATTGTGGTTTTCTGTTTTGACAGTTGTTAACATTAGATATGATTTTTGAAAGCAGTCAACAGTAATATAGAGGGAAGTCCGATGTATAAGGAAAGGGGGGGTCAAGCCAAGACCTGGCATTTGGAGTCCGAAATGGAGGCCAAGGTGGTGGGATTGTTCCATGTGGTTCATAAGCTGTGAGTGAAAGGCTGCATTTCACTGAAAGCTACTGGAAAAGAGGGAGCTTCAGAAATATCTCCAAAGTAAGCCCCGGCCTGCTGAAGGCGGCAGGCTTCAGGTGGGTGCGCACATTCCGGCGCACTTTCTGCAGGGCACCCTGGGGGCACAAAGGGAAATAAGAAAAACAAGTGAGGAAGGGCTGTGCTGCTGGGGAGAGTGGGGGGGGCTGGCTGCCCCCCAGAGAACCAAGCAAAGGATCCCCGCATGAGGCCCCGCTGCTGAGGCTGCTGCTGTCACAGGCGAGGGCCTCACTTGCTGCCGGCTGCCTGGGGGCACAGGGAGGGCCCATCCTCTCCTTTAAGGATGAGCCGAGGGGACGGCCTCCAGAGGTGTCTTTTGACTTTGGAGGACAAGGAGCTTGGGCGGTTGGACACACCTAGGTGTGGATTCTGGCTCCATCGTGTATTAGCAATCGGACAGGTTATTTAGCCATTCTGAATTTACTTAACTTTTCTTTTTTTAAAATATGTTTTTATTGATTTCAGAGAGAGAGAATTAGACACATCAATGATGAGACAGAGTCATTGATCGGCTGCCTCCTGCACGCACCCTACTGGGGATCAAGCGTGAAACCTGGGCATGTGCCCTGACTGGGACTGGAACTGTGACCTCCTGGTTCATAGATCGACACTCAACCAGTGATCCACATCAGCCAGGCACCTTTTCTTAAAAAAAAAACCCACAAAAATGGGGTATTTAGCAAGCTCTTCAGAGGCGTTTCTGATTTTTATTTTTTATTATACAATTTTTCAAAGATTTTACAATTGAACAAAATTGTATACATAAAACCCCCTGTGCATTCATCATGATGCTTCAACACCTATTCCTTTAAGCCAATCTTCTTTTTTTTTCAACTTTTACACAGCACCCGCCCCCCTCCAGATTACTGGAAATTAAATGACAGGCATCCTGTCATTTAAACCATAAACATTTCAGTGTGAATCTCTAAAAGATAAAGTCTCTTTTTAAAACTATACCCACAATTCCATAATCACACCTAAAAAAATATGATCAGTAACTTCATAATATCAGATATTAGCTGCCCAGCCGGTGTTCAAATTTCTCCATTAGTCTCATAATACTTTTATGAATTGGTTCAAATGTGGAGTCAAACACGGTTCATACACTGCAACCGGTTGATGTGTTTCTTAGAGCTCTTTTAACTAAAGGCTCTCCCTCCTTCTCATTTTATCCCCTTGCTATTTGTTGTTGTTGTTGTTGTATTGAGGTCAATTCCTTTGCAATTTGTTATTTGTCTTGTAGCCATTTCCTACGTCAAGGTGCTTTGAAATCTGAATGTTTCAAGGACATCAACCCAAATGAAAATGAAGAGGTTGGGTCATTAGATCTAGAAGACAAACCCTGTCAACCAGTTCCCAAGTGAAAAGAGTGTTCTTCTGTAGGCTCCTCAGAAGAGGAGCTGCATTAACCCTGGAGCCAGGGAGGAGGGAGATCTGCCCGAGGGACTGTGACAGAGCCCAACCCCAACGCCAGGCGCTCGAGGCTCAGTGTTCATTCTTAAGACCAAGGATTGGAAAATTATTATTATTTTTTAAGTGAATGAGCATGGCTATGTGCCAATAAAACTTTATTTATGGACACTAAACTTTGAATTTCATATAATTTTCATGTGTCACAAAATAGGATTCTTCTTTTGATTTTTTTTTTTTTTAACCATTGAACAATGTAGAGATCATTCTTGGTTCACAGGCCATACAAGAACAGGTGGATGGCTGGATTCGGCCTGTGGGCAATAATTTTCCAAACCCTGGTCTAAATATGGTCTCATACGTGTAGGTATTATTATTCAGGTATGATGAGGTCAACAAATCAGAAGACAACTGCCAGTGAAAAGGTACTTTGTCACTCACAGTTCCTGAGAGGAAGTGGCAGGGGTACCATAAGTTGGGGGGGCTGGGGAGACACAGGGGGAAGTACCAGGGCAAGTTAGGAAGCAGAAGGAGCTGGAGGAAAACTTGAGCAAGAGCCTTTATTTTGGTTTCTGTGGAAAAGGCAAGTCAAGGCAGGGTAGCAAATTTAGGGTTGGCTAGTTTGAATGATTTGGCAGGCATGAGGACTGTCTCTAGTTATCTTGTACCTGGCCCGGGGGAGGTTAAGGCGGGGGAGTGTTGGCTTGGAGTGTGAAAACCCCGGGTGTTTACTCTGGATTGGTTATCTTGCATGGGAAATGTATGCTCAAGGGTGAGTTCATCGCCATTTCTAGGAATTAGTTAGCCATGGGAAGGGCAGGGCAGTCTCCCAGGATCAGTCAGGTTCCAGATTTCAAAACATCAGAATAAAAAGACATTTCAATACACAAGATTGCCTACTGCATCTCCACAATGTCATTTTATATCTTCCTTTGCCTTCCGTATTTGCTATAAATTGGCAATGAAATTTTGGGGCTTGGTTGGATTCAAGTTCTATTTTTTGTGTGGCTTCTATCACAACATGATATCCACTTATCTCTCCTTTTGTTATGCTAGCAGCCACTGATGATCAATGGCTAGACACACCATTTAATTAAGGATTCTAATTCTACCATTCCTTCTCTACTTATTAGCCTGATAGTTTTTCCTATGAAGAGAAATATCTCCTCATCAACTATTTGGTAACCCAGAGATAGACTGTCCAGGAAAAGTAAAGTAAATCTTTATTCTTTTCTTTATTTACCAGCATCCTCTGAAAGTGGCCAGTGAGTTTGTTTCACAGATTTAAACACATTTGATCAGTTTCAATCCACTGTAGTTATTTTTTTAAATTTATTTTTATTGTTGACACTATTACAGATGCCCCTGTTTCCTCCCCTCTTTGCACTCTTCCTCCCAGCCTCCACCCGCCCTCCCCTGGCTTTCCCCACACTGTTGTCTGTGACCATGGGCTATGCATATATGTTCTTTGGCTAATTTCTCCACCTTTTTTTATCCAGTCCCTCCCCACTCGCCGCCCCCTGCCCCTGACATCCCTCAGTCTGTTTCACGTATCCACGCCTCTGGTTCTATTTTGTTCGTCAGTTTATTTTGTTCATTAGATTCCACATATGAGTGAGATCATGTGATATTTGTCTTTCTCTGACTGGCTTATTTTGCTTAGCATAATACTCTCCAGGTCCCTCCATGCTGTCTCAAAGGTAATAGTTCCTTCTTTTTTATAGCTGTATAGTATTCCATGGTGTCAATGTCCCACAGCTTTTTTATTCACTACCTGGGATCAACCGTATCTCCAAGAAGCCCTCTTCCTTTTAGAAACCGTAACCTCATCACTTTTCAGTCCTCATTGCTTCTGAGTTGGTCATCGGTTCTAGGTCTTATCAATGGAGAGAACAGGGAAACACATGTATAAATAATTGGTTGACATGTTAATTCTCTTGTAAGTGTTGGTTCTCCTCATTTTTTCTTCTTCAGCATACTCTCCTTCCCATTGGGTTGTTGAGTTCATACTGATGCTTCCAACTCAAATTTAAGTACTCAGGTTTTTTCCTCTAATTCTTCCAATAATACACCTGGGTCATCTTTTTCAATGCTAAAAATGCTGGTTCCCAACTCAAACCAGCACATTTACTCATTTGCTTTATCTCAAAACACACAGACAGCAGCCTCAGAATAACAATTGCCACACTACCACCGACAATGTGGTAAGTGAAACAGCTTCATTTTTTAATAGTTCTTTTTGTCCTTAGGTTCTATTTCAGTAAAGGATGTCCATTTAAATTCTGTGCTTTAGAGCCATTGAAATAGCCCCTTTCAGTGTGGTTATGCTCTAGCTCAGTTCTTCACTAGCCCATTCATTTCTTCATTTTGGTTTAGCTTCTCAAGAATTTTTAAAGTTTAAATTGGTTTCATAGTCAAGGAATACTCCGAGAAGGCTAGTTTTTACCCCCATCTTCTCCACTCTGTTCCCCTTGCTTCCATCATTTTAGTTTTTGGCTTATCTTTGCTTTTTCTTTTTTCCCCTTTATGTATAAGCAAATTTTGAAAACATAAGCAAATACTCACCCCCCCCCCACTCAGGTGAAAGTATCATATGATATATTCATGCTTTTATCCACCTTGCTTTTTTCACCTGTATACAGTATATGCAACAGATCACTAAACAGGAATATTTTAAATACTAAATAAAATACAAGTCCACAGACTCTTATCCACAATTCCCAAATTCTCAGAGTTCTGAAAACCCAGAATTTTATTATAAGCTTGCAGCAAGCTCATTTGGGGGGAAAAATCAGATCTGAACATACCTAAAGTTATTTATTGTCTTTGTACTTATGTGCGTTTATATTTGATATATGTTTGACACTGGAATATGTTTTGAATATATTTGATTATGGGTACAGCCTCACTCCTGACAGAGGTATTGAATAATATACAGCTTATACACTGAGTTACCTTTCTGAAACCTGAAAATTATGGATTCGGGAACATACCTGGCTCCAAGGATTTCAGATGAGTCATTCTGAGCCTGTAATAGAATAAATCACTTGTTAGGAACTTGTAGTCCCTTTCCTTCTCCCAACACCTGCTTTGGGATTTTAAAAAACGATTCTGACTGTAACGCTGAGCCAGGTAAACCGTGTGATTCTCTCAGTGTGAATTCAATGGGAACAGAAACCCATGGGTTTTCCTTCCACAAGCAGAGCCTGGGTGGGGTTCTACGACTTTGTAGGTGAAGTGACCTCAGGAGCAAAGGTTTCTGGTGAGAGGCTTACAAGACTTAGGTTAGTATTTTGAAATTTTGAGGATCATTATGAAGAAGACATGTTTTAAAGAAAATCTTGACTAGAGTGTTTTCGTGGCAGTCCCCGACTGCGTGGAGCCCTTCTGTGTTGGAGCGCCATAGGACTTTGAGGTGGAAAGAATATTAATTGTTGCTGGTAAGCATCGTCCAGAAAGACTGGGCTGACCTTGACTCGAGCAAGAAGCCTCTCCTGACTTCTCCTGTTGCTCTTACGGGGAACCATGACATTTATGGTGCTTACAGCGGGCAGGTATGAAAGACAATTATAATACTACTCTATTGCTAAGGGGCTTATAGAATTATTACATCGTACGCTTGATCTGTGAGATAGCTTAGGCTACATTTTTTTCACAAGTAAGAAACAGAGGCCTCTCCCTGTGGTGACTGTCTAAGGAGAGGGTTCTGCACCCCTGTCCCACTGACAGAGGCCTCGAACTTGCTCTGGCCAGCAGACTGTGAGTGGGAATGACAGGGCCACTCCTGAAGAAGCATTAAGAGCCAGCATGTTATTTGTCACGTGCTCTTTCCTTCTGTCACAGGACTGATCAGGTCTAAAATAGAAACTGCTCCATCAGCCAGGACCTGAGGGTGAGGGTGAGGGTGATATGGCACAAAGCGATGGCCACCCAGTGCTGGACATGTGATGTGAGTGGCAAATACTCCTTAGTTTATAAACCACTGCTGTTACCAAAGCAATGTCCACATTTCCGACAAGTCCAAAGGGGAAAACTCAAAATGTCACTGTTTGAAGTAAGGAAAGTGTTTGTCAATGCAGAAGGTGACAACCCAGGAGATGAGAGCCCTAGTGGTGCCTCAGATCCATTCTGCTCGCTGGACCAGGCCAAGGGATTTGAGGGCCTGCAGAAACAGGTATGTGGTAGTGCTGGTGGAGCGAGTTTTAATCAGAGGACCTTGGAACTTGGCCATTTATGTAACAGGGCGTCAACACCAGATCTTGCTGGACAAAGAACCCTTGGTTTCTATTTACCTATCTATCATCTATCATCTATCTATCTATCTATCATCTATCTATCTATCTATCTATCTATCTATCTATCTATCTATCTATCTATCTATCATCTATCTATCTATCTATCTATCTATCTATCTATCTATCTATATCTATCTATCTATCATCATCTATCTATCTATCATCTATCATCTATCTATCTATCTATCTATCTATCTATCTATCTATCTATCTATCTATCTATCATCTATCATCTCTATTGTTGAAAGCATTACAGATGTCCCCTTTTCCCCCCCATTAATTCCTTCCACCCCACAGCCACTCCCCACCCCAGGCCTTCACCACACTATTGTCTGTGTCCCTGGGTTCTGCATATACGTATGTAAATTCTTTGGTTAATCTCTCCACACCCACCCACTCCCACCCACTCCCACCTTCCCTCTGAGATTGGTCAGTCTGACCCATGCTTCTGTGTCACTGAATCTATTTTGTTCATCAGTTTATTAAGTTCTTTGGATTCCACAAAGTGAGATCACGTGATATTCGTCTTTCTCGGTCTGGGCTATTTTGCTTAGCATAATGAAGACCCCTCTGATGTTCCGGTTCTGGTTGTGTCCTGGTCCTTCAGTTCCGTGGGGGTGATGGTGAGACTTTGGTTCCGGGCGCAGCTGGAGGTGACACTGCTCTGCTCTGCACATGCCAGGCTGCATGACTTGCAGCACTGGCCTGCCGCCTCTGAAGAGCAACTCAGCATCTGGTTAAATGGGTAGGACCATTTCAAGCTGCTTCAGCGCTTACCCTGTGGTTTGGGGGTTGTTTCTTACCACAGCTCAGCCTAACTTACACCGACTGATACCCCGGCTATGGTCATGCAGCCAATGATTAAATGTGCTAGGGAGCCCCAGTGTCCAGATAAATCTGCATATTTTTACTAGAGACAACAGTTCACCTTTTGATTTTGCTGAAGTTCACTTTCCTTACCTATTCAAATTTCTGAAATAGCTTGACACATCTAATTAATATTTATTAATTAGTTCTTGAAATCCTGTGTATATGGCAAAATGTAGTACTAAAGCACCAGTATCTTTAGATATGGGAGTAAAAACAAAGTGGCTGAGAGATTAGTAATTGAGGAAGCAGAGGGATGGAAAGGGCACGAGGTACATCGTGATGGATGAATTTGTTTAGTATTTTCATTTTCTTTGCTCTAAACTGACAGAGAGAGGACTTTTGAAAGAAAGGTGCTTTCGTCAAAGCGTTTCATTTCTTTCACCAGAATGAGGGGGTGGAAAAGTTTCATTTCATGCAAAAAAAAAGAGAAAGAAAAAGAAAGACCATTCCTAGGGTGGAATTTTAAAAGTTCGATTTTGACATTACATCTTTTTCTTCTTATATACTTGTATGAATATGCTGAGTGAGTTTGGGGTCGAAGGTCCCTCTCTTTTTTCTCTCCCTCCCTCCCCCTGTTACCTTCATTTTATTAGAAGAAAACCCCCTAGAGCCAAGCTATCATGCTAGTACTTGCGTCCATACAAGGGGATATATTACAAAGGGCCTCGCAGCTCAGGCAGTGACACCTTTTGGATAGACTACCGCACTGTATATCCTCGGGGAACTGGAAGGCTCCAGCATGTTTATTCTACTATCTGTGGATGTCTGAAGAAATCAGTTAAGAGTGGGATATGATATGGTCATAAAGAAGTTGGGAGAACTCATCCCTTCCAGGAATCCCTGTGTATGGCTCCCTGTTATCCAAGAGGCCTGGAGTCAGTGTGTCACATGCCAGGAACATCTTGCTTCTACCGTATATTGAAAATAGAAATTATCTCAGTAAAAAAAAAAATACCATGTATATATTCCAGGATCCCATAAACATCTATTGAGTCCCTACTGTGTACCAGACTTTCTAATACTCACCTTCCCCCCAAAGCAACTTGGGATAACTTCAGGATTGGCATAAGATTCTGCATCTTCTTGGACCTAACTCTTAGTTACAGAACAATGGACGAGGTGGGAATAAACCCTTGAAATGCACCGGTCTGACTTGGCTTACAGAGTCTCCCTTTCAAGTGTGAATTGGGAAGGCAAGAAAGAAAGACCCACAGATGAGCACCCAAATGGAAGAGGTTGAAACTGGCCACTGATATAGTGGCACCTGGACTTTTGAGCAGCTGACCGTCTGGGATCAGAGGTGCAAAATCAGTGCCTGAGATGCTCATCATGAACTCACTGCCTCACCCTGAGCATTTTTATTACCAGGTAAAACATGTTTACTTTCCTTTTCTTATTTTTTAAGGATGATTACACTATAATAACTGTGATGAGCCACACTCTAATTGACTTGGAAGTTCCAAATCACACAAACAATAGTTTTTAAGAACATGAGCATATATATTCATACCCACACCCAGCATTCTGTTTCACTCTCTAGTTCTGACATAGCTGTAGGAAAACATACCCTTGATTCTATCCTGGTGTCAGTATGAATTCAATTCTTTTGTCACTTTTAATTTGAGGACAGCAAACTATCCTTTCCCTTCCATCAGTCTTTCCTTGCTCATAGATGTTTGAATAGGTATGAGAAAAACAAGTTGTGGCAAGCAATAACTTCCAACTGCATCTGTTTGGGGGTGGGGGGAGGAACAAATTAAATTTAGTCCATCCAAGGAGAAGCCTAGTGGCTGTTGTCAAATAAGTGGTATCAAGGCCAAAGGCCAGCTCTCCCCCCCAACACACTAATTCACTGTTTATTACTTCCCACAGAGTCTGGAAGGCACAGGGCTCCCTTGCCTTATGCAGAAATACTTCTCTGCTGAAACACTAATTGGCCAGAGTCAATGGAGTTGGCTGAGCTGTTTCTTACTATTTTGCTCACAAGGCACCAAAGACAGGAAGGCTTTTTTTTTTTTTTTATGGGCCAGAGCCAAATATTGCTATTATAAGATCATTTGGGAAAGCACTAGGAAGAGAAATATAAAAAAGATCATGAATGAAACACCAAAATAAAGCCTCATCCTGATACCTCTGCCTCTGTTCTGTTCTAGTTAAGAAATGTACTCTGTAGCTCTTGGGGCAACGCAGTGATGGGATTTAAGTCCTGGTAGTGCAGTTTTAGCATTTACATTGCTGAGATAGGGGGCGAGGCGAGATAGGTAAAAACATGTGCAGTTCTAGAAATGGTAATGAAAAATTATTGATAAATTATTTAGAATTTATTAAGAACTAGAGAAAGCCCGGCTGGTGTGGCTCAGCGGTTGCGCATTGACCTAGTATCCGGGAGATTGTGGTTCGATTCCCGGTCAGGGCACATGCCCGGGTTGAGGGCTTGATCCCCAGTAGGGGGCGTGCAGGAGGCAGCCGATCAATGACTCTCTCATCATTGATGTGTCTCTCTCTCTCTCTCCCTTCCTCCTTCTCTCTCTCTCTTTTTCTCCCTCTTCCTCTCTCTTTGAAATTATTAAAAAGCACCTATTTTTAAAAATATTTACTAGTTGGCCTTTTATAAAAAACATCTGCCGCCCTCTAGCCCAGAGGTAATCCTTGAGTTGGACAAAGTTAGTCTCTGTGGAAGTTTGTAAGATGGATATGTACAGGGGACAAATCCTTTTTCTGTAAAAATAAAAAAATAAAAATTCACAGTAAAAGGGGTCTTAATTTTGTAACAGAAGAATTTTCAAAATGAAGAAAGATTTTTTTGGCTGTGACTGTTGTGAAGCATCTCTATATTTAGGTCAGGCTTCTCTGTCTTTAGTGATAGCTACAGAGGGGAGTGATCAGGCTTTAAATTAAGGCTTTAATGTTAATTGGCATCAAGTATTAGCTTAAATGGGAGATCCTCTAGCCTCTTTATTTAAACTGCAGTTAGAGAGAAAAAGCTTACTCTTATCTCCCAGGGCTGGGTCTGTCTCAAATGCAGGACTAGTTTATGGAGGGGGCTTCCTCCCAGGCCACCCTCCCAAGCTGCTCCTTTCCAGGCTACATGTTCTGTGTGCCTTTTTGGTAAACATTTGAGCTCAGCTGCACCCACCTACCCCTCCAGCATCATCAGTCGACCCTGCCCCTGTGACCACGTGTGTGTGCATGTCTGTGCACATGTACCTGGGCGTGGTGAACACACACACACACACACACACACACACTCACACACACTCTGCTTTGGCCACTGTAACCTGCCAGCTCTCTACATACTCCATGAATTTTCATTCTTCCTGTGTCTGCTTCTGCTGATTCCCTGCCTCATGTGCCTGTTGCAACCACTCATTTGCCCCCAAAATCTAGCTGTGACGAACACGAAGCCACATTTGGGAGATGTGCTTGTCTGTTTCAAGCCTCTGTTTTCGAGCTTTCATTCCCTTGCCTTTGGGTGAGTGAGAAGACCTTTAAGGGGTCCAGTGAGTGGTCTGCTGCCTTGAGTCTTCTGAGCTACATTTTTAATACTTAGAGGAAAATCCTAAATTCACTAAAGGGCTGGAGTCTGCAAACCACAGGGAAGTTTTCTGACTTTTTCAGGCAAGCACTGAAGTCTTTTGAACTTCCACCACAACTTCCCGGTAGGTAAGCCCTGTCTGGGCAAAGCTAGTGTTTTGTTCTTTGAGTGGCCACCGAAGGCCTCAAGGCGGCGGCTGGTGTATGAAGCCATGCGGTGTGTGTTTATGTGAGGGAGAATGAATGAACGCGGACGCATGGGCATAGGGGAATGCTTGCAGGAGGGTGGACTGTTGGAGTCGGATTGCCATCTGACAAGTTAGTGGCACCTTAAACGACGCTGACATGTCTGGCGATTTCTCTTAGGCAGCTTGTTTGCAGCGGCTGTGTCCCCATGATCCAGCGTGGGGCTGCTGTGTCGCACAGCCTGCATTCAGAGCACAGGCGGACCCCCCACGTGCCACCAGCCCGAGGTGGCGCGAAAGCCTGGGTCTCGAGGCACACGTTCCCAGATTTTATTCCCAGCTTCAGCAGTTACTAGTGCAAGGACTCTGCAGAAGTTCCTTAAGGCTCTCCAAACCTGTTCCGTCATCTTCCAGCGGGGAGATTAATACATCACTGCGCTTTGATGAGGATTCAGCGAGGCCAGCTAGGATGCTGACCAGAAAAGGCAAATGCTTAACAAACATGCTTTGTGGGTAGTGCCTGCAGTTACTTGTGGGTCTTCACCGGGGACTTGTGCCACTGCGAACTGTCAGCGAGGAAGGTTTTGATGCTGTTACACGTGAATGTGACTATTCATTTCCTAGAGCTGCCATGACAAATTACTGCAAACTGGGCGGCTTCAACAACAGAAATGTATTATCTGACCGTCCTGGGGCTGGAGCTCCAAGGTGCTGGCAGAGCCGTTCTCCCTCTGCGGGCTCTGGGGGAGGACTCTTCTCGTCTCTGCCAGCTTCCCGTGGCTTCCCGCTCCTCAGCATTCCTGGGCTTGTAGCTGCATCACTCCAGTCTCTGCTTCTGTCGTCACATGGTCTTCTTCCCTCGGTGTCTCTGTGTCCAAATTTCCCTTCCCTTATAAGGACACCGGTCGTTGGATTAAGGCCCACCCCAATCCAGTATGACCCCGTCTGAACTACATTACATCTGCAAAGACCATGTTTCCAAATAAGGTCACATACATAGACAGGTACCAGGGCTTCGGACTTGACTGTAGTTTTGTGCAGACACAACTCGCCCCTCAGCGGTGACCATGAACATAGCTTCAGACGGTGGCAGGGAGAAGTTTCTCTCCAGGAACCTGCGGTATGACTTGGACAAGTCATTTAACATCTTTTGCCCTCAGTTTCCTCATCTGTACTATCTGTGAAATGAGGAGACTGGATAAGGTACTCAGATCCCTCAGCCTTAACATTTTATGGTTTCATGAAGTTTCTTGAAGTCCAAATGCACTAAACCTGAATTCATGGGGGTTTTTTCCTTCCTTCCTTCCTTCCTTCCTTCCTTCCTTCCTTCCTTCCTTCCTTCCTTCCTTCCTTCCTTCCTTCCTTCCTTCCTTCCTTCCTTCCTTCCTTCCTTCCTTTCTTCCTTCCTTCCTTCCCTTTCTCTCTTTCTCTCTTTTCCTATAATGGGGGCCTGAGATAAGGAAAGAAGACAGCATCAGTCCTCACAGGGAGCTCCCACGGGAATGGCCAGGGTGGGCTCCTGATAGCAGCCTTCAAACTGCGGGGGCCCACTTCCCACTGAAATGTGTTCTCTGTCCTCTTCTTTCAGTCCTAAACCACTGATATTTAAGTTTATTTCCATTTTTACAAAACCTGCCTCCATTTTAGTGGATGGTTATAGGATCCAACTTTATTTCAGTCACTACTGTGGGTGACTTTTGAACAACATTAAGAGCCAGAATGAAACACACAGATTTTTTTTTTTTTTTAAATAGGAAAACTCACACAGGGGACTCCAAGTGTGTTTGTATTCATCTCAGGTCTTTAGAGCCCCAACTGACGTCCATGTGGTTCATGGGCTCAAAATGGGCCTGGAGACTCACGTCTCATGTGAAACTAAAATAAAGGGCAAAACCCTTTAGTCTAGCAAATACTCCATAAAGGAGACTATTTGTTTTATACTTATAAAGCAGTTGAACATATTTCATAGCTTGGAAGAACCCTTAGGGTTTCCCTAGAGCTTTTTTGTTAAATAACTTTTAAATCCCAGTGCTGCTGGAGTCTTGGAAGTTGTGGGTTTTGTTATGAATGATGTCATTACTTAGGAAATAACCACCCAAACCACATTCTTTGTCAAGATTATATTGAGTATTTACATGACAAAAGTATATAGATTTTTCTGTGTATGCAGAAAACGTATGCCTTAAATAACATGTACTTGCTAAGTTGATTATGTAAATTTGGGAAAATGAGGAAATATTTGAGGCATAAATATTTTTAATATCTATACTCTTTGTTACATATACTAGGAACTATATTTTGCCTTCTTATTAGGTTTTGCAAGTATAGTTTCAGAATAATAATGATGATAATAGTCAAAATAGCAATGCAGGATTTTAATTGAGAATAATAAAATGTTCTGGAACTTGCTAGTGCATATAAATCTCTCACAACCGTACAATTAATTTTTTGATTTATTAGAAAAGGGTTGGCAGTGGTAAAATTCAGCCTGGCTCCTATTCTTATGACAGTAGTTATAAATTAGTGGCATCTGAATTAGCAAGGTTTTATTTTGAAGGAAATTTTAATTAAAAAAAAAATTTGTTTCAATTACATAACTTCTGTGTGTGTGTGTGTGTGTGTGTGTGCTGTTGCATCCATGATGTCTCCAGTAACGGAAAGTGCCCATTCGTGGGAGCTAAAGCTATCACCCTGAAGGCCATATTCTCAAAGGCATCATTTTTTGTAAATCCTCACCTGAGGATATGTTTTTATTAATTTTAGAGAGAGAGGGAGTGAGACGGGACAAGTGAGAAAGAAACATTGATGTGAGAGAGAAACATGCCCCAACCGAGGATCAAACCCACAGCCTGGGTATGTGTTCTCACTGGGAATCAGAACTGTGACCTTTCAGTGCCCAGGTCGATGCTCAGCCACCTGAACCACACCGGCCAGGGATCAGAGGCATCTTTTTTTAAAAAATATGTCTTTATTGATTTCAGAGAGAGGAAGGGAGAGGGAGAGAGAGAAATAGAAACATCAATGATGAGAGAATTGTCACTGATCAGCTGCCTCCTGCATGCCCCCAACTAGGGATGGAGCCCGCAACCCGGGCATGTGCCCCGAACTGGGACTCGAACCACAATCTCCTGGATCCTAGGTCGATGCTCAACCACTGAGCCACACTGGCTGGGCCAAAGGCGTCGTTTTTGAAGACATGCCTGATTCATTATTTGTGATCATTGCAGGTTATCTGAACCCTGAGCCAGTGGTTTGTTCCACAGCAGTCTGCTCTCTCAGGAGGGCTTGGGGGCAGTGTGGTACAGGGCAAGGAACCCTGGAGTCAGACAGGCCTGAATTCAAAAAACATTTCCACTGTTTACTAAGTGAGCTTAGAGAGGTGAGCTTAACTTCTCTAAGCCTCAGTCTGCACATCTGTAACATGGGTCCTACTTCATAAAATAGTTAGCAGGATTACACGGGGTAAAGCAGGGACAGTGCTCTTCAATGCACCATATAAATGTCAGCCAGCAGTATGAATTCACTCCAGGTCTTCCTCCCTATGCCCGGCAGTGTCTAACATCCATAACTGGCTTAGAGGAAATGTTTATGGAACAAAATTGAAATCACCTCTGTATGTGCTGGAAGGCTCACGTGAAAAAGAATTGGGCCTCATTTCGTCTTACTGTGGGACAGTTGGTTTGGATTAGAGGATCTCACAGAGCCCTTTTAGGTTTAATCCTAGATGAGCTTAGGTGGTATAATCAGAAATATATATTCGGTCTTTGTCCTGAGTTCCTAGCACAGAGCTCCTAAATCCCCTGGAAATTCCTGAGTTACCGGGTGATAGGATCATCTTTTGTTATTCATAATGAGCTCCTTTCAACCAATGAGTTTTTGCTAATGAGGTGACTCTTGGTGGGGGTGCTGGACAGCTTCAGGATGGTTACTGGTGGCCAGAAAGACCAAGCCACCCATCATCAGAAGTTTGGAACTCCCTGACCTCTGAGGAGGAGAGAGTTTGTGTTTCTTCACTAATAGCCAATGACTCAATCAATCATGCCTACTTAATGAAACCTTCATAAAAAACTCCAAATGAGGGAGTTCAGGGATCTTCCAAGTTGGTGAACACATCCATGTGCCAGGAGGGTGGTGCACCCAACTCCACAAGGACAAAGGCTCCTGCTCTGGGGATCCTTCCAGACTTGCCCTGTGCACCTCTCCATCTGGCTGTTCTCTCGACCCTTTATAATAAACTCTAATAGTTAAGCAAACAGTCTCCTGAGTTCTTTGAGTTGTTCTAACAAATTATTGAACCTGAAAGGGGATGGGTGTGCGATCCCCAAAATATGCAAGCAAGTTGTAGAGAAGTGCGAGCAGCCCAGGCATCCCATTTGCGACTGGCATTTGAAGTAAGAAGGCTTGCGGGACTGAGCCCCGACACCCGTGCAATCTGATGCTGACTCTGGTAGTTAGTGTCAGAATTGAACTGAATTGTTGGACACCAGGCTGGTGCCAGAGAACCAGAGACTATGAGAGCTTATAGTGACCATTCCTGGTAAGTTTTGTAATCCAGCCCACCCATGGCTCTTGTTTCTAAGTCATTAACCAGAAGGGTGGCTGGAACAAAGGCTCTCAGAGGTGTGTACATTTCCTCCCAGCATCTCCACTGTGTGTGTACAGTGACACGGATAGGGAGGGTCGCCTCTCTCTTTTCCACGCTGTTATCAAATGGGCATCTTAGAGTGAGAAATGGATGGCCTAAATAAGCAACTATAGGGTAGGGTACAGCAAACATAAATAACTATGTCTCATTTTCTTTATCTTGCAATAGTGCTAGGATGAATCTCATTTTAAGGAGCTCCCATGCTCTCAGAAATCACGTCTATGACTGTGGTTCATATTTTCAATTTTGAAAAGCTTTCCCACATGCCCGGCCGGGCGTGGCTCAGTGGTTGAGTGTTGACCTAGGATCCAGGAGATTGCGGTTCGATTCCCAGTCAGGGCACATGCCTGGGCTGTGGGCTCGATCCTCGGGGTGGGTGAGGGTGCAGGAGGCAGCCGATCAATGATTCTCTCTCATCATTGATGTTTCTATCTCTTTCCCTTCTCCCTTCCTCTCTCTGAAATCAATAAAGATATATTTAAAACAAAAAAAAAAAGTTAAAATAAAAAATGAAAAGCTTTCCCACACACCATCTCCTATCAGTTCCAAGTCTATGAGGCAAAATTAATTTCCTCGCCTCCTTTCTGTGGTGTCAGCTCGGCCCTGTTGAGTTGGATGCTGGAGGACATGTGCTATTACACTTCATGAGAACTCAAAAATGTTTTCCAGGTTGTAAATTGCTTTTTGTTTAATTTTGTCTTTCACAAACTATATATTCAGCATATGTCTCCGGAGTCTTTTATACATTAACAATTCAAAAACCCTTGACCTATAATCATATTAAAACTCTCATTTTATCTTCAGTTTACCCATAACAGAATCCTCTTACATGAATTGGGCAGAAGCCTTGTGAATAGATAATATCACCTCTTAAATGCAAGGGTTTTAGGAAGTAAATAGAGATTGTAAATTTAAATTGTGGCCCATTTTATTATTGTAGATTCTGTCACTATCATACAGTTATAAAGCATTCCAAATTTTATTGGTTAATCTATTTAGCCATCGCCTGATCAGTTTTATTTTATTTTGTCAGGATTACTGCCCCGTCCAACGGGTGAAAATGAAAGCAGTTCAAAATGAAAGGAGCTGCCTCCAGTCCCTCCAGGTGATCAGTGAGACCTGGGCATCCCAGTGATTCAAAATCAAGGGGCCATTTCCACAATAACCTGCAGGTGGGGAGATCAGATTATATCACTAAAGTGTTGTCCTTACAAAGAGTAGTTTAAGCTTGGGATTTTTCGATGGCTTAGCCCAAATTTGTTTCTCCAGCTAAATTTTCTTCTTAATCACTGAGGTTAGTTCCCTGTCCTGTTCCCAAGTGGAAAACCAGAAGTGTCTGTTTAAAGTAAAAATTACACTGAACGTCTGCCAGGTTTTGATGATCCAGACAAGTCATAATGTCATGTTAATGACAGCTTGGTCTAAATGTCATTACTCAGTTTTACTGGGGGTTATATTATGAGAACAAAGGGAGACAAGCCTAAAGCTGTAGCTAGCTATGTATGGCCATTCAGTTAACCTTCCATGTGGTTGTTTATTTGATTTGATTTTTGCAGTTATTTATGAGATCATGTACTTAAGGCAATGCAGTCTTCACAGCAGTGAACAGAATCTGCTACGTAACAGCATATTTATGGTTAGTGAACAGAATGATCTCAGTGGGTACACACAGGACATGGCATCACTTATTTTTCCCTTTGCAGCTCTGTCAGATCTCTGTTCCTTGGCCTGTGAGCGTGGCACCCTGTGTATGACCTGTGTGGCACCATGAGTACGTCTCATTGCTTTTGAGTGGCTTTTAGTTATGAGAACCAGCTCACTTAGGGAGCTGTGACTCACTTTCAAGAGTTAAAATGTCTCCTCTAGTCTAAATCAAAAGTTGAGTGTCCCATGCAGTCCAGGGCTTCTTTCCTCCCCGCCTCTGCCTCACCCTAGGAGGAGCCTCAGCCCAAAGGGGCCAGCTCCTTCGCTCTCCTTCCTGCTGTCCTTGCCCTCCCATTTCTTCTCGCAGGCCCCCTCCCGCAGCCAGGAGCCCATCTCGGTGCCTTCCCACTTCCCGCCAGGCGTGGAAGGAAGCTGTCATTCTGACACTTGGTAACTTTCTCTAATTACTCTTTCCTATTTCTAATCTTTCTTAAGTAAGCTGGAGGTGGACTACAGGGATTTTTCTCCTATTGTTCTCAACACTGGGGCTGGATTCACAATGTGTAAAAACAAGAAACGTCCCACTAAACATGTTTTTACAGACACATATATCACAGCACAGGTAGGTTTCCGTGTAGCAAGTTCACTTCACGTGATCAGAGCCCATCAGAGATCAACACAATTCTTAGAAGTTCTTTCATTTACTAGAGAAAGAAGTGATTATAGAAAGTGAATGGTGAGCCCAGCCGGGCGTGGCTCAGCAGTTGAGCATCGACCTAGGATCCAGGAGATCGGGGTTCCATTCCCAGTCAGGGCACATGCCTGGGTTTCTGGCTCCATCCCCAGTAGGGGGCGTGCAGGAGGCAACCGATCAATGACTCTCTCATCATTGATGTTTCTTTCTCCCTCCCTCTCCCTTCCTCTCTCTGAAATCAATAAAGATGTACTTAAAAATAAATAAATATATATTTTTATTTTATTTTTTAAAAAAGAAAGTGAATGGTGAAAGAATAGCCAACATTGACCCTTGGATGTTGTTGTTATGAGGGAGGAGAAAGGTACTCCCCCTTGCTGGTTGCTGGTGGGAGTGGGCTTCTTGGGATATCCCGAGGAAAGGAATTTTCTGACACTCTCATGGGAGGATGAGGTATTGTAGAAAGCTTTATTTTCGTGGAATTATACCGCTGAGTTTCCAAGGTTCCGTTTTACTTTTTCCTGCCAAGGAAGAAGTCCCATTTTGCCTTTAACAGGGCCAAGATCAGAGCCAGGGTCGAGAGGTTTTGCTCCATATTGGAGCAGTGTCCAGTCCAGCATCAGGCTAGCTTAGCTTGTGTTCCCTGCAGCACTTCATCAGTCCATTGCATGTGGAGTCTGCATGGCCACATGGCCATGGAGGGAGCATGGGCAGGAGCAAAGCCAAAGGAACCAGAGACCCAAGAGAGCCACAGACCAAGAGAGCAAACTCCTTTGTTTGGGGGGTTATGTATCCCCAAATTTTCACAGGCTTGTAGTGGCCCTGCCCATTTAGGCCAATGATCTCTGTTCCCAGGTTTGACTGATCGGCAGGCATCTTCCCTAGTCACCCTAAACTTTACTGCACATGCATCTATCTCCCCTTTGTAGGACCCCTTCCCCCAGTGACCCACAAGGAATCGTTCCCTGGGGAGTGTGAAATTGCAGCTTCCTACCCTGGCTGGTGTGGCTCAGTTGGTTGGGCATAGTCTCGTGCACTGAAGGGTTGCTGGTTTGATTCCCAGTCAGGGCACATGTCCGGTTGTGAGCTCTATCCCTGGTGGGGGACATGCAGGAGGCAGACAATCAATGTATCGCTCTCACATCAATGTTTCTCTCTTTGCCTCTCCTTGCCTCCCTCTAAAAATCAATTTTAAAATCTTTAAAAAAAAAAAGAAAAAGAAAAAGAAATTGCAGCTTCCTGGTGAAACTGCCCAAATGGCCATGCTTATAATGCCTGGCTCCCTTTTGCTCCTTTCCTATTATTAATAACTAGCTAATTACAATGGTATCACTATTATTTTACACTTTAGGGCCTAGAGGATCTGAGTGTCTTCTTAGGTTATCTTCCTTGGGTACATGATAAGATGACCTTGGTGTCAACATTGACAAGGGGTTCCCATTAGTCAGAGACAGAATCAGGGTCGTCTGTCTCCTCTTGGTACTCCCTCTTGGGTAATGGGTGGTTTGAATATGGAGAGGTGTTCTGAGCTAAGTGCTGTCTCTACTTTAATTTGTTTATATTTTCATTTAACTACACTGTTGGGAACATTAAATCAATGTGGATGAATTTTGAAGAATATAATCTAGAAAATTCAATTATTTAGTGCCTGGAGCATTTTTCAAAGATTAAATAGCTGCTTAAAAATGTGTAAGCCTTTACTATTAAAATTAAATAAATGTTTGCTCCATGCAATTAAATTGCATTGTCAAAATGGTTTGTATAACTCCTCAAAACACATTTTGTGTTATTTTTGTTTCGCCTTTTCCTAATTCCCCCAGGCAGAATTAGAAACCGCTTTCCTCTGTTGCTCCCATAGCTTTTTCTTTACACCTCTGTTATAGCTTGATTCAATTCAATTTGATTTGATTTAGTTTGAAATAACATTTATTAAGTATAAACTATGTGCTAGTTACTGTGGTAGGCTCCAAGGAACAAAGAGTTGTTGTACCTTCCTTCTAAGAGGCTGAGTGTGTGCAAATGCATGTGTGTGTGATGTGTGTGAACTTTAATGTGTCGAGGAAAGAGCATCCAGCCTAGGAAAAATCTTATAAAAATTCATTTGGCCAAACTGATGACAATGGTTGGGAAGCAAAATCTCAACGGACTGAAAAAAATGTTCCAGAGAATGGCAGTTTTGCAGCTCATTTTATACATTAGAACCAAAGAAGGAGATGTAAGGAGGGTGGTAGGAAATTTTAAGTTAAAGACTGACCTTTGCCAAGGAAGCTGCAGACTCAGTACGTGACTACCCACCATGACGGGCTTGTAGTCAGGAATTTTGATGTTCAGACCACCCTGTGTGCGTGCTTTGGTCTCTGAAAAGGAGGAAGACATCTTCCTGTTTACATCTTATCTATAAACATGTTTCACAGCCTATTCAAACTCAGAAGCAAAAACACTTTTTAAACCATTTTTGTGAGGCAGCAAGTTTGATAGAATATGAGGTTAACTGAGTGTAAAGAACCAATAAAATAAATAAATGGTGAAAGAGAGAGGCAAAGGAAGGTGGAAGGGAAGGATTACAAAATTAATGGAGTAATTTCCATTTTTTATGTGCCCTGGAACAAATTAGGGAGGATGTGAGTTTTTATTCCTTGGAAATTTGAAAGACTTGGGGAAATGATCTGGTTTTGGAACCTTTTGGGGGGGAAACATTTTTCTATTGTTTTCTCAGCTTATGTTCTTGTTTTTGATATAGTATATTTTATATTTCTGGTTTCAATTTCATAAATTTACATTTTTCAGGAAATTGCCGGAGTTTGAAATTTATTAGCGTTGAGTTGAACATGGATGATAATTATGCAATATCCAAGTCTATGCTAATCTATTTACATTCCCCTTTATATTAGTTGTTGCACATTTTACCATTTCTAAATTCGTGTTATTTCTATTTTTTACTTCCTTGAATTTTCCAGCCATGGCCTATTTTGCTTATTTTCTCTCAGATTTGTTGGCCACAGTTTGGTCCTTGGAACCCTTCTCTTTCTTTATGGAATTCCTTGATGATCTCATTCCCATGCAGGATTTTAACCAATTTCTACGAGGATTGCTTTAAAATCTAACCCAGACCATCCTGGCTGGAGTGGCTCAGTGGCTGAGCATCAGTCAACGTACCAAGAGGTCACTGGTTCCAGTCCGGTCAGGGCACGTGCCTGGGTTGCGGGCTCGATCCCCAGTGGGGGCCTGCAAGAGGCAGCCGATCGATGATTCTTTCTCATCCATGTTTCTTTCTCTCTCTCCCTTTCTCTTTAAAATCAATAAAAACATGTTTAAAAAAATCTAACTGAAACCTAACGTCAGTGATTCAGTCTCACATCTCCAATTGCTTGCTGGTCTTTTCTGCTTCGATGTGCTACCAGCATCTCAAATCCTCCCGGCTCCTGTATCTTCCCCTCCAGCCATTCTCCTTAACTGACTGCCTCAAATCTCAAGGATGCCACTGCTATCATTGTCACCACTGTAAATGAAAGTTCCACTGGACTCTCCAGAGGAATTAAAAGAGAGATTTATTCTGATATGATTTGCAAATCAGAGAACGTAGCCTTTGGCACGAACTGAAGACTCCCTCAGAGGCAGAAAGAACAAGGCTAGGGTTTTAGAAATGAGAGTCAAAGGGAGGGGTTGCTAGGGAAACCAGACCCTAAACTTACATCTTTCATTTTCTGATGGGTGGGGCAACTAAACTTTCAAGGGTCAGCTGACTCAGTGGTCAGCAAGGGGGTTGTGAGATAAGAACGATGGGTAGTTTGGTTGACTCAAGGCCAGCAGGGGTATGGCCAGGGGCTGGAGTCAATTGGTATGATCAACAGGAGAGGGGGTTGGCCACAGGCAGGGGTCGATGCCTCAGTTTCCCTTGGAGTCTGCAAAATAAACTAGTAAAACAGTTTTGTGGTGAAACAGTTGTTGCAGAGAATGCAGTTCCTCAGGTAGACAGAGTCAGAATTTATTTATTTTTATTCACTTATTATTTTAAAAATATATATCTTTATTGATTTCAGAGAGAGGAAGGGAAAGGGAGAGAGACAGAAACATCTTTGATGAGAGTCATTGATTGGCTGTCTCCTGCACGCCCCACACTGAGGATTGAGCCCCCAAGCTGGGCGTGTGCCTTGACCAGGAACTGAACCGTGATCTCCTGGACCATAGGTCGATGCTCAGCTTCTGAGCCATGCCAGCTGGGTCAGAGCCAGAGTCTAAACAGCACCCGAGCAGGGTCAGAGACCAAATTGCAGAAGGGTCTAGATATTCAGTCACAAAATGATATTAGAATCCTCAGCATCCAGGTTATTTTCCCAGGGACCACTTATCTGGGAGTAGTTGTGGGCCTCCAAAGGGAAACTCTTGTGGAATGTTTCCAAGGACAAATTTCATGGCACTGAATGAAAAGTCCAGGGGACAATCCAGAGGAAGCATTGGCCATGTCTCCACTTTATAGTTAGCCCCTCCCACCACATTTGTCATATACTCACTTGCTACCATTTGTAGATGACTATTATAGATCACAAGGAACAATTTTCTTTTTATTTTAACCCTGAATGCAGCTGTTGCAGGTGTCAACCATCCATTGGAGACTGGCAAGATGAGGTTGTTGAGGTTAGTTCCTCAGGCTAAAAACTGTGTCATCACATTGGTATTTTCCTGCAATTAGTTGTCAAGTTTCATCAATTCTGTCCCCCGAAACCTCCCAAGTGGTCTGGCAGTTCTGCTGCCCAGAGGTTCTTTAACTTGGCTGCCAGTTCTTTAACTTTTTCTGCAGAGCTTTGAAAAACTTCCTTGCTTGTAGAACTGGAGAATATCATGCTAAGTGAAATAAGCCAGTCAGAGAAAGACAATATCACATGATCTCACTCATAGGTGGAATATCATGAATAAAATAAACTGATGAACAAAATAGATTCAGACACATAGAAGCATGAAAGACTGAGGAATCTCAGAGGGAAGGTGGGGGTGGGGGAGTGGGTGGGGAGAGATTAACATAAGAATTTATATGCATATATGCATAACCCAGGGACACAGACAATAGTTTGGGGAAGGCCTGGGTGGGGGGTAGATGCGGGGTGGAGGGGATCAATGGTGGGGAAAAAAGGGGACATCTGTAATACTTTCAACAATAAAGATAAATTTTTAAAAAATCAGACACGAAAACTCCCTTGCCTGGGCCTCACCCAAGACCAATTAAATCAGAATCTCAGGGGTGGAGCCCAGACATCGGTTTGTTTAAAAGTTCATCCTCGGATTCTAAAGTGTAGTCCACGGTGTCCACCAGTGGAAGAGAAAAGCTTCGCCCTGGGATCTTCAGGCTTTAATCACTCTGACCTGGAAATCATTCACGTTTTGTGAGAATCAATTTCCGATTCTATAGAATGTGGTAACACCTTCCCAGCAGGATTATTGAAGGAGCTATCGAAATAGTGGTGTGAAAAGGCTTGATATCTGTAAAGAACTAGGTGCTATTGTTATGATGATCACGCTCACTGACACCAGTCTACTCCAGTCCTAGTCACCTTCCCAGCTCCAGGGGAAGGGCTTTCCAGCTGTGCTCCCCGTTTCCACCGTCTCTGCCCTTCCATTCATCCTCCAAGCGAGGACCAGATCAGCTTTTCTAAATCACACTTCCGTTCCAAAAACCACCCTGCTTTTCATCTTCAAACAAAGTTCCCCACTCTAGATATCCTCAGAAAGAAACTCAAGCTTCTTTTATAACTTATTTTCTATTTCCCAAGTAAAGCCAGCCAACCAGTGAAGGTTTGAATTCCTATCATATCACAGCATTGGCCTAGTGCTGTGGGGAAATGCATGGACGTGTGACCTGTGGAGTCACACAGGGCCCCACTTGATTCCTTTAATGCTCTTGCCACAGGCTTAAAATTCTTAATGACTTTTGAGCCACAGTGTCAGGCTTAGAAGCCACTTGCTGACCTTGACCTTGAGCTCCCGTAGGAAAGAGACTGACATGATTTTATGCCAAATCAAGCAGAAGTGCCTAGGTTCTGTGGTCTGTGGGAGGCATCTCAGTGCAGCGATTTGGGGAAGTGCTTCGGGTTCAGCAGACCTGGGTCAAGTTCCTGTTCTCCGTTTACTGGTTATGTCACATTGAGCAAGATGCTTAAATTTTCTAGGCATCCGTTTCCTAATCTATGAAGAGGGGGTGATCATACTGCTTGTGATTCTTGCCAGGATGAGTAGAAATACAGCAGGTAATGGTCAGCCACACTATCTGGTACCTGGGCTCAATAACCTCTCACTAACAAAAATTATTGTTATTTACTGATTTTGGACTTGATTGCTCTCCTGAAGTCCCCTTGCCCTGTGGCAGAATAATTTGTGTTCTTTAAAGTAATCTGACATGTGAAAATGACAAACTGCTGTTGTCGCCAAAGGGGGAAATAGGAAGAGACTGAAGGGAAAAGGTTAAGCATCCAATGGGGGTGCTTTGCTCCATCCTCACTCCCAGCACACTCCACCCACTGGGAAGCGGGGGAAGTCTGGCAGAGGAAAGGCACAAAGGCAAGAGGAGGAAGAAAGTATTTGGAGAACAGTCGCTTAGGCTCTGCCCTGGGCCTACTCTTCAAGGGTCTGACCTCTGGGTGATGCGAGAGGTTGCCATTTCTCCTCCTGGCCACTAGAGGATACCCTAACTTGATCCTTTGGATCCAGAAGGGACAGCAACTGATGTTTGTTCCAATGACAGTGGCTGGTCCTGGCTGAGAGCAGAGGCAGTGTGGAGAAGGGGCTGGGTGAGGCCAGGTCTGGACCTGGAGCAGGTACAGGGGTGCCAGGTCAACTTCGGTAAGTTGCAGGCTAGGGATGGAGTACCGAAGAATGAATCCTGGAGGAACTGGAGCCAGGTTCTGGGGACAAGTGGGGCAAGGCATTGGATTTAGACTTGGGTCTTGAAAAATGGTGGTGGAACTTCCTCGTGCTTTTATTCCTTTTTCTCCTGTCTCAAAGCTGCACCATTTCATTACCTGGCAGTTGGTTTAGGGGCCAAATGAGAGGAGGAGCTAAGTGGATGTCAGGACTCTGACAGCTGATGGAAAGATAAGGGGACAGGGGGACCGGCATGGATGAACAGAAGGTGAGATGCACCTGGAGGGAAGGCAAATAGGACTGATGATGGAGCCAAGGGACCGAGGATCAGGAGGAGCTACACCTTCCAGCCCTCTCCTGGCTGATCGGATGGAGTCAGTCTAGCCCACTGGGCAGTGCCAACAGCACCTCAAAGTGATTGTGCAGGAATGGAATTGTTTATAATGACTTCCCTCTAACGTGTTTATAGCAAAGACACTAGTAACCCATTGGTGCTGTGAGGATCTTCCTCATCCCAAACGGTGCAAATGTGATGAGAAAACGCCAGACTCCTGCTGTTAAAGGGGGCTGTTCAGAGGTTGGTGGCATCATATGCTAAGTTGAAATTCAGCCAGGATGCAACAAAATGACCATTTTTGTTCATGGTCATCATCCAAACTGATGGGTGGATGCTTGTGCCTATAGCCTGTTAAATACGTTGATTGTCACTCCTGAGTGTGGTCGTATAATTCCAGTCAGTGGTTTTGGAAGGCCTGTCGTACAAGTCAAAGATGAGGCTAAAGAAGAAGAGAGATGTCCATTCAGCCCATTACCTCTTGTAGAAAAGCAATATGAGTATACCTCCTGCGAGAATCCTTTGGGGTTCCCAGAACACTTCAGTATTTCGTTAGGATGAGGCTTTGTTGTCCCTAGATAGTACCTGGCTGTGGACACTGTGTCATGTAGAGTACCTCCCTCACTTACAACACTTCATCAGACTAATTAACCTGTTGGGATTGGCTTAAGTAGGGCCCTAAAATAAAAACCAGTTTTGAAATGTGCACTATATTTATCAGTTGTCATTAGTAAACTGCCTTAGGCTGTATGTGCTTGAAGACTTTTCTTTTAGATTTTTTAAAAGATTATATATACTTTAAGGTGGCAAATATCCCATCAGGGAAAAACACATTTTCAAATTGAGTAAGAAAAATTTACTCTTCCTCGTATGTTTTCCTTCTTTACTTTCACACAAAACACTTCCCTTCTGAGACTTCTGGTCACCAAATGTGTGGATTTCCCCTGCCTCCCACAAGTGATTCTCTGCAACACTAGTTGGGTGTCCTATGATTTAACTCACTTACCTGGACATAGTGGCAGATCCCACAGGTTCAGGGCTCAGTCCTAGAAGACTGCTCCCCACCACGAGATGCCAATCACAAGCCCAGGTTGTCAACTGTGCTTCTGACACATGGACTGTAAATTGGAGGTTCCCAGGGCTTCCTCCTCAGGTTTGATTAATTTGCTAGAGCAGCTTACAGAACTTAAGAACACCGTTTACTTACTGCTTACCTGTTTATTATAAAAAGATATGATAAAGGATACAGGTGAGCATCCAGCTAGAAGAGCTGTGCAGGACCAGGTATGTGGGAAGGGAACGGAGCTTCCATGTGCTCTCTGAATGCACCGCTCTCCCCCCACTTCCATGTGTTCACCAACCTGGAAGCTCTCTGAACCCCATACTTTTAGGGTTTTTATGGAAGCTTTATCCCATAGGCATGATTAGTCATTAACTCCACTTTAGCCCCTCTCCCGTCTCTGGAGAATGGGGGTGGGGCTGAAAATCCCAAGCTGCTAAGCATGGCTTGGTCTTTCTAATGACCAGCTCCCACCTAGGAGCCCAACAAGAGTCATATTATTAGAACCACAAAAGGACACTCCTGTCACCCAGGAAATTCCAAGGGATTTAGGAGCTAAGAGTCAGGAACCAGGAGCAGAGACCAAAATATACTTTTCTTAAAAAAAAAAAGACACACAGAAAAAACTTTTCTATTCCATGCAAATCAACTGGGTGAAACATCTATTAGGAGGGATGGTAATGTGTTTGGTTAAATATGCCCCTTTGTTTTATCATTGGCAGCACGTGAAAGTGGCCTAAAAATTCAACAACAGCAACAAAGTGGCCTCACCATGGGTGCCTGCTTCAATGTTTTTAAACAACTTTGTTGAGGTATAATTTATATACCATAAAATAAAATCCACTTGTTTTAAATGTGCAACTATCACTAGAATTCGTTTCCAAGATGCAGTTTTAACGTGTAAACCTCAAACATGTTAAACAGAAAACTCACCCTCACTACCGAGCTGGATTTAGATCTTTAGGGTAGAAAACACAGCACGGAGCAGGATTCGTTTCCTTGTCCTGATCATCCGCCCTCTCTTCCTTCCTCCTCTCTTTTTCTTGGTTCTCTCCCTCCCACTTAGTGTGTCAGGTACAAATGGAAAGATCATTCTTGTCCTGATCAGGAAAGACAGGAAAAGCGATGAAAGAGATCAAGACATTTTTTGTGTGGAAGTGTCATCCCCATTGAAGGGTTGTCTTGGGTATTATGGTGTCGCATTTATCTCAACCCCACCCACGTCCTGGAAGATTTAAGGGCTCCCTGTGCTCCCTGCTGCAGGTACAGAGATAAGAGCTCAGCCCTGCCCTGATTTAAGCAGCTTTAATTCAACATCAGGAGACCAAGCACCGATCACTGTTATTGGTCTGACTGACCTTGTGACCCAGTTCCAGTATCTTGACCTTTGCCCTGGGGGAAATACAGCCATACCCCATCTTATTGCATCTGCTTTTATTGTGCTTCACAGATGTTGTGTTTTTTACACACTGAAGGCAAGACCCTGCCTCAGAAAAAGATGACGACTTGCTTCATTGTGGCGTCTGGAACGGAACCCCCAATATCTCCGAGGTCTGCGGGTACAGACCCTGATCACGGGAAGCCTCCCCTATTGACTGGCAGGGCGCGGTCCCTCACCTCCTTCAGCTTTCTGCTCTGAAGGTACCTCTTTGACCATGGGGCTAAAATTTCAGCCTTCATCCATGTGTCCGTTTTCTTCTCTGTCGTAACCCTAGGGCCTGGTTCCCGGTACATAGTCCAAACTCAAGGAATATTTGTGGAATGAATTCATGAACCTATCTGGTTCCCCAGTGCTGGGGCCCCACCCTGACGATGTATTTTATCTAGGCCTGAGATGCTGCTTTCATCCCACCTCCCTCCCTTCCCCCCTCCGAGCATGGGCGAGTGCCTTAGCCTGGAGTGAGATTCTGGAAGCTTTGAGTTTGCAGCTCTGAACACTGCCCGGTCCCAGCTGCTACTCCTGCAAATGTCTCACTTAAGAATCTGTTTCCACAACATGTTTTTGCCTGTTCCTCCCCTGCCTCAAAACTGTTGCTGCCTGCCCGGGCGCCGCCCCCCTCCCCCCCAACTAGTCTTAAGAACTGGCTTATCCCAGTCTGCCCCAGTTAATTAACCTTCTCCGTGTGACAGCTTTACAAGACTGGACAGAAGGCAGAACACCCATGATGCTATGTGAATTAAAATACCAGTCAGTGGGAATGAATGGCCCAGGATGGAAGCATTTACCCCCACACCATGCCCAGTGCTTAAATCCTTCCAGAGAATTGCTTTGAAAGCGGTTGAAAAAAGTTTAAACATTTTGAAATCATTACTGATCCCTGAAATTAGTTTCTTAAAAGTAGTCTTTAAAGTCACTCTTATATAATCATAATATTTCTGGGCTAAATTTTCCTAGTAAAATCTTGGGTGGTTATAACTCACCACCCTATTCCAAGAGTTTTTAATACTCTCATTAGTTTCTCATTGAAAAAATAATTTTTTTTTCTGCCTTAAAGTTGAGGCCAAAAATACTCTGGAAGTCTTCTACTCCAAGATCCCTTAGGCTTTCAAAGCACACATATAACTCGCTCCTGCCAAGTGTACAGCAGGAGACGTAACTTCAGGGAACAAAGGCACACGGATGAGTCAGGTGAACGCTGTAATCGGGATCCTGGGGAGGACTGACACTCATAAGCTTTATCTGTCTCTGGGTGACGGATTTCTGTATGTGCTTGGTGACACCACATTCGGAAACACTACTAACAGGTTTTATTTGCAGACGAGACAAGGATGGCCAGCCGAGTTGAGTACATTAGGAATTTTGGTAGGTCACACAGAGGCCCCTTTGGTTCGCGGGCTTTCCTTTCCGTCCTCTCGGCAGAAGCACTTCAAGGAGCTGTTGGGAGAGGTTAGAAAGGCCGTTCTTTCCGTTTGGGCAGGGCTGGAAGACCGACAGAGGGCTCTGATGGATGACTATGGGACTACCCAGTTGAACCTGGTGCTGTTGGAAGGCTTCACTTTCCCAGTCATAGAATAGAGTTCTGGGTCTTCATTCTGCATAGAAACCCTTTTAAAAGGCGCCAGGGACCAGTGACCTCCCTCCTCCACTCTCCTATTTAGCAGGTGACGCCAGAAGCCAATGAAGATGCCTGTAGGCTTTCTTGGGGGAACCAGGCATTCTAAGCACGTCCCTACCGTAGGAGTTCGGTTCCAGGGTGGAGATTAGGGTGGGCCCGAGGTCGGGGGGTGCGAGCTGTCACAGAGCCCTCAGGACCTGCACCTCCCTGCTCCCCGGACCCCATCCGCGGGAGCCAGGTGGAGGGGATGCATCGGGCCTTCCGTCCACGAATGCAGGACCCGCCCTGGCTGGACTGCGGGAACTTTAGGGGTCAGCCAGAAAGCACCTGTGGTGACGCGGCTCCGGGCAGTTTGTGTTAACGCGACGGTCTCAGCTCCTCCCTCGCGCGGTCCCCGCGTCCAGAGCCGCAGACTGGCTCCCGCCGGCCTGGCCCCCCCCGCCGCCGCCCCGCCCTCTGTCGGCGGGGCTCGGCCTCCTTTCACACCTGATTTCTGCTGAGGTCCCCTTTGCTCGCGCGGAAAAGGCAACGTCGAGGTGCAGCCGAGGTTGTGCCCTTGGGGGCAAGGCCGCGGGAGGGCACGAGGGAAGGTGGGCAGCTCCTCACCCGGGAGGTGGTTCGCGATTCCAGACCGACAGACGGACGTCCCCGACAGACAGAGGTCCAGGACAAGGAGGGGTGTGTGTGTGGGGGGGGCGGCGGGAGGAGGTGGAGCGGCCGGGGAGGGGCGGTGCCGCGGGGAGCGGAGCGCGGCCTCCCGCCCCCAAGCGCTCCGGTGCCTTAGTCTGGGCGGTGACACCGAAGGCTCCCGCTCGCCGCCGAGCGCTGGCTGCCGCGTCGGGCCGGCCGGGGGCGCCGGGGCCGTGGGGCAGGTGGGGCGCCTCCCCGAGGGCGGGGCAGGGGCTGGGGCCGCCGACGCCGCGCTCCCCGCGCACCCGCGCTCCCCGCGCTCGCCCGGCTCCAGCGCCGCGCGTCTGGCGGAGCGGGTGGCGGGCGCGCCGGGACTGCCGGCAATGCTGCCGCCGCCGCCTTTGTAGGGAGCGCCGGAGCCCGCCGCCGCGAGAGGTCGGTGAGTTTCGGTTTGTTCCTCTGCTCTGCCCCTCCTGGGTCGGGGGCGGTGAGCGGGGCGCGCTCGGATGTCTGCGCCCCCCAGGCGGTCTCGCCCCGAGCCGGGAAGCGGGAAAGCAGAGCCGCCGCCTGGTGTTTTGAGGGGTGCCTTTCGGTCGGTGGATGGAGGTGGCGGGGCCGCAGGGGTTCCGGGGAGGGGAGCGCGGGGCACGGGGGGAGGCCCCCGGGCGCGGGGAGCGTTTGTCTGGAGCGCTGGCGGAGTTGGGCTGTCGGCTGGGGCTGGGGAAAGGGGCGGGGTGGGGAATGGCGCTGTCGGCGGCTCCAGCCGAGTCCTCGGATGCCCCCTGGAGCTCTGGTCCCAGGGAGCTGTCTCTTCCTTGCGCCGCGCGCGCCCCCACCCTGCACACACCCGAGTAGGTCCTCTCGGGAGCCCCTGTTGAGCGCCTTCCCCACCCGCAGAAGTTGCCCTTGCGCGCCACTCTGCGGCCCCGCGGCCCCTCGGGGGAGGAGGGGGGCGCAGTAGCGGGCCAGATGTTGGGGGGTCTTTTGTGCTCCTGGAAGGGCAGCGGCAGGACAAAGCAGGCTGGACTCGTGGGACGCTGCTCCAGAAGCGGCGCCCCCCGATCCCGCTTAGGGTGGGGGTGGGCGGGGGGGAGTGTGGCTTGGTTTTGGGAAGAGTAGAGAAATCGGCAGAAACGGTGACAGTGACTTGATGAGGCGGCAGGCAGCGTGAAGGAAAGGATGCTCGCGAACGCGGCGCTGGCGTGCCTGGCTGGGCGGGTGGCCGCGCGCCCCGCATTCCCGTGTAACCGGCCTTACCCAGGATATTCTGCTAGCGTGTGTTTGCCCCAAGATGTTATTCCCCGCTTTCTCGTATTTCTTTCCGGAGGGAGGGATTACAGTTGCTAGCCGAAGCGCTACCACCGGAGGAGGACTTGGGGGCGGGGGAGACTGCAGAGGAGTGGGGGGAGGTGGTTATTTACCCCGTGGAGACAATTAGGGAGCGTCCCGCCCCCTAGCCGCCCTCCCCCACCTCGCCAGCGCGCCCGCCGCACCGCCGGCGGCCGAGGGCGCTGGGCCGGCTGTGCGCGCTGCGCGTACCTAACCCTTACTGCATGTATTGCACTGCAGGCTGAACAAAGCTCAGACCCAACTGCGCTTCCTGCTAGGCAGCCTCTTGCCTCCCAAACGCGTACCGTTTCCACTTGATGTCATTACGCGGAAGGGGGTGAAAGGGACTCCGTGACACATCCAGGTAACCCCCAATAATCTGGGTAGCCGCCTGGGGTGTCTCTCTGGGTCATTTGGGCCAACAGTGTTTGCACGGGGCCGATCGGGTGGTTTCTGCACCGCACGGTTCCATTCCTATCAGCCAGGAGGATGAGTGGGGGCTGCTGGAAAGAAATCGCCGGTGACTTTAAACCTGCCTTTTGAAGAAGTCATTGAGGGCAAGGCGCAGGGTGCGTTTGGGGTTGTATACATTCCACCTGGTTTCTTTCGATGAGAATTTTGATACAGTCAATACATCGTCAGTGGTATCTGAATGTGGGGTTTGGATCTGTGCCTGCTTTCTTATCTGTAGTAATATATTTTGGCCTCAGTGGGATAGCCTTTGTTGAAAAGGTAATCATCGTAAGGCTGATTACAAATTTGACCAGTGCTCAACTAGGGCACTGGTCAGATGTAGTGACTTTCTTATGAAATAATGTGTCTCTGCCATCCCTTCCTTGTAAATAGTGTTTGCGAGATCAGTGTGCCAGCTGTAAGTTACTGGGAGGTGGAAGGGAGGGCTGTTGGGGGGAGCAGAAAGAACAGAAAACAGAGCTTTAGTTAAGTTTCCATTTATAAAGCTGTGAACCATTAGGCTCTCAGTCTGCATTTTATCTTTAGGTTGTTGGTTCTTTTCCAAAAACTCTGGCCTGTTCTTTTCTTTCCAAGGATAGTTCTGTTTTGCCGTCAACCTAACCAGATCTGGGGTTATCTTGATAGAGCTCACTGAAAACATAACCTTCAGATGTATTAGGACACCTTGGCATTGTCTCCTAGAGGGCAGAGTCCTGGCAACCTGCACAAGTAGCAGGGGGTAAGAATGGTTATGGACATGGGCTCGGGGTTTGTCTTGTAGGAAGGAGGGGTTGCTGAGGACCAAAGGCTACTGGTTACTGGTGTTCTCACTTGCTCTGCAGCAGTAGCAGCAGCATGGCCTCTGTGGCAGGTTCTCTCTTCACCATTTCCCCCCAAATCCCTTAAAAAATAAAATAAAACTTGAAAGATTTGTCATTCACCTCCGGGGTAGTTTTGTTTTGAAAGGTGACTTTAAAAAAATACAGGTGAAAGTGGCATTTATCTTTCTACTCAAAGCATGCAGGAATCCCTGGGAGAAGTGGGTGAGTTATCCAGTCCCAGCTGAAACAAAGGCCAAGGCTGTAGGAAGATCAGGTTTGTAATGCTGTTAGGATTGAGGTATTTTGACAGTTTTTATGTCAGCAATAATGCAGGGTGTGTGCTGTGTTCCTTCAAGAAGAAAAACCACGTGATGGGGTTATAGGGAGTGTAACAATGCAATAGAAACAAAGGGTGTGGTGTGTGTGTTTTTTTTTAACAGAAAAAATAAATACCTCACACACACAATTTCACATGGGAAAACAGCTGCCTGCACATGTAAATGCACGTCCAGGAACAAAGATGGTCATAGTGCAGTGTTAGGTTTCACTGTGGTTTTAAATTGTGTGCAGGGATAAATCATAATAAAATGTTGTATTGATGTTCTATATATATATTGAGGTGGAGGCTCCCCCACCCCCAGATGTCTGCAGTAGAGTGTTTGGGGCAGCCCTAGAGGTTATTAGACCAACCTTTGCCTCCAGAGCTCTTTCTACAACATTCATTTAATTCATTCAGCAGATGTTTATCTAGCACCTAATAGATAATGGGCCTTGTGATAAGGGCCAAGGGGTGAGGGTGGGGTGAAGAGACATAAAAATGAGCCACCTTCAGGGAGCTTACAAGGTAATGGAGAAATGATGACGTGGGAGATTCTAGCTAAGTTCAATGGCAGCTAGAGAGAGAGGAATAGTGGTATTGGACTTCTGAGGAGGGGGCATGTGATCTTTCAGCCTTTACTTGAATGCCTCTTTCATTGGGGAGCTCACTACTTGATGAGTGACTGGGCCTGTTGTTAGAAGGTGACCTTTTCTTCACAGCCTTTAAACTCTTCCGCTGAATTTCACGACTGGTTAGATTTCACTATTGTTGAAAGGTCATTCTGCTTTCATTCTTTGCTCCTTCAGGGTTGTCTGAATCTGCCTATCCTGTCAGCACCCTCTGTATTTCAAGGTTTTATTCAGTCCTTGCTGCACTTGAATTTTGAAACAAATTCTGCTTTTCTGAAGAATCGGATTTAGAAAACAGAAGTGGGGGCAAAGGGCTTTGCAGGTTTTGCTCTTTTTGAAACAGTAATGTATCAGCAAGATAGGTTAAGTTATGCTGCAGTAACAGATAACCTCCCAATCTCAGTGGCTGAGTCCAGTTTCTTTCCTCTGCTGTGTGTCCAGTGCCGTCAGCAGGTGGGTCCTGCTCGTTGCAGTTACTCAGGGACCCAAACTGATGTTGGTTTGATCTCAGGTGTACTGCAGCGTTGGAAAGGACTCTAAAGGATCTTGTTCTCATGCCATGATCTGACCCAGAAGTGACTTACATTGTTTCGGCCAGGACTAGTCCTGTGACCCCGTTTAGCCACAGTTCAGTATTTTTTGTACTGAAAAGGGAGAACAGGAGGTAAGTGAGTGGCATTTGTGGCTTCCACAAGTGATGTGGCCTAGACAGGGTTATAAAGTGTGTACCTACTGGGCCTTGCTCAGTGCTTCGAAAGTACTGGGCATTGCACCAGTATCAACTGAATGAATGAATGAATGAATGATGCATATCTTAATGAATTTAGTTCTACCCCAACCTCATATGACTGCACAATGGTCATCAAGTAAAAAATTATAATTTTATCTCTTTCTGCATATTTTGAGTAGTTTATTCTGAAGTGCTAGGCCAAGAGATATTTCCAAGGCTGGTTCTGGGAGGTTCAGTGCTTAGCATTATGTAACAGAGGTGGTACCTACAGACTTTCTCTCCCTCACCATCTGCCGCTTATCTAAGACTTCCTGAGTTTGTTTGGAACAGCTCAGGGTAGAAAAAGTGGCAAAGGGCCTACTGTCACCCAGGAGGGAGCCTCACCCAGCAAAGACTGTAGGGCAACAGATAGGACCTAGAGTGGGCGGGGATGTGTGTAAGGTGACCTTGGGTCACACTCTTGTTACATTGATGTTTACTAGGAGCAATTTGGGTGCGAGCTTTCTTTGGTCACAGGACTAATAGAACACCCAGAGAGTTCTGGGGCATTCATACTTTCATCAGCAACCATGGTGACTATGATGGTGTTAAGTTTTTATTTTATTTTATTATGTTTTTATTGATTTTAGAGAGTGAGGGAGACGGAGAGAGATAGAAACATCAATGAGAGAAACAGAAACATCAGCATCGATTGGCTGCCTCTTGCATGCCCCTTACTGGGAATTGAGCTTGTAACCTAGGCATGTGCCCTGACTGGGCATTGAAATGGCAACCTCTTGGTGCATGGGTCCACACTCAACTACTGAGCCACACTGGCTGGACTGGTGGTAAGCTTTAAGGGCTTCCTTGCCACACTCTCCTTGCAAAAAGTTGGGTGCTGTGATATAGGCATTGTAAAGAGTTGTGGATCAAGCAGTTAGTGGCTTGTAGAGAGATTTTGCTGTGGGAAGTGCTGGCCACTCAAATACCTTTGTTCATGTTGTAATAAGTACATGCATGGATTAGAAGTCCTCTTTATAAAGACAGGTCTCCATAGACGGGTGACATGGTGAACTGTTAGCCCCCGAGTCACAGTGCCTAGGGGACATGTGTTGGCCTAAGAATGCAGAGGCTGCCCTCTGGTCCAGCGTCCCTTGAGTGACAAAAGATTGCATCCAAGAAGGTTCTGAAGTGGGAGATGAGCAGCCAGGAAACCAGCAGGGGAACCAGGGATAGCCTTGCCCTCCAGGAACCAGCGCAGGGTTGGGCTGAGAGCGAGACACAGACTGAGAGGGAAAATGAAGCCCTGAGGGACTAGTCTTGGAATATATTTGGGAAGCTCCAAAATACATTTCTGTACTTTGTTTGGCCTCTGACGCCCATCACTTTAATTTCCTAACGAAGCGGGCCTCCAGGTAGAGGACACTTGTGGAGTGAATGCGGCCCGGCGCTGCCCCACGCAGGTCGGGACGCAGGAAAGGAGGAAGGCGTTGGCTTTCCTGCTCCTTCCCGAGGCTTCGGGAGCTGCACGGTGTGTTCCAGGGGTCAGCCTCAATGGTTGGAATCACGGTTTGGATAAAATAAGCACTTGTTCTATGTTGAAGGATTTTCTGCTTCTGGTTAACTTACTGTCCTTGGAAGATTTAAAGAGGAAGGCCTCGCGTCATATGCGGCTCGCGTGTCCTTGGGTGGTTCTCAGCCTGGGATTTCCTGGCCTAGACCCTGTGTGGCTGTGGAGGCTGGGGGGACATCCCTTGTGGAGTTGTGGGGGACTGCTTGTGCTCTGCTGGGAGTGGAGGGGGTGAGAGGGGAAAGATGCTTTATTCGCCACTTGATTTGTTAATTCCTGCATAGATTAAGCTCATTGCCAAAGTTCTGCATGATAAAACTCTAACGTCAGAGGCATTTCCTGGGGTATCAGACCTTCATGCAAAAAGGGTGAAATGCTGATGGGCCCCATGGGGCAAAGTCTTGATGCGGAATCGCAGATGCTGTTCTGTGCTTTCTGTGATTCTCTTTTCTCTTTCTGCTCCTCTACCCCCATCTTACTCCTACCTACCAAGGAAATGCAACTTTTCTGGCTTAGTTCCCATTTATAAATCCAGATAATCACACTGGATACACTCCTCACTGAACTTCTATAAGAATTGATGAGATTTTGGTAAAAGCTTTGACAGATACTGTGGAAATAGGAAGCATATTATTAATATTGGTATTCTATTTATAAACAGGTTACCTCTCCCTCCCTAGTGACAGTCCCCACATTTCCTTTAATTTCCATCCCTATAGCCACAACCTAGCTGACTGTGGGCTATTAGAGTGGGTACCCTTACTCCTGGCTTTCCCACCACCAATTCATATTACAAAGTACCCTAACCCTTAGGATGGTAGACTGTTTTAATTTTTCATTCCCTTGCTTAACTTTAAGTGGCTTCTGTGGCTTTTTTTTTTTTTTTTTGGAGGAGGGAAGAAGTTCATATTCTTTCTTTTAAAGTTATCCCCAGCTTAACCTCCAGACTTCCTTTCCAACTTTGACTTTCACTCTGCCTGACTTCAAACCGCCCCATTAGCTGGGTTGATTAACCCACTGTTCCACAAAAACGCCTTGCATAGCCTCTTTCTTAATTTTGGAACATTCTGTGGCCTATGGTGTCCTCTCCCTATACTCCATCTTTAAAGGTACACTCCCCTCTTAACTTGTTTAAAAAAGTTAACTATCACTTTAGACCCTAGCAGTCCTTCACTCCTTCAAAGTTCTTTGGCAAAATTGCCTCCATTTTTTCATTTCATCCCACATTCTTTCATTCATTCTACAGAGGGCACTTATCATAGATTGTCTTGTATCACCACCTAAGATTGATGTGCCTTTTTGTTTCTGTTTAATTGCAAAGAACAAACCCACTCAAGCTAAAGGGAAGAGTATTGAAAAAATGTCTCAGGGTGTCTTTTGTCATCAAGCCACGTATCACAAGAGTCCCAATGAGAACAGGACTTCCAGTCATTGCTCAGTTGGGGGAGAGGGTGAGTGGTACAGTTCTATCCAAGGGGCCTTTGAGTTGGCAGATGTGCAGATCAGGACCAGCAGATCTCAGTTCCTTTGCAGGATCCTTAAAGATAAAGACGGGATGAAGTTTGACCCTATTTGTACCCCCCCCCAATGTTTGTACAAAGTAAGGGCTCAGTAAATAACCGTTCACAACACAGAAATGATTTTGACCTGCTGTGATAAAGGAATTATAGATACTTTTGGTCTGTAGATTTAAAGGGACTTAAAGAGAGACTTATTTTTAACAGCTCTGCCTACTTGCATTAATAATGATTAGAAATTGAATCAAATTAGAGCTGCCAGGCTACAGCGTGCATACCAATGGTTGGGAGGCTACCAGTCTCACTGAGGATCATCATTCTAACAAAATGAATTGTTATTGGCAGTCTGTTTTTCAACTTCAATTAGCCTGCTTCTTCCGAAACAACAACCACCAAACCACTCTCTCCTTGGTGACATATGGCCAGCAGCATTGGAACTTTGCACCCCACCAGGTTACCCCACAGTCTCGAGGAGCAGACTGTGTGCTGTTTGGGTTTGACACCCGTGGGTAACAGTTGCCCAACACTGGCTACCACATCTTTCTTCCTAATTAACTTGTGGCCAGAGTTTGTGATAGACATCTGGTTTACCTCACTACTTTGGCATATTCACCCACATAATAGAAGCTCTTCTTTAACACCCGGGATGCTCGATCATTATGGATAGTGTTATTATGAAAGAGGAAATGTGTTCAGCTGCTTGGAGAAAATGGCCAGGAATACATTAACATTAAAATGTTCTCAGCTTGACAAATAGTGAATGGAACTAAGATAAATGTCCCCAAAACAAAGTATTTAGTGTGATTTTCTTTTGCAGTCCTATTGCTCTAGGGTAGGTTTGCAAATTGCTTCCTTGCAGGCTAATATGAGCTTAAAAGTGGTTGGAGAGCACTGGATAGATCTCTGTACTTTGTTGAGAGAATTTGCCCCCTTGTTGCCTGAGATATAAGGATTACTGTCATTTTAGGTAATAGCTAATTCAACCATGCAGGTAGAGAGCCATTTTTAACTAAGGTAACTACCTGCCAGTCCATCCCTGCTCCCCACTAACACTTGAGAATCCATCTATTCACCTGTGGTGGTGGGTAAAATAGCATTTGAAACACTGAACATCGGTGACTTAAGTACACAACTGTATTTATTAAATTTATTTAAATATTGAGAGCCTTCTGTTTGCCAGGCCTGATTCTGCACAGTTCTAACTAAAGCCTTGCTGTAACTTAATATGTGAACTTAACTCATAGTTAATTTGGTTTTCTGCTTTTTAGGCAATGGCAAAGCTAAAAGGGCAGAGAATAAAAGAAATGCGTCTGATACTTTTCTCTCTCAATTCTTGATCCCTTACCATATATGCCCACCTTATTGATCCTAATTCAGCTGAGTGGTTAAAAACATTTTGTTGATTTTTTTAGAGGGGGGAGGGGGAGAGAGAGAGGGAAAGAAAGAGAAAGAGGAGAGGGAGAGAGACAGAAACATCGATTTGTTGTTCCACTTATGTATGCATTCTTTGGTTGATTCTTATATGTGCCCTCACTCGGGATTGAACCCACAACCTTGGCGTATTGGGACAATGCTCTAACTAAATGAACTACCTGCCAGGGCTTCTAAAAACATTTTGAAGTGAGATGAGTTTGGTTTCAGATGTGAGCTCTTCCATAATGACCTTGAGTGAAGGAGGTCTGACTGAGCCTTTGTTTCTTCATCTATAAAATGGGGAACAATCTACCTACCTCTTGAGTTACTGTAAGAGTGAGAGCATTCACGTACAACGTTGTCACACACACTACATAAATGGCAGGTGTGACTGACGTCTATGTATTCACCGTCTACCACCCACCAGCCATTGTGCTGGTCTCTGGAATCTCAGATGAATTGTCATGGTCTGAACGGAAGAAGCTCTTAAACTAGCCAGGGAGATAACCACATCCAAATAACGACATCCTTTGGCCTTTATGAGGATTCCTTTTGTGTCATTGTCACTGGAGAGCCTTTGTAAAGCTTTGTTTAAATGGCCCAGAGTTGAAAATGATAGGCCTTCTCAGGAGGAAGCCAGAGAGAGCCACTTTTAAGACAGCCCACAGCCAAAGGGCACCACGTTGTTTTCTCCTGTGTGCAAGCCAAGGACCTCCTGTAGGGAACCTAGGGTCTGGACTCAGTTTGTCCAGGACTAAGAGGATACCTGAGTGGAGGCACTTTCCATTTTAAAACCAGCACAATCCCAGGAGAACCAGGGTAGGCTGGTCACCCTACTTAGGGGTCCTCGCCTTTTCTGTGATTGTTCGGAACCTGGAATCTGGCTTTGTGTACGTTTTACATGGTTAGAGGCACAGCCACCCTTAGAGAAGAGGCAGGCGCCGGCAGGCAGGATAGACAGGTGGAGACCTGCAGTCGCACTTGCCAAGTGCGAGTGACGTAGAAGGCAGCGCTGGCTGTATGTGAGTGATCTCACTCTTAATAGTCTTTCCCTTTACTTATGAATCTGCCTTTTGGAATAGGATTTTTATTATTTTAAAGAAGAGAGCTGTTTAATAAAGGCAGGAAAGCTAGACTATACAATTTAAACATAGAGTTAATGGGATCTTTAAGAAATTACAGTTAAACAGTGGTATTTGCTGTGCTTGGTAGGGTTGTGGCACAGGGCTTGGTACATAGCAGGCGCTCAAATACTCGTTGAAGGAATGGTGGAATCAATTTGTTCTTCAGAAATAATTTCAAGAGCTGAGTTCTAGTTCAGGCTGGATTGGTACTTATAGGATTTCAGTCTGAGCCCTTCGAGAGTTGACTGGAAAATGCATGAACCTAGACCTGCTCTGAGTTTCTCGTTGCACTGATGTCTTGAGTGTATTTATGTATGAACTGTGCTCTTCTTGACTATTTTTTTTCTTCTTGGTGGAACCACACGGTGCTAGCAGATAAGTTGCCTTGCCCTTTTGCAGGTAGGATGCTTTTGGAACGTGCCCATGTTATGAGCATGAGCATAGTGGGGACCGTGATGGGGGTGCTTGTGTACACAGTGCCCAGTGCTTTCCTCCCAGAGGTAAGGGAGAGACTTCCTAATGTGTCTGTTCATGCCCAGGAGGGGCTGGGAAGGGAACCAGGACTGTTCTGTTCTACTGAGTGTCGATATCTTAAGCTCTGACTCCAATTTGCTGGTATTCTTTCCCTCTGAATCTCTAACTGGTGGGATTGATGGTGTGGGGGTTCAGAGCTAGTCAACCCAAGATGTGCTTCTGTGATTTGTGGGTTGTTTTGAGCTAGTGGCAATTTTAGCTTCAGGTTCGAGAAACTTCTACCCTCCCCTTTAACTTACCTAGAACTTGAAATAGGGGCACTGGCCATAATAAGAGATTATCAGGGAACATTTTTTTTGACCCACCTATGTGGCAGGGCAACTTTTATTTACTAAACACTGCTCTTGGCATCCTACAGTGACCCTTTGAAGCCCCCAAGGTGCATGACCTGCATGACCTCATCCTTAGCTCAGGATGTCTTACGCACTTCGATCCCCCTTTCTGTCTCTGAACTTCTGCATGGTGTGTGTGGGGGTGGCTCTCTGACTTTCTCATGTGCTAGGGTTCCCGTGCATATGTATGTATCAAATTCGGTTATTTTCTCTTGCTAACCTTGTCTTGTGTCTCATTTGATTATTGGACCAGCCAGAAGAACCTGAAGGGTAGAGAGAAGTTTGTTCCACCTCCTCAGTGGCAACTGATACGACCCTTGGATAAGCCACCACTTTTCTACTGTTTAGCTGATGCCTCAAATAATAACCCTTTGTGTTCTGTTTCTTCTTTGGAAGTGCAGCTGTTAATCTGGGGATGTTAGGTTGGTGCAGGCTGGACCTGCAGCCGATTGCCAGCAACGGTAATGAGCTGGCTGGTCACCAGCTCTGTGAATCCCACGCACAGAGCACCTGAAGGCAATCGCTAGACATTTACGTCACTCTTTCAGTCAGATTTCCTTGTAATTGTTACGTATGCCAAGATATATTCATTTAGGTTCCCTGCGCGATAAGCCGGCTTTCCTCATGGTCTATTACCTCGTCTAAGAAAAAGGGGAATCTTTTAGACAAACAGGATTTACTTAATAAATAACCTTTATTTCTGTGCACAGAATGCTAAATACCAGCTCCAAGAATTAGTGTTTCTTTGCGGAGTCAGTAGTTGACTTATTTTTTCTAACATTGGAGTCCGGTCTATCAAAAATTAATCGTTCACACACCTTGGGTTTATGACAAAATAATAAATAAGGTATTTGAGAATTGCATCCCTTGGTGGTCGTACTTCCCAGTGAGAAAGTCATTGATTTACGGAAAAATATTTTTACTAAGAAGTTAAAAAGAACACGCCAGATTTTACCCCAGACTTACTTCACCTTATTTGTGGAACCTGTCCGTAGCTATGGCAAAACCTCTCTTTACTGTGCTCCTTAGGATAACTTTAGAATTCCTGGTAAATGAGCCATGAGCCTGAACGGGGTTCGGCCTAGTTCCAGGGGCCTCCGCTTTGGTGTCATTCCCCGCCCCTGACTTCCCAAGGCCGTGGGCTTCTGTTACCGCTTTCGGGAAAGGCGAGGAGGTTTCCCTTAGGCTAAAACCCTAGACGTGAGTGACTGCTGGCCTGCAGCCTGCATTCTCACCCCACCGTCGGAGGAAGTGGCTCTGACTCCCCGACCCCCTCTGGGGGCTGCCGGCCTCTTCCCTCATTTTAACTTCTGAGATTCTCACTTGTAAAGAAGCAAATTTCTTCCTTTTATGAGGCTTTTTAGTGCTATGTGACTGGGGTCGTTCGATACGATCTATAGTACTTAACAGCTAAATAGGCTTTGTTTTCCCAAAGCTGATCTCAGTTCAAATAAGACAAGTAGAGAGAGAACAACAGTTGAGGGAGGAAGACTGAGTAAAAGGGACAATGGGGCCCGGCCGGCGTGGCTCAGCGGGTGAGCGTCGGCCTGGGATCCAGGAGATTGCGGTTCGATTCCCCATCAGGGCACATGCCTGGGCTTCAGGCTCGATCCCCAGCAGGGGTGTGCAGGAGGCAGTCGATCATTAAGGACTCTCTCATCATTGATGTTTCTATCCCTCTCTCCCTCTCCCTTCCTCTCTCTGAAATCAATAAAGATATATTAAAAAAAAAAAAAAGTATGTGCCAGAATCGAACCCAGGACCCTTCAGGACCTTTCAATCTGCAGGCCGATGCTCTAACTATTGAACCAAACTGGCTGGGGCAGGAATATGGTATATATTTTTTAAATATCTTTATTGATTTCAGAGAGAGGAAGGGAGAGGGAGAGAGATAGAAACATCAATGATGAGTCATTGATCGGCTGCCTCCTGTACGCCCCCTGCTGGGGATCAAGCCTGCAACCTGGGCATGTGCCCCAACTGGGAATCAAACCCCAATCTCCTGGATCCTAGGTCGATGCTCAACTGCTGAGCCATGCCCGGCTGGGCTGGAATATGGTATTTTTAAAATTCAATTTTAGCTTCAAAATCAAGAACAACTGTTTTACATGGTGATGTTGGCTGTGTAATTAAAAACATCTTGCCAAAAGCAAATTACAATTGTTTTTAATAATGTTCTACAAAATGACATGGAAGTTGATCAGATATTTTCTTTCCCAAACTAGGTTAGATTCCACAATTTATAACAATTTTGGGGTTGGGGAAACTAACTATAGTAAAATATAATAGTATTTATTTTATGCTTCAGGCACAGTGCTAAGGGCTTTAAGTGTGGTATCTGGGAGGCAGTTGAGTCTGGAAAGTTAGGTGACTTGTCACGTGGTGAGTTTATGCCAGAGCTGGGATATGCCAGACCCTGACAGTCCATGTTCCTTAGTGCACCCTGGGACCCACATTCATAATTGGGATTAAGAACTGAAAAAAGTGAAGACTTAAAGCAAACAGGTTCAGTGTAACATAATTTAAGTGGTCTGACGTCTAAACTATCCTGTCTTTGGGAACAAAGATGGATGGTTTTGGTCAACCACTGAATCAGTTTGATACTGACTTTGAGGCCGAGCTGTTTGAAAGAGTCGGTGATGGGTATTGTTGGGACATTTGCAGTGAGATTTCTGCTTATTACTGGAGCTTTGCCCCATGCTAACACGTTTCTGTAAAGTCTGGTGTTGTGAAATGTTTCTGGAGGGACCACTTGACAGAATGCTGCTGTGTGAGAGATTCGATCAGATGCTGGGAGCTGGAAACTTTCATGACTACAGCATTAAAAAATATGTTTCAACAAAAAACCCCTCCTACCCTACCCCAGTTACTGTTTTCCCCCATATCAGAAAGTGGAATAAATCATATCTTTTCATTTTGTCTTTGCTTTGTTCATGAAGTTCCCTTTCCATGGAACACTCCCAACTCCCCCCCAAAAAACCAAAAAAACAACCCCCACAACATCTTGATGTAAAGCTGTAAGTATATTCTTCAAGATTTCCTTCTCATTTCACCTGCCCGGTGGGTCCTCCCCCAACTTTCTCAGGCAGAATTAATTTTCCTTCCATTTGTTCTTTTTAATCCCACTTACCCCTGTGTCTGATAATTCTGAATATGGTTGCTTCCCTGCTCCATTGTGAATTCTTTGTCTTTAGGGACCTTGCTTTGTTTAGGAGTTTGGATGAATGAATGGAGGAACAAAGAAACAAATGAATGAACAAACTATCGATAATGTGGATTTGTGGGGATTAATTAGAGTGTATGTTAGTGGAAAATGGCAGTAGACTTGAGCATTGACCTGCTATGTGATTGTGGCAACTGGCTAGATGCTTACCAAATTTCAGCATTATTGACATTTGGGAACCGATAATTTTTGTTGTAGGGAAACTGCCCTGTGCACTGTGGGATGTTTAGTAGCATCCCTGTACTTACTCTGCCCGCTAGATGCCTGTTGCCCAGTTGTCATAAGCAAAGATGTCTCCAGACATTGCTAGACATTGCCAAATGACCCAGGAGTCAAAATGACCTCTGGTTGACAACCACTGTACCAAACTACTTTCTGCATCTACATACAACAGGATGTATGGAGAGATGAGAGGTAGTTAGGAGTGGGTGCCTTTCCCACACTTGCTGTCTTTCTCTTATTTTGGCCACCTGCAGGGGTGTAACAGAGAACTCTGAAGCCCTAGAGTGTGATGGAGCCACAAGGTGGAAGGAATTGGGTCCTGAATGACAGTGTGGAGTAGAGCCTCCCTTACCAAGCTGCACTGGAATGCAGTGTGAAGTAGAGATTAAACCATCATTGCCTTAGGCCAGTGAGGCTTGGGGGTGCTTATTTAGGCAGGCAGACTGCCTTGCCTAAAGTTCAGTCACACTTGGCATGAAGAGATCTTGCCGAAGTAGCCATGCTTGTATTCCAACTAGTGAATAAAAATAGAGCTTCCAACCTTGGGAAAAGAGAGATTTTTTTTGGTTTGTTCTTGTGTAGCATCAGTCCTATTGCCATAATTCTTATAATTTCTATTTTTATCAGAAAATAGATGATGATAAATATGAATGTGTTATTCTGCCAGTCTAATCATTTTGACATGTCAATAATGAGCAGCTTTGAGCTATAAATTATTTCGGTAAAAGATAATAAAGCATTCAAGTGTCCTGGCAGTTTTCATTTTACTGTGTATGAATATATACCTGCAACACAAGTTCAAGTTGAGATATTTGTGGCAATTTATGTATAATGCGTTCTAACAATTTTGAGGGAAAATGACTGATGTTGATAGCCCCCAGTCACAGCTCTCCCCACACCGTTCATAGGTAAATTACTGTATGATGTGATAGGCTTTGGAACGGACTCTCATATCCTCAGTGCTGCCGAATACTGTGGATTAGTGTCCTTTAAAAAGCTGAACTTAAAATCTTGCATGTCAGACTCAATTCAGTGCATTGTTCTAGATTTCTTTTGCAGCAATTAATTGTATTTGTGGTTGTGTCTAGGCAGAGCTACTGGCCAAAATGTGTAAGTCAACCAGCTTCATTTGGCACCCATCTGGATGACAACAGCGGGGTTGTTTGTGGGAAACAACGGCTGTTTGTGGGCCCGCTCTTGATGGCTGAAAGCTTTGTGTTTGATTCAACGGTCCATTTTCACAGCATTCAATCCATTGTACAAAGAGCCACCCCCGGTGAATTTCACCCTACCTGTCAGTCAGTCAAAGGATCCCTGTCAGGGATTAGAGCAAATCTTGCTTGACAATTTTAAGATGGTAACGTCTCTCTTTCTAGTATAAATCCTGCTAGGCATCTGAACTGCCAAATATCTGATTCCTGTGGTGTTGTGTGTTTTTTCCCCCCATAAGAAACATTTTCACAATGATACTAGGACTAGCTAACACGTATGGCACTAATTATGTGTGTGCCCTGCTGTGTTTTGCATTATAGTATATGCATAATTCTCACAAAGTCTTATGGGGAAGGTACTATTAATATCTCTAATTTATTTACAAGAAATTGAGGCACAGAGAGGCCAACTGACTAAGGTCATGAAGTGAGTAACTAAGGACAGAAATGGAAAGAATGCATGAACGAAAGACATTTTAGAGACAAAATTAGTAGAATTTTGGAGACTGGTTAAATGAGAAGTGGGAGGTAAATAGGTTTTCAAGTATGAAGTCTTGGGTGGATTAGAACCCAGCCCCGAATGGCTCCAGAGTTTGTGTTAGAAGCCACCAGGTGTGCTACCGCAGACCTTTCATTCTGTTAAGGACACTCACTCTCTCTGAGATGCCCTGTATTTTCATGACTTCAGCTAACATCTGTGTATGTTGATTAAAAAGAGTTATTGATATTATTGCAAAGGTTTCTTTCTTTTTGCGTGGGCTGAGCATAATTTCCCAAAGTAGCTGTCAGCTGATGCTCCTGTGTCTTCCATGACTCTTGGCATAATGCTTCCTCGTAACAAGGTGCTAACTTCCTTAGATTTTTCATACAGAGATGCTCCTTTAAGAGGTTACCTCTGTAGGAGTAGGAACACAGGTACACAAGGAACTCAAATGCCAGGTGGCACTGGATGAGTGCTATTGGAGTTCAGAGGGGGAAAGATAACCTCTTCCTGGAGGCTTCATGGAAGAGGTGGCCTTTGACGATGTCCTCGAAGGGTAGGCAGTAATCTGGACATGTGGGCAGGTGGAGTGGCGTTCCAGCAGAAGCAAGGAGGTGGTAGGGGAGGGTGGATCTTATGTTCTGGACAACACCTAATGATCATAGAGCTGTGAGCCAGACTAGTAGGAAAGGATGGGAAAGGTTGGTGGGAACAGGGACTTTGGATTTGTTTGGCAGGAAGCAATCAATGGTTTGGGGGCTGGGAAGGATGTGGGTATGAAGCTGTGCATTCCGAAGTTTAATCTGGCAGCAGGCGATACGGATTGGAGCAGGAAAGGACAAAGGTGGGGAGACCAGCCAGCCGAGATCCAGAGAAGATACAGTGAAGATCTCCACCCCAGGGGAGGGTGACAGAAATGGAAAGAATGCATGAATGAAAGACATTTTAGAGACAAAATTAGTAGAATTTTGGAGACTGGTTAAATGAGAAGTGGGAGGTAAATAGGTTTTCAAGTATGAAGTCTTGGGTGGATAACAAATACAAAATTGCACAGAAAAGGTCAGATTTGGGAGAAATCAAGGGTTCCCTTTGGAAATGGCGTTTCATAGACATAGCAGAGCTGTGCTTTCGAGAGTAATCCCATCCAGATGGTCATTATGAGTCTGAGGTTGAACCACGTTGCCAAGTGGAGGAGAGGGCCTCTAGGGAGCCGGCTGTGGAAGGACACAGGCCGAAAGAATAAAGTCTGATTTCTGGAGCAGAGGACACACGTTTATTGAAAACTAAGAGTGAAGTGTGAAGTGAGGTGTGACTTTGCGTTATGGTGTAGCTTAGTTTATATATTTGTTAACCCCCAGTTTTGTTATGATTTCTCCTAGATTTAAAGTGTTTTACAGACAGTGCGTGGAGAATGTTCCACATGGAACCTTGCCTGGAATATTGGGACTCTGGTTGGAAGACCCTCTGCTCATCTCATCTGATCTGGCTGCTAACACATCAGCCCCTAGACATGCTGCGGGCTAACCTTCTTTCCTCCCTTTAGGATGCCACCTTCTCTTTCTTCCCCTGTCCTTCTGTTCAAATCTTAACTCTTTCTTTAATATGCCACTCATGTCCTCTCTCTGAATCCCAGATCACAGCAGCCACCAGTGACCACGGCTGCCGCCTGCATCTCATAGATCTTAGTGTGCGTCCTGGGGGTGGCCAGCTGCTGACCTGGGATAGATGTGGGTCCTTTGAGGGCTGTGCCCACCTTATGCGTATTTGCATTCCAGGTACCCCGTTTATATATTTTTCACCAGTAAATGTCATGAGCTGTTCTATCTCTAACTAGTTCTTAATCTTCATAAAGACGTCAGCAATCTTCTACTTTTTTAGTGTCCCCCACGCTGTTTGGATTATGGTATCTTCATGCTACTGGTTGGTTAAGGACTGTGTCATCAGGGAATTTTCTTTTCTCTTTGGGGACCCAACATCTTGCTGGATGACTTGTGTACCTGCAGTGAGAAGTAAAATATATTGGTAACCACCGTTGGCTTAGTTTATATTTGTCTACTGTTCAAAAGACATATTGATCGAATTGGGGCACATTACCCTGAGTTTTGCCTTTGGTTTCATGTAAGGTGTTGGGGGTAGGTTTTCAGGGCCCAAAATACTGTACTCAGCACCCAAATGGGTAAAACAGTGAAAGAAGCTCAAAATTAGTTTTAACATTTCTGAAATTAATCAGACACAATTCACCTAGTGTGGTTTGAGGGATGGTTGTGAATAAACTGAGTGAACTCTGCTTGTTAAGATAGATTTGGAAAATACTTGGGAATGCAGTGGCTCTAATTTTCCTTGCATGGGAACTGTTTACTGAAACAATCTCGTCAGCCTCAAAGCCTCTAGTAATTAGTACCAACTAGTTAGACTCTGCTGCCCTGCACGCTGGCCTGTTCCATTTTCTCAGAGAAAAAGTCCACTTTATTTGGGTTTTGGAGAAAGAACTCTTATGCTTTCAGAGAACATGTTAGTGGACTGATATTTAAAACTGGCTTCTGAATAATCAGAGTTTAGTGTGTTGGCAGAAAAAGAAGCACATGGCGCTGGAAGGCCTCCCACTGTGAGATAGGAGGCCTACCCTCTTTTAAGTAGCAGATTGCAACATTTTGAGTAAAATTTTAAATATTGACTATCTTTGAGTTGAGTTTATAAGTTAAAGAGGTAATTGCTAATGTGGACTTGGCAGTAACTCAGTCCAGAGCATTTTGTGAAGCTCTATATAAGTTACCCAATTTAATTCTCAGAATCATTCAGCAGTAGGTTCTGTTTTTGTCCCCAGTTTTTGGATGACCAAACTGAGGCACAGAGAAGTTTAGGAGCTTGCTCGGGATTATGCTGCCGAGGGGCAAGCCCGACGGAAACCCCAAACCTGGTCAGTGGTAGCATTGGTATGCCAGTCCATTACAATACAGCGGGCTCTCTTTTTCTTTTCTCCTTCATTTTCACCTGAGAATAAGTGTATTAATTTTTATTTATTATTTATTAATTTTTAGAGAGAGACAGAGAGAGAGAGAAACACACTGATCTTTTGCCTCCCATACATGCCCCGACCGGGGATTGAACCCACAACCTAAGTACGTGCCCTGACCGGGAATCGAACCCGCATCTTTTCGGTGTACGGGACGGTGCTCCAACCAACTGAGCCGCCCGGCTGGGGCTCCAGCAGGTTTTCAAACTTTGCAGAAGCAGTTACTGTAGCAGAAGGGGGAGGAGGGAGAGAAGAGGAAGAACTAACAATAAACGTCTTTAGTTGGTAATTTCTGGATACGAAGATGAACTGATGTTAGCGTCTTCATCGCATTCCCTCTGTGCTCTGGTCACAGTGGAGTTGTAATTAATTATCTTATTGTGCCTGTGCCGTTTCCACACCAAAAATTCGCCTGGACGTTAGAGTGCCGCACGCTGTGGCTGCTGAAGTCGCGGTGGTGGCGATTATGGTCAGGACACGGGATTACGGCCAGGACACGGCGAGATTACGGCCACGACACGGTGGGAGGACATGGTGGGATTACGGCCAGGACACGGTGGGATTATGACCAGGACTCGGTAGGATTACGGCCAGGACACGGTGGGAGGACACGATGGGATTACAGCCGGGACACGGTGGCGCGGGAGCAGAGCCCGAGGTTATTCCGAGGGAGGGCGCTTCCGGAGGCCCCCGAGCGCTTTGCCAACGTGGGGCGAGCGGGGAAGGAAGGAGCCCTCACTGCGCATCTGTGATACAAATGCAGATGGGAGCGTTTCAGGACTATTTTAGAGATTAAAATGAGATGAATTGATAAATACTTTTTTTTTAATATATCTTTATTGATTTCAGAGAGAGGAAAGGAGAGGGAGAGAAGATAGAAACATCAATGATGAGAGAGTCATTGATCAAGCCCACAACCCGGGCATGTGCCTGACCGGGAATCGAACCCTGATCGCCTGGATCCTAGGTCAACACTCAACCGCTGAGCCACGCCCGGCCGGGCTGAATTGATAAATACTTTTTAGATACCCTATTTAATCGTTAAAGTGGGAACCCTAAGAGCCGCAAGGATAAGCAATTCCTTATCAGTGTGCTTTTATGTCAGGTGTGGAGAACCCTACGTGTCGTTGACCTTTTTATGAAGTCGCCTTGGTATTGCCCGCTCCTTACTTTCTTAAGTACTTCTCTGTCCTGCATTTTTCCTTCATGTAACGACAAGGCAACATACTACTTTTCATTCATTTGTAGTTGCTTCTGAAGTGGGGACTCACTCTCGTGACCTGAAGTGGCCTTTGTGGGTGCCCAGTGCTCTGTGCGTCCGCTGAGGGTGACCGGCTGGACTTAACCTCTGTCTTGGGGTCTCTGAGCTGACAGTGAGCAGGTGTGGCTGCTCTTGAGACATTGAATCAACAGAGGAAAATAGAAGTATTGGAAAATATTAAGTGCTTTTTTTTCTGGGGGGAACACCCCTGAACGTAACACAGACATGTGTTGTGAACCTTTGGCAGCTCTTGAAGGCCAACCTCTGTAGCCTGCATCTTGTTCTGGAAGCCTCTGCTGGCTGCCGGGACAGGACTGGGGGGGAGAGGAAACTCCCTCCATTCCTTACCATGAGTCTCCTTGGACCCTGTGTGACAAACAGGTGACTGGGCATCTAGATGGTCCCTGGGGCTCATTAAGTTCTTAGAAGGTGAGCAAAGTGGATTTAATATATAGTTTGTTTTAGGGAGTGGATCAGTTTAAGGTGAAATTTACATAACAGTAGAGCAGTATTTTTATTTTTATTTTTCGGTGCATTTTGTGTCTGCTTAGGGTACCACAGGTTTCCGCAGAGAATTTGAATGCTCTGGGCATTTGTAACTGTCTTATGGGATTTAGGAGCATTATTTTACATTTTTAATGATTACCGTGAGTTACCGTTGTTTGCTTTTCGTGGTGTATTGCTGTTGGTATCAGGATTTATTGGATGCCGGGTTCGTGGTCAGGAATGGATGCCTGAGTGGTTAAAAAAGAAAAAGACTTGTCAAATATCTCGTTGCTCCCCCTCCCGCTGCCGGGAACACAGATAAAAAGCAGTGTGAGTTGTGGGTTCGGTTTGCCATCGCATTGCCTTTGTACCGCGTGGGTGACTCTCGAGTTGCACGCTTGCTTCCTAAGCCCCTTAGCTAGCCACTAGGTCTCTAGGAGCCCTCTCCATCAGTGCTTGTGACATTTGAATGTGTGGTGGAAAGAAAATATCCCGATAGGCAGAGCTTTTAAAAGCTGTGCACGAACCCTTCCCACTCCCTCTCCCCCGGTCTTAAGGGACCTGACTGAGCCAGTTTAGAACGAGCCCCCCAGTCTGTTGGTTTGGTTCCTGCTTGTTTAAGTGTCACTGCTGACTTGCCAGAGCACATTCCTTAGTTCCCAAGGTGATGGGCTCTCTGACCATGGCCCTGCTAAGCCATGGGGACGCGGGGGCAGGTGGTGGAAAAGCAAGATCTGTTGCCTTGGAGAAGGTCGCAGGCTCGAGGGGACACGCGTGTGCACCCCCAGTGTCAGTAGAAAGTGGGGAACGGCACTGCAGGAGCATCCTGGGGGGGAAGGGGCACAGGGCGGGGGGACGTCGCAAAGCCCTCCAGGAGGAAAAGAAGAGGGAACAGAATGTGCACAGTTTGGAAAAGCAAGATAGGGGGTGGAGAAGAGGGTGTGGGTCAGATGAGGTTGCAAATGTAACCAAATCACCAAAAGACCCCCTAGGCCCTGTTGGGCTTGTGGGCCCCACCCCCTTATGAAAAAGGAGTGAGTAGGATATTGGAAGCTGTGGTGTGGCATCAGCGGACTTGGCAAGGCCTGGGAAACAGGACAGGAGGTGTGGGTGAGAGCCCCAGCTCTGCCAGTTACTCTGTAACGTGAGCAGGTGTTTTGAACATCTTTGCTGCCATCTCTTGATCTGCAGTATGGGGACAATGGGGGCGCCTCCCCTGAGATGTCCCAAGGATAAAGGAGTCACCAGATGTCAAGCCCTGGCATGGAGCAGCCCCCCCTGAGGGCTGGTGGGGATCTGACTTGTCATTTAGGAACAGTTCACAGGAAGGTTGAAATGAGGGAGAGACTGGAGACGAGAGACCTGGTTCGCAGGGTTTTTGTGGTCTGGCCAGCAGTTCCCAGTGAGATACTCCCTTTGGGACGCTGATCCTCTGAGCTGTGGAACATCCCTGCCTGCTTCTCCACTAGCCTCGAGTGGCTGAAGGAACAGACCACAGAGAAATTTTAGGAGGCAGAATAACCAGGGCTTGGTGGAACCTCAGAAGCGTTATACTATCTTGTCTTTTGGATGACAGGGTTACTCCAGTGCCCACTTATTCTAACAGGGAGGTGGGGAGCTGAACCTCAGCTGGCCAGCCTGCCTTGCAATCTAAAATAAAGTGGCCATTTTTAGACTTTTCATGCAGGTTTCTTTGGGGAGATGTGGACAGATAGCGTGGGGACATTTGCCTTCAATTTAAAATGAGTTTCCTTGGAAATCTATTGGACTGTGTGTCTAAACGCTAATGTTGAGCAAAGTCTTTTCCGAGACACAAAAGTGTTAGTCCATTATGAACCTTTTTGAGGCAAGAGAGACTCTGGGTACTAAATCCCACAAGTACTCTAAAGTACTAAATTCCTAGCAGCGGGGGATTAGCGAGGACTTGGGTTTAGTCAGTCTGCAAAACAATTCAGCAAAGTATAACAAGGCAACGGGGGGGAATCGTATTGCTTTTTTGTGCTCCCTACCAAGTTTGTCACATGGATTAGTCATTTAGATAGGAACAGCCATGAATCACTGCTCAGAGTTTCACAGTTAATTTTGGTCCCGGAAGCAATTTCCTTTCAAAATTTCGAGCTGTAGTTATCATTAATGAATTTAACATTATGAAACCCAGAGAACTGCTAATTCATTATGAAATAAGTAGACATTTAAATCTGAAAAAGAAACCTTAAATTTTTTTCGGTGGTGGTCAGTATTTTCAAACTGACAAAATGTGGAATGGCTTTTTGCAGGTGTCATTTCCCAGGGTGGTTAGTGGGTAGGTATCGGGGATCTATGTGCCCGGCATCTTGGCTGCAGGTTTGGGGGCATGAAAAATGAAGTCCAGATTTCTCGGTGACCAGGGACTAGGTGTTTCCCAGAAGAGAAATATGGAAATATGTGGAAAAGACAGCTGATTAGAGTCAGAACTCCCCACCCAAGTTTCTTATCTTCAGTGCTTTTCAGCTTAAGCCTCTCAATCTGATTCTTTCCTGGGACGCCTGCAACCCCGCTCTGCCATGCCTTCTTTCCCCTTACCAGATGTTGAAGTGGAGTGGGTTCATTTGGTCATCGGAGGTTGTTGGACACGAGTCTGTGGGAGCTCCAGAGTCTGTGGGTGCTCCAGCCTCTCAAACACTGAGTTCCAGCTTCAGGAAAACATGCCCTTGTACAGGTGATGGAATGAGACAGAACACAAAGCCCAGAGCCCTTATCTTTCAGGCCCTGAAAATGTGTTCAGTTCTTTTCCTCGAAGACACTTTTAATGTAAAAAGCTGATCAGGGAATCCGTGGGTCGTGTCTACAGCGAGGCTATCTGAACGATTGGAAAGGTAAGGGGCTACTTTTCAAGGCCAACGGATTTGTTTTGGACATGGAAGGCTTCTGGGACTTTTGTTTAACTTGTTTTTATTTTTTTAGACAAGGTTTAGGGCTGTTTTTGCCCTGCCTCACTCTCCACCACACCTTTTTAAAAAGCCTTTTTTGCTTTGTGAACTGAAGTTCTTTTCGGGATGGTCATCTCACCTACAGGCAGCCTCTGATCTCCTCTGAGCCTCAGTTTCCCCCTTGTGTAGAATGGGGATGATAATTCCTGCCGTCCTCCCCTGGCACACAAATGGTCCTGAAGACTGAGTGAGATCATGAAGACGAAAACTCCTGGCCCATCCCTCTCTATAGCGCGTGTGGCAGGCGGAGAGGGAGGAAGAGGGCAGGCTGGAGGATGCGGGACAATGTGGACAGGGAGAAGAATCGGTGCCCCGCATGTCCCCCATTCCTTCCCCGGCTAGGCCCTGAATTAGATAGACTAGCTTCTCAGGGGAAGGCGTTTCCTTTGAGGGCCTCTGGCCTTGTCTTTCTTCCTCCAGGGGAAGGCGTTTCCTTTGAGGGCCTCGGGCCTTGTCTTTCTTCCTCTGGCACAAGCAGGCCAGTGGCCATGGTGAAGGTGATTCTGAGCACAGACCTGTATTTTCTCTTTCCTGTTTGATGTTGCCTCTAAATCAGGAGGCGGTTTATGGTTCCTCGGTTGTTCGTTTCCCACTGGTATTCATTTCCTAGGGCTGCCTAACAAGGCCCGCAGCGCGAGGCATAAAACAACAGAAATGTGTGACAGTTCTGGAGGCTGGAGGTCCAAGATCGAGGTGTCAGCAGGGCCGCGCTCCTGCTGAAAGCTGTAGGGGACGGTCCTTCCCGCCTCTTCCAGCTTCTGGTGTTGCCACCGATCCTTGGCTCCTGGATGCATCGCTCTGATCTCCGCCTCTGTCCTCACATGGCCTCTTCTCCATAGGCGTCTCTTTTCTTCTTAAGGACACAAGTCATGTTGGATTAAGGTTCCCCCCACCGCCCTAAGTCCAGTATGACCTCATTTTAACTAATTACATGTGCAACAACCCTATTTCCCCACAAGGCCACATTCTGAGGTATTGGGGTTCAGACCTTTTTGGACACATCATTCAAACTATGACAACTCCCCCACTCCCACCCCAGGCAGTTTGGAGTTCATTCCCACTGCAGCTTCAAGTCCATTTTCAGAGGGCAATGTATCCCACCCTGGTTGGGGATGCAGTCCGCTGGCTCCTTCCAGAACTGGCAGCCATGACATCATGCCTCTGATGACCGTCGTGGAGCCCCTGGGAACTGGGACTGAGCGTCATGCAGCATTTCGGAAGCGACTCAGAGTGTGAAACAGCCCTCGTGCTCTGCTGCCGCTTTCACTTCAGTCAACTAAGCTCGAACCAAGCAGCTTAGATGGCGCCTCTGGGAGGCCCAGAAGTCCTTCCAGTTTTATTGGAAACAATTGGTTTTATCAGAAGCACTGAGGAGGGAATTTGAGCAAATGCTGCCGTCCCATCCTGTGAGGTGGTGCGAGTCCACGGTGGCATCTGAATGGTGCAGGCAGGTGGCTGGGCTGCCAGGAGCCCCAGCCCTGGCCCGTAACACAGGGTGAGGCTGAGGGACACAGGTTGGCCCACGTGGGCGAGAAGGTGCCTCCTCTGCCCTCCCACACTCAGTGATCGACATCACCTGGTGCCTAAGAAACACGGGCTTTCCCCAAGTGGGGTTCCTTCAGGAAGAAGGAAGCCAGGAGACCCCGAGTTGAGTCCTGGCTTTGCCCCAGTCTCACCAACTGAACTTAAGCATGTTTCTAGTTAAAAGGGACCCCAGGCTCCCCATGTCTGTGAAAATGGTGAAATTGCTACGTCATATCTGCAGGGCAGTGCATAGTTGCCGGTGTGAGTCTCTGGCAGATCTCAAGCAGGGAGGGCGAGAGTGAGGACAGGCACTTGCCTGCTGTCCCTCCACAAAGAAATAGTAACATTTAACACAGGCTTGGACAGAGGCCTTGAAGTAGAGCGAGGTCTGACACGCAGAGGGTCGGTTGAGGAGCTGCTGGTCTTGTTCTTAGGGCCTGGACAGGCCTGGAAGGGGCCCCAGGTGGGAGCCCTGGGTGGACGTCACCTGCAGATAAAGTGGAGGAACTGCAGGAGGGTGGTGGCCTGAACGTCCCCTCGGGGTGACAGGTCGTAGGGATGGCAGGTCCAGGTGGCTTGGGGGGAGAAAGGGGCAGCCAGCGGGGTAGTGAGCTTCAGACCCAGAGGGGTAAGGAACCCAGAAAAGGACTCATGAAGGGAGAGGAGCCCCGGGCAGGAAGTTGCTGCGGAGGTGGCAGTCAGGGGATCTTGGGTGAAGTCCCAGAGGGTTGCACCCAAACTGCCTAGATGTCCCCATCAAGGTTAGGGCTGGACCTAGGAACTAGGGGGCTGGAGTGGGGAGAGGAGGAGAGGGAAGGAATTCCACTTGGGAAAAATGAAGGCTGGGGCAGCCTGACTCCAGGTTGGGACAGGCCATGCCTGGGACAGAGCAATTGTCTTGCTCCATTTACTTCAATAGATTTAGTGGCAGAGAAGATCCCAAAATAAAAAATACTCACCACCTCAGCACAGACGAGTTATTTTTGCTGCTGCTGCTGCTGCTTGAGTTACCTGATTATTCGTAATCACAGGGCAAATGCATTATTTTGGAAAACACTATTGAGTGTAGATGTTTATATACGTACATGACAAATTTACTTTAAAGGACTATTGATTTACAGGGCTGAGGCTGACACGTGTTATGTGATAGGGTATGGTCCAGAAAGGAATGAACAAAGGCCCACAGCCATAGCTTTGATTGCTGGCCAGGGCCTGGAAGATGTGGAGTGGAGTGTGGGATTTTTTGTGACTTTTGTGCCACTGTAGGATTACAAAGTGACCGTGAACCACAAGGTGTGGTCATGTGAAAGACGTGACAGTAATTGAGGAGGGAACTGCAGTAATAACAACAGACCGGGAGGAACAATCTCTTGCCTGTCGCTGCTCTTAGGGAAACCTTCGTTTGTGTGGCTGTTGAAAATTGGCTTCATTTGCCAAGATTCACATCTGAGTCTTCTGAGGCTCTAAGGGTTCAGAAGCAATGCCCAGCCAAAATATATGACAGCTTTTGATATAAAAATTATTTTAGTTTCCCCATGAAAAAACACCACGTGGACAGTGTTTGAGGCACGGAAATGAGGAATTTGGTGATTAAGGTTTTTGTTGTGACTCAGTGTTGAATGAATCATTTAATTTCCTTTAAGTCTCAGTTTTTTCATCTGCAAAGTAGAAAAATGTCTACATTTTCTCCCTCGTACAGTGTTTAGGATTAGCCAGTGAGTGATACACACAACAGTGTTTGGAAACTGACGTATTATACAACCGATTAGTAGGTATTATCAGCACAAAGCTCAAAAGCCAGATTCTCTTTTATGCTCGTTCCCCTGCATCTATTTTAATTATATTCACTCCTGACTTCTGATTGAAAAATGCTGGTTTTTACTTGTTTTACTACTTAATTAATTTAAAATGTTACCCTGAGTAATAGCACTATCATCTAGATGAGGACTGTTCAAAGAGCAGGAATTGTGCAGAAGGATGTGTGTAAATAACGTTTAGGTGACACTATTGTGATAATTATGGCTTTTTGAAGATGGGTTTTATAGCAAGTCCTCAATTTTCCTGTCACTTTTTTTCTGTGCTCCCACTTAAGTGAGCACATTTGTTTCACAGAACTAGCTGTTCAGGGATCTGAATCCCGAGAGAGCTCAACAGCTCTGTGAATCCAGTATTCATTTCAGGTGGCTAATTTTGCAGATCCTCAAGAGAACAAAGTGTGCTCTTTTGTCCCCCTTCCCCATGACTAGTAACGACATGGGGAAGCCTTAGCACATCCCCTAGATCCTCAGTGCCCAACTCCATCCCTGGATCACAGTGACTTGGATGCTGAACCGTTGGTGGCCAGAAGGGCCCTAGCGATGATGCTCTGGGAGTCTGCACCCCAAGATGATCCCCACGTCACTCATCCCTTCTGTGCCTGTATTCAGGAGGCTCTGAGTGCTGGAGGTGGCATAAAAGTGCAGGACCCTCCTGCAGATAAGTATAAGTGCCCTCAAAGGTCTTTGAGACAAACTCTTGGGACCCCCTGGGCTTTGTGGCTTTCCCAGGAGAGGGACCCATTGTATATTTCACCATGTTCTCCAGCTGATATGTGTTTTCCAGCTTTTAGTCATTAAAGAGTCTCAAACATCAAGCTTCATTGTCTTCACTTTACTCACCAACTCCATTGGAATCTAATTTCAGATAGAAGTCAGCCACTTTGGGAAGCATCTAGAGTCAGAACTGGAGGAACCCTTAGAGGTTTTCTAGTCCAGTCCGATGAGAACTCCTGAGACCCAGAGAAGTTGAGTGACTGGTCCAGGTTATGCAGTGAGTTAACAACAGAGCCAGGACAAGAACTTGGGGCTCCTGAACGACCTGGATGTAGGGAAACACCAAGGGGTCACGTTGAAGTATGGAGTAAGCAGGTGTACTCTCCTGTAGTTCAGCCAGGCTATTTCTGAGGCTCTGGTGTTACCGACATAATGAGTCACATGGACTAGAACATCCTAATTTCATTACATGCTTGTGGTTGACTGCTGGTGAACCAGAATTCCCTTATGATGCCGCCCTTGTTGGGAAGCGTTACCAAATGCATTGGTTTGCTTTTCTGAATTAATCACCAACGCTGACTCGTAGATGTCAGGGAATCTTGCTGCCCCTTAGAATCATTCCAAATATTGGTTATAATTGTATAAAATTATAGCTTCAGAGCATGGATGTGACATGGACACAAGCCGCAGAATATATTCCAGCACTGCCCCTTCCCCTTAGCTTATTTCAAGTATAATATTCTCATTCGCATTCTTCCAGGGGACCTTTAAAAGCCCTGTTTGCTGTTAGTTTATAGTTTTGGGGACAGAGTCGATGAGCTGATGGTATTATACCAGTTGCCTTTTGATGTGGCATTGATTTTTTTTGTTTTGTTCCTTCCCCATCGTTTTCACATCAGATTGAACACAGACTCAGGCAAGGCCAGCTTGGCGGTGAGCTTTGCGTGGCTGTTTACTTTCTCCTGTTAAAGTGGCCACGATTCAGCACCAGGCTCTCCTCTCCCTAGTGGGCTGGTGAGAGCGGGGAAACGTGAAACTCCAAGTCATCAGTGGAAGTGTGACCATCACATTAGAATATCCTTCAAGCAGAAAGCCTTCCCCACTACTTACGATTGCCCTGGCTAAAATAGGCCACATTGTAGAAGATCACTATCTGAGACTCTAATGACCACCCCTCGGCCCTCTTGAGTTCCCTCAGTTGAGAGGAAGAGAGAAGGGAACCAAGGGAAAGCACCGAGAGGACGGTGTCCTGTGGAATCCCGAATAGGCTGTTTCAGACCTGGAGGGTACGGACATCACCCGTCACTGATTTTCCTGGAGATGGTTACTGTGTGTTGTATGTCTCAGCAAGTTCAGTTGGTGTCGCGCTCTTAAAACAGAGCTAGCTTTTTTGTCTCAGGCGTACTTTCTTGTGTGACGAACCTTTAGACACTTGTGGCACCGTGGTCTGTGGCTTGCTGCTTCTTCTGAGCTGTAGGGAGGGCTCTTGTTTTGAGACAGGTTACCTGTGGTGCATGGAACTGGATGTTGACATTGGTGTGTATTGGCCCGAGGCACAGAGATTAAAGACTGGAGCAAAGTGAAAACACTTTAAAAAAAAAAAAAATGATGACTTTTATTGATAAATTCCATTGTGATTAAGTCAGACAATCACACAATTATTAAATAACAACTATGACAGAAACCAAAAAACCTGGAGACAGAACTTCCTTGCCCAGAGAACCTGCAGACAGTCCACAATTGCCTTGCCCTTTCCAGCCTTCCCAAGCTGGAGCCGTCTTTGTGTTCTTTGCTTACAATTTCTGCCCAGCAAGGGTCCATGTGAAACCACAGAGTCCTTTTGAGCCCTCACCACCCTGTGGGCAGTGTCTGTCTGTCCAGATGGAAGCCCAGAGCTCACCTGAATGTGATTTGACTTTCATGAAGAGTTGAACGGCAGATACAATTTGCTAGTTTAGAAACCCGCTTCCAAAATGAAATAAAAGAAGATCGTCTCTATAAGAGCTGTCCATTGAAAATCTATTTGCATATTTTGGTGCAGTTGTCCAAATCCAAGATGGAGAGATGGGAGGCTTTGTTTATTGTTGCAGTGCCACCAATCATGGGCTTTTGTTTTCATTCCACAGATGTATAATTTTTTCTTTTCAAAAGATTTTTTATTGATTTTTAGAGAGAGAGAGAAAGGGAGAGAGAGAGAGAGAGAAAGACATCCATGTGAGGGCCACACATTGATCCCCTGCCTCCTGCATGCCCCTTGTTGGGGATGGAGCCCGCAACCCTGGCATGTGCCCTGACCAGGAATCGACCAACAGCCCCTCGGTGCATGGGACGATGCCTAACCGAGCCACATCAGCCAGGACAATTTTTCTTTTTTCTTTTTTGAAAACACTTTTTGTTAACAGTATGGTGAAAGCTTGGAAAAGGAAATAATATTGCAAATATCACCTTACCATGGAGGTTGGGCAGTGATAGTTGTGCCAGAAAGAAAGAAAGACTTGGAGTTATAAGGCCAGGCGTGAAGTCAGCACAGTTCCAGACATGGGACCTGGTTAAGTCACGCAACCCTGAACCTCAGTTTCAGTTGAAAAATGATACTGAGCAAGGGAAATGGGCGAAATGATAATGGCGGTGATGTTTGCCTTACCCTGTGGTGGGCTGAATAATAGCCCCCAAGGATGTCCTTGTCCCAGACCCTGAAACCTGGGAATGTTACCTTACATGACAAAAGGAACTTTGCAAAAGTTATTAAGGATTTGGAAATGGAGAGATGATTCTGGATTATCTGGGTGGGTCCAATGAAATCCCCGGGGTCCTTCCTTACAAGCGGGAGGCAGCAGAGGAGGGGGCTGTGAGTCAGGGAATGCAGGTGCCTCTAGAAGCTGAAAAAGGCAAGGAAACAGATTCCTCCCCCCAGATCCTCCAGAAGGAAGCAGCCATGCCCACACTTTAACTTTAGCCCAAGGAGACTAATTTTCAACATCTGTCCTCTGGAACTATAAGAATAAATTCATGTTGTGTTAAGCCACTGTGCTTGTGATAATTTGTTACAGCAGCCAATAGGAAACTAATACATACCTATTTTGAAGTTCTCGTAATGATTAAGTGTGACTGTATTTATACATTTATATATATTTATATTTTTATAAATATTAAAGTGCTACCTAGGTGTTAGTACTTCTAAAATGGATTTTTATATTCATCTGGATTTCCATGTTAAAGTGGTCAAGATATGCCAGGAAGACCAGGAGAACAGTAAGCAGGACTTTTCAATTATGCAGGAAACACATTGTATCTGGACATTTAAACCCATGTTATGAAATCATTATGCAATTTCTGATGGTCATTAGCACCTATGAGTCACTTGTTAGGTAAGCAGGCAGGTATGTCCCTTTCTGTACCTGTGGATCTCAACCCTGGATGCTCGTTGGAGTCACTAGGAGAGCTTTTAAAAGTCCAGTGTCCAGGCTGCACCCCAGGGCAGTTACATCAGAATCTCTGCAGGTGGAACCTGGGCATCAGTATTTCTTAAGTCCTCCAGGTGACTGCAGTGTGTCGTGTCTGCCAAGATTTTAAATCCAGCCTCTTTGAAGTCTGATGGTCTAGAATGTTCTTTTGAGTTTTTGGGCAGGTGCTCTGCCAAGGACTCGATGTCATATCTTCCAGTGATATTAACATATTAGTTTATGAGCTGTGGTGTATTTCTGCCAAGAAATACAAAGGTATTAGCCAGTGTGTTCAGCACACAGATTGGTGTGCCCTGGTGGCAAACACAGTTTCAATAAGCAAACATCCCCCCTTGTATTGCCCAAAGGTTTTTAAAAGCAGCTGTAAGGGGGAGAAAAGGAAGGCACTAGGCTTTCTCTTCAAAAGGCTGAGCGTCTTGAGAATTGGTAAGTATTGTTTTTGCATGGGCCATATGTCCTTTTGTCTCCAGTCTGGAAGAAAAGATAATCATTTTGACTTTGGAACCACTGTTGAAAATCGCCATTGTTGTTTCTGGGGCCTTTGGGCTGCAGAGGGCATCTGTGGGCCCCCGTCACTAAGAACAGGTGAGATTATCTGCCTTATGTATGTCATAAGGAAAACATTGTAGGTAAAGTTACTTTTATAAACCACAAATTGAAGATGTTGCTATTGTATTTTCAGTGGGAATTCAGAGTTGAAGTTAGAAAAAAGATGGAAACTATTTGCCCTCCTGTACCTCAGTTTCAGCATCTGTAAAATGGGTGAACAAGATACCTCGTCATAGATAGGATTGCTGTACAGATTAGCTAAGGCGTCCTGATCTTCTACAGAACTTTCTAACCCCTAACTGGGGCAGCTCAGGAGCCTGGATAAGTGTTTTCTCCTCTGTCCCTGCTTTCCTCCTTCCCTCCCTTCAATAAATATTAATTGGACACCTACTACTCATAGGAACTCCACTGTTGCTATAATTTTTATGCAAAGTAGACACTTGCCAAGAACTCGAATGGTTTAAAAGTTTGATTTAAAATATTGATACAGCGTGGTGATAGGGAGGGTTTGGGTGAGTAAAACCTGCCTGTTTCTGATAGACCTGAAATGTAAAACCTCAAGTGGTTTGTCTGCACCAACCAGAATAAGATCATAGGCTGTTTCTACAATTGTGAGTATCAGTAGATGGCCTTAGGGACCAGGCAGAGGAAGGTCACTGGCGTGTTGCTGATGCACCGAGAGGTCTCCTGGGGAGTGGACCTGGTTCTCTGATCCGCATGGCCGTGCAGTCCGTCATCTGTCAAAGCGAACGTGGTGATCGGGCATTTCCGTATGCCCGGCGCTTTGCCAGCTGCCGGGGGTGCATGGTCTCCCTGCCCAGATGCCTGTTCCTGAGAATCCTGAGACCTCACAGTGGAGGGTGGGGCACTTGCAGTGTGAATGCTGGCTAGGAGCTGCAGGAAACTTTTCCTAGGTCTCCGAGCTCAAAGTGTTACTGGAAAGGGGACCTGGCTCTTGGCGGGTCTGCCTAGGGCTGGCCCGGCATGTGTGGGTTCTTGACTTTGTGCAGGAAAAATTTCATAGCGCGAGTCCAGATGACTATGAGGGAACATTTATTAAAGCTGGGGACAGTAAAACAAGGAAGGGCTTAGCATAGAAGAAGCAACTGGAGAGCCTAGGTGGGGCTGCCCTGGATCTCTGCAGTCAGAGAAAAGGGGGCCTTGGGAACAGGTTCCGGGGATTAGCCTGCGATGAGCTGCCTCTGCCCGTTGCTGCGCTGGTTGCGAGTGTCATGGGATCCCATAGAGTTTAGGAGATGCAGGTCTGTGGGGGAAGAAGAGGGGGGAGGGAATGGCGGCAGCCAGGGTGGGTGTGGGTGAGGGATGCTTCCAAAGGGAGAGCACACCGGGTCCTTTGTCTTGGTGGCTTTTATTTCTCTCTTTAAGGGAGGTCTCAGGGGAGAGTCTCAATAGAATATTCATCAGCTTTCTAGGAGGGCTCTTCAGGGTCATGGTCTCCACTGATTGGTGGGTGCCAGGGCAGAGGGTCCTTAGTGTAGCTGGTCCTGAGGCAGCCAGGGCACCACTTGTCTGGTGGCTTTGCTGCTTTTCTGCGCCTGGAGCTGAAATACAACTGAGGCCTAGATGTTATCTTGAGGGAGAAATGTTCAGGGGGTCTAAACCGCATGACCTGCGATATGCTGGGGGAGGACAGGTTACCCTGGGGACAAAGTCCTTGTTTTCCCAGTTTCACTCCTTGCTAGGCATCTGGGGCTTCCTGCACTGGTGAGTTTCTGTGCCTGGCTCATCTAACACAAACCATCTACTCTCAAGTGTCCTTGGTTTAGGGAAGATAGGATTTACTAGGTGGCTGCCAACTGCTGTTTCTCTCTCAGTTTCCCTATTCCACTCGTCCTGGCTTACTGGCCTGTCTATTAATAAGTTCAGCGGTGATTATAAACTGCCATTTGTGTTTTCAACTTTACTTTTCAAGACTAAAAAAGAGAATTATTTTCAGGACGTAGGATAATTCTAGAGAATGCTCAAAGAAAATCTGTGCTTTCATCAGTTCCACTTTGAACCGTATAGGAAAAATGATGATGTGGATCATAATGATGACAATGATTGCACTCCGCTTCCCAGTGGAAATTCTGTGCCAGACAACATCCTGAGGGCTTTGCACACATATTCTCATTTTATCACCCAGCCAAAGGACGCGGGGCATGCTTTCTTAGATTTCACATTTTACAGATGAGGGGCATTAAGGCACAACAAGGTTGGATTACTTCAAAGGGCTTATCAGTGGAAGGTCTACCATTTGATTCCAGATGGGTTTGACTCAGATGTGCTTTCCATGCTGCTGTATTACTGCCTTGGGCAAAATCCACACTTAGGAGGTCGGGAGAGAAGATCCTCTAAAAGAGATGGGAAGGATCTATTAGCTAATTCACCCTAATATGTCCCTGGCAGATTTGGATGAGTGTTTATCTTAGAGATAGGGATACTGAGATGCTGAGAAATTAAGAACTGGGTAAGGTCACTGACACAGTAACCTGAATCCAGAAGCCTGGCGGCCCTCATGCTCATTCCACGAAGACTCAGTCTACACAGTTGCACAATCTACATCAATTCAAATGAAGCGGTGAAGGAGAGATTTGTTTTGGGTAATATATAACCAGAGGTATATTTTAGAAAACCGCACAAGCTTTGGCAGCGGTCCTTCGGGCAGGTTACTTCAACTCTGCTATTAATACGTCCTTTGCGGCGCTGTTGGGAGGAGTACGTGCTCATGACCCCTGGAGCTTCATAGATATTTGCTATCAATTGCTCAGTGACTGGTCTCATTGTGCATTTTAAATAACTTTAGAGGAGAGAGCAGAGTTCTCAAAACTGTGATCGTGGGTCTAGGGAAATTCCTCAGGGTCAACTTCAAGATAGCAGAAATGGAGATTTTCTACAAAGGAACCTCTAGCCATACCACATAGCAATTGCATCTTAGTTTTGGTGTGTTGAATACTGGAGACCATGTACTTAGGACAGGGGAGTTAGTACTTAAGTTATGAGCTGTTAACACTAACGACTTCCTGACATAGACTTGGCTTCTAAATCCTAGGGGGTCAACAGATGGCTGTGAGGAAGTTAGGCAAGTTCACTGGCCCCTACCTAAGCTCCCTTTCCATGCTCTTCCCTGGACTGGTCAAGAGCCCAGGATCTCCCTTGGCTAACAAGAATGTGCTGCACATTCTGCACTCATCTTTCCAGATCATTCTACCATCTTCTCAGATCTTCGTGGGCTGCATCATGCGGGTTCCCTTACTCTCTGGCTTTAGATTGGGTTTGGCCACTGGCAGGAGATGGAAAAACTGAGAGCACTTCTCCCCTCCCCCGCTTCCCTGCTGGAGCCCCATTTCCCTCCCTGTATTAGCTCCTGCTGGGCAGCTGTCTTCTGTGGTCCATGGCTAGGAGCTTTCACTGATTCTGGTGACATCTCCTTTCTTGTTCTTCAGCCCTGGGGTTGGTAGGGGCCTTGATAAGAGCTACACAGACCTGCACACACTCTCTTCCTTAGCCTGTCTTCAGACTCTCCTTAGGAAAATGTCCCTGTGTCCTGCTCAGGCCATGCACAGACTGGGTCGCTGTGTATGCAAACACAAAGCATATGGGTGTTGCTTCTATTCTGTTACTTCCCGTCTTATCTAGGGAAAATGATGCTAGAGGGGACTATATCTTTGACTATATCTGACATATACTCTTCTCTTTTAGGATGTGGAATGGTTCAGAAGTGGTGTAATTATTAATGGTCAAGAAAATTGTGGAAGCCTTATGTGTTGCATAAATATTGGGAAACCTAGAAAACTTTAACTGGTATGGTGGGACAGAGTGGGGGAGATAGGGGCAGTAAGAGCCTGTCCTTCCTGCTACCTCGTAGGAACTTAGGGGTTACTCCAAGCAAAATAAAATAGGTAACTTACATAAGGTATTAGACGATCGTATGTGTTTGGAGAAAAATAACCCAAGAAAGGGGAGAGAGGATGCTGGGAGGCATTGCAATTTGCAGAAAGGCAGGCAGTTGTGTACAGGCTTGTAGGAGGTGAAGAGGAGTGACATGTCAATATCTGGGAGACAAGATGAGCCAGCCTGGAGCTCAGGGAGCAAGGGAGTGAGCAGAGGGAGGGGACCCCGGAGTGTAGGGCCCTGTGGGCCACTATGAGAACTTTGGTTTTTTTTCTTGAGAAATGAGTGACTGTTGTAGGTTTGAGGAAGCCATAGCTTGCTCTGACTTTGTCACACCATCACTCTGGCTGCAGTGCCGAGAGCAGACTGTAGGGGGACAACGGACGGTCTTGGAGCCAGACCAGGATATTGTCAATACTGGTGATAGGGGTGGTGGCCTGGGCCAGGGTGGGGGGCAGTGGTGGACGAAAAAGTAGTCAGATTCCAGACATTTTTAAAAAGGTGAAGCTGATGGGGTAGGCAAACTGTGGGGTGACAGAGAGAGGAGTCATGGGTGATGCCAAGGATTTTGGTTTTAGCTGCTGGGAGTTGCCAGTAACCGAGCTGAGAGGACTGTGGGAGGAACAGACTTTGAGGTGGGTTGGAGGGAGACCAGGAATTCCACTCTGGACATGTTAACTTTAATACATCCACCCAGCCGTGATCTCAAGTGTGTGACTGTTGTCAATGTTTGCATGATAGTGTTGGGTTTCAAATTTTACCTTCCTTAGTGGCTGGCTTTCTCTGGGGTGCATTTTAAGAAAATGTTTACACCATGGCTGTAGTGATTTTTGAGAGCATGCCTCAAGGCAGAATATGCGATGCCCATATTTTCCATTGACGCAAAACCATCTTTGCATAGTTAACAGACTCAGAGGACACTTGTGGGAATTTATTCTGAACCAAGAGACTTTTGGCACCATTTTACCAGCTTTAGGACTACACAGAACCTTTCTGAGAGCAGAGCTGCTTGGTAGGGCATTATGCAATAAGGGTTTCACGTCAGCCGCAACTGTGGACCTCATGCAAATGAAAAGAGCACATTTAGCAAAGCCCCGATTTGCTATGTGTTAAGGCTTGGCTGCCCTGTTTGCTTTTCAGTGTTATTCTGATATGTTTTTCTTGCGCTTTCTTGCCACTTTTTTCCCTCCTGAAAGTTCTGTTTTCTCTCTTTCTTTTTAAAAATATATCTTTATTGATTTCAGAGAGAGGAAGGAGAGGGGAAGAGATAGAAACATCAATGATGAGAGAAAATCATTGATCAGCTGCCTCCTGCACGCCCCTGCTGGGGATCGAGCCCACAACCCCGACATGTGCCCTGACTGGGAATCGAACCGCAATCTCCGGGATCACAGGTCGGTGCTCAACCACTGAGCCACACTGGCCGGCTGGAAGTTCTCTTTCTTGTTGACAAGGCCACAGTTGCTCCCAAAGTGAAGTTAGACTGTACGTAGGAAAAAAGAACAGCAGTGTTTATTCAGCAGCTGTTATATGCTGACTATTGGGCTGTGTACCTTACAAGTTACCCGTTTAATCCTCAGAACAATACTCTGAGATAGGTGTGATTGGTCTTGCTTAACAGGTGAGAAACTGAAACTCGCCGAGCTTAAGTGACTTGCATAAAGTCACCCAGCTAATTAGTGACAAGAGGTGAGGTTCCAGTCTGGATTAATGGATTTTCAAGGCCCAGGGCCTCTGCTCTGCCTAAGTAAAGTCATCTTTTCAGGCAGTTTACTGTTTCTAGGCCTTGGTGCATTGCTTTGTCTGCTTGAGGCTTCTTTCATAAATGCTTCTGCAAGTTTCCCGGAATGCATGGTGCACACCTGCTCTGTGCTCAGTGTTGGTAGGGAGCAGCAAGTCCTGGGGCATAAACTCCAGAAAACATCAGTATGAGGGTAAGGGAGGAGCAGGTGCTTTGCAAGCGTGCGTCGGTCTGTTTGGGACCACTGTTCAGCCCACCTCAATCTCTAAGCCAAAGAACTGTCCAGCCGGGGAGGTGGGGAAGAAGCCCATAGCAGCAGGAACAGCACAAAGAAAGGCCCAGGGTCAGGCTGAGATGAGATTAGATGAGATTGCGCAGGTGCAGTGGGCAGAAGGCAAGCGAAGTAGGCCAGGATGGATAGAAGTGGTCTGCTCTTTGGTACTAAGTGACTGTTGTACCTTTGACCTTTCATTTTAAAATTATTATTTTTATTTTTTTTTCACTATTATTGTGTACTGGTTTCAGGTGTACAACATAGTGGTTAGACAAGCACATACTTTAGAAAGTGTTCCCCCTATATATCTAGTACCCACCTGGCCCCGTACATATTTATTATAATATTATTGACTATGTTCTCTCTACTGTACTTTATATCCTTGTGACTATTTTGTAACTACCAGTTTGTATTATTAATCTTCAAAACCTGTTGTAATGGAGGAAAGCTTCCTGGCTGTAAACTTCAAACTTCAGCACCTAAATGGAGGGAAGGTTGATGCTTTCTAGCACAAAAGCTCCCAGGTGGCCCAGTTGGCTTGAGCAGCGGCTTGAATGGTATGCACTGTGTGCCCAGCTGGCATGAGCCGGCGTGTGGGCTTGGCGAGAGGTCTGGCACTCTGAGCATCTTCATTGTTTAACCAGGTTTAATCTGAGATCCCTGGCGTTTCCCTGCTTATACAGCACAGCCAATGCCGTCACCTCTACAATGAATAAGAAAATCATCTTACCCCAGCCTTCCTGCTACTTGCTACTTTACAGACCCTAGAGCGACACCAACATTTTCTGCCCTTTTTGTCCACTTACGGCCCTTGGGAGGAACAGAGGGAATAAAATGAATGAGATAGGCTCTTTGTTACTTGTCCTACATAAATTGTACATCACTAGGGTGAGGAGGTGAATAAATACCTTTTTGCAAGGTCATTGGATAGCTAAAGGTCATCAGAGCCTTTAAAAACTAGGGTGAAGTGTATTCTGCACATTCCCTTGAGAAATCATGTTCTGTTGCCTCTTATTGCCCTCATTGGAAATAGTTTTAAGCACACATGGTCTACAGACTCGTGTTATCATTACTTTTATTTTCTTATAACCTGCAGAGTTACTGGGTAGACGAAAGATGAATCATATGTTGGACTGTTCATGCCTGCGATTTAGAGAAAGAGTCTTACCTTCTAGGTAAAAAATGCTGCTGTGGATGTCTTACAGTGCCAAACATGTGTCTGACACACAAACAACAATGACACATATACAAAAAAACACGAGAGCTGGTGTTTCCTGTTCCATGAGACACCAGATGGAACGATGACTGTCCTTTGCTGTGGTGAAGGATGGCAGTAGGGTATTGTTTTTATGATCTCCAACATCCTGTTACTTGTGGCTCTTTTCCGATTAGTTGTATGAGGTTTTACAAACGGAGTTTGCTTATGAATTTGACTTTGACTTTCATACAAAACCATAAGCATCATTTGTGCTTTGTAGAATTTTATGCTTGTGTTTCTTAGATACCTAAGACTACTGTAGGTTCTTAAACAATAGCCGACACTCCTGAAGAAAGTTAATGTCTAATTTGGTGAGGCTTGACTTAAACCATTGAAAATGGCTAGAAACACACCATTGGTCTAAGTCATTTCTAGCTGGGGCTGGCTTTTCTGTTAGGGTGTGCATGAGCTGAAAAGAAAGGAGTTTCCTCAATCACTCGGAAACAGTGTCAAGGTGCTGCACTGGTACAGGCCATTCTAAAATTCTTCCTACAGGGCAGGTCAGCAGGCACCTGGCCAGGTCTGAACTTTAAAATGCAGGACAGCCCAGTGGATTGGCTCAGTTGATTGAGTGTCATCCCATGAACTGAAAGGTCACTGGTCTATTCCTGATCAGGGCACATTCAAGCTCGATCCCCAGTGGGGGTCATGCAGGAGGCAGCCGATCGATGAGTCTCTCTCATCGATGTTTCACTCTCCCTTCCCCTCTCTCTAAAATAAAATAAATCTTAAAAAAAAAAAAAATAGCCCTAGCTGGTTTAGCTCATCAGAGCTTCGGCCTGCACACTGAAGGGTCCAGGGTTCGATTCCAGCCAAGGGCATGTACCTCAGTTGCAAGCTTGATCCCTGGCCCCTGGTTGGGGTGCGTGCGGGAGGCAACCATTCGATGTGTCTCTCTCACATTGATGTTTCCCTCTCTGTCTCTCTCCCTTCCACTCTCTCTGAAAAGCAATGGAAAAAATATCCTAGGGTGAGGGTTAAAAAAAATAACTAAATAAAATAAAATGCAGGACAGTGGGAGGAAATCCATGGAAACCACATCCATTCTGTGGAGTCAGGGGGTTGTGGTTGAAGCGAATTGCCAGGCTGGTCAGGAAACTGGAAGTGACTGTGTGAAGCTCACTCAGGAAGGTGCCCAATAGTCAAGCACTTGACCTCTTACCACGAAGGAAGGGGCAGGCCACAGAGGAGCCTGGTGCTGGTCCTAACTTTTGAGAAAACAAGTCTCCAGGGAAACACAAAGCCCTTCGGACTATTGGCCTGAGTCTGAGAGCTGCCAGGCTTGTTAAAGAAATGACAGTGGACTCCAGAAGTGCAACGTGCCGCTTGGAACACAAGAGAATGTGTTCTGCATTCACGCCTGGCTCGGGGTCAGCCGTCAGTCAATAGAACTGGGCCGTGAGTTAGAAAACAGGCCGCGGAGGGTCCTTCAGGAAACGTTTACAATGCGGGATTATTCCCACCCTCATTGTGTCCGCTGGAAAATGGAACAATGACTGTTTCATAACAAATTGTTCAGTAGGAAAAAACGTAGTAATGGGAATTTCTGGGTAAGTACATAACAAAGTGAATATAATAAACTTGTGGTTAAAAATAAAGGTGAACCCTTAAAAAATCAGAACTGAGTTTAGTTTTGTGATTGGCTATTCCATTCCTTGTTCTGGCTTTAAAGTAATGTCTACTAGTGTAGTCATGGGGCGAAGTCCAGCCCATGTTTTGTTTTTGTAAATTAAGTTTTGCGCATTGGATATGGCTGCTTTCTGCCACAGTGGCAGAGTTGAGTGGCTGTCACAGATGCTGTGTGGCCCACAAAGCCTAAAATATTTACCGTCTGTGCTGTACAGAAAAAAAATGTTCACCTCTGTTCTAGAATTTAGCCACTCAAAGCAGCATTGGTGAGTCTTGGGGCACAATGCAGTTTGAGAAGCAGGCTAGGGTAGAGGTTCCTCGCTGGGGCTTCAGTAATGGAACTCCATGAAGTTATAGGCACAACTCTGTATACCTTTCTGCACCTCTACCTTCTCAGAGTTAGAAGGTTCTGTACCCTACCACTTTCTCAGAGTGGTTTATAACCCCCCAAAGTTAAGAATCATTAAGCTTAGAAAGGGATGGTTGAAAAGACCTCACTACTTTCCACCAAAACATGTCAGGCCCAGCTTGTACTCATTTATTTATTTATTCTTAAATAAAGAATATCAGATTTGTAGCACAGCACAGCTGTGGGATATGCCATTTTGTAACGATTTTTTCTGGACAAGGGACTGTTTCATGGACATTGGTTCCTTGAGCTTGAATAGCTAGTGTCACATCACACTGTGGCTCTGGAGATATTTATTACGTGCCTGTCCTACCTTGGAAAATGAAAGCTCTGGGGTCCAAAATTATAGGCCTTTGTAATGACTTTTTTTTTTTTTTTGTCAGTCTTTACCTGAGGATATTTTTTTCCGTGCTTTTTCAGAGAGTGGAAGCAAAGAAGGGAGGGGGAGAGAGAGAGCCACATCGACTGGTTGCCTCCTGCATGTGCTCCAACGGGAGGGCAGGGAGTGAACCTGCAACCCAAGTACGTGCCCTTGAGTGAGAATCAAACCTGAGGCCCTTGGGTCCACAGGCTGAAGCTCTAACCACTGAGATACACCAGCCAGAGCTGTAATGACAATGTTATTAAACATCCATCCTGTATGGCACCCTGTAGGAATTCCTAAAAAGCAGAAGGTGGGATCTAACATGGTCTGAGGCTGACTTCTGATTACCTTTTCCATGAATGGCTGTTCTCTGTACACTGTGGGACTTCCTTACCCTGTAGGAGGCTCCTATAGTGGGTAGTAGGAACCAGAAGATTGATGTGTTGTCTCTGGGTTGCCCAGATGGATACATGCTTCTGAGGTTGGAAGCTGGGCAGATCAGTAAAGAGAGGAATGACAAAACTGGTGTCCGAGGTAGAGAAAGGAAAGAAGCTCAGAAAGGCAGAACTCGTTGAGGAACACTTACCTTGGGACCAAAATGTCACCCCACAAACCTAAGATGGTACGTGTCAGTTCTGTATAACCTAAAACTTTTTGTCCATTAGAAATTAATGTAGGGTAAGATGGACTACATTATTAAGGATGTAAATCCTTTTTGGTGCTCTTTTTCAGTGTGTGTGTGGTTCTCCTTTGGGACAAACAGGTTCCCAGGGTCAGGGTTCTGGGAACTGGGGAGGAGCTGTATGCAGGGCAGGTCTGGCTCTTGGGCTGCCCTAAGACCCAGGGACTTTGAAAGTCTGCCTATGAAGCCAAGATGTTAGAAGCAAACACACAGAATGATATGGCAAGGAGAAAGCAAGAATGACACGTGGGGTAGAACTGGGAACCCCTAGAGCAGAGTGTGAGGTTTTGGAAGAAGAGGAAGAATTGCAAGAAGTGGAACAGGACCCCCGCTTGGAGGGCACAGCTCCTTGGGATTGTGGGTTATGAAGAAAACACAGCTCAGTCCAGGTTGCAGGGTCCTAGGAGATTTTACCGATGCTGAAGCTTATCTGTTTCACGGGAGCAAGACTTGGCCTGTCTCCAGTGCGCCTGCCGTTTTATGTATTTCTTAGCTGTGTCCTCTGACAGGGCCTGGGAGCAGTGATCCCCGATGGCCATGAGCAAACCTATGACCCAGATCTTTGTTTCCAAATGCCATTCTGCACCAAACATTTTTTTTCTTCTTTTTCCAACATGAAGAAAGTGCTACGAGAACGAAGGGCACATTTCAAAAGGACACAGGAGCCAGCTCGAGGGAGCTTCCCACAGGCAAAGGTGGGGCACTTTCAGCATCAAAATAAATATAGGATCATAAGTCGTTGAATAATATGACATCAATGAGTCCATACTAATACGGATAAAATAAATGAGGAAATGAGGATATACCGTCTTCAATAGAATATCAACTAATACATATAGAAGAAAGGGTAGAATTAAAAATCATTTGGCAACCATCCTTCTATAATTAATTCAGGCAAAACATTTTAAAGCATGCTAAAATTAGTGAGATGAGGAACACGATATTTACATAACCTCAGAGTTTTTCCCCACGAAATACTTGTTAAATATAATAGGGGGAGATTAAAGGATACCATTATAGTAGAAAACCCAGGAGACATAAGTGATCAAGTTTAATATAACCACTTGCTGGGGTGGAATCAGAAAATTACATTACATTTTGTAATGTCTATCCTCTCCCCACTGGGGGGGATTATTATATATTTGACCTGAATCTATTCATGAGAAAATAATAGACAAACTCCAATTGCGACACATTCTACAAAATAACCTCTGGTAAGCTTCAAAACTGACAAGGTTCTAAGAGTCAAGGTTCTAAGAAACTGGTTCAGATTGAAGAATAATAAAGCAACATGACGAATACAACATGTGCCCTTGGCTTCTGTCCCTTTGCATTGTCAAGGCATTTGGTGAAACTTAAACTGTGGGGCCTGTGGTAGTGTACCAGTGTTAATTTTCTGGTTTGAATGGTTCTACTGCAGGAAATACTTGTATGTAGGAAATACTTTGAGCAGACCGGAGTAACAGGACCTCGGGCCTGCAACTTACTACCAAATGGTTGGGGGGGACTTATTTATTTTTTGCAACAAGGTAAGGTCTTGTGGGTAATCATTATGTTTTTTGAAGTTGTGGAAGACAGTGGCAAAGGTCAGCTCTGGCTGCAGAGGGGTGAGGAAGATTGAGAATGGGTTGGCAGTTTATGTTTATTGATTGATCCTGTCATGGGGGCTCCAGCATCATAACCTCATCTAAACTTAATTACCTCCCAAGGACCCCTCCTCCAGATATCATCACTTTGGGGGTTAGGGCTTCAAAGTACAGATTTTGGGGGCACACAGATGTTCAGTCCATAGCATCATCATTCTTTTCTTTGATCAAATATTACCAGATTTGGCCAGTGCAGTTCAAGCAACTTCAGGCTCACTCCTATGGCCGTTGACATGTCCCCATCATTCTCACTGATGACACTATAGAATGATCCAGGTTCATTTGTGTTTTCCCTGCCCCAGACCTGGAATCAGCCATTTTCCAGAGATTTCAGGTTCTTTTTAATGAGAAATTGTGTTTAGAAACCAAGATCTAGGAACTAAGCATGCTCATTATTGCTGTCTTTGTTTCTAGGCCTTTTCAGTGGGCAAAGCTTGGAAATGTATGCCTCTTATTTTAAATCATGGTTATAGTCTGATAGTTGCAATTTAAATTCAACACACTAAGTTCCTTTCCACCTTCCCTCATTCCAATATTTTTATTTTCCTCCCACAGCAGAAAATCTTGTTTCCTAGCAACATCAATTTATTTGTTTTAGCATAGTTATACAAAATAGTTTCAGAACGACTACTACACTAGCACTAATACCAACAACAGACCAAATAAGTAAAGTGCAAGATTGCTTGGAAGCTTTTGGTATTATTACTGTTAAAGAGTGTATCCCACTAAGGGTGTGCAGAGTGTTCATGTTCAAATATTACATGAATGTGGTTGTGTTGCCAACTTCAGTTCAGTTCTCTTGTTTCTGTTTATATTTGATTTGAGGGTTTGATTTTGTTCATCCTTTTTGATTTAGTTGCTTTTTTTGGATATGTAAATTGTTTACGTGACTCAAAAGCCATAAAGTATACAAGGTATACTGAGAAAGGCCTGGCTCCCAAGCCCTTTCTCAAGTGTTCCCACCCCTCCCCTTATTGGTGACCATTTACATTAGTTGGTTTGTCCTCTGTGTTTATCTTTGTAAAAATCAGTAAATATATATTTTTACTTTTCTTCTTTCTTTCACTTTGCTTTTTTCTTTTTCTTGTCTTATTGATTTTCAGAGAGAGAGGACAGGAGAGGGAAAGAGAGAGAAACATTGATGTGAGAGCAAAAACATCAGTTGGCTGCCTCCTGCACATCCCCTGCAGGGGGTCGAGCCTGCAACCTGGGTATGCACCCTGACTGGGAATAGAGCTGGTACTGGAATCTTTTGGTGCCCAGGATGATGCCCAACCAACTGGGTCATACCGGCCAGGGCAGCTTTTTTCTTCACTTAACTGTATAACCCGCTGTCATTTCAGAGCAGTTCATAAACACCATGTTTTTGTGCCACCACTTCCTAACTACTCCATCATGTGGATAGATATCAATCAGTTTCTGTGAATGGGACTTCAGATTTTCTTTTTTACTACAGTGTAATTGTTATTGCAAATGATGACGAGATGAATCACCTTGTGAATGTCATTTTGTATTCGTGGAGGTGTATCTCCAGAGTAAATACTTAGAAGTGGAATTGTTGGGTCAACAGGTAAAGTCATCTAGGGTTTGATTTTATAATAACATATTTTCCTCCTACCATTTGTTCCCCCAGGAGCAATATTTGAAAGGGTCTGTTTGGAGGCAGATTGTTACAACCCTTTTAGTTTGAGTAAAGAATTATCAGTAGTCTCAACCCTCAGGTGACATCATGATCACCCAGGATGCTTTTTGAAGATGTGTACGTTGGAACTGCACCCCCAGGTACTGATTTATTTGGTCTTCAGTGGACATTAGGAGATACGGATTAAAATTATTTTGTAGAAGTACTAGTTTAGCATTTGTGTTTAGTTACTCACACAGTAACTTTCCTTTAACAAACTTGCCATTCTAGGAGGAGGTTAAAAAAAAAAAGTGTACTTTTAATGGCTGAGCCCTATCATGCTCTTGATTGCTGAATTGCCTACAAACACTGATGACCATATACCTTCAATTTTTCAAAAATGGCTTGAGATCAATTCATTTTCAATCCTTCTACAAGCATATATTGAGCACTTACTGAGTGCTAGTCATTGCCTAGGCACTGAGGAAAAGATACAAGACAGATCAGGTCCCTGGTCTTAGGGTCTTCATTCTAGTTGGGGGAGAGGTGAACAGGAGTTCACTGAACCCCTCAGTTGTCCCAACACGGGTGTGTGTGTGTGTGTGTGTGTGTGTGTGTGTGTTGATGGAGGCAACACAAGTAACAGAATATGGGCATTTTAGAAAAGGGTTCTCAGAGACCATAGAATTGTTGCCTCACCCAGCTAGAACAGTGAAAGAAGACTTCTTGGAGTTGGTGTTGGACATTTGGGCTGAAATTTTCCAGGTCAAAAAAGCATTTCAAACTAAGAGTGTGCAAAGGCTTAGAGGCAAAAGGCGTGTGATGTTGCTTTTAGAGACTTTCAAATGGCTCAGAGTGGCTAGAGTGTGGGATTCAAGCCAGGGTATGACAGAAAGAAAATTGGACAATTAACCAGAGGGCACATTATTTGTTCCAATGCCTGGTGCATAGTAGGTGCTCCATAAATCATTGGATGTCATTGGATGGTTGGGTGCTTGAATAATGACTTGCTGATTTATGGAATAGAGCAGTTCTTGCAGTAGTGTTTTGCTAACCACACTTACAATAAAAGGAGTTTGTGTTCCCACTGTATTTGATATTTTATCTTGTAATTAAACTGATTTTTTATGCAAATAGAAATCAGATTATGAAAGTAGCTATAATTGAGAAGGTCACCTGGATGATGTATTTCCCTGTTCTGGATTGATGGACAGGAAGAAAAGCTCTTCAAATTGTTGTCATGATGTTCCTGTCCCTTATCTGCTTATTATAATCCTGCTTCTGGGATAGATGGCCTTTTAAAAATGCATAGCCTCTTGGGGCCTTAGAGCCCTAGGAGTGTTTCCCTTCAGCTAAAGAGAAACAAATACACAAGGAAACAGACACCCCGTGTTCAGTGATGTCAGCGGTAGAATCACTTCCTGTGTTTGTGTGGATCTGTGGTTCTATGGTCTCATTGATATTCCTTTAGACAGAAACATGACAATTAAAGTGATCACTTGAAGGATAGGAGAAGCAGTGGGTTACTGGGAATCACTATAGATCTGAATTTTTGAGGCTTTGCTACCTTTCCTGTCAAAGTTGGTTAAATTTGACCTTGTTTTTAAGTTACTCAATAACTGAGAGCATTAGAGAATTATTTTCTGAAATAGACTGGCTGTCTCAATAAACCAATTTAATCTAATTCCCGTGACCTACATCAGTTAATGCTTTGTGGAAAGTCTATTTTCACTTAAATCTGTATTTGTTGTTTTCCTCCTATTCTTGCTGTGTCTCTATGAAAAGTGCTAGAATGTGCATGAAGCAAGGGAGTGGCTACTTTCTCTTCCAGTGAACATCAGTGAAATTTATTTATTTATTTTAATTTTAATTTATTTGTTTGAGAGAGAGAGAGACATCAATTTGTTGTTCCACCTGTTCATGCATTCATTAGTTGATTTTTAAAAAAAAAGATATTTTTATTCATTTTTAGAGAGAGAGAACGGGAAGGAAGAGGGAGAGAGCAAGAGTGGGAGAAACATTGGTGTGCGAGTGTAACATTGAGTGGCTGCCTTCTGCACACCCCCTACTGGGGATCAAGCCTGCAACCTGGGTATGTGGCCTGACCGGGAACTGAGTCAGCAGGCTTTCAGTGCACGGCTCAAAGCCCAACCAACTGAGCCACACCAGCCAGGGCTCCTTGGTTGGCTTTTGTCTGTGCCCTTACCGGGGATTGAACCAGCAACCTTGGCATATCAGGACGTGACTAACCAACTGAGCTACCCGGCCAGGGCCAACATCAGTGAATTTTAGTAGAAACACTGAGTCAGGAGTGGATGGAAGTTCACTGCCTCGGCTGAACTGGCACAGTGACTTGAGATGCTTCATCATTTCTCCTGCTTTGATAAAAATTTTGAATTAGCAGATATGTATAGATTTACTATGCTATTATAGGTATGCACAAAATGAGAACAGACCCACAAAATCTCAGCAATGTCAGTGATGGCAAATTTCTGTTTGGTTGAAAACATTCTTCATATCAGGCAAGACTAGTACTGGTGGGCTCTATATTGGGTGTGGTTTCTAAAACCCTATCAATTTTATTTGCTAGCTTGAAAGACTGTTTTAATTTCTTTTCTACTTACAAAATGCATACTTGCTAAGTCAGACTGTTTTAAATTCAAAGGCAGCATTTGGGAAATTTACTCTTTTTAGACATTTTATGACTCTCCTAAAAAAGAAAAATTATTGAGAATTTTTGTTGCAAATGAAATGAAAGCTGAAACTCAGTAAGTTATTGGTAGATTAAATGGGCTGACTTTAATAAGGGGCAGTACATGGCTATTTGGGAAATATTTTTGCCTTACTGGATTGGAATACAATTTTTCACCAAATAAGACTTATCAATTACTTTATTTAACTAAAACTACTAGCTTAGGACAAATAAACATCCTGTACTATAAAAATACTTTTATGTTTTACGTAGTATGTATACACATGTATACTTAACACAAAATGAAATACCCACACAAAAATTAAATATCCATATATTGTATGTATTGTAAATAGCAATACAGACTTTTCTTATTCAGATTCAAAATGCCTTAGAATGACTTTACCTCAACCAAAACAATAACCTTTTGCATGGATAGAAATTACCATTAAGTGTTGATTATTACCGATTAATTCTGATGTTTAAGTGACTCTCGATTGTTTGAAAATAGGACTTAAATATTTTACTTCCCCTAAAATTGAATACATTTGATGTTATGAAAAATAATTGCAATAAATCCATAACAAAACCAGTTTAAGACTTAGGAATTATCTGTTTCTTATAGTTAAAAAAAAAAGAATCGGATTTTATGTGGCCTACATGTATAAATATACTTATAGGTCAATACATATATATATCCCCACAGTAGTATGTTTAGAATATGCATTTATATTCTAAAAGGTTACATAACTAAATAAAGTGTTTGGGAAGTAAATTGTTTTTTATTTGATGGTGAGACCTTAAGTTTCAACATGTGACAAGAAACTTATTTTTTTATAGAAGTCATTTACATGTAAAGCTCTTTAATAAAATGAATCCTTGGTCTCTATCGGACATAAAATTGTATTTTTACAGTGTGTTTTGCTCCAAGGGAACTTGGTGGGAATTGTGTCCTAAATTGCTCAGTTTTTTCTCTCGCATCTTAAATACTTGTGTATATTCTTGGATATAAAAAGCTGGATCAGCCCTGGCTGGTGTGGCTCAGTTTGGAGTGTCGTCTGTACAACAAAAGGCGGCGGGTTCCGTTTGATTCCCGGTTAGGGCACTTACCTAGGTTTTGGGTTTGATCCCTGGTCAGGGTGCGTATCAGAGGTAACCGATTGCTCTCTCTCTCTTTCTCTCTTCCTTTCCTCTCTATAAAAAAATCAATAAAAAACATATCCTTGAGTGAGGATTTAAAAAAATTTAGGTCATCCATAGCCTCACCTTTCAGTTTTGGGCTTCTTGGACTGAATATTCTTATTCTGGAGGTGAGAAGAGAGTGAACGGCAGGCTTGCGGTTTATCCAGGTGTTACTGAATGAATGAGTGCCCACTGTGTGCATCTACCATGCTCGCAACTTCATGAATCTGTAAAGATGTGCGTTAAAGAGGAGGAAGGAGCTCACACTGAGTAAGGAACAAAGAGAAGAGGGTGAATCTAGCATTTCCCCGTGTTGATTCTGTAACTACAGCCGTGTTTAGAGAGAAAGGAATTTACAAGGTAAGAAAAGGCTGTGGGCCTACAGACAGTCCTTACGACAATAGAATGACCTAACAAACAGCTCTAGCACAGCTCCACAGAGCCTCTTATAAGTGTTTTACTGTCACGTCTCGGAGATGAGAAGAATTTGAACACTGTTAAGGTTTGTCTCTGTAACCATTTGTGACTCAGTCTCTTCCCCTCCCCCATTTTTTCTAGAAGGCCCATTGATGAAAACATCTATTTCTTTGTTGTGTAATAATTGATTGGTGAAATATAGCTTCATGTAAATAAAGTTATGTGGTAAAGCTAGTTTCCCAATAGTTACCTAAGTTTCACATAAAAGTCAAGACTTCAGGAGATAGAAATGTCAAAGTTAGGAGCGTTTTTGGCCAGCTCTGTGATCTTCAGACCCTTCCCTGCTGAGTTGCATCAGAGCCTTGCTCCTCAAACATGCTCTCTCTGTCCAGCTGCCTGAACCAGGAACCTGGGGGTCGAGTCCACATTCCTCCTTTACTCTCCCCACCCCCACCGCCTTCCTTCCAGCCTTGCCCATCCCCACCGCCTTCCTTCCAGCCTTGCCCATCCCACCCTCCCCCATCCCCACCACCTTCCTTCCAGCCTTGCCCATCCCCAATTTCAGTGATTTCAGTTGAACCCCCTGCCAGTTCGTTCTCTGCTCTATTGCCAGAGGAGCTTTTAAAAATTATGCACAATGGCATATTATTACTCAGTTACAAAAATGGATGACATTCTGATTCACGCTTCAACATGGAAGAGCCTTGAAAACATGCTTGGCAAACTAGGCCAGGCACAAAAGGGCAAGTATCACTGATGGCACTGCTGTGAGGTCCCGAGAATAGGCAAGTTCATGGAGAGACGGAAAGCAGAGTCGAGGTGGGGGGGGAGTTAACTGTCTAATGGGTCCAGAGCTTCTATTTGGGACGATGAAAAAGCTCCGGAAGTAGTGGTGATCGTTTCAACGTGATGAGTGTACTTAACTGCCACGGATTTGCACACTTTCACATGGTTAAAATGGTAAAACTACAAAAACAAAAAGCACTGATAATGCAGGTATGATTGGCAGCCCCACCACTCCCGGGGTGCAGGCTAAACCATGCGCAGTGGGGAGGGCAGGGCTGCTCCTCTGTTCCCTGGTTTCCCTCCTCTCCCCGCTGGACAGGACCTGCTGCTCTGCCCTCTCCCGGGGCCTCAGCCTTGCCCGGTACCCTCTAAGGACAGAAGGAGGCGGGGAGAGGACCCAGCTTTGGCTGGCATCCTTTCTCCCCGCCTCCCTCCCTCCCTGGCCTGTCCTCCCTCCTGGGGGTCAGGTTTTGCTCTCTGCCCCTGCGGCCACCTAGTGACCTGGCCTTTCCCAGCCCGCAGGGACAGCTGCCCTGTTCATTAGGACCAGAAGGAGGAGGAAGTGCCATTTGGATTTGGGGCCCCGCTGTTCCCTCCAGGCCCTCTTTGGAACGAGGCCGAGGCCATGTTTTACTCTCCACCTGTCTCTTCACCTGGCTGATAAGTCAGAGGGGCCCCCGCCCCACCGCCTGCTTGGCAGACCGGCCTTCTCTCTCCTGCCTCACCCATCCTACCAGGGAGGGCCAGCCAGGTGCCAGGTGCCGCTCTAAGCGCTGTGCACGTTAACACACTCTACCCTGAACAACCTATGACGCAGTGCTGTTGCTGTCACTCGAATGAACACTTGCTGCAAGTCACAGGCCCTGCTCTCCACCCCTAACCACACACGCTCTGCCCCTGTGCCTTTGCGTCTGCTGTGTCCGCATCCTTGAAGTTAAAATATCGCCTTTTGCTGAAAAGTCTATCCTGGCGCCTCCAGGCAGGCACAGGTGCTCTTTCTTCCACTTCTACCTGATCCCGGCCTGAAGCCCAGATCACACTGTGCTACAGTTATTAGCATGACTGTCTTGCAGGGAAAGGGCCTCACCTTTTCCTCTGTAGATTCCCCCAGACCTAGAATAGTGCCTGGTACTCAATACATGTTTGAATGAAAGCATTCGTAGTGGGATTTTGTCATTCTAGCGTTTTCTCGGGGAGATATGAAGGTGAAGTTGAATGAACACCTTATTTCCAAAAACATGGTTTAGTTCATGTGACAGAATATTACCACTTTCCCTTAAACCAAAACCCATCGGTAGGGTTTTAAATACACAAACAAATTTAAAGATGGAAAGCAGGTTCGGGGAGGGGTGGGGAGAGGCAGAATGGACCAGGTGAGGCACAAGGGGATCTTTTGAGGGTGATGGAAATAGCTTGATTGGCATAGTGGTTGCACAGCTGTGTACATATGTCAAAACTCATTGAACTGTGCATTTAAAATACATGCATTCTATTGTTGAGGACTGTTATCTCAAAGTTGACTTCAATAGAAGAAGGCAAGAGGAGAAATCTTTGGGATTTATTGTTTGGTTAGGAAAGACGGATTAATGACTGAGGGCATTTGGGTGCAACACAGTTCAATATCCAGCCTGGGGCTTTGTACTTTTTTCCTTTACTTCTTACCTTGCCTACATGGAAAATCAACCCTCATTGAGTTACTGCAGCTGGGAGGGAGAAAAAGCCCAAGTCATGAGCAGACTGACAGCCGACTCCCCATGGCGCTAATTTCAGTACCGATGCCTTTAGGAAATCTTTTCAACTTCAGTTGGAGGCTCAGCTCCTGCGATGAATCATGGAAATTGAGGGGAGGGAGGGAGATTGCAGCAATAAACACTCTGCTCAAAGAGAATAATCTTATGAATGGTTTTTGAATAGACTTATTTAAAGAAATATCTGTAAAACCCACCAGGTTTTTAATGTACTATTCTTTTCAAGTGTTTAATATAGAATGCTCTCCGGGTAATTTGAAGAAATCTTAAGGAAAAAAAGCACATGTTCAGAGGCACTTTGAAGGGATGCTCCCTGGGTGGGGGGAATTTACCCAGTGTCCGTTGGGGCAAAGGTGAGCCACCAGAAGGTGCTGGCAGCTGTGTAGAGTGGAGATTAACCTGGCCAAGTCTAAGCTTGTTCAGCTGCTTCGTGGCCGGCCATAACTATGCAAATGGACACGGGAGTGGTATCCAAAGTACTGACCACCACCAGGCCCCTGAACTTCCATCCAATGGAGGGTTGCCTTTAATCTGGAGCTCATGATGGTCATTGTTAATGCTCTTCTCTTAGCTCTCTTTCCTCCAGTTGTCTGGAAATGGTCATTGAAAAAGATGTTGCATCTGTAGAGCTGATATTTCCTATTGTCTCCCCCAAGTAACTATGAAAATGTTTTGCATTCTGTAGCTTGCCAGGAAATCCAGGTGAGATGACTCATGTTAGAGCAATACGTTAATTTGAAGATTGGTGTCTCCAGAGCAATATACTGAATTTAGGGGAATAAGGGCAAAGCTGACGAGAAATTACGTAGATCTGGGATCAGCAAATGATGGCCTGTTGGCCAAATCCAGCTGCAGCCTGTTTTTGTAAATGCAGTTTTTTTGCAGTGTATCGCCTGATATTGGACAGGTTGCCCATTGTCTATGACTGCTGGCACATTTTGATGGCAAAGAGTACCTGTGGAGCCTAAAAGCCTAAAATACTTATTACTTGCCCCTTTACAGAAAAAGTGTGGGTTCCTGATATAGGTAAAATTTAATGGAAAACATTTACAAACAAGTTGCCTTAAGGTTTCAGTTTATGCTGGAATTGGTGGTGGGGTAAAACAGAAGTGGGGACTGCACATGTGCGGTTCATGTTACGAAAATGCAAATATTTGCATTGGAAGTTTGGGGCCTTCGGAGGTCCTCTTGGAGAGCAGGGCAGGGCCAGGGAGAATGACAGCAGAGAGATGCCTGATTGCCAAGAAGTTTCCTACTGGGAGAGTCTCACAGCCCTTCACACACAACTCCAGGCTCCCGAACCCTTCCCACCAACAATCACTTCATGACTGGGCTGCCTTTAGACTGCCTTGCGATACCATCTTGAGGCTCAGGGCCCGCATTGCTGCCTGGGCTGGTGCCAACATGGGTCAGATGTGATGCTTAATCAAATAAAGGAAATTTTGGTGTCCTTTCTTGCTCTCTAGTGTCTCCGGAGTGAAAGTCAAAGTGGACCAGCTTGCAAGCTCCTTGGGTTCCAATACCTTTTCCAGCTCTAACAGGCAGTGACTGTTCTTTGCTTAGTTCTAAGCCCTATGCATGATCAATTGAAAATATATGCTCACCTGAAGAAGAGTCTCCTTCAGTGCCCTGTCTGCCCTTCCTCCTTTCCCATGGTTCTCTTTATACAACCTTCCCTCCGGTTGCACAGCCAGGCTCCTTGCGGTCACCTACTAGTTTGCCATGCTGTGCGCAGGGCCTTGAGCAATGGTAGGCACACAGTGGGTTCCCAGTAAACATTTGTTTTCCTCTCACTACATATTTTGCCTTAGTAGTTGTCCAGCCACTGGGAAGACTTGGGGTTTTTGTTTGCTCTCCATTTCTTTGGCTTTACTTATGTGCCTGACTCATCAGTTCCTTCAGCTCCGCTCAGAATGCTAAGAGTCGGGGTAATTGATCATTTCCCCTCTGTACTGCCTGTCTGTGTGCCTGATAGTATCTTTTATCATCCCTTCTCTCCAGGGAGCCAGGGGATCCCCTGACCATCTTTTATATCTCTTCCCTGCTTTTATGACTGTCCATAACTTTTTCTTCACTGTCACTGGGTAATCAGAGCAAGTGAAGGCGAGGCAGTGTGTCTGGTTGATGTCACCGTTGACCTTGGCCTCTGTAGGAGCTGGACATCCATGCAGGCTTCTTTTCAAGGGAGAGTTGGGACCACCTTCACCTAGTAGCAAGTTTAGGTGATAGGGATATCTTACTTGATCTCAGAAGGTTATTGATTAGACATTAAATAGTTATTCTTTTGATTGTTGCTACTATCAGAGTTGTGGCTGTTTTTGTTAGGGTGTTAGTGCTAGTTAGACTCATTCATTAAACCAAAGGCATAAGGAAGAAGCTTCTAGTGTAAGTTGCCTCCCATTTATTTAGATGCCCAATATCTCATGTAAATGTACATTTTGAGATCAAAAGATAATATTTAAAGTTGTCTATCAGGTGTAATAAGTATAGAACAAACAGCCTGACAGCTCTTGCTGTTAAAAACCCATGAGTGTGTTTAGCAGTTACTTAGGTTATGGCTTATTTTTACTAGAAGGTACCCTAGGGATCATCTAGTCCAGTGCCCTCGCAGATGAGGACATGGCGGTGGCGGTGCATGGCGACGTGATTTGCTTAAGGTAACCATACACCTAAGGGCGGAATTAGAGCTAAAACCCTCATCTCCCGATCCCTAATAGCAATAATTACCTGATAGATATCAAAACCGACCAGCCAACAAAACCAGTGGTTGTCGTCACTCATGGCAAAACTGAAATTTATCTTTAATTCCTTAAAATGTCTTCATTCCAATATTCTTTGATTTTTAAATACATAGCACTATACTGTGGATGGCTCAAATTCATGCATTCTTTTTCCAGACTTGACTTAATGAAATGCTTCGGAGTAAATACATTTCTGGAGGCCGTGGTTCTGTTTAAGCTGCCTGGTTAGCTGTGTTTTTGCAGCAGCAGAATTGGGACATGAAGACAGGCAGGGACGGCACCTATGCTGCGGTCAGGCCGTCTGGCCCCTGGTTGTCCAGTGGGCAGTGCTGGCAGGGCCAGTCCTTTGATAGTGTGGCAAGTCCCTCGACTGACCTTGGCATTCTGGCTCATCTGCTGCTCTCTGCCTGTTTCACCATTGATCTCTCTGTCCCACTCAGTACCTCCAGCACTGTCACCATCCCCTGCCCCATCCCCCATGGTCATCCAAGACTTTTAAGTGACAGTTTTCTCTTTCTGGATTCTTTGCACCATCAAATACAGTGAACCAGGATGCTCGCAGGAGGAAACAGTGTGAATATTAGAGACTGGGCTGATGGAATTCTCACTTGAGATGTGTCAGAATTCACTGCCTTCTCCATTAACACAGAGACAGTAGTGACACCAGTTGGACTCTACATGTATCAGGCAATTGTGCCCTGAACGGATTGCTCTCTGCTACCAGATAATCAAAAGTCTCTGTCTCTGCGAGGCCATTCCCTTTCTTGCCACTAGTCGCAGTGCTTGCTAAGGTCCAATGTAACTATGTGGTCTTGCCAGCTGAAATACCAAATTAAATGGAATTTAATTATTTTGTTTAATCCCATTTCAAATATTTACATTTTCTTGAAGAATTAAGAAAATGGCCTGCATCAGAAAGACATCCTATTTCAGTAGAATAAGAAAAGTAGTAGAGTGTCTAGTTTCATCTCTGACAGATTTTTCTCAACACAACCATTGAATTTAAGGTCCTCACATAGACCATCAAATGGAACAATTCAGGGTCAGCCAGGTGTAATCAATATCAGTTCTTGCAACAGTTCTTAAGCTCCATAATTAATGTCACAGATCTAAATCAGGATGTATGAAGAGTCTTGAGAGTATAAGAGTGAAAGGTTATAAGAGTAAATCGCTGGATTATTTATTTCATTGGCTTTTTTTATCCTCATGCCTGGACTTCTAAAAGCAACTGAGATTTTAAAAATTCAGTGTTGGAGACCTTTGTGATTTTATCAACTGCTAAAGTCATACCCACACCTTCTACATAGATGCTTAAAATTACAGAGTTTTTTTTAAAAATAAGAAATTTTATTTTGTGAAAATATATAATGTTATAAAGTGCCAGACATCTGCTGCCCCAAACAGCAGTAACAACACAGACCTCTTTGGCTTTTGACAGTTTTCCCCACAAATCATTCCCCTCCCCCATATACATACATCTCAATTCATTTTAAAAAATATTTTAAAACCCAAGACATACGCTAGTGTCGAGTTCAGTGATTATTCAAGGCCTTTTATCTGCATAGGGTACAACTGATATTACACATGAAACTAAGTACCGTTTTATAGAGAGATGTTTGAACATAAGTTCTATCCTATAAGCCATAATTATTTTGAGAATACCTTCCGTTTTAGTGGTCTATTTTTCTCTTTGCTCTTTACTTTAGGTTCTTTCTAAATAAATTGTGGCGACATTTAAAAATTGTTCCAATATATTTCAGTTTATACTTGTTCTTACGCATTCCAGCAAGGTGCTCTTTCGAAATTTAATGGGTATTTGGGCATCCCATCTTGCCAAGCACAGGTCCCTAAAGCAGTCGCTGGTGTGTGCTTGTGCCTTTGACCTGGAACTCAGAGTTTCTTTTCTGGCTAACGTGGACCTTGTTTCCATTCCCTTTCTTCTATAGTAGACTCCCATCTTTTGAGATCATGATGAAAGGGAAGAAGAATGATTCCTCATTAGCTTCGGTCCATAGCCTCATAAATTCTCTTGCCTTTACCTAACTAATCATCATCATTACTAGTTATGCTCCAGAAAGTAAACTGGAATGCAGTACAGGCTGGCTTAAGAGAGAACAGATCGGTGTATAAATCAGAGAGGCTGCTGTCAGAGTGGCCTGAGTGGCCGAGCTTTTGTGTTCAGCCTGTGTGGTAAGGCCTAGAGCTTTACTTGGATGGAGCTGGAAATTTGAGTAGTATAATCTCATTTGAAGGGAGCTCAACAGCAATTAAGTGAACATTACTTTGGAGCATAAATTCATGAGTAAAATTGCATGTTGGTTTTGTTGGGGGGAAAAATGGTGTGGCAGGTCTTGGGGAACGCTTGCATTCCTCCCAAGCTGTTCAAAACGGCAATTCTTTGAGAGCTGGGAAGTGCCTCTGGGCAGGTCCCACAACATTGCAGGGACAGTCGGGAGGAAGGCGAGATCTGGCGCTGAGTCCTTCACTGCCCGGCAGCACTTGGACCATGAACTCACTTGACCTTCAGCCACAACGCCAACCTCCCTGCTTGGCCAGTGAGGAGGTAAAGAAATCACGTGCTCCTGTGTCACAGCTGTTAGTGACGGAGCAAGGATTTGACCCAAGATTCTTTGAGGCCAAATTCCCTATTCTTTCTACGTTTTTATAAGAAAGGAAAGTAACTAATATCTGGAAAGAAGGAAGGTTAAGAAATAAATTGGTGTCGTGAAACACTGCTTGTTCCCAGCTCCACGTATGTTGAAGGTGGTTGTTCTGAGTGCTGTTGTCAAGAACTTGCTCTTTCCAAGTTCACCAAGTTGCAGCAATCTGAGCTTTTTTCTCTACCACTCCCCAGTGTTGTCATTTCTGCCACCATAACTCAAAGCGATCAGTCCTTCCCTGCTGGACACGTCCCCCTCTCCCTGTCGTCTATAGTGTCATGTCCTGATGCCTGTCACTGGGCTTAAACTTCAACAGTAAGGATAGATAAGAGAACTTGCCAATACTCACCAGCACACCCTGCGTTTTCATTAAGAAAAAAGAAACTCTGTCCTCTGGGTATAAAGTTAGAAGAATTCAGTCCTTGTCACTAGCACACTGGGGACTCCTGGCCTAGCCGCATTCCCCACTGCAGCTGTCCCTACGCTCCCCCATTTCTAAGCCCCACTCACTACCTTCACTTGCTCCTGTGACCGGTGGTCACCGGGCCGGGCCACACACCCCTGACCATCTGGATCTGAGCCCCCGAACTCTGCCCCTCTTGGCTCAAATTTCTCTATTCCGAAAACAAAGAGGCGGCCCTAGATTGCCCTCCCTCTAAGCTACCCCAGTACCTCACACTGCCTCACTGGGGGGGGCTCGTTCTTACATTCCAGCAGCCCCCAGCCTCCGTCCTACCTGCGAAACCATTTAACAGTGCTAGCCACCTCCCAGTCGCCGACCCCTGAGGTCTTGCCTCCATGTTCCCTGTCCATGACCTTGTGCTGCTCGGATCCCTTCGCCTGAGTGCGCTGATGAGTTTCTCCCCCTTTGCTCCTTTTGTCTTTTGTCTGGGCTTAAATAGAGGTGCTCCCGGAGGGTCTGCTCGGCCTGTCTTCCTGGCTCCCGCTGATCTCTCCCCGGGGATGCCAGCTCAATCCCTCGGGCCCAGCCCTGACTTTCCTCTGCAATATCAGCCCCACATTTTCAGCTTCTTTTTGGCTCTAAAGTCTCCCTGAAGAACGTATTTCTTATGTCTTCAAGCACCTCGGGTAGAATATGGAGCTCATTGCCTTTCTCTTGGTGATCGTGCCCTCTCGGGACCTCACCTGACTTCTTCCCTCTTACAGCCACATCGCAGTCCAAGGCCAGATCCTACTCAGCCTCTGTAAGACCTCTCAGCAATTTGTGCCTCTTCGTGCTAATTGCCACTCTTTACTTCAGCTACTCATTACTCTTGTCTAATATTATAATAACTCCCTAGTAAGTCTTGCAAATCTATCCTGAATATAGCTACCTGATGAATCATTCACATGCTCCCAGCCTTTCTGGTGTTTTCCCATGGCTCAGTGGAAGGTCCCGCGTCCTGGTCCTGCCACTCGAGGCTGTCCACAGTCGGTGGTCTTTGGCCCTTGACCTATGCCTGGTTATGTTCATTTTTCTCTTCCCTGTAGGACCTGCTATCCCTGGCTGGGCCTGTGGGAGGGTGCTTGCAGGTTCTATGAGAACTTTGTTTCTTTAACAGCTATCTGTATCAAAAACCTCAATGTAAGAGCTAACAGTATAAAACTCTTAGAGATGCGATCTCTAAGTTACTCTTGTTAGAAAAACTCCTGTGGTCAGTGCCACAGCTGCAATATAGAAATCATTCTGTAGTTGCTCACCTCCTTTCCTTTGCTCGGGCTGATTCTGACCTGGAAAGAACCTTTCCTCTGATTTCACATGGCTTAGCCCTCTCCACAATCCAGATCTGTCACTGAGCCGTCCTTGATTCCTCCAGCCTCTGGGTGCCGTGCATCACTTTGTATTTGTAGCTGCTGAGTCCTCCTAGGCTGGCAGTTTCTTATGGGCAGTAACAAGGTCTTAGCTACAAGGAACAACAACAAATACCATTACGCTTGACACATGGTTGATATTCAGTGAAAATTTGAATGAATACACAAATGGAAGAGAGAAAAATATACATTCGTTCTTGCCTAACTTTATTTTTTTTAATTAATTTTTTCCTTTTTTAAAATAAAAAAAAAATTATCTTTATTGTTGAAAGTATTACAAATGTCCCCTTTCCCCCCATTGATCCCCTCCCCCCTGCACCCATCCCCCCAGGTCTTTACCCCATTATTGTCTATGTCCCTGAGTTATGCATGTATGCATATAAGTTCTTTGATTAATCTCTCCCCACCCACTCATCCACCCCTACCTTCCCTCTGAGATTCCTCAGTCTGTTCCATACTTCTATGTCTCTGGATCTGTTTTGTTCATCAGTTTATTTTGTTCATTAGATTGCATAAATGAGTGAGATCATGTGATACTTGTCTTTCTCTGACTGGCTTATTTCACTTAGCATAATACTCTCCAGGTCCCTCCATGCTGTCTCATAGGGTAAGGGATTCTTCGTTTTTACAGCTGCATAGTATTCCCTGGTGTAAATGTCTGAGAAGATACTTAATATGATTTCAATCTTATTGAACTTGTGGAGACTTGTTTTGTGTCCTAACATGTGGTCTGTCTTTGAGAGTGGCCCACCTGTACTTGAGGAGAATGCCTGTTCTGCAGCTTTGGGGTGAAATGTTCTATAAATGTCAATTAAATCCATCTACTCGAGTGTGTCATTTAGAATCATTGTTTCCTTCATTCTTACCTAACTTTAAATTGCTTAAGGGTAGAATTTGGGTCTGATTTTTTTTTTCTTTCTTTCAGATTTATTGAGACATAATGTTATGATAAATATAATTGTAAGATATTTAAAGTGTACATCGTAGTGATTTGGTAAATGTATACATATACATTGTGAAAGGATTCCCCTATCTAGGTGATTAACACGTATGTCACCTCACAAATTTATATTCCATTTATTTATATATATTTAGGTGAGAACATTTAAGCTCTACTATTAGGAAATTTTATTTCAATAAATACTTCTTGAGTCAGTGGATGGATAAATAGTTGATTATGATATGAACTTTCTGAATGCTGTATTAATATATTTTACTTTTAGTAAGTTAATGTAATGGCTCTTACTACAGCTAAAATATTTTCAAAATATGTTGCTCTCTTGATTGTCACTGTTAATTTTTATCAGTGATTATTTTTTCCTTTAAGTTTTTTCTTAATTTTGACCTGAACACAGTGGCATGTCGTGTATTGTTAGTTTTACAGGGGAAGTTAGAAAAATAGGTTCCCTTTTTAAGAAAAATGTGAAAAGACTTTCTTTCCTATGTCTTTAGCTCCTGCCTCTGGGTGTAGGTGGGGTTCTAGGACTAGCAATTATTTCTACAATAGTGGTTGAGTGGTTCCTTTCAGAGTCATGGCTCCATCCAGAGACACATAATTTGGATGCTTTCAGCGGGAAACAGAGTTGGGCAGCTTTCTTTACCACTGCTGGAGCACAAAGGGTTCCTCCAGTCCCGTTAAGTGGTACTGAGTTACCCTGCCTCTGATGCATATCAGGAGGCTAACACTGTTTTGTTTTTTTCCCATGAAGCCTGCCTGCTAGTCTTCTGACCACCTTTCACTGGATAATGCTTGATTAGGCCATCAGTTAATTAATAGTCGTTGCTTGTGGTCATGTTACTTGGTGAAAGCCTAAACAGGAATGAAATGACTAGAACTGCCTGAAAAATATTCGTGATCCTGCGTGCCTTTGTGACCCTGGCTGCCTGAAGCTTCATTGCTGCTGGTGGCTTTGGTGGTGGCGTCTTATTTTCTGTGTCTTGTTTTAGTTTTGTCTCTTTAAAAACGAATTGACAAGGATTACCTTGGTTAGTATGATTTGATGGAAAAGATAACAGATGCCTGCGTGTGCTTTCTCGGTGTCATTCTAATGACCTATGAGAGAGGAACAGCCCTAACCCACATAAAGTGGTGAGTCACCTACACAAAGCCCCTAGATTATAAAGTTGCCTGCATTTGGCAATAAATAAATACCTACAGGAGGGTGAGTAGAGTCAGGAAAAGGAAGTCAGAAGATGGAAGGAAAGAAATTTACTTTCAGAAAATGCTCCAAACTTATGGGAAGCAAGAGAATTTCTCTGGGATATTAGAATATTAATCAGGTCCACTGAAGTACCCAAAACCAACAGCCGACTTCCCCTTTTATGAAATATGGGGGCACTGCGCACCCATATACCCCAGAGGCACTTGTTTCTCTAGAAATGAGCAAAATACTCCCCATGACCAGCTGCCTGAGACAGGCCGTTCACCTGCCCCTGGACATTACAGGAGCTCTAGTCTCGCGGGTGGTCATTTTTATGTTTTTGACCCACTCTCAAGACTTTTGAGCAGTGGCATGCGTCCATCAGATACGCCTCCGTCTCGGCTTGTCTGAAGTAACTAACTTTGTGTGCATTTTCTGTGTCCTTCAGAAATGAACGCACCCGAGTATGCTCGATGCCTGTGAGCTCCCCGATCAGCTCGCGACCTTGGACAGACCCGGAGAAGAAAGGCGCCTGAGCGGTGGCCCCTGAGGACACGCGCCTTCCCCGGGCCTTGCCCCGCTCGCGGCCCACGATGGAGACGCTCTCGCAGGATTCGCTGCTGGAGTGTCAGATCTGCTTCAACTACTACAGCCCCCGGCGGCGGCCCAAGCTGCTGGACTGCAAGCACACCTGCTGCTCCGTGTGCCTGCAGCAGATGAGGACCAGCCAGAAGGACGTGAGGTGCCCTTGGTGCCGGGGCATCACCAAGCTGCCTCCGGGCTTCTCCGTGTCGCAGCTCCCCGACGACCCCGAGGTCCTGTCGGTCATCGCCATCCCGCACGCCTCCGAGCACACCCCGGTGTTCATCAAACTTCCCAGCAACGGGTGCTACATGCTGCCCCTGCCCATCGCCAAGGAGCGAGCGCTGCTGCCCGGAGACATGGGCTGCCGCCTGCTGCCCGGCAGCCAGCAGAAGCCTGTCACCGTGGTGACCATCCCGGCGGAGCAGCAGCCCCTGCAAGGCGGGGCCCCCCAGGAGGCGGCGGAGGAGGAGCCCGACCGGCGGGGCGTGGTGAAAAGCTCCACCTGGTCGGGCGTGTGCACTGTCATCCTGGTGGCCTGCGTCCTGGTCTTCCTCCTGGGCATTGTGCTGCACAACATGTCTTGCATTTCTAAGCGCTTCACTGTGATATCCTGTGGCTGAGGGGGGCTGCGGGGACGTCTCTGGTGGGTGCCAACGAGGGGCTGAGCAGGTGTTGGTGATGGGACAGAAGTGAGAAGATGAGGGCGACTCTGATCATTTGGTGCCGAATGCTGGCCTCTGGGCTGCTACTTGATTACCCCCGAGACCAAACAGGACGGGCAGGATGTGAGGTCTCGACAAGATGCCAGGCGGGTCGCTCTGAGCGTTGGTGGCAGCAGCTTCGAAGACGATTGCATGCATCCTCGTAGTCATTTATTAAATGGACTGTAATTTATGATTTTTTTCAAAATCACGTGACGAGATAGACATATTCTACTTAGATGTTGAGCTGTGCAAGTGCATACAATGTGATCTTCTCTAAATGTGGTAGATTAAAACAAAGATGCCGTGTCTACAAGTAGAAGTCAACCTGAGAATCCACGACGAATTCAGCGACGCCACGCAGTGCTGGTCTCCTTCCTTTTTAAAAAGAGACCCAGTCTTCACTTAGTTGCTAAGCCTTTTTATACTTTTTGAATGGCACCTGAATTAAAGTAAGTTAAGCGGACCGTCATTCTTGGAAGAAAATATTTGAGCAAGTGTTTCCAATGTGTTGTGTTTTGTCGTGTTCCTTCATTTTTCTTCCCTTGTAATTAGAGCTCGATACGTGTTTATTAAATTGAAGGCCCAACAGGGGAGCAATAAGCTGAGTAATGATGAGAAATGCCTAGTCCCACAGGAAAACTATATGCCAATTTTTCTCAAGCCATCTCACAAAGTAAGAATTCTAACTGTAAATACTGTGTATTTGTGTGTGTGTGTGTGTGTAATTTGACTTACCTCAGGTTTTGAATCTTTTCAGAAGAATCCTGGTTGGAAGACTTGGTGGGCATGAATGAGTCCAGGGTCTGAATCGGTGGCCGCCTCCTGGGCACCGGGACCCACCCAGTGGCCCACCCACTTGCTCCTGTTTGCGAGTTCAAGTCCCATGTTCTGTGAGGCACAAATAGAGAGGAACAGAGTCTGTCTTTTTTCTCAGTTTGGGGGTATTGTAATAGTCATGAGTGTTGTTAACCGATGTCAAATCTGGACTGGCATTTTAATAGACCACGGTTGTTTTTTGAAAGCTATTATTGTTCTCTGAGAGTTAAACCTTTCAGAATTCCAATTTCCTCTTGTTGTATAAGTAAGAATATCTCTTGTATATTGAAATATGTTTTTAGTGAGAAGAGTGGCAGGGTAAACCAACAACTCACATTCTCAATTCAAATGGACCAGTTTGTCCTAAATTCTCAAATATTCCTAAGTGTGCAATGGTCTGTAGATGCTCACTAAGAAAGATCTGCTAGTATTGAATGCCGAATTCCTATGCTGGGTGAGCTTTACAGTTCTCTTCTAATTTCTTTTATGGCATCCACGAAGCAAGTGGTATGTGACAGAGACTCCTCTCATAAAGATATATGTTTATGTTCCATTGAATCCATGAAAATAAGGGAGAGAAAGATAAGCAGTGACTGGCTCCAAAAAGCAAGGCTAGAAATAACCCCGTAAGATGGAGACAATTTAATTTACTTATATGCTAACTATGACCTTTAAGCAGCACAAAATATGCACATTAAAGAGATGGAAATTATGAAAAATGACAAGATAAGGACTAGAATCCAAAGCTAACACTGTTCATTGGTGTGAGGATTCAATACAAAAATATGAACTCTGGTCTTTCAAATCTTGCAAAATTTTCATAAGACCTTTAGGAAATGTATTTGAAAGCTCAAACTAGAAATTAGGTTAAAATGCCATTTTACCGTGTAAGCTATTGGGCATTATACAACGAATCTAGGATTTATTTGGTATTAATAATTTAGGTATCATATTAGCTAAATGCTATCCTCTATTATGTAACATAATATACTGTTGGGTTAGTGTCAGTTTCTCCAACTCAACCAGGCTGCTGTAATGCGTGTCTGACCCAATTTCTATTCCTCTTGGGGGGAAAAAAGAAAGCCACAGAAATGTTGCATTAAGAACACTACATTTCAAATGGACTTTACCCTTGCAGTTTTAAGCTATGCCATGTTCCAATTAATTTTGTAAATGATATCTAAATATGTTTATGTACAGTAAGAAATGACCGGCCGTGTAGTGTAGTGTTCGATAGACTTCTATGTGTTAAGTAGGTTATATACAGACACTATTGTGTGACAGTACAGCATCCTGTGTTTCTTAGTGTAAAAATACTGAGTAAAAATATTCATGTAACTTTTACTTAAAAACAATCCGATGCTACAGCTGCAGTTAAGCAGTGCAGAAGTAATCAGCTCCATGATAGATTCTTGACTTTACAACCTAGGGTAACAATAACAACCAAAATCAGAATTTTCTGTGTGAGTCTTACTGACACAAGAAACACCGTTTGAATGCATCCTGCCTACAGTTACTTGTGCACCTGTTTGTTAGGGTGTGCATTCGTGTGTGTGTGTGTGTCTGATGTCTCAGCTTGCCAGATAGAATTTTTATAGACTTGATGTTTTAATGGCATTTAGCATTGCTCTGGCCTCTTCTGGCGTGAACCCATAACACCAACAACTCATCTTCCCCATGTGACCAAAGTCCAGTGGCACAATCGGCCAGAATTTACAGTTGCACATCAATGAAAAAAAAAAAAAATCACAACTGAAAGCACAGAAAGTTAGAGCTGAAAGCAACCTCTGGTGGCTTCACTTTGTAGATGAGTCCATTGAGGCCCACAGACTTACAGAGCTGCGTGGCAGCTTGAAATTCTGCAGCAAAAGGGAGACAAGAACTTTGCACTGCTGTTTCCTCTTATCCTTCCCAGGCCTGTCTACAGTTCTTTTGGGCTGCGCTTGATCTTCAGGGTGGATGAATACCCTTTACCAACTCAACTCTTGCTTTAAAGATTTTTTTCTTTTGTAGATTTCTATAGTCATTTTCATTAGCATCTACCTCTCTGGGAAATGAGAGGAGGGTTGATTTGGGGGATGAGTATAGACGTTTAAAGGAAACCATGGAATTCGAAGAATTTTTTTAAATTGCAAACCATTGGTTCCGAACCCTCCTTCTCCCCTTCTGTGTAAAGGACAGTGAGTGTTGTGTAAATAGTCAACTATAAGAAGCATGAATTTTCATCTTTATTAATGAACTTGACATAAGCAAGAGAATGCTTAAAATGTTAAGTAGAGCCAAGTAGGCTATCAAAAATCATTGTCTTCGGAACATTTTTGTACAATGACCTGGGGCATAAGTTGTGATGAAAAGGCGAATTAGTTCTCAGTTCCAGTCATACTTTATGATCTGAAAGCTATAAGCTATTTTCCTTAAATAAATAATTAAGTTTAATCTTGCGCATGACTGAAGAGTGGATGCCTTGAAGGTTAAACTGATGCGGGTGCAGCCCTCGGGATCTTCTAGAACTTGGCACAGTTCAGTAGGACTTTCTGTGATGATGGAAATGTTATGTATCCTGTGTGGTCCAATACAGCAGCCACTAGCCAGGCTGGCTATTGGGCAGTTGAAATGGGGTGAGTTTGCCCGAGTTACCGGATTTTGTGTTTTAGTATTTAATTTTAAGTTATTTAAATGTAGTTATTCATGTGGTTAGCGGCTAACACATTGGACAGCACAATTCTGGATGGTTGTGCAATGGTATCTAGCATCACAGTGTTAGGAGTAACGGAGTAAAGCTAAGAAGGCAGTTTATGGTTTGATAGTTACATGCAGTTGGCTAAAAAAAATGAAAACTTTTCTGGGCTTAAAAAATACATGATCTCAAGTATGACAGTAAAAATTCATTGATTGCCCTTTGGGATTATTACTTCGATACTTTGGGTCAAAGCACGATCTGTGAAGCTTAAAAAGTGCTTTATGAAGCCCCTTTTCTGGGATCATTAGCTGCATGTGAATCTATTGTCCAAAAATAGTAGTTAGACAGTAGCTGTAAAACGTTCGACTTGCAAGTTATGCATGAGCTGTAACTGTGAAAATGTGTTCAGGGTCTTGTGGCCTAAAGGTAAATGTTACTGAAAAAAAAAAAGAAAAATAAAAGCCTGATGAAATCCCTCTTCACTTCCAACATCTTATCCAGACTTCACTGCTGCATCAGTAAGGTGTGGGGTGTAAGAGCAAGCATGTTTCACAGAGCTTGTAGAGTGTTTTTGTTTGCCCTTGAAGTCAGCCAGCTTGTCATTGTATGTGGTGTGGGCATATGTGGGTGTCATCTTTCAGTTGCCAGACTAAAACATAGGAACTATTTTTAGAGTCAGATTTGACATTGTTTTAGTCTTGTTTTTTTTTATTTTTGTTATCATTGAAAGAATTGAAGATTTGCAGCCTGGCAGAGACACTTTTTTTTTAAACATTAAAAAACATTGCTCATGGAAGTTACTGAGATTGCTTTTTAAGTGAGTAAAGGGAAGCAGGAAATTCAGTTCGATTTTATACACACACACACGCACACACACACACACACACATATATAATCATAGAAAAACCAGATTCTTCCTGATAGTACAGTATTTATTCCAGTCTAGAGTTTGATTTAAAGAGTTCCCATAGCTTTATTTGAAAACTCATGTTGTTTCAAAATTGGGTAGTGTGCTTTTATTGTTTTCGAATATGACATAAACCAAGTGCATTTGCCTCCATATAGCAGAATCGAGGTCTGCCCCCCCCGAACTCATCAGTGGACACTGATTGTTCTTTTTTTTAGCTTGTTTTTTAAAAATTACTAATTTTTATTTTTTTGCCAAAATGATAGTTTTTCTTTTACAAGGAAGGTAGAGGTCCAAAGGTTTTTGGTATGAGAGGAGAGATATGCAAAACATTTGAATTCCTCTCTTCTCTGCGAAAAATGCTGCTGCTGTCCCGTCAGCATTTTGTTTCCACACAAGACAAGTCATCTGTCAGTTGCTCTGTCATCCTGGACCTAGAGGAAAAGATGTTCCTTATCTCCTCCAGCAGTCTCAGTGAAATATCACCCTCAAAACTCCGACTCCAAGAAGGAATGAGACAGTCAGGCTCACTCGGTAACTGCTTTGAAAACAGTAGCCTGTTTCAAAAGTGCTCATCAGTTGCTGAATTTTGTTAAACATGAGGCACTTCTTAAAAATAAGTGTATACTCAAGCCATTGATCTTTCTGACGATTGATTCACGTATAAGTATAGATCTATATATAGATACACGATTTAGCAGTAATACGAGTTAAAAAAATCTAGTAAAAACGTCATATTTTCCAATTTGTGTTATATAATGTTGAATTTAGATGTTAATATTTTAACAAGTTCTACTGGCTGCCTACATTATGTCAAACCATCCACTTTTGTGAACGTCTATGTGACTGTTGAGACTTTTCAAATCTATGAAGGGGTGGGTTCTGCATACATTTTATTGGAAAGCTATTGATGATTGAAGAACATAAGCAGGTGGGGCATTTAATTTATTTCTGTCTTCCAAAAATGGCTTCTTGTTTGGCTTTGCTGACGTGGTCTTGGGTAGAGCACCGTTTTTCCTGAACTCTTAGACTGCGGCTCTGATTTTTCTGCACAGGTTTCCTTGCACAGTCGAGCCAATGCTCCTTGTTTTTTCTTGTGTGCGTGTGGTTTCTTTTTCCAGGATTCACTGCCTGGGATATCCCACTGTGTATATCTCACTTATGGTGTAGTGGTGCTTGAAAACACTCATCTTGTTTGCTAGACTTTATTATTCTAGTCTAAGGTTTTTGATACTATTCATATTATGATCCTTTTAGGGACAATCAGTAATATTTGTGGCCAAGTCCTGAGGGGTCTCTTGAAGTCTGCAGCAGCGTGTGTTGGCTTTGTTTTCCTGGGGGTGTTTTCTATAGCTGCTCCTGTTCTGGAGCGCTGCTCTGAACTCATCACCTCGGATGCAGGGCTGGCAGCCCGTGTGGAAGTCTGTGACCTCCCTGGGGTGGGAGTGACTGGGCTGTTCTGACAAGAGTTTTCCAGAGGCGTGCTCAGCTTTTAATTTGACATTTGCTTTTTGAGAATCCAGAAGTAGAAAGTTGGCTATGATGGTGCGAAGGAGCCTGAGCTGTAAGGGGAATAGATGAGGCAAATGCCCCTTAAGGGGAACGAGCTGGCATTGATGTCACCTCTGCTTAAACAGTGGGAGGGTGGATTCGCGGGTATCTTGCTTACACTCATTCGCACAATTCCTGTTTGGGTTTTCCTGGCCGAGGGATAACCCAACTATTAAGTAGATCCGGCGTGGGAGAGATGGAGTGGTGACCTTGGGTCTATAGCAAAAGATGGACGGATCTGTCTAGAGAGTGAGAAAATACTTTCACAAAAGGGAAGGAAATGTCATGGGATTGCAGCTCCGAAGCAAATTGTATAGGAGCTGGAGGTCAGTGACGGCAAAACCAGCTGAAGAAAGAAACACGACCGTTGAGAATAGTGGCCAAGCACAGCTTTGTCATTCCAGTGTGGCCTCCCAAATTCAGTTGCGGATGTTTTAAGTTGAAGACAAAGGGAATGTGCTCAGCTGAGGCGAGGGTCCGTGGAGGCCCCACGGGGTTGTCAGCGCGCTGGGCAACTGCAAGCCTGCTCCAGAGTTGGCTGCTGAGTCCACAAACTCCAGTCACAGCTTCTTAGCTGGGATGCAATGCCTGGACGTGCGGATGTACCCTGGCTTGAGCAGGTTGATGCTCTCGGGAAGACCCTTTCGAGAATATTTCAGTTTCTATCTGGTTGTTGTCACTTACTGTGTTTTTCCTCCCCCCACTTGTTCGTGTTTGCCTCCCTTGACAGTGCAGGTGGGAGGCTGGTTCCAGCGCGGGCTGGTTATGAACACAGGCCCCGCCGCTGCTCCACCGGTGGGTTCCCAGCCTCCTGATAACTAATACTGCAGTCAGACGGCTAGATTAATGCTGCTCGGAGGCTGCTCACTCAAGTCCTTGACATGTTTCATTTACAATTATGTGGATTATTTATTTTAGGAGCTTTTGTTTTAAAGGGCTGAATCGCCCTACAGATAAATGAGCTGCTGGGCTGTGTAGAAAATATTGTCCAAATGTTGCCAAATATTGACTTCATAAGGGGGATATCAAGCTGCTGTTTATAAATCTGAATGTCTTAAAAGCACTCTTGCTTGCTTTCTCTGTTGTAGATGGTGTCTTAGCAAGTCCTGCGTTTTTCCAATGAACCCAATTTTAATACATGGTATTTTTGTATGCCAAACTGGTGTCTTGTCCTTTGTATATGTGGTAATGTTGATTTTATGACTACTGTTAAAACACATTTGCTATGATTAAAATTCATAAAACGATTTCAAATAGACTCATGTGTTGGTTATTACTCCCCCCCCCCACACACACACTGTATGGAGATTAAAAAAAAATAGATTAGAATTTTAATTGACTAGGGCAGTCAAGCAACCAGGAGCTCCCAAGCCAAGGGTTTTAACTGGACCTTCAGGTGGCTCCTCTGAGAAGCCGAAGGACGCATTTGTATCAAGTAAGCCCAAGCATGTTTTTGCACCTTGGGTTTTTGCGGCTTCTGGTGGCCCTACCTTTATCTTCCACTGTTTAGAAATGGCACTGTGTGTGTCTGGCCCTAGGTGGACCATCCCGTTGTACTGAGTGGAAACTTTATGCATGTGTAGTGAGAGGTCGTGTGACCTGCCTGGGCTCTGAGTCTGGAGAGGTGTTCTTCCATATGTTTTCATCAATGGGACAGGGTGTTTTAGGAGAGCCATTTTTGATAAAAGCATCCTGTCTTTCAGTAATTCTGGATCCTGTCAAGGAGTTTCAATTCAGTTTAGCAGGTGGCCTACTCCTAATTAAGGGGTTATCAATGAGCTAATATGCATGGATGCTAGGGTAAGCATGCTCTGGCCTGCTGGGAAATTAAAAAATAGTTCCCATAGTTTTTCTGTGATTCAATACCCATTTAGTGTACCAAAAATAAAGCCTCGTGATAGGGAGCCCAGATTCTTGAAAATGTGAAAATTTATTTAACATATTTTAGAAATTCTGGCATAGTTTTTCCTAGTCTCGAGTGGCTGGTGGTGGGTGAGATGGGGAGTGGGGAGGGACACTCTTGTTATGAGAGAACTGCTTGTTCATGTTTGAGCTTTCCTATCAGCTAGAGATGCCTTAGCTTCTCCATGTCTTGGGTCTTCTACACCAGGACTAGATTGGAGGAGACTTCCCTGTAGACTTAATGGGGACCAGGGCCAGGGAGAGGGATTCATGAGAGAGCCCTACATTTGTGTCTTGTCTGGCGGTAACTCACTTTGGCAACTTCTTCAAACAACACTATTTAGAATGATACAGGTTTTCGACCTCAGGGTAAGGCTGGAAGGAGACAGTGAGCCTGTATCAGCTCCAAGATCTTTGCCATTCTGGCCCCTCCTTGCAAAGGGAGACTGAGTGTGAGTGGTTGAAGGTCCATAGGGGATGTTGGAGGGTGCACAGAGAGGGAGTGGAGCCAGGTGTCCACTGGGTGCCACCCTCACCTTCAATCCTTACATACACACCCCTTCTAAATAACCGGCCACATTTCCTGAAATGATGCATTATTTTTCTTACTGCTTTTGTGATCATTCTTGGGAGAGAAACCCATTTTCAGTGTAAGCACTGAAGTGTAGCACCAGGGCTGGGTAAATGTCACCTGGGGGGAGAGAGGAACTGATCCTAGAATTAAACTGAGCCTCTGCTTTTCTTTTTATAGGTTTGAAAACTTCTGCACAATTTTACTTGACACCCCCCCCCCCAAAAAAATGGTATCAGCTGGAACTGGAGTCAGCCTCTCCCATTCCACATACCTACTGCCCCTGCATTCCCCATCTCTCTTCACACTCTTGTGCTTGGTAAATGATTGTTTTTGTTATTTGCAAGAGTGTGTGAGTGTACAGATGTATGTGTGTGTGCATGTAAGCATGTATAAGGTGTGTGTGTGTATACACACATACATGTATATATATACACACACACGAACATTTCATGGACTCAGCACAGATTTCTTTTTAAGGTTGAAAGAGGAAAGATCTTTAGAGAGATCAGAGTAGAGAAAAGTACTCAGAGTTGGCTACAAAGAAAGGAAATTTACATAGAATCATGAGGAAAATTAGGGAGAAGGAAGTTCCCCGTCAATCGCTTGGTCCTGCACTTGGAGTTCCCACTGGTCACCAGGCACTAGGGCTGCAGAGACAAGAAGCTGGAAGTGTCCCCTGTTACGGGCTCGCAGCCTTGTAGGGAGGACAGGCGCTGCTGAATAAAGGCGTGCGCTCAGCGCCGAGACAGGTGCGCGGTGTTTGCCTGTGGCAGGGAAGAGGTGGGCGGACCTGGTGGGTCCGGGGTGGGGATGTAGTCAGAAAAGGCTTCCTGGAGGAGGTGGCTTCTAGGATAAGATCTGAAGGACCATTTGGGACTAGTGAGGACCATTTGAAGAAATACATTCAAGAAGGGGTAATAAGAGACGAAGGAGGCATGAGGCCTTCTGGGAGCCGGAGCCGGCCTTCCTTGTTGGGCTCCCTGCCATTCGTGCATTGCCTTGTGCCGTGTGCACAGCAGTGGGTGACGTTTCAGTGTGACTCTCCAGTCCCCAGGAATGTCCACAAAGGAGCATTTTACAGAAGCACAGAATGGGGTCTGTTTCACCGGGACATACTTTCCTCAGACGTCACTGCGTGTGAGACGGGCTCCACAGTGGGCGCTACGGCTCATGGTGCCTGCATAACACGGGTTATTTGCCCACGCCACGTACAGAGAAAGGGACACGCGGGATCTTTTGTTCCAATACTTACAGCATTAGTTTCTGAATCAGGTGGACTGAGAGTCCGATCTTGCTGACATAGGGCACACATCAGCCTCTGTCCAAGGTAAAGTCTTGAGAAAAGCATTTTCCAGGCTATATTTGGAGATATTAGTAGGGGTTATAGGAGAAATATTTTGTGGCCCTAGCCGGTTTGGCCCAGTGGTTAGAGCGTCAGCCCCTAGACTGAAGGGTCCTGGGTTCGATTCTGGCCAAGGGCACATACCTTGGTAGCAGGTTCAATCCCGGCCCTGGTTAGGGCGAGTGTGGGAGGCAACCAATCAATGTTTCTCTCTCTCTCTCCCTTCCACTCTCTGAAAAGCAATGGAAAAAATATCCTCAGGAGAGGATTTTTTTTAAAAAAGAAAAATGTTCTGTGGTTAAATAAACTGGGAAAACACTCAGCTCAGGTAGTGTGTTAAATTGCAGAACTTCTCAGAGCTTTAACATGTGTATTAGTTATGGAGAAACAGAACCAATAGGATGTGTGTGTGTATGTGTGTGTATACTCTCCTCCCATATATCTAGACATGAGGTCTAATACAGAGTGTACATTTATACATTTTTATCATATATACATACACATAGTACATATCTAGAGCTATGTATCTATCTGTATCTATGTATATGTCTCTATCTGTATATCTCTCTAGCTGTCCCTCATCTACAGAAAGATTTATTTTAGGAATTGGCTCACATAATTGTAGAGGCTGGTAAACACAAAACCTTCAAAGTAGGCCACTAGGCTGCAGACCCAGAGAAGAGTTGATGCTGCAGCTTGAGTCCGAAGGCAGCCTGCAGGCAGAGTTCCCTCCTCCTCAGGGGAGGTCGGTCCTCTCAGGATCTTCAACCAATTGCACACCCATGCACATTATGGAGAAACCTACTTTACTCCAAGTAAACTGATTTAAATGTTCATCTCATCCAAAAATACCTTCACAGCAACATCCAGACTAGTATTTGACCAAATGTCTGGCTATCATGGCCTATCCCGGTTGACACATAAAATTAGCATATCACAATATGCTAAAGGTCCTTGCAAATCTCTAAAAGAGGGACACAATACATACCGCTTTCTGCCAACTTATCTGCATAAAGAATCCATTATTTGCAGAACACCTATTAACATCTGACACAGTTCGGGGAATACTGACCTTGAGTAATGATTCACAATTTTGACTTACCCCAGATAATCAAAATCTGGCAAAAAAAAAAAAAAAAAAAAAAGCATTAAGTGTGGATAATTTATATAAGATTAAACCATTAGCTCATATGTTTGCTTCTTTATATTTTAAAACAATATCCTGCAAATATAAAATAACTTAATACTTATGTTAGATATACCTTGATGGTAGATTGCAAGTAATTTTCATGCTAAAATTCCATGCACTGCACACATTACTAGTAAAATGTTCTCACATTAGCAAATTAGGGGGGGATATATGGATACATCTGCTTTAGTAATAAGGGTGTGGATGATTCATACTTTTAGCACAGCGCACACATACTAGAATAGTTTTGGGAAATTATAGCCTAAAAATTCATAAATATTCATTAGTACATACTGTGGGGTTCAAAACAACCCACAACAAACTAAATTGATAATGACGATAAAAAACTAACAATAATTTGCTATTAAGAAGCAAGAAGAGCAGCAATTAAAAAACATGATCGTTGCAAGCAACGCTCTGTGGCAGATGATGGAAACTGACACAATCTGAGCTTCTATAGCAACAAAGTTAGCCTATTCCAGTGCTCTCTCCTGTGAGACAAGCCATTATATAGACTTAGTGTAAAAAAAAAAAAGGATTATTCAAGGCAGTACTGGGAATGAATCTGTATCCCTCCCCCAAATTGTAGTCCAACAATTTGCATACGCACATGTGCAGGAGGAGCCTTGCAACGTTAGTACGATCCTGAATTAGTAAAATACTAAATTGGAGCCGTGCCTAAACTCTCTAAGCTCTAAAAAGCCTTCGTGTTTTTAAACTCTAAAAAACTTTCAAATGTACTCAACTCTGCGCTTCTATGAATTTATATCAGTTTGTATGTATTTTAAACACGAGTCCCTACTGCACAGTTAAGTTCCATATTAAATTACATTTCCTTATCCCCAGCATTTAGGACAAAGCACATCTCCTCCCTAGCTTCACGTGAGGCAACCAAGAAATGGTCTCAGCTTCATCCCATGCAAACTGTCTCATCTCCAACCACGGGGCAGGGGAACAGTCATTCCAAAGTAAATTGTCCTTCCTGAAGTTTCAGCCCAGCTCTCCTAGCCTTTTCCAAGGAAGATATTTGGTGGGGGTTTTTTTGTTTTTTTTTTATGGAGACCACTATTAATTTCAGAATGACTTCAATTTGCATTATTCTGGCAAATGGGGTTTTGCTTTAAAAAAAAAGAAAAGATAAACTGCATAGGTAAATTTTGAAGAGAAGCAGAATTAGTGAATGTGGGGTTAAATGGGGAAAGACTTCCTCCCGGAGATTTCAGACTAGGGCCCTCTGACGGAGGAGATCCTGTTGGTGCTGCCTGGGATCTGTCCCTGGCAGGCTGGGCCCTAGCCGAGCTTTGCACTCACCCCTGCACCCCCAGCAACAGTGCGGTGATTGACGCCCCGTAAGGATTTGCTGAATGAATGAGTGTCTGAGCCGCCTTGAGTGCTGAGATGCTCAGCAGCAGCAGGCTGCGCAGGCACTGACAGTTTGGGAGTACCTGGGAGGCTGGGGCTCTCTTCTTTGCAGATCTCATCACTTTCTGCCCTTAGATTCTTGCTATAGCTGTGGGGAATCTTTTGCTCTCTCCTTCCTGCCCATCAAACCCAGTTTAATGAGCTCTTCCTGTTCAGCTGCTTTCCTGCAACAAAGTCATTTCCTCTTCCTCAGAGTGTTCCCGCTGCGGGCCCACTGGCGCGGCGACTCCGCTTGGTCACGAGAATTCACCGATGAGCCTGCACCGACCCGCTCGCTTTCACCACCTACAGACGTGCCTTCCCCACAGTCTGTTCATCTGACAACATGAATGCTCTGTTTTGTTGTATTTAATTGTGGCACGTGGCGTGTGTTTAGGAGGCAGGGGACAGGGCCTGGGTTAGGGTGCGACCAGTGAGGCGTGCAGGAGGCGCCTGCTCTCTGAGAGGCCTCGCTGACCTCACCCCCGCTCCAGCCCTGGGCGGAGGAAGGGCGGGGAGATGTGCCCCGGAGAGTGTGAGTGTGTGTGTTAGTGTTGAGCGTGACTAGATTGAAGGTAAGATCCAGACACACACCACTGGTTTTCCCAGCAGTTGGTAAAGCAGCCTCCACACACAGTAGGTGCTGAGGAATCTCTGGCCTTGTCCAGGTAGGACACTGCAAGGTCACACGTCATCTTCCCGGTGAGACACCTAGAGAAGGGTAATGTGACCTAGGCCAGCTTGACTGCATAAACTTATGCAGCGGAAGAGGGCAGATGTCCGCTTTAAATACACTTTACCTTAATTGTGCAAGATGTTTTAAATGTTTGCTACTTTTTCTCTCTCCCCCCCCCCCTTGAAAACCAGTTTTATCAGGTGGTCTTTATGAGTCTAAAATTAGCAATTTCTTCACATTACAATGAGGATGCTAATAGGACATGGTTTATAGGGCTGTTGGGAGGATTAAAGCAGTTAATGCAAATGAAGGACTTAGAACAGTGCCAGGCATCTTATAGGGTCTCAACCATGGGTGGCTGCATGCATACGTGTGTGTGTGTGTGTGTGTGTGTGTTTCTAGCTCACATGTCTACCCGGTTGGAACCTTGTCATTCAAAGTATGTGAACCTTCTGGGCTGGCTTTAGCTCGGCGGTTCCTTTGAAGCGAGCATTCGCTTGTCAGTCACAAAGTATGTGAACCTCGTATCAGGTAAGACAGGACCATGTGAAAACCTGGGCTACTTCCTCCTTTCTGAGGGGTCACTGTTTGAGGTGCAACCTTCCCTTCCCTTGGGGTATCTGCAGTAATTGCCACTGACTCCACTTTTGGAAAGACCTGAATTCAAATCTCCATGGAGAGTTCTAGAAATATAAGGTGAATGGAGGCCATGGAAAAAGGCAGCTGGAAGACAATGCCTGAAAAATAACAACGACTTAATTGTGCAACCATGATTCCCCTTATTCCTCAAATTTTTTCATGCCTTTGGAGCGAGTCTTCCTCCCTCTTTTCACTTTTTCTGAAAAGAGAGCCCATTTCTTATGTCATTAGGCTCCACTTTGCTCTTCAAGACTGAGTGCCTTCAGGTACGTCTAATTCAGCTGGATTTATCTGAGAAGTTCAAGCGCTAATTTACTTATGCCATTCATTTTTACAGCATGCCCATTACCCGGGGGTGCTGGGCACATATAAATGACCTGCTAGGCAAACAAGGACTGGTGATGGATGGATAGTGAGCAGTCAGTCTAAAAACGTTCATCAAAAGGACTCGTGCCTTCCAAAAACGCTTTTTCAAGCAGCCTATCTTCCAGTTTTCTTGGATCCTGACAGTTTGGGTTCATGCTGCTTGCTTTTTTATTTGACATATACAAGAGAAGCCCCTGGGCGAGGGTGGAGTGGGTAGAGAGGAGCCCAGTGCTGTGCGGGGGGGCGGGGGGGGGGAGACCCGGCGGTGAGAGGTGCCCCCCAACCATCTGCAAAGGCCTGGGCTCTGTCCCCTGGAAGCCTGTTTATTTTGTGATTCACAAGAGAAAAGGCTTTGGGGTGGCTGATTCTGCGTGTCCTTGAAAGGTCTCTAGTAGCCTCAACCTGTGTTCAGGGAGAAAGCAAGGAAAGATGAGAATCCTCCCTAACGGGAGGGAGGTGGCCAGGGAGAAACCAACCAGAACGGGAGCAAACTGACGATGCTCTGAGGTCCCCACTTAGGAGGAAGCACTAACATCAAGACGATGAAGGGGAACTAGAATGTCATCCCCGTACCTCCTTTGAAGTCCCACCTCCTCTGAGGAGGCCTGTTAGGACACCCCACTGTCCCTGCCTCTTGATGTCTGCCTTTGACAGAGCAGGTCCCTTAGCCTCTGAAGCTCCATTTTCGTTTTCGTATCTGAAAAAATGAGGAAGTTGGCCTGCAGAAGTTTTCAAAGAATGTTCCCTGGGGGCCCAGGAGCCAACAGTGGAGGAAGGGGGGGTGCCTGGGGGAGACTGAGGCCACGTCAATTATTGGGCTTATATTTTGTCTGTTCAAGGAGTTCTACTGGGAGAAATCAACTTGAAAATCACCCTTCATGGTGATTTCTAAGGGGCTCTCCAGTTCTGCTCTGCTTTTCTGCAGCCAGCTTTTTCTGCTAATATGCTGACTCTCATTTGGGTCTACACTGGAGGTTTCGGCAGCCTCTCCCATGGGAGTTCAGGAAACAGGTTGCCAACGTAACCTTCCTCAAGGCTGTTCTCCTCCCAGGTCATTGAGGGGGTGCACCCAGATCCGCTGGTCATTTTCACAAAGTTCGATGAGATAAAGAGGCTGATTTTAGAAAAGCGGCTTCTAAGCAATGTGGGCCGCTCAGCCCGAAGTGCTCTCTGAATGGGAGTTATTATTACAGCAGGACTCATCTCCTTGTGCAGCAACAACTTACAGACCCGGCCACTAACTACAGTGGCCAAATCAGCCAGATTGAACTCTGGAGGGAGCGTGGAAAACATTGTAGGTCTGGGAGCCACAAGTACACGACAGAGCAAGAGGTGGAAGATGGGACTTTGCCTTTTTGAAGGCCCTCGTGTTTGAGACATGGGCGAATGGAGCCGCCAGACAAAATTAGTGTGAATGAATGGGCAGAACGGAGCTCACCTCCTGGCTCCCACAGATGGCAGAGGAGCCTAAAAGCAATTAAGCCTAAGTGGGTCACCAAATGCTTTTTGGTTTTCCTCGGCGATCAGGACAGATCTTCATGCCGCTTGGCCTTTCTGTCTAATGTACAGGTTTTACAGATCCCACCCCAGCAGCTGGAAGAAGGCGTCCTGCCAGCCACCCCATAAATCCTCGTATTCACTGTGCCGGAGCAGGGAGTGGGGATGAGTGGATTTTCTGCTCACTTAGAAAACAAACCAGAAACAGTCCTGCATTCCTTCCCGTGTGCTGGGCCATTTGTGTCTAGATCAATGACCGAGAATTCTGCAGTTTAATGAACGTTTTGGCTTTCTTTGAAATTTTCCATTTCCCTGACCGATAGCCCATTGCCAAGCAGATTTCATTTCCTGGGGATGCGTAAGTAGGGAAACTGTTTTGAACTGTGATCTCATGGGGTGGGGGTAGAGGATACACCTGGACCAGAGAAGATTTGGGCCTAAGCTCAGGCTTTGCAGCTTGTTATCTGTGTAACCTTGGGGAAAACGAGGTCAGCTCTCTGAACCTCAGTTTCTTCATCTGTAAAATGGGGATGCTAGAACTCTTTCTTCTGATCTCACAGTTACTCTGGGGATCAAGCAAGGTAATGAAGCTTGTGAAAGTGCTTCAAAGTATGCATTAACGAAATGCTTCAGGTAACAGTGAATGCTCATTAAATACCTGTTAAATGAAGGACTGTAAAGACTGTAAGGGATAACTGAAGAAAAACTGCATGTTTCTTTTTCCCCCACATTATTTTGGCCACTGTCCTGGTTTAGAGGCTCAGCAGGAGGTTCCAGTGGACTCCTGGCCGATGCCCCTGCCCCCTGCTCTATCTCTATTCCCCGCCTTTCGTCGTCCTCACTAATGTGAGTGAGTTCTTTCAGAAACTACAGACCAGAAAGGTTCAACGACGTTCCTGGAGCCAGACAAGAGGTTCATGATGGTGCCAGGGTTCAAGTCCAGGTTGGAAAACCATAGATTTGGATGTCAGGTTCCTTTCTCTTTAAGAGAATCAAAGCTCTGAATGATGCACACGGGGGTGGTTTTTACGCTAAAAGCATTACCCTTTTTGTATATATTAACCACGACGATAGGGAAAGGAACAAATAAAAATGGGATACTCGCTACCACACGGACCTTGAAAGCATTAAGCTTAGTGACACAGGCAGACACGGGATGACAGGCACTGTGTGACTCCGCTTGCTCGAGGCGCCTAGAAGAGGCAAGTTCAAAGGCAGGGCGTAGAACAGGGGTCCCGGGGCCAGGAGGAGGGAGGAGCGGGAGCTGCCGTGTCGTGGGTATGTGGTTCCTGTCGGGGATGATGAAAGGTCTGGGGATGGACAGTGGTGTGCGCTGCACAACATCTTGAACGCGTCTTTTCCCACAGTGCAAAAGCAAATACAAAGTGAACGGGGAGGAATGCAGTCGCGGTTTTATAATCGCAGACAGCAGCTTCCTCCCGAGGCTGCCCGAGAGGCCGGAGGCGTGATTGAGGGCTCTGCCATTTGCTCTCAGCAAATAGACTTTAATTAATCACGGCCAACCCCCCTCAGCGGCTCTCACCCGCGCCGAGCGGCTCGGGACAATTCCTGTTGACACAGCGGAATTATGCTGGGGGAGGGGACGGCTGAAATTTCCTCTTCAAAATCAGGAATTATGCAGTCAGTGCGCTATATCTGATACCAGCTGAGCCAGGGTTAAATATGTGCAGTCAAGCTCCCAGTCATTTGAAATGCCAAGGCTCCCGTGAGAGGAAGGGAGAGAACCTCTCCCAAGCTGCCCCCCTCACTGACCCGGGTCCGAGCTGCAAAGCGCCCGTCCAGTTCTGCCAGAAACGGTATCGTCTGACCCACGGCACTGTTCATGTTTGTTGGCAATATTTAAAAATATTTAAAAATATTTTTGGCAATATTTAAAAATCCGGCTCTTTCTTACAAATATCTGGAGTTGTAACTTTTCTTGAAAAATCAGGTCCAGCCCTGGCTGGTGGGCTCAGTGGTTAGAGCGTCGGCCCACGCACTGCAGGGTTGGGGGTTCGGTTTCCTATCAAGGGCACACACCTGGGTTTCGGATTCGCTCCCCGCCCCCAGTCAGGGTATGTGCGGGAGGCAACCAGTTGATGTGTCTCTCTCACATCGATGTCCCTCTCTCTCTCTCTCTCTCCCCTCCTCTCTTCTCCCTCCCTCCCTTCCACTCTCTCTGAAAAGCAATGGAAAAAATATCCTCAGGTGAGGGTTAAAAAAAGAAAGGAAAATTCAGAAGGTCCAGTAACAGGCCCCACCCTCCTGCACAGCAGAGGGGCACTGGCTGCTCACCTAGACGGGCAAGTGGAGCGAACGTTCCTATCCCGCCCAAGTCTCACTCGCTCGTGCTCTCTGCTTGGCCCCTGTGCACATCTGTGCTCTCATCTCTGGTGTAAGTCCCTTTATCTCGCCTCCTCAGTTGCACTTTGCCCTGTCCCCAGACCCCTCCCTTGGCGGCTCTTCATTCCTGTAGCTCACTTACTGTGTCTCTTCCACCTCTGGCCCTTATTATGTGTTATCTTATATAAGATAACACAGACATGACAAAATGTTCCAGATTACAAAAACAGTAGGTATATACTGTAGCTTCAGACAGTGATCAGTGTCACGTGAAGACTAGGCCCAGTGAAGAGAGACAGCGTGACAGGGTTGAGATAGGGCGCCCAGGGACGTCCGTGATGAACATGGCTTTGAATTATAACATTTTTTTTCCTGAGCATTAATGCATGGCTGGAGCTGTGGGAAGTGAGACTGAGTGTGATTCCTACAGATTCTACCCCCTGAGGATTTTACGGTGAAGGCAGGAGGTGGAAGCGATTTGGACCACAATAAAGATGAAATGTGATTTTTCTGAAAAATAGGAGTTAATATTTACTATCAGCTATGTGCCAGGCTCTGTGCTAAGTAAGCACTTTCTACCATTTAACTTATTCAACCACTGGCTACTTCATTTTTCAAAAAGACAAACATAAGTGGTGACTCAGAGAAGATAAGTGATGTGTCCAAGGTAACACGGCTACGAAGAAGCAGCAGGGCTGGGGCTCCAACCCAGTTCTCTGTCTCCAAAGTTGTGCTCTTACCCTTGTGTCCTGTTGACCTCCCTAAATGGGATAAGTATTCCAATAGAGGTGTAACTGAAAAGTGAGAGTCTACTTTTACTTAGGAGGAGGGAAATCAAGAAAGGCTTCTTGGAGGAAGTGGCGTGGGCCTAGACAAAATACTAGATTTCTAGCGGAGAGTATTCAAAGAGGTTCTAAAATAAACAGGTGTGGAGTTAAAAGGGCACAGGGCATGTAAAGAGAGGGCAAGAAATTTGGGTTTGGCAAGAATTGGTGGGTAGAAAGAACAGGAATTAGTTTAATGAGAAAATTTGAGGTCAGATCACAGAAGATCTTAAACGCCAGGCAAAGGAGTTTGAACTTTGTTGAAAAAAGCAATAGTAGCTATTGAAACTTTGGAGCAGAAAAGTAGAATGAGGAAAGGCCGTGTCTTAAAATGGATAAACTGGCCAACTGTGTGGAAAAAATTGGGGATAGTGTGGTCAGGGAGGTCCATTAGGAACTTTGAAAGGGGCAGTGTAAATGGAATGGAAAAGCACGACATGAGCAGCCTTAGGAGTGGAATGATTAGCACTTGTAATGAATATGGGAGGGGAGGGTCAGGGTATCGGGAAGGAAGAATAAAAGATAACTCAACCTGGTGAAAAGTCTAGATAATTCTTTATTTTCTTACAATTTACACTTTGTTTCTGCTTCTGACACTTATCTTTGATCCCCAGACAGGAGTCAAAAAGGGAATTTTACTGCAAACACGTTTTTTCTCGTGTGATATTCAGTGAATGCAAATGGAACAAAGCTACTTAAATGATGGGCTGTAAAGCTTCAAATCTCTTCTCCAATGAAAATCTCATTAGCCTGCCATTTGAAAAGTGGCCCATTCAAATCTAACTTTGTTTGGCTGGTGCGGTTTGATCCCTTCAAAGAGATAGTTTTTCAGGAGTGTGGCAGGAAGCCTGAAATTTCAATTAGATAAGCCCGAGGTTTACCTGGTGGAGGAGAGAAGGTATTGTCTTCCTGTTGCTAGGCGATGGGTCTCTAAAGCAATAGTTCAGTCTTAAAGGATCAGAGCCCTTTTAAAATTCCTTCTCTTTTGAAAGCAGACATCAATTTAAAACTAACCCCAAATACCCTGCTCTGGTTTTTATAAAGAGTAAAACAACCTACCTGCCATAAATCCACCCAACCTTCTGCTCCCCAAACTAGAGAGCCCCGATATGCACGAATGGGCAGCCTTTACTGTGTCTGCAGGGGATGGGTAAGAACGGCGACCGCCAAGATTAATGCTAGGAGCCATTCTCACTGCTTTGTATGCTTCGCTGAATCACAATCCTATGACGTATGTATTATTTTTCTTCCCTTTAACTGATGGTGTGATAGTTACTTTTATGTGTCAACTTGGCTCGGCTAAGGTGCCCAGGTATTTTTGGACAAACACTAGTCTAGATGTTGCTGTGCAGGTATTTTTAAAGACGTGATTAACATTTAAATGAGCACACTTTGAGTAAAGCAGCTTACTTTCCATAATCTGGGTGGGCCTCATTCAATCGGTTGAATTCTTAAGAGCAAAGACTGAGGTCCCCTCCCAAATAAGAAGGAATTATCCTCAAGAGCACAGCGTAAAAACCCTGCCTGAGTTTCCAGCCTGCTGCCCTGTGGAGCTCAGACTCAAGACTGCAACATCAATTTTTATCAGAATTGCCGCCTGCCAGCCCGTCCTACAGATTTCAGACTCGCCAGCTGCCACAACTGCATGAACTGATTGCTTCAAATCAATCTCTCTCATGTATACATAGGCTGGCAAAAGTGGGTTTACAGTTGTGAGTACTGAAAACACAGGGTTTATTTTTGTATTATTATTTGTTAATTATTGTATTCTTTATTTGTATTACAAACATCTTTCTCTTCTCTTAAAGATGCGGGGGTTTGGTCCCCATGGAGGTGACGGTATACATGAGCTTTATAAGGCCACTTTAAGATAGAAAAGCATGGCCCCCAGCTGTGGAAGTTAGTGTGGTCCCGGGGATGGGGGAAGGGTGAACCTCCAGACCCGAGAACTGCGTGAAGGGTGGTGTTGCAGCAAGGTGCCCCTGCCCTGGGCTGCATTCACTGGGAAAAACTAGAGCTGAGTGTAGTAGATGGGGCCCAGGACCAAAGGGGGAACTGCTTTTACAAAATAGCACTTCCTGAGAGATTCTCACCTAGAAACCTGTACCCAGCAATGGCATATGGGGTAGATTGTTTACACATATGGCCACAATAATTGCCTTCTCTGCTTTTCACTAGTGCCCTCCCACACTGACTCCGGGTGGAGCCCCATGAGTTGCTTTGAGTGGTGCACAGTCTCAAAGTAGTTGAGATGTGGGACTTGCTCTCTCCTTCTGATTTTTGAAGCCCTGAGACTACCATGTGAAGAAGCCCAGGCTAGCCTACTAGAGGATGAGAGGCCACATGGAGAAGAGGGGAGCCATCCCAGCTGGAGGGCTCTAGACCAACCAGTCTGCCAGCCACCAGTCATGGGAGTGAGGCCTTCTCACCAGTTGACCATGGCACAGGAGAGTGCCCGACAGAGATCGGCTGAGACACTCCAGAAGGAAGTCCCAGCTGACTGCAGACTTATGAGCTAAATAAAATGGTGGTTGTTTTAAGCTACTTCATTTCATGGAAGTTTGTTATGCAGCATAAACTAACTGATACATGCCAGTGCCCTTCAAGAAATCATTCTAACAAGATTCTGATTATGCCTATCAACTTAAATAGACCCAATATACACATAAGTTATTAACTTTATAAATAAACTTGAATTCATTACTTTTCTGTGCTTTATATGATTTATGATTTATACTTTGACAATCCAATTGTTACAATACACCAATATCAAAGCATATTAACTTTCTCTAAAGTCAAACTAAGAATATTTCTTAGTAAATTTTAGTGGTTGTTGTTTTTGTTTTTTTTTTTTTTTGTATTTTGATGTCAGTGTAATGAAAGGCCAAGCTGATTGTCCATATTAATAATGTGTAGAATTTATATAATATTTCACATTTCCCAAAATATCCAAATGTTGTTAATTAGACAATTTCAACAGAATTTGATAAGTAGAAAAGCATATATTCTAATATGTGCTAACCTAAAATAAAAAGGCATTTCAAAGCAAGAGGCAAATAAGTACTTATTGAGATTAATAAGAATAGCTATTTGGGAATCATTAATTTAGGCAGGAGTCCAAATAATACTACAAATAAGCAACACAGGCAATGGATACTTATGAGAAAGGGAAGGGGAACAATTACATCCATAGAAGGAAGGTATTTTTATTGGTGCAATACCATAACATAGTGATGTTAACTCTAAACAATGTTTTTAATTTTCAGTCCAGCAGTCATCAGTCTAGTAGTCATAATAATTGCTTTCTTGTTATCTTTGCAAACAGTTCTTTGGAAAACAAGGTTGCTTAGGCCCAGTCAAAGGCTTATTCGCCCTGTGTTTGACATTCCAAGATTTGAGGTATAAGATGTGTCAAGCAGTTCCTGACATGGCAACTCCAGCTCCATTTTTTCTTTATATATATATATATATATATATATTATTGATTTCAGAGAGAAGAAGGGAGAGGGAGGGAGAGAGATAGAAACATCAGTGATGACAGAGAATCATCCATCGGCTGCCTCCTGCATGCCCCCTACTGGGGATCAAGCCTGCAACCCGGGCATGTGTCCTGACCGGGAATTGAGCCATGACCTCCACATTCATGGGTCGATGCTCAACCACTAAGCTACACAGGCCGGGCCAGCTCCATTTTGAAGTGGCTCTGTTTATATTATTGCTCACATATGCCACCAAAATATAAATTCTATAAGAGCAGCTCTACTGCCTGTCTGGTCAGTTGTTTACACACAGTACCTAGAACCTGAAATGTAGTAAGTGCTCAATAAGTATTTTTTTAAATGATGAATGATTATGGACTGAAAAGACTTGGCTTAAGTGTATGGCTCCCTTCTGAGTACTGGAAAACATTTCTTCATATTCTCTCTTCTTTATAAATGGATTGCTGCCTTCGCTCTGCTTATCTTTCCAGCATGACTACTAATGTTAAAAAATAGTCACATAACTCCTTCTTAGAATTAATACGTCAATTTTCCTTAAGATCTGCAAGTCACCTACCATTTCAAAGAGTTCTAGATTGCCACTGTTTGTACAATCTCTATTTATATGCTTTTTAATCTAACAACGAAGAGAACCCTCCAAAGCCTGTAATAACTGATAAGACCATTCATTATGCAACCTGAAGGCACCAAGTCGATGGTGATTAGTCATCTTCGTTTGAATGAATGCCAATCACATTCTCAACCTTGGGCTGTTGGTATGTTAGGGAAAAATATTGAGAAAACCTGGAAGAGTTCGGCTGTGGTTTGATCAGAAATTATTTTTTAAAGGCCGTTGAATTCCAGCTGTGATGATTGCACTAAAATGGAATTCTTAGCCCTGCCTACCCATTTAAATCACTCAGGACATTTAAAAAAATAAAAATATGTATATATATATTCTATATGGTATATGGGTGTAGGTATAGGGAGACTCTCTGGACTCTGCTCAGTTTTTCTGTAAACCTAAAACTACTCTACAAAAGTGAAGTTTATTAGTTAAAAGCAAGAAGCAAGACAGACAGAAGGTGCCAACACACACACACAGACACAGACACACACAAATTCAGATGCACAAATACTGATGTTCTGAGGCCTGGTCCCCAGACCAAATGAATCAGAAATCCCTGAGGCTAAGGCTTGGGTATCTGGATTTTTTAAAGCTCCCCAGAGGCTTCTAATGTGCACCCAGTTTTGTGAAGGATTGTCTTACAGGTACTGCAGCTTTTCTGGCCAATGGAAGTAACCCTGTGATGGCAAATGGGTAAAGAAGCTTGGTATTGCTTTAAAATGTCCATTAGCTGTTGAGTGGAAGTGATGTATAGAGGTGTTACAGGTCCAAGATTGAGCTCATGTCTGGAAATAGGGAAGCACTATTAAGCAATGCATTCATCACTATTGTGCTCATACCCCATTGTCTGAGAAAGCACTGTTGAAATCAGCGATGTGATTTTATTAGAGCCTTGGCCGCCTGTCTGTGCAAGATAATGGGCTTGAATTTAGCAACAATGAGCACAATGGGTTCAAGGAGACAGCCCCCCCCCCATGTTTACAGTGAGATAGTCCGGGGGTTGGCTCAGGGTCCTAATTAAGGTAATAACTGAGCATCTTTCACAACAGGCTGCAGGCAGAATCCTAATTAATGCGCTCAATTCATCTGCAGCAAGGAGTCCACCTACTGCGCAAGAGGGACGCATATCCATCAAGCCCGAGTGAGAGTGGGGCCTGCAGAATGGGTTCTATTAATGCTATTTGATGCCTTTGATCAGCTATCCGAGCGCTTTATAAGCATTAGGTCTCACTGCACTCTTGGGAAAGTTACTGATAACATGCTGACTGTCGAGTGTGAGCAAGCGAGCCTTTGCCTCGGTTCACCCCGGGAGATCTGCCTTGTCAGCAGCTGGCTGGGGCCCTGGGATCCCTCAGGCTCTACTCACAGCCCAGACTGCAGGAGGCCCCAAGAAGGAACAAGCGGTGATTGGTAGGTGAAGAGAACATGGACAAAGTGGTGTTTCTGGTCCAAGTTCTGACTCACACTGGGACCTGAGACAAATCTCAGATCGCGGCACCTCCATCGAGAAATAAGGGTGATGCATTTTCCCAGTTTCACAAAAACCTTCAAGATGCATGGTGGCTCCCTCTCTTGCAAGGGCCTCTGCTTGCTCCTTCAAGCCATGGACTGGGGTCCCCCTGCCCCTTGCCTCTGCAATAAATGAATTAAATGAGTTAGCCAGGCCTGAGTTCAAACTCTAGCTGTGTAACCTTAGACTAATTACTCAACTTCCCTGGGCCGTAGTCTCCCCATGACCCAAATGCCCCGAAGTAGTTAGGACTGTTGTGAAAATTTAGTTAAAGGGGGATCAGGATCCTCATTAGGATTCTGCCTGTACTTTTACACACTTTGTGAACTGCCTCAGACAGTGTCAGAAACATAGTTCTCACGAAATGTGACTATTATCACTGTTAGGGTTGCCCCTACCTTTGGTGTAAGACTGGAGGAGGTCAGCTCGTTAGAAGACCATTATGAAATCCAGCCACGATGGCATAGGACCTAGCTGGGAGAAGTGGGTGACTCCGAGAGCCATTTAAGATACAATGTGTTGGCCCTGGCCACATAGCTAGTTGGTTAGAGCACCGTCCCTGATATGACGCATAAATAAGTGGAACAACAGTTGATGTCTCTCTCTCTCTCTCTGTCCCTTCCTGTCTCCAAAATCAATAAAAAAAAATTAAAAAAAAATACAATGTGTTGGTTCGGCTGCCACTTAAATCTGTGGTAGAGGTTTTGGAGGCCTTCCTGTAGGCTCCTGTTTCTGTCCCATCCGGGGATACCTCATCATTTTCATTTCCCAAAGCTGCTGTTACAAAGTGCCACGAAGTGGGTGGCTTAAAACAACTGAAATGTATTTTCTCACAGTTCCGGAGGCCAGAGTCCGAAATGAAGGCTTCCTCTGAGGTTTTCAGGAAGAATCTGCTCTGTGTTTCCCCCCTAGCTTCTGACAGCTTGTGGCTGTCCTTGGTGTTCCCTGACTTGTAGACACATCATTTCATTCTCTGCTCTGTCTTCCCCTGACACTCTTCCCTGTGTCCCCCTGTCCAAATGTCTTCTCATAAGGACACCAGTTGTTAGATTAGGACCCACACTACTCCAGTGTGACCTCATCTTAACTTGATTATATCTGCAGAGACCCATTTCTAAGTAAGGGCCCATTCATAGGTACCAGGGGTTAGGACTCGAACATATCTCTTTGGGGACACAATTGAATCTACACCACCATTAAGAGGTTTCAGTCATAGCAAAGACAATTCAGTAACCAACCGTATTGTTTTACTTTCAGGAATTTTATTGCCATCACCTGCTATATATGGCATCTTTGCTCCAAGTAGTCTGGGAAGGAGGGTCTTGGAGGGTAGGAGGATGCAACGTCCCACTTGAAGTGAGTGAGCCAAGTGTTTGAGCTTCGAAGGGGCTCTGAAAATCTGGGTAACCCTCCAATAGGCTTTCGAGGAGGAGACAGGGGCTCCCTCAACCAGCCCTTCGGGGCAAACTCCAGCTGACTGCCGGCTCGCTACCTATCAGGGCTCTGGGGCATTAAAACTGAAGTTTATCATCTAACAACGGAAGTAACTTATCACATTTGCAGATGTTAAACACACCTTTTACAAGAAATACAACTCAAATGTTCCCAAAGCAGACTTTGAAGAGCATACTCAATACCAGGTTGCTACATCAGACCAAAACATTTATTCCCAATGAATGTCAGTCAGCCCAATGTTCAAGTCCCTTCTCCTAATACACAAATCACACCACCATTTAAACATTTCCTTTGACACACTGTTAAGCTTATCAGCGGCCGCTGGGGTAAGCGGAGCCTCGGAAAGGTTCTCCTCCGGGGCACTGGCCGACCTGAGGATTTCCCAGTTTCCCTGGGTAGGTGATTGTCACTGGTGGGAAATGGGCAGGAGAGAGAAAGGGAAGGTATTTAATGGTAATTCTGCCATTTTACCAAAGGGCATATTGGAGGAGGGGCGTGTGTGTGTGTGTGTGTGTGTGTGTGTGTGTGTGTGTGTAGGGCCAAAATGATTTGCAATGGAAACAGTTGTGGATAGTTTCACAGTAAACAGTTTTTCTACAAGCAAATTTGCCTCAGGCCTTTTCGCTGCATAACTGATTGACCGTAAAAGATAAAGGAATGGAAAAACAAAAGAGGGGCATTATAAAGGACATAATGAAATATGGAAAATTAATAAAAAGACTTTATTGCAAGAAGGAAAATACATCGTCTCAGCAGAGCTTTGTTCATAGCGTTGTACTTCTGTTTAGTTATTTTTGCTTGCTGATTTGTCTCCTCATTTGGCATCACATTTTTTTTCTTTTTTGCTAAAATTTCTTCCTTCATTAAGAGAGGTATCAGTTTCCAACTAAAAAAATTGGTAATTAATGCTCTTGGGAACTTGTGAATCAGTGGCCACCTCTCGTGTATTTGCCACTGCTTGGTAAACTGGTTCTGAAGGGTGGGAGGGAGGACTGCTCACCGAGGATCTGCAAATTACTATGTGATCATTTTCTAGGGCCTGTGCAATCTGGCTTCATGCAGTTGCTCCCACCCACTATTTTAGGAGCACGAGTCTACTCCTTACCATATAGACCATCACGAGGACTAAGATTCACATAACATAAAAGGGGGTACTGCAAGGACTTTGTCAACGGAGAAATGAAACCAAACTGACAGGCTACATGAAGCCCAACTGGCAACCAGGTATTTTATCTTTTGCGGCAAAATTGCCTTATGGCCAATTGGTGATACAGACAAAGTGTCTGCAGCAAAGGTGTTTACAGCTAAACCTGTGGACTTTACTTTGAGTGTGTTGGATCTGAGATGTTTGTGGGACATCTCATCTGAGATGTTTGAGACGTCCAAGAGGTCAGCGACCGAGGGGGCAAGGTTCCCGAGGGAGAGCTCTCCTGTAGGTGTTGACTTCAGCAACACTGGCCTGTGATGGTGACTGAGGCCAGCACTGGATGCAGCCACTCAGAAAGCGAGCAGAGTGAGAATAAAGAGAAGCCAGGATGGAACTGGGGGGCCCTGGCACTAATGCGGGCAGGAGGAGTGGCCGTGAAGAAGCCTGAAGGGGAGAGGGAGGAGTGAGGTGGCGGACAAACCGGGGGTCCGGTGTGACAAAAGAGAGGTGGAAACCATTTAAAGGAGGGAGATGTCAACAGGATAAAGTGCTCTTCGGTGGTCCATCCAGGCAAAGACTAAAAAGTATGCATTGAATTTTAGGGGACGGGAGCACAGGACTATTTATATCTAGCATCGCACAGGTTAATTCTTACTTCCTGTGGGTAGGAGCCATCTGATTTATGGGTTAGATCATAATGCCTGTGAGAGCAGGTCAGACATCTCTTAATACCTTCCCTGTGTTCTCTGCTATACCAAGGAGGGCTGAGATGGTGAGCCTTGATGTGGATAAATGTCTCCTTGAGAAATGTGAAATAGGTTGGTTCACTCTAAACAGGCAAGCAACAGGCAAAAAGTTGAGGCTGGAAAGGATCACTGGGTCCCGTGAGCCCAGAAAGGTGAAGAAACTTGCCTACGAGCATACAGTGATTTAGTGGCAGAGCTGGGAATTGAACTTAGCACCCCTGACTTTTGGACCAATGCTTTTCTCTTTATGCGACACGGGTGAATGTTTTCTGCTGGTGATATCAGCAGTTTCAGGCTGGATTTGCTTCCACTTGATGTGGAAATTCACAGCACTGATTGCTCTTTCTGTCTTAAACTCTTAAGTCACGTGAGCATCTCCAACTCTGGCTTCTGGTCATGTACACCTTCCTTCAGAGAATGAGAAGCAGAGTTTTGACAGTGATCCTAGAGGTCCTCCAGATCCTCCTTGAACACCTCCATGGCTGAGCAGCTCATGGCTCAGAGAAGCAGATAAACCTTGGCTATCTTACTGATAGTGTTAAGTTAGCTCTCAACTAGGCTTAAATGAGAAAGTCTCCTAAGACTTATTTTAGGAATGTGGTGAGCAGTAATAATCACATTAAGTGTTAATTAGGTGATCAGAATGGGTTTTAATTATTCATGTTGTGATGATGACCAGTTGCCAATATTACCAGATTTGGTTTATCACTATTGGAGGCCAAGTTGCTGCTCAAGGAGCATGTAGCTCATCCATAACCACCCAGTCTTAGAGATGCTGCTTGCTAAGAACTTGAATGCTGACTAAGCAAACATGGATTACCACAGCAGCTCACCTTGTTTGTTCAGTGATTTGTTAACACGAAACGGTGACGGAAGTCTTTGCTGGGATTATGGACACAACAAAAGATGCAAAGTCAAGCACACCCCCCCCCCCCCCGGAGGTATTTAATGCTAAGTCAATGTTTGACTTAATTCCTTTGAACAAATGATGACTCTCCTTATTTTCTTTTTGGCTCTCTTTCTATCATCCTAAATCTCAAGTGTACCTTCTCTGCTTTAAAAAAGATCCACATCTGAGTCATTATTATTCCTTTTCTAAAGTTGCTTTGTAAACTATAATTAAGCAAAAATTTTCAGTCCTCCATAAAAAAAAAAAAAAAAAAAAAAAATTACCAATGTTGCTTTTGCCTAGAAGACAGACAGCCTGCTATGAAATAACAAATTTAGTATTCTTTATTAGTGGGATGAGATAATTTTATATTGCAGTTAATAATTATAATCTTCCTTTAAATGCTTTATTTCCAATCCCCTCTCCTCCACCAAGTTATTATAAAATCTTGGTTTTCTCATGGAAAATTGTCACAAATGCTGCTGCTGTTGACACTGCCCATCAAATTGTAGCACACAGGTCACATATTCTAATCCCATTACCTACGAACTCATTGCTACATCTATAGGTACACCATAATTCATTGTTAAAAATGGTTGTCATGAAGTCACTGTCATAAAATAAGCTATATTTTCCCATGAGAACCATATTATAATTGGGGTGTGTGTGTCACATTTCTGATCAAGAACGCAATATAAAGTAAATAATAGATATGTGAAATATGTGCCATAAAATCAAATACACAAACTATTAACCTTTTCAATTAGTTCAAATAGTAGTGTCTATAAATTGGTTATAAATGCACTGTGCATATTATACAACAGGCTTCCAATGGGCTATAAAGTGCAAAAATAGCAAGTAAAAATGATAAATGGCCAAATCAAAGATGTGACCCAAATTAGAAGCAGAAATTCATTTTAAATCATAAATGAACAATATTTCTGTGTGTTTTATTAGGCGATGGAAAGAAGTTTCACTGGGGGAATGTTTGTACTACAAAACCCCTAAGATCATTTCAGAGAGTGAGTCCCTGGTAGTATGAATAGTGCTATTAGCAGTGGGGCTTGATGGAAAGAGAACAGGAGTGGGTTTCAGACCACTCGAACCCGGTTGCTTCCTAGGAGCTACTTAATTACAAGGTGCAAACCAGGATGAGGGCCTTTACAAGACACAGGAACTTTCAGTGCCTTGATCTTGGACTTTCCAGTTTCCCAAACTGTGAGAAGTAAATTTCTATTGGTTAAGCCACCAAGTTTATAGTATTCTGTTATAGCAGCCTGAAGTGACTACGGCAAAGTCCTGTGAATTATTTTACTAGATACATGGTTGAACATTGTCAGATTAATTCCACTTCATTATAAACCTGCAAAAATTAAGGGAACCTTTCTATTTCTGGCAGTAGTTGGACTTGATACCATACTGCCTCTGCTTCTGAAACGATTTAAAAATTATTTTCAAATGCATCAATGAGCTATTAAGAAAGAGGGATATTCCAACCCCAAAGCTTTAACCTATGGAATCAACCTTTTGCCTTGAGTGTCTTTACTGAAACCCAGGGAACTTGAGCATGGTTTTCAAAACCTTGTGGAGACAGTAACATTTGACAAAAGCCAGGACCCAACCATGGAGTATCTACTTAGAGGTCCCATGCATAATGCTGAGACTCAAAGTGCTATGTCCTGAGGATAATGATAAATTGGAGATAAATCCACATCTGGGTTGAAGGGAGGGGGTTGGTGGACTATAAGGAAACAGCCTCTCTTGAATCTTGGAGTGAGTCAAGCAAAACAAATCTTTCTTGAGAATTCAAAATTATAAGCTTATCTTTATACATATTTGTTGCCAAAACTTACAATAGCTGGAGATTCCTAAAACCTTAAGGCAGGAGGATATTGAAGGTCCTCAAGGTGAACTGGTGCTGCAGGCATCTGGCAAAAGAAATAGAAATCCTCCCTAGAGGAAACCATTTTCAACACAGGCCTCAAAGATTTCCTGAAGATAAAGTTGTAAGGATTATGAGTAAACAGTCAAAAATGACAAAATAACATGGAAACAAAGCCCAGTAAATGCAAGCTAACAGGAATAACAGAGCACAAGCAGATACAACAATACTTGAGATGTTACACTGATCAGAGACAGACAATAAATATGCTGAATGTTTAAAGAAATAAAAGAATAGATTGAAAGCATGCAAAAAAAGCAAGAAATTTAAAATAAAAGAGAACCAATAGAACTTTAGAAATTAAAGTCCTCATAATTAAAAACACTGTAAGTTTCATAGCAGAGTAAGCACAGCTGAAGAGGGAATTATGAACTGGAAGACAGATTCAAAGAAATGATCTAGAATGCAGCAGAGAGAAACAAAGAGACTGAAAATATTTAAAAGAAGTTAAGATACATGGAAACTAGAGTAAGAAGTTCTAACATACATCTCATCTGAGTTCCAGAAAGGGAGGCGAAAAAAAGTGGAGTGTGGGACAGACAGAGGAAATACGTAAAAAGATAATGCCAGAGAATGTTCCATGGCAGCTTGCTTTTCAGAGAGGGAGAGAGGGGCAGCCCAAGGTAGAAGCCACAGTGTTTTTGTTACCTAGTTGCAAAAGTGATATCCATCAGTTTTGCCATAGTCTATCCATTAGATGCAAGTCATTAAGTTCAGACCATTACGTGAGGTTGTGACGACCAGGAGGTGGGGAACATTGAAGGCCATCTTAGAGGCTGCCTCTGTTAGTCATGGATGACATGCAAATTAAAACCAAAATGAGATACCACTGCATATCTATCAGAATGGCTAAAGTTAAAAAAAAAAAAAAGACAATACCAATGTTGACAAAAATGTGGTGCAGCTGGAATTGCTGGTGGGGATGTAAAATGGTACCAAAATTTATTAATATAAAACAAAACAAAGAAAAGAAACAAGCACAAACAACAAAAATCAAATCAAATAACTGGCAAGGCCAGCAATATACTGAAAGGCCTTGGCTGATAAGAGCTCAACCTACCATTTATGTATTAATCTATTGTTGGCTTTTAGCACATCATTTTAAAAAATTCTTTCAGTGATCCTTTGGGATATGTCTTATTACCCTATTTTATAGAAAATGATACATTGACTCTTGAGAGGTTAAGTAACTTGGGCGAGATAAATAGTCAATGATGGAATGGGAATTTAAATCCAACACTCTCCTGTTTCACACTTACGTTCAAAAATTGCATGAACAGCTGAATCAGGTGGAGAAAAATTGAGATAAGGCCCTGCTGTAGGCAGGGCCTCTTTTCAACCAGCAGGAGGCCAAGCAGAGACACTGTCCCTGCAGCCACTGCAGAGGGCACCCCCCAAGGGAGAGAGAAAACAGGGTTCAGGAAAATGGAGGCCGTTTTGAATCCAAAAAGACATGTGCAGCCCCCAAAATAGGAGAACCCGTGGCCAAAACGAATAGAATAGAGCATGGTCTGTGCATGAGGAAGGGGAAATGCAGAAAGGGGCCATGCGAGACCTCCAAGGTGAGTAGGTTGGAGCTGGGTCCACCACCTCCAAGGTGTGAGGTGCTGGCACCAGCCCCCAGCAAAGCCCAGCTGATGCTGAAAGGGACAGGATCCCGCCTGCTGTCTTGGAGGCTGCTCTCCGCAGATAAGGCTGTTGGTCAGTGTAGCCCCCCCTTTCAGACACGGACAATCGACATTACTCATTTAGAAGAAAACCTCTCTTCAGAATCTCACCTTTCAGTGGTGAGCTGGGATCAAAACAGTTTAGCAGAGGTGACTTGGGGCCTAAGGATTCAGCAAGTAGCAGAGATTTCTGATGAGGCGTGTTTGCTGGAAACTTTGCGGGTGCTTTTTGGGGGGGGCAAGCCTTACTCTGTATTGTGGGCAGGAGTCTGCATTTTCTAATTTTCTTTCCCTCTGTGGCCCGTTTCACTCCCAATAACGGCCTCTTCTAAACTGGCTTCGCCCTGAGGAGTTGGAGGTGCGACATTTCACAAAATTGTGGCCTCACCACACTTAGGTTTTGAATGCGACTTGTGAAATATTCAGTGTCAATGAAGTCTCCCAAGCAGCCAGTCAGCTCCACCATCCAGGCGGTGAAACCTCAGCTTTCACAGTTAGCTGAATTCCTGGGGCCTAATAGCCACTGTCTCCTGAAATGTCCTTAAAAATAAAACAGCCACTCAGTCCCCCAGATCTGAGGCGGTAGGTAGCTTGGTGGCATTCTCAGTTTTTCAATCTCTAAGCCTCACTCTCCAAGTTCAGTTTCCTTCTAAAAACCCATTGAAAACCAGGTTCCCTTGCCATCGGTTCCCCAGCAGAGAACATTGCTGCACTTGGTTTCTTCACACCATGTAATCGAACTTTCTGGATGGGAAGGTGCACCTCAGACACTTAGGCCTGGTGCTCACGGTCAATAAATGAATAAAGTGAAGAGCCCCCTGACAGCTGTGGTTTCTGAGGCTAAGAATCACGCTGTCTCCCTCATCTGACTTCACTTTCCTTCCCTTTTAAGGTTGAGGTGAATTTGGTGGGTGGATAGTTTCTGTTTTTTTTCTATTAGAATTTGTGAATTTATCTTTATAGTTAATCAACCAAAATGATTTAATCATAGTAGCAATTTCCATACTTACAGAATTTAGAATCTAATTGAAATAGGGGGGTTTCTCATGCCCAGGCCTTCATTTTTTTTTTTATAGCAGTAAAATATAAGGTAACATAAAATTTACCACTTCAGTTATTTTTAAGTATGTAATTCTGGGGTGTTAAATACATTTACAGTGTTTTGAGACCATCGCTAGTATCTATTGTCAGAACTCTTTTTTTTTTTATTGTTCCAAACAGAAACTCTATACCTATTAAGCAATAACTCCCACTTCCCCCTCCTTCAGTCCCCGGGAACCACTATTCTACTTTCTGTCTCTATGAATTTGATTATTCTAGGTACCTCATACAGGTGGAATCAGACAATATTTAGCCTTTTGCATCTGACTTATTTCACTGAGCATCATGTCTTCAAGGTTAATTTATGTTGTAGCATGTGTCAGAATTTCCTTTCCTTTTATGATGAATAATATTCCATTTTACACATATACCACGTATTCTTTATCCATTCATCTGTTGATGGACAGCTGGGTGTTTCCTACTCTTTGTCTCTTGGGGGTGATGCTGCTGTGATCGTTGGTGTTCCCAGGTCGTTGGTTTGAGTCCAAGGTTCTGAGTCCTCCGTGTATACTTAGGAGCAGAATTGCTGGGGCCTGTGGGGATTCTGCGTTTACCCTTTTGAGTAACCAGCTCCTCATTTTTAAAGGAATTTAAAGGATTGGGAAGGACCAGTTGTTTTCTGAGCTCATACTCATTAAGAAGTTTTGGTTACCATATATATATATATATATATATATATATTTATTTATTTATTTATTTATTTTATTTTTTTTTACAAATACTTCTTCCTACCTTGAAGTGCATCTGAAGACCTTCTGGAGAGCAGGAAGCTTACTTAATTCACCTTGAATCCCCAGTGACTAGCAGTGCCTGGTACATGATCAACATTCAAAACATATAATAGATGTTTATACATCGGCATTTGAAAATGAGACTGCTTCAGAGACTCAGAACAAAATAATATGGCAAGTACCCTGACATCCCAGAGTGGGATGCTGGGCCACCTTTGCAAGACTTGCAAATGAAGTTCCTATGAGCCTGTCTTGTTCCCTTCAGTGTATAAAGGGACTGAGGTTGAAGCCGTCAGGAGCGCTCCTTCGTTCAGGTTGTTGATGTGTTTCAGCTTTGCCCTTCACTGGGGTGGCAGTATTGGGAGAAGGCTGCCCTTTGCTGATGGCAAGGCAGAGATGCCCTGTAGACTAGATATAGGCCACTCTGAGGGCAGCTCACCCAGGATGACATTGACAGGAAGGAGCTGGAGGTGCTCTTTTGAAAGCAGAAGCTGATAGGCATGTCCTAGGAAGACAGCTGGAGGGGAGCCTTGCCTTTCAGTCAAGAGACACACAGGTGGGTGTTTTGTAGAGGGTGCCCCATGAGAGAAAGTCAGCAAGGGACTCCCCCATATTCATAGAGCACTTGAGCAGATTTTAGCAGATTTTGACAGTAGCAGCCAAGTAAGTTTTTCTGGGGCTTCTCTTTTTCCCCAGTCCCTTGCCCCCCAGTCTCACCTTCAAGCTTCACCTGTGAAGGATTCGGAAATCTAGGCTTCCCATGTCGGGGAGAGGAAGGGAAAGGCAGAGGAACTGGTAAGCGTCAATCGTGCCAACCCTCCCCCTGCAGGTTCCCACCAGGAGCAAAGCTAATTTGTGCAGGCAGGAACTGCCAATGAAGTTCATAGTTTCATTATTTACACAGGAGAGGAATTTTAGCTACTGAATGGAGGCTGTCCTTGGTTATAAAAGTGAGTGGAGAACTTTTTCTTATCAAAGGGTGCCTGGCACAGATATGGGAGCTAGCCAGGAGTTCACCCAAGAGGGTGCCGGCAGAAGTAGCTCCAACAGTGAGGGGAAGCAATAGAGTTGTGTTCTGCTTACATCCTATTGAGTTACCTTCTCAAGGCTTAATTTAAAGTACATAAAAATAAGTTTTTGTTTCAAGAAAATTATCCACTGTAAGTTTACTTGGGCTAACAAAAATGTTATTTTTATTGGCTTCTGATTATAACTTACTAGACTGAGTGTGCTAGCACTGCATATTTTATTAAAGTAAGAATACTCTTGGCTATCTATCGTCCAGTATCTATTTTAGTGATAGTATTCAGTTTCCTTGGGGGAAATGATTTCTCCTCCATTTAATGTAGTTTGGCGAGACTCTTACTCAAGGTGTCCTGTCTTGCTCTAGCTAAGGGCTGCCATCACGGCCCAAGCTATCCTGGATTTTAAATTTTGAGCAGAATGAGAAAATGACTGAAAATAGTTGGTGCCCATAGTTTCCAGAGGTAGCACCCTGATAAGATTATAAATAGAGATCTAAGCTCTCTGACTCACCCCCTCTAGCTCCAAGTTCCTAGACTTAGATCTCTAGTATCTGATCTACCAGGTACCCGGTGAACACATTGCCCCAATCATAGTTTCTATTGCTTATAACCAAAGGAACCTGATTTGTGCTGATGGGAGGTTGGTATACATTTATTTCTGTCATTGGTTAATACAAACAACAAAATAAAATTTTGTTTATATATGCAATTTGGTTGGGAGGTACTTTCAAAATGGAAATTGATGGGTGTGGCTGCTATAAATGGTAAGTGGGGTGATGGCAGGCACTGGAGAAACAATGACTAATAAGGCTGACATATCCCTGGTCCCGTGAGGTTTATAGTATGACGGGCCACGCATGGTCATAAATAGCACTTGTTTCATTGAATATTAATTGACTATGATGGGAAAACAAATAGGTGTTATGAGAACACAGGAAGGCAGGGAGGGCTTTCTGGAGCAAAGGGGACCTATAAGATAAGATGTAGGACTCACTGGGCAGAGTGGAGAGGGGGTGACAATAGCAGTTAGAAAGGGCAGGAAATAGTTTTCCAGGTAGAGAGAAAGAAGGTCAAAGTCTGGCAGACCAAAAAGTGCCCACTGACTTCAGAGGCTGGAAGGAAGATCTGTGTCGCTTGGTTATGGAAACTCGTGAGCCAAGAGACTGACTGTTGACACTGAGTAGAGCGTGGCAGATGGACAGTGCCTTCACCTCGGACAATGAATCTCTCTGTGGAACTGTGCACATGAGGTCTTCGTGCCGAGTGCAGGGGATTTTGGAAGCCTGGGCAAGCCTGGGAGAACAGGGACATACTCCTTTGTGAGCTGGGTTGGAGGGAACACCTCAAAGACCTGTATTCACTGTCTTTCTAACCCGTGCTTAAAAGTAGTTTTGCCAGATGGAATACACCCAGAGCAGAAACGACTGCAGTTATCTCTGGAATAGTAGGTTCAGCCCCTGCTTCAATGCAGTGAGTTTGGAGAAGAGCAGAGTAAGAATGGGTTGGAGATGGTGATGCGTGTGCACAATTGCTCAGGTGGAGAACGGCAGCTCCAGGACCCTAGGGCACCGCCTGGGGATTCTACTCACTGCCCTGCCCAGCGAGGGAAGAACACACAGAAGGAAGGAACACGTGACATCCTGCTTCCCAAATTCCTCACCCCTTTAGACCCCTTTGAAAACCTAAGAGTTGAAAAACTCAGTGTGGGAGCCACTGAACAAGGTGTGTTTTAAAAATATTGAGACTCTCTACAACTTATTTTGGGGATGCCAAGTAGAACTAATAAAATAGAAGGTCTGAATGTTTTGAGACAAACTTATTGAGCACTGCCGTGTGACCAGCACTGTGGTTCCTTTCATTCTCTTGGACAAATTACTTACTGTATAATTATATGCACTGTCCCTAAGTAAAAGACTTACTTGACATAAGCTAATGATTGATGATCTGGCATGAACCTGTGTTATGCCATCATAAGAAGAATTCAGGAAGGGGAAAAGGAAATGTCTGTGGGACTGGGGCTCGATGGGCCTCATTTTATTTAATTTTCTCTGCAACCTTGAAAAGTATACATTAACTTAACAGTCCCATTCTACATAGGTAGAAGCCGAAAAACTGAGGCAAGGTCAGGGAACTCGCCTACAGTCCTTCGACCAGTAAAAGCAGGGCTGGATCAGGCACTTGTGTCTCTGGTCTCCAGTGCCCATTATTTCCCCCTCTACCATGCTGTGGCTCAGTGCTGCCCACAGACACATTCTCCCGCCATCTCATCGGATCCTTGCTGTGTTTCCCCACTGCTTCTGAACAGACCGCTGAGATTATTTAAATAAGGGGTGAGTATATAGGTTAGAGAAGCTTCTTTTGCATATATCTTTTATTTCTCTATCCTAGATGAAAGTAACCAGGTTTTGGTCTGAGTTATCGCAGGAGAATCAGGGCTTTTGTGTGCCCATGAGTCTTTTGCTCCATTGAATCACCACCTTGTGACCCTAAAAAGTCATAGTTGACAGTAATCATTTGCTGTAATTGTGGAAGGAAAAAACTAATACTTGCCAAGTGGTAACTGTGGTGCTGTATGGGTATTTAGATGATATATCCTCTACTGCAATGATCCCTGTTTTTTAACACTTCTGGGCCACCCTTCTTTCCACTCATCTCAACTGTGTTACAGAATCTGACAGCTGTCAGCCCCACAGCAGTAGGAGGTTGCTACAATATAGCACATATCCAATAGTGTTTTTTAATAATTGAGTGCCTGAGTGCCACAAACTATGACAGTGATTTCCTTGGGCACTTAAGCCTCACCTAATTCCCAGGTAGTCATTATCTTTATTTTCAGGTGAGAAAATGAACTTCAAGGAGATGAAGAAACTTCTTTACATTCCCATAGTTAGCAAGTGGCACATCTGAGATTCCCAGGTATTCCCCAGATTCCACTCACTGCTCTGCCTAAGAAGGGGTGGAAGAAAGCATCCAAGTGTAGAGAGCCCAAGGAAATTTGTTATCAATGGGGAGTCCTGAAAAGATGGTTGCTATGGAATGAATGATTTTGTCCCCCCAAAACGTGTATGTTGAAATCCTGGTATTTGGAGTTTGGGTTTTTGGCGGGCGATAAGGTCATGAGGGTGAAGCCCTCATGTATGGGATTAATGCCCTTATATAGGAGACCCCAGAGAGCTGGCTCACTCTCTTGTCCATACGAAGACATAGCAAGAAGGTGGGCATCTGCAAACTAGGAATCGAGCTCTCACCAGACACCCAATGTGCTTGCTGGTTCCTTGATCTTGGATTTCAGCTACCCAGTCTATGGTATTTTTGTTATAGCAGCTTGATTGGACTAATACAGAGATAGAGTAAGTGATAAATATTAGTTGAAGGTATACATAATTTTCTGTTATTATGGCCCTGTCTCAAGCAGACCTCTGAGCTCCTTTTCAAAGGGGCTGGTCACCTTTGATAATGTGCCCCGGCTGCTGCTCCCCTCTCCCCCTCCCGGAGTCCTCTCCTCCCATTTGTTATATGGCCCTTTGTATCCTCAGAAGAAGTGTTCCTATGGAGACTTCCAGGCTGTTATCCTTGATGTTTTAGTTAAGAAGATTCAGAAGGAATAATGCCACATATAAATAGGCTTGAGTTTTGTTTATAGCTTTGCCTAATGTTTGAGTGTAATGTCCAGCACTTTAAGCATCATAAAAAACATCGTTGGGTTTCTGGACATTTGCACTGATCGCACTTGGACAATCCATCTGGCTTGTAATGGATTTGTGAGTGGCAGTGCTACAGAGCTGGGGAGTGTGGTGTGGTCAGCACCAAGCACAGCTTTGCACTTTCCCCCATAAATGCTAGGCTGTGGGGTCTTGTTTCCTTTAGAAACATGAAGCTGAGGCCACGGATATTAGTAAGAGAATTAAGTGGCTTTGGTTACATAATCTTCATGCTCTATTTTATCTAAATGTTGAGCATATTTTACAGAAAAAGCCAGACCCTACAACTATATTTACTGAGCAAATTCCATGGCCAGGTGTTCATACCAGGGGGCAATGGAGAACATCAATTTCTTTTCTCCCTTCCAGAAGAGGAAAGAAAAAATTAGAAAATGGCCTGCCAGCAGAAATGCACTTTAGTTACTTATAACCGAAAGACAGATTTTTGCCATTCTTTATCTCTGCGTTCTGGAAGCAGTCAATATCTGAGTCCCAGGGCCAAGGGTAGCTTATCAAGGTTAGTTGTGCCTCAGTTTCTTCAGCTGTCATACAGCTGCTGTAGCTGGCGTGCTTTTTTCCTGTACTTGTTCTTATCAGAAGGATTCATGATTAATGACATAATTCCTAGAAAGCTCTAAAAGCTTCTCTGGAGAAAGGTCACTTTTAAATGAATTAAAATACAATCTAAGACTTAAAATAGTCAAGATCCTTTCAATTTCTGGTCACTTCTCCCCTGACATGGGTTCCTTTAAGAGTTACATAAATTCTTTCATAGCACAGAGATGCTGTTTGGACATTTTAATAAATCATGGAATTCATTCATTCATTCATTCATTCATTCATTCATTCATTCATTCATTCATACACCAGTCAGTCAACAAACATTTCTTGAACCCTATTACATGCCAGAAACTATGTTAGCCATGGATGCTATCAAGAGCTCTAAAGTGATTCCTGGGATCAGAAGTTGTTCTGTGGTAGAGTGTTTTGGCATGAAATGTTGCATTTATCTTCAAACAATGTGAGGAAGTAGGTATCATTAGCTCCATTTTACTGATGAAGAAACTGAAGCTCAGGGAGGTCAAACGCTGTGCCTCAGGACTTGTATGTAAAAGCTACACTCCAATGTTCACTCTATTTCCAATATATTATGCTGTATTCTCACTTTATATGAACTTTAGTTACTGGATTTTAATCAAAATAGACCAACCAAAGTCAATATACAGATCAGACCCTTGGCATTTGAAAATTTAACTTTCTTGGCTTTGACTATTTGCTAGACTATTCTTGGGCAACATTAACGAATGGTCTGAAAGTACCAAGCTTTACGGATTTAAACTGCTGAGACATGATCCGAATCTCTTACCTTAGAGACTGGGGTGTGAGGCCAGTCTCTCACGTTCAGAGTAGCTTACCAAGCATCTCAGTGTGGCTCTGTTTCTTTATGTTTTCCTGTGTGTATTTTATAAGGAAACGCTACAGTGGCCTGCCAGTTATCAAAAGTATTTATGGATATTGGAACTTCAAGAGAAAGTCTCAGGAATTGTCCATCATAAATGTCAATATATTAAAAATTGCTAACATGGGAATGGACAATTTCAGTTTGGGGATTTGGAGGTGAATGGGGCAGAGGGCTTTGGTTTGGGTCATTTTTGATGGGGACTTGAGCAGTAAAGCTCCACTGTGCAAAACCTTCAAAGAGATTCCTCAGGGCCCTGCAGGCTTCCACATTTCCTAGTAGTTACTTTTTTCTAACTCAGAAAGTTTAGCTGGAGTAGTGTCTGAGTTCATTCAGGCTGCTGAAACAAAATACCACAGACTGGGTGGCTTATAAACAAGAGAAAGCTGGAAGTCCAAGATCAAGGTGCCAGAGTGGTTGCGTTCTGGTGATTTCTTTCTGATGAGAGCCTTCTACCTGGTTCATAGCCGACACCTTCTCCCTGTGTCCTCACATGGTGGAAGGGTCCAGAGATCTCTCTGGAGCCTCTTTTACAAGGCCACTAATTTTATTCACGAGGGCACCATCCTTGCTTCATAATCTAAGCACCTCCCAAAGGCCCTACCATCGAACATCATCATCTTTGGGGGTTAGGATTTCAACATGTGAATTTTTGTGGGGGACACACAAATATTGAGACAGCATGTGGGTATTGCAGGGAATAGATAGTTGTATGTAGCCTTGGAGATTTGCAATAATTTTCTGTACTAATCTGTCTACCATGGGACTGGTAGAATGAACAGACCTTCCTCAAATAGAACTACCATGTTCACATCTACTTTGTGATCCTTACCAGTGATGGGAGCCTAACCCAGAGCAGTCTTTGACCCTAAAGGCTTCATTAAATATTCCATTTCCATAAAATGCCCATTTGGAAGAATTTTGATGTGAATGAAGCACTCCAAATAATGGATTTCAAAATATTTTTAAAATTTGAAATAGGTATTAGTAAAATTATTAGTTAAAGACTATTGTAAAAGAGTACAAAAAAGAATAAACAGGGTTTGCAGCATCCCAGCCCTAGAATCACAAAGCAGAATTGAGAATAGTGGATTTAGAGCAGAGAAGCAAGAGCTTAATAACCAACACAATTGCTATTTCCAAAGCCTATTCCAGTGAGTGGAAGTCATGGCCCTGTAATGTGGTAGCACCATATGTTCTGCCACAGAACTAGTTTTGGGGGAAAAAAAAAAAAATCTCATTTTTCACCATTTGTCACCAATGACTTAAAACATCAAGTCAGGATTCTATGAAAATATACAGCCCAGCTGGCATGGATCAGCAGTTGAGCATCAACCTATGATCCAGGAGATCGAGGTTCAATTCTGGGTTGGGGCATGTGCCTGGGTTGTGAGCTTGATCCCCAGTAGGGTGCGTGCAGGAGGCAGCCGATCAATGGCTCTCATCATTGATGTTTCTACCTCTTTCTCCCTCTCGTTTCCCCTCTGAAATCAAAAAAGATATATTACAAAAAAAAGATTTTATGAAAATATTCTTATTGGCCACATGCTAATGTTCTTGCAACTATGGAGTTTTATTTAACCAAATATTTAGGTTTGACATTTCTTGGTTGCAAATAAAGATGACACTTTGATTTATTTATCTTAAAACTGCCTGCTTTGCCATTCATTCCTATTACATGTAAGAATTTGGAAATGTTTTTTCAGAAGTCAAGAGCAAATCTGTTATATCCTGGAATGAATTGAAGGCTGAATAACTTCTGTTCAGCTCTTTCTTTGTCCAAGAGAAGGAAGCCAGAGTAGACCTAGACAAGATGAAATTAAGAAGAAACAAAACAAAGCACAACTTAGTTTTGTATGGCACTGGCCTCATCCTCAGCACATTACAGAGTTTCAGTGCTGGGCCTCAGTGTTACCAAATAATCTCCAAGAGCCAAAGAAAAATGCAGCGTCTGCAAATGTAAACACCTAAATACTAATCAAAGCTTTGCCGCAATCCTGCGGAAATGCATAATGAGATTTCCCAGCTGTCAGTCATTGTAATTCTGACAGCTCTAATGAGATTCTGGCTTAATGTGTACTTCTCAATAATTTGGGGCCTGGAGCAGGTGTTGTCCTCTTTAAAAGACAACTTGAATGTTGGCCAGGATGTGGAGAAAAGGGAACCTTTGTACACTGTTGGTGGGATTGTAAATTGGTGCAGCCACTATGGAAAAGAATACGAAGGTTCCTCAAAATATTACGAATAGAGTTTCCATATTATCCAGCTATTCCACTTCTGGGTATTTATCCGAAGAATATGAAAACACTAATTTGAAAAGATATATGCACTTCTATGTTCATTACATTGTTTTCAATGGCCAAGATATGGAAACAATTTAAGTGTCCATCAACCAATGAATGGATAAAGAAGATGTGGTGTGTATATACACACATATATATGTATATATACACCATATATACATACATATATATATATATACACACACACACACACATACATATATATAATGCAATACTACTCGGCCATAAAAAAGATGAAATATTGCAATTTGTGACATCATGAATGGACCTTGAGGGCATTATGCTAAGTGAAATAATTCAGATGTAAACGGGCAAAAATTGTATGATTTCACTCATATGTGGAATATAAAACAAAGAAAGAAAGAAAGAAACACAACAAAAAACCCACGAACTAATGAATATGGCCTGGTAGTTATCAGAGGTGAAGGGTGGAGGGAGGGAAAAATGGGTAATGGGGTCAAATAGCTGATGACTTATGGAAACTAGCTTTCGGTGTTGAGCACACTCCAGTGTATACAGATGTTGAGTTATTAAGTTGTATACCTGAAACTTACATGATATTATAAACCAATGTTATCCCCATCCCTGCCCCTCCAAACCCCATTTTTTCCCATCTGGAAGGGGGAGGCAGGCCTTCCTGGTCTAGCCTGAGGGGGGCTGAATTGCTTTCTGCTCTGCCTCCGCCCACTGTTCGAAGGGATGATGATTTTCAGCTGCGGGTGGTCTTAAAGAGTGACAATCTAGTGCAAGACTATCTAATCCAGAAAGGCAAATTGTTTGAACTTGGGTGTTTTACTCCAATTCCAATAGAAAAATCTCCAGTAACAGAAATTAGTTAAGTGCCTGTTCTCAGTAACAAAACATATTTACTGCCATCTCTTTTGAGATAATAAAATGCCACTTAAATTACCCTCTCTTCCTGGTAAATCTGAGCAGAAAGCAAACTCTCTAAGTTTCCTCTCATTCTGCAGAGCCCAAAACCATATCTAGTAATCACTTGAAGTCTCAGTGGGGAGGAACTGCAGGTAGGAAGCTATTTGGGATTTATAGAGCCACTTATTTCTATAAGCAAAACCAGAGTCATAAAATGCAGGAGGAAAGAGTTCTTGAGTCCCCCCGGGGTAAGTAAGGGAATACACTTTAAAATCCTGATTTTTATTACTCTAGACAAAATAATACACCTTTGCCCATTGCTGGAAGACTCAACTTCAGCCTTTCTCTGAGGCTGTTTTTCAATTCTCTGCCTCTTTGTCTCCACGGAGCTCAGACAGGTCTAGTGCTTGCTCCTCCTGACTCAATTTCCTCACCTCTGAAGTGGAGCTAATAATATCCCCCAGGTTCTTCCTAGCACTGCGTGTAGGAGACTTAGTAATAAAAGGCATTATCCCTGGGCTCTGAAGTTCTGTAACAATGACCAAGAATCACTGATGGCAGAGAAATCAAAAGTGACATGTGATTTTCCCCAACTTTTTCATGTAAAATTGGTCAAGGTTATACCCTCTTTCTGTTTCCATGTTGCTGGCCTCCCTCTCTTCTGATAGACATTTCACCTGGGGTAGCAAAGGCAGGTGGTGGGAGGGAGACAGGCATGGACACGGAATCAGTAGTAGCTGAGCTTTTCCAGGCAAACTTGGCCGTGACCCAGCAAGGCAGCCGGAGAAGCCTCTCGGGGTTACACCTATTAGAGAAGAGGCCAGTCTGAGGCAGTGGGAAGGGTCGAGGGCGAGGCTCTTAGCAAACCATTCTAAGTGGAGAAAGTCCTCTGCTCCCTCGCCTCTCTCCCATCCTTTCCCCCCTTAACTCTGCCAGAGAGGAGCCCTCCTCCTGGTCCTGGAGTCCTTCCTCTTGCTTTTTTCCCTCCCCACCAAACTCTCTCCTGACATAAAAGCAACCATGCAATGAACCGTGTTACCCCTTCAGGTGACTGCACTGCCGTCCTCCCGCTCGCACCACCCAGAGAGCGAGGCATGGCCTGGAGTCGGGTTCAAAGCTACGCTTCCTCTTTATTTATTTATTTTTAAAATATATCTTTATTGATTTTAGAGAGAGGAAGGGAGAGGGAGAGAGAGAGATAGAAACATCAATGATAAGAGAGTCATTGATCTGCTGCAGCCCGCAACCAGGGCATGTGCCCTGACCTGGAATCGAACCCTGACCGCCTGGATCCTAAGTCGATGCTCAACCGCTGAGCTACGCGCGGCCAGGCAGCTACGCTTCCTCTTTAGCTGTGTGTGCCTGGGATAGTGGTTCACCCTCTCTCCCCTCAGCTAAAACAGAAACAAAACAGCAGCGATGAGATAACGCCTGTAGGAGTTATGAGGCTGACATGGCATCGTGCACTTAAGGGCCCAGCGTAAGACCTGGACACGGAGGTGACCAAGGTCCTCCTTTCAGGGACACATTGGCTGGAAAAGTGGTGGGGACCTGCCCCTCCCCTCCCTGACTCTCACCTTGTTGTCAGGCTCTGGGGGGCCTTCCATCCTTGCTGACCTTGTGCCCGGGTAGGAGGGTAAACAGCGCCTCTGCCTAGAGCTTTCTCTGGGTTCCCTGGGGAGCCTACACCTCGGCTCACAGAGTTTCCCCTGGGGGGGGCGAGGTTGAGTCAACATATGTGGTCAGTGCTCTGCTTCCCTGCAGGAAGCGCTTCCTCAGAGCCCCGCGCCCTGGGCCTTGATCCCTGGAATCCGGGGAAACCTTAGCTGGGGTGGGGACCGTACTGAGCAGCTTTTATTTCCACGAGCGGGGAATGCACTGGGTGATCAGCAGCAGGCCCGGCCTCATCCTCGCAGTCCCAGGAGCCGCAGATCTGGGGAAGTTGTGCCTGTTATTTGGAGCGAGTGGGTTAACACGAGGTCAGCGGAGGGTGTATCCACCGTCCCCTGCTCCCCCTTGTCCGCTTGTTTGGAGCCTGTGACTCCAGCTGAGTCCCACTTCTTCATTATTCACAGGAGAAACTGAGGCACGAGGACCGGAGCAGCAGAGCCTGGTAAAAGCTGCTGGTCCTGCCTCAGCCGGGAGCCCAGTGCACTCCCCCTGCGGCCCGCAGACAGGATGCCGAGCTCTGCGTGTTTTATGTAAGCAGAGGAGTTTGTGGGGAGATGGGAGACGAGAGAACAGGGGGAGAAATAACAAAGGAGCCGGGAGGTAGCTGGCCGGGGAACCTGATGGATGGGAGGCGTGAGCTGAGTTAGCTGGTAAGTAGCCGTCGGGCCAGGGAAGCTGAGGAGTTTGTGTGCACGCGGACACCGCCTGTTCCGTGGTCACACCAGGGACTGAGGGCGGGAGCTGGGACATCAGGCAGGACCCATGCCACCTCAGAGACTCGCAGGCTGACCGGAGGAAGGGAGGGCAGGCGTGGGCACGGCTCCTCGTCTGGAATTCCAGGAGAAAGCAGAGGAAATGTCCAGGAGGAAACACATTCACAGCCTGTAGGCCCGGGAGAAACTACCTTAAGTGACCTCCTTCCTTTCTAAGTGAGAAACTGCCATCCAGGGAGGTGAAATGACACGGCAGCAGGTCATGGAGTGTGTGGATAGGGGTCTCTCTGCACCCCTTGCTTAGTTACCCAGACATTGTGGGTTAAATAATGTCTCCTAAAAAGATATGCTCAGGTCCTAGCCTTTGGTACCTGAGGATGTGACCTTGTTTAAAAATAAGGTCTTTGTGGATGTAATCAGGTTAAAATGAGCTCATACTGGAGAAGGGTGGGCCCTTAACCCCATATGACTGGTGTCGTTGTAAGAAGACAAGAGACCAGACATGGACACAGGGAAGACAGGATGTGAAGTTGGAGGCAGAGGTGGGAATGACACGCTTCCAAGCCAAGGAAGCCCCAGATTGCCAGCCGCCGCCAGAAGCTGGCAGAGAGGCGAGGAACAGGCCCTCCCTCCCTCCCTCCCTCAGGGCCTTCTAGGAGGAAGCAACCTTGATGCCACCTTGATCTGAAACATCTGGCCTCCGGAACCCTGAGACGGTGATTGCTGGTATTTTAAGCGACGCCGCGTGTGGTGCTCTGCCACCGCAGCCCTGGAAAGTGACACCAGGGCTACGGAAACCTTATAAATGCAGCAGAGCACACGCGGCAACATTTGATGGTTTTCTACAGGGTCTGGATGCACCTTCTACAAGTTCTAGGTTAAGTGTGAAGCCTGAGCAGTCTTGGAGAAGTGACAGGGGACCTGGGAAGCGGGGCAGAGAGAGCCAGGAGTGCTGTAATTGTCTCCCTTGGGTTTCCTCCTTGGGTTTCCTCCTTGGGTTAACAGACTTCTTGCCCAATGCTGCTTCTGGCCTCTCTTGGTTCTTAGAAGGGCTTCTGTGCTGTAACCTGGCTGATCTACCCTGGGAGACCGCGGGGGACCATGCCGGTGTCCCAAGGACCTCCTTCCCCTTCCTCTCGCCATCTCTGAGCAGTCCTGTCACGCTCAGATCCCACCCAGCCTGGCTCCTCACCACTGCCCAGGCCCCCTCAACCTAGCTCTATGCACCCATCTGAAAGGGGCTCAGCAAGGACCTCTCGTGAATGTATGATCCTGTCACTCGCCAAGGGGAGCTCAGTTCCCTGAGCCTCCCTGCTGTCCTCGCCACCACAGAGCCCCTCCTAGAGGAGGGTAGAACGGAGGGGTAGGGGGGGCACTCCTTGATGCCATCATAAGAAAATACAAAATAACCAAATGCCTGGTGTGAGGAGGAACAGGCCGAGGCTTCAGGAAGAAGCCCCTAAGCCCCTTAGGGACCGGCAGCTCTCTTTGGGGCTGGGGTTACCAGAGTCCCAAACCTTGGTGATCTCTCTTTCAGGCCTCCCCAGTCTCGGGTCCCCTCAATTCCCACCACTGTTCACAGGTTACTCTGTTACTTTTACTCAGGCTCCCATTTGAAGCGAGGCCTTTACCCAGTGGTTCCCCCAGTCTGTGGGCCCTTCACTCAGATTTCAGAGGCTCGCTCCAGGGGTTCCACTTCAGGAGGCCTGGGATGTGGTCTGGGATGTGCGTGTTCCAACAGCATTCCAGGTGTTTTTGCTGTGGGTGGCCCTCAGACATTAGGCAACGTTGTCCTGTAGATGACCTAAAACCTTCCAGTGTCTGGGATATTGGGGACAGTGGCAGTGGTGGAAGGGATTGTTTGGACAGCTTTGCAACTCTGTGCTTCCTTTCAATAAGGACCTCATCTGACGAAGCTGGGTATTGCCCCAGAGCCTGTGGGCCCTCGAAACTTCCCAGAGGTATCTGGGCAGAGACACTGCCGGGCATGGTTGGAAAACTCTGCAACTGGGGAGAGAGGTGCTTCAACTGGGGGAGAGGTACTGCAGCTGGGGAGGGGTGCTATAACTGAGGGAGAGGTGCTGCATTTGGGAGAGAGATGTTATAACTGGGGGAGAGGTGCTGCATCTGGGGGAGAGGTGCTGTAACTGGGGGAGAGGTGTTATAACTGGGGGAGAGGTGCTGCATCTGGGGGAGAGGTGCTGTAACTGGGGGAGAGGTGCTGCAGCTGGGGGAGAGGTGCTGTAACTGGGGGAGAGGTGCTGTAACTGGGGGAGAGGTGCTGCAGCTGGGGGAGAGGTGCTGCAGCTGGGGGAGAGGTGCTGCAGCTGGGGGAGAGGTGCTGCAGTTGGGGGAGAGGTGCTGTAACTGGGGGAGAGGTGCTGCAGCTGGGGGAGAGGTGCTGTAACTGGGGGAGAGGTGCTGCATCTGGGGGAGAGGTGCTGTAACTGGGGGAGAGGTGCTGCAGCTGGGGGAGAGGTGCTGCAGCTGGGGGAGAGGTGTTATAACTGGGGGAGAGGTGCTGCATCTGGGGGAGAGGTGCTGTAACTGGGGGAGAGGTGCTGCAGCTGGGGGAGAGGTGCTGTAACTGGGGGAGAGGTGCTGTAACTGGGGGAGAGGTGCTGCAGCTGGGGGAGAGGTGCTGCAGCTGGGGGAGAGGTGCTGCAGCTGGGGGAGAGGTGCTGCAGTTGGGGGAGAGGTGCTGTAACTGGGGGAGAGGTGCTGCAGCTGGGGGAGAGGTGCTGTAACTGGGGGAGAGGTGCTGCAGCTGGGGGAGAGGTGCTGCAGTTGGGGGAGAGGTGCTGTAACGGGGGGAGAGGTGCTGCAGCTGGGGGAGAGGTGCTGTAACTGGGGGAGAGGTGCTGCAGCTGGGGGAGAGGTGCTGCAGTTGGGGGAGAGGTGCTGTAACTGGGGGAGAGGTGCTGCAGCTGGGGGAGAGGTGCTGTAACTGGGGGAGAGGTGCTGCAGCTGGGGGAGAGGTGCTGCATCTGGGGGAGAGGTGCTGTAACTGGGGGAGAGGTGCTGCAGCTGGGGGAGAGGTGTTATAACTGGGGGAGAGGTGCTGCAGCTGGGGGAGAGGTGCTGCAGCTGGGGGAGAGGTGCTGCAGTTGGGGGAGAGGTGCTGCAACCGGGGGAGAGGTGCTGCAGTTGGGGGAGAGGTGCTGTAACCGGGGGAGAGGTGCTGCAGTTGGGGGAGAGGTGCTGTAACTGGGGGAGAGGTGCTGCAGTTGGGGGAGAGGTGCTGCAGCTGGGGGAGAGGTGCTGCAGTTGGGGGAGAGATGCTGTAACTGGGGGAGAGGTGCTGCAGTTGGGGGAGAGGTGCTGCAGCTGGGGGAGAGGTGCTGTAACTGGGGCAGAAGTGCTGTAACCAGACAGTGTGTGGGCTGGCAGGAAGTTCTCTGCTGGAGAGAGTGGGAAGGAGGGAGGAAGGGAGCTAACAGAGAAGAGCAGAGGGTCAGAGGGCTCTGTGGGCTGCACCCTGCTGCCCGGCCAGTGCATGATGCCACCCACAGATCACAGGCCACTGCTCTGAGCAGCTGCCTTCCCACCTGTGGGCAGGACGCATCAGCTTTCTATGTAGCGAGGGAGGAAAGGGCAATAGTTGGGCTCCTATAACAAAAATACATACCACAGATGGTGGTTTGAACAACAGACATTTATTTCTCTCCGTGTGGAGCCTGGAAGGTCCAAGATCAAAGGACTGGCAGATTGGGTATCTGGTGGAAGCTGCTTTCTTGGTCCACAGACAGAGTCTTCTCGCTGTGTCCTCGGGTGCGGACGGTGAGGGACCTCTCTGGACTGTCTTATAAGGGCACGAATTCCGTTCCTGAGGGCTCACCTTCATGACCTCATCACCTCCCAAAGGGCCCACCTCCAAATACCATCACACTGGGGATTAGGTTTCAACATTTGAATTTTGGCAGGGACACGAACATTCAGTCTCTAGCAGCAAGGAAGGAATGAAAAACTCCAACTGTCCCTCCAACCTCCTCCGAGTAGGCCCTGCCCAGGACCTGTCACTGGTCCCGCAAACCCACTTCCCTGCTCAAGAAAGGAAGAGAAGATCATTCCATATTACAAGGGTGTCGGAGTGGGGGTGCACTAGAAGTGCCCTGGGCACATTTTGTGAGTCCGTCTGGGTGTCTGGCTGCCTGTTATCTCTTCACTTGCATGTCCAGACTCCCAGTTAGGGTGGTGACTAGAGAGTGAGACTTCATTTCTAGAGCAAGTCTTGACAGGACGCCACAGGATGTTGCAGGGTGCTTGGCATACAGCTAAGGATGCTCCATGCTTCATTCCCCTTGACAAGGGAGGGTGCTCAAACAGCATCGAGATTTTTCCAAATATTTGACCTCAGGAATGTCTCCTGTATTTCTTTAATAAAGAAAGCCAACTGGCCCCATTCAAGTTACTTTTAACAGTTGCTTTGCCTCTGGTTATTTCCTACTAAAATATGAACCTTTGCCCAGTTATTTTTAGAACAGTTAGAAGCTGAACTCAGGCACATTAAACATTAAAAAAATTTATTTGAGCAAAAAAATCTATTAGAATCCTGCAGTACATTGGGAGTCGTTAGGAGGTGTTCATCTACTGGAGCCAGGGGAGAGACAGAGAGAGAAGGTGCAGAAACAAAAAGGAAATTATTGGATTGGCTGTGGCTTAAAGCCTAGTCAACTGTGACCGGCTGTCCTTAGATTTCAACTTCTTAACCTTGAAGTATTTGCAGGCTTAGGTTTTGGTTGACTTATGTAGGCACCCAGCATTAGGGCCATCTCAGTCGAATGGCATCCTTGTTTAGTTAATTTAATAGGACCCTGCAAAGAGAATTCTGTGCCGGGTTTAAACAATATATTTTGTTTTAATTAGGCGTAGGTTTCACAAGTCGCCTGGTGCTGACAGCAGTCACTATAGCTTTTCTTGGCCGTGACATGGGGAGGTGAGTAAGAGAAGCTGCTTTTTCTTGTTTAGTTAGGCCTGTTAAGAGCTTTGTATTTCTTGATGGGGTAATTGCTTAGTCAGTAATGCACAGGAACAAAATAAAGTAGTTGATAAGAGTATGGACCCTGTAGCCGGACTGGATTTGAATCCTGGCTCTGCTGCTCTCTGGACTTAAGACCTTTGTCAGCTGGCTAATCCTCTCTGGGCCTCAGTTTCCTCATCTATAAAATAGTACTACTAATGATACCTATCTCCTAGGGTTTTTGTGAAGGTGAAATGGGTTAATAATGTGAAGGGCTTAGAGCAGTGCAGGGCACATCGTGAGCATTTAAGGTGACTTGGGTTTATTTCAGTTTATGCTTTACAATTTGCCATCGGCTCCTGCTTTTAAAGCTGCTATCGGCAAGTAGCAGAAGTCATCACTGTCAGAATAACAAACTAGTTTCATCCGCAGCCCCCAATTTCTACATATGCAAAACACTGCTTAAGGAAATTCTTTCCGTGACTGCCTGCAAAATATTTGTTCTTCCTCCTAAGTACCTCTTGCTTCATTATAATCTTTCTGGGAATGGAGGGAACGATAATTGCTTTTACAGTAAATTTGGAAATGGTGCATCTTTTTTATTTACCCAAAAAGGAGCCTGGAATTCTGTATCCTCAATCCTCATTCCTGGGTGTCCTTGAACTTGTGCCTGGGTTTGGGGGTGTGTGTGCTGAGGACTCAATGACATCATGCTCATAAAGGGCAAGCCTGGCACACTCTGGGTGCTCCATAGAGATGTGCTTCCATTCTCTGCTCTTTTGACCTGTTTACCAGCCTGAACTATTACTATGGCTGTGGCAAGGTTCCCACGGTGACAATGAATCCATGAGGACAATTGTTTTACATGTACAGTCAATGAGCAAGGAGGAAGGAAGTGCACACGATAAGATTTCACAAGTAATATTAGCCACTAGATCATCAAAGCTAAGAAGCATTGAATTTGTGGTCCATGGTTCAGAACTGTATGCTCAGACAGTGAATTTTCTCTTTGCCAGCTTCTCTTTGATTGAGGAAGTTATTGCACCAGGTGGCAGGGGTGGCACCTTATAACAGTGCCTGCCTGATTCTCTGTCTAGGGCTTGAATCAAGAGGGTCCTTTGGCAGCAGATGGGGTCAACTTGCTCTTACTTTTTGCCTGCAGCCACGAGTCCACTCCAGGACCAACTCTGGCTATGTTGGCAAAGCACACAGACAAACCTCATCAAAGAAAATGAAAAACAAGTCCATGCTGCTTTCTGGTCCAAGGGCTACTGGAAGGAGATGCTTCATCTCTTCCCAGCTGGGACCCTGGCTGTGAAGAAATACAGTGGGTTCACAGGGTTCAAGGAAAATAGAACTGTCACCCCAAAACTATACTGCTCATGTTTGCTCTGCAGTGCCATTCTCTGTAGCAGTTTTTCTGTAGTGGCTAATTACCAAGGTACTAAACCAATTATTCGTAGACACCTGCCCCTGAGGATCTAGCTTCTCCAAAGCACTTATTCCAAAGCTGTCCCTTCTCATAGAAATTTATTCTTTTCTTCTTCTACTGGGAAAACAGTTGCCCCTTTAAATATAGCTCATAGAACTTCCAAGTGAGCCAAAAACCATCCATTAAAAGAGCACATGATAGAATAATCTTTAGATAAACATGGCAGGTCCCCACCGTAAAACAATGGCCAGACTTCCTACATCACAGCCTTCCACATATCCTGGCTCTGTGGTTGTACAGCTGTGGTCGGTCATTGAAAGGGAGGGGTTTGCATGCTCACTCATTTCCTCCCATGAGGGCCCGTCTTACCTGCCCGCTATTGTTCTTTGGCTGGGGAATGCCTGTGCCCTGGGCCTCCCGAAAGAGAGCAACAATGGCCCCAGGAATTCAAGCCAAGGAGCACAAGAGGGCCAGATGGCTCTTGCTTTTTCTGGTGCCAAAACCGTGGGGATTCTCTGAATGTAAGGCAGAAGCTAGGAAATTATTACTCAGGCAAAGAAATTTATCTTCTACCCAGAAACCCCCCCAAAAACCTGGTTATTGCAGGGGTTTTGCAAAAAGCCTGTGCCTTCACCCTGGCTGTTAAGTGGCCCTAGAGAAAGACTATGAGAGAACCTGCCCAGGAGGCGAGGAAGCCCTCCGACTTTAGGTGGTACCCAGTGTTTCTTGAGCGAGGAGACATATTGGTGGACACGCTTTCTCGAGCAGGAACAAGACGGACACGGACTCGGAACAGTTCCTGCAGCTGTTCTAAGCCCCCTACATGTCTTGTTATTCTGGTTTGAAATTCTGTTAAGCTCTGCAGTAGATGAAGAGGCACAAACTGTCTGAAAGGCGCTGCACATGTCCATTTGGAGACGTTGGATATTTGCGAACATGTGTGTGTACTCACATTTATAGGTTCACAGTTTTTATACAGGAAAGAGATACTGCTTTTGAGGGAACTGTTTCTGACTCCAATCTCTCTGTTAAAAGTGGTTGCTGAAGGAATGGTGGCATTTAATTCCAGCTTGTAGAAGAGCAACTTGTGTCCCCAAGTTGTGTACAGGCGGGGCAGATTCTGAGTGAGGAAGAGGCAGGTCCATGTGCCCTAACACTATAAGACACATTCCAGGTCAATGACGGTGTCCAGTGTGGCTCGAGGACAACCAAGAAGCTGCCCTAAAGGGCAGTTTGGAAGTGAAATAGAAAAATACAGAGCCACAGGACTGTACACCCCCCCCGAGAATTACATTTATCTTACCAGGGAAATCATAGTGTAGAAAGAAAGAGAGTCTAGACTGGAGAGCAGCAAACTTTTGTGTAAAGGAATACCAGGTGGTACTAAATACAGATTGTCCAAAAAACAATGTAAACATACTTTAACAGCTGATAGCTCAATTTTGAAAATGAAGCATATTTTAATAAACATTGCCTTTATAATTATTTAAAGTGTCTGTATACATTTTGGGAGCACCCTATATTTTAGACTTGGTGGGTCACAGAGTCCCTGTCTCGACTCACTTCTACTGTAGTAGCAGAAAAGCAACCATAGGCAATATGTCAATGAATGGATGTGGCTGTCTCCCAATAAAACTTTATTGATAGACAGTGAAATTTGAATTTCATATAATTTTTATGAATCACAAATAAGACCCTTCTCCCCCCCCCCCAATTATTTAAGAATGTAAAAACCATTCTTAGCTCACAGGCTGCACAAAACACAGGCCATGGGCTTGCTTGGGTGGGAGTTTGCCAACCCCTGCTGTGACAGTAAACTGGTCTGAAGCAACGGAGGCCACCAGACCACAAGACTCGAGGTGGAATTCTTTTTTAGAAACAACGAGTGCAGCATTTAAGGAAGAAAATGCCATCATTTACCACTTACACCCACATCCCCTCCTCTGACACACATCGTGGCTTAAAAACATGGATGATCTACTGTATTGGTTCTCAGAGTGTAGTCTGTGGACCAGCGTCACCTGGGAACTTGTTAGAAATACACGTTTTCAGGCTCCACCCGTGACCTACTGAATCAGAGACTCCATGAGGATGGGCCCCAGCAGCCTGTATTCTAACAAGCCTTCCAGGTGATTCTCAGGGGCATGCAAGTTTGGGAATCACTGGTGCAGGGGATCAGGGTGAGGCAGGCCTGGATTTTAACTGCAGATCTTCCCTAAGTTCCTGAGGGTCAGCCTCCATTTCCTTCTTGTAAAGTGGGGGTGTAGGCTGAGCAGAGAGGAAAACGTATAGTAAGAAGCTGCAAATGGCCTACAGCCACTTCTGCTTTTTAAAGCAGAGATTATCATTCATACCAGAGACAACAATATTCTCTAGACCTCTCCACGTCCTTGATCGCGGCTGGAGAAAGAAGGGAAAGACGGACATTCCAAAGGTAAGCCAGTTCAGAGCAGTGGAGTGGTGCCTTCCCTCTCAGAGATACTCCTAGATAGACAAGATGAGCCCAAAGTAGGGCTAAGAGCGATACTGAGTTTGGGAGGGAGGTGATACCAGAAGATGGTGAGGCAGAGAGGGCGAAGAGGTCCTGAGAAGGAGGGGGGCTCTGGAGGAACGTAGCCGGTGGGAAACCCCTGATATTCGATGGGGTGGCTAAAAGACTTGGAAAATGGGGTAACTCACGCTGGATTTTATGGATACTGGTAATTTTGACAGTGCGATACTTCAAGGCCAGGTCTCTCCATTGTCTCAAACCTTCAGTGCAGTCGACTTCATTGCAAAGCTACTGGATAACTATATTTGGAAGGAAATCATAGGGAAGAGCCATGTTCCATGTCTTGGGCCACAGCTGATGGGGAAAAGAGGAGAGCTGTGTGACGGGACAGAGTGGGAAGGTGGAGCCAGAAGTGCCTTGGGAATTTGCTGGAACTTGATAGAATTGTGGCCTTCCTACAGAACTTAAGACAGAGGCATTCAGCCGTTTTTATTTCAGTCTCAAATGACACAGTGACCTCAGCCGATCCCTAGATTGCAATGGTGTCTACAGTGGTGTGCAACAGCTGCAGGGATCGGCGCAGAAAACGCGTGTGGATCTCGGCCCATAGAATGTGGCCCCTCGTGGGTCTGCAGCAGTTGATAACCATGATTCGTGTGGTGGTTGTTCTTGAATACAGTTATTTTTAAATCGCGAAGCTTGTCTATTTTGATAAGGAATTCTATTTTCACGAAGAAGAGTTGGGTGGAAAGTCCCCCTCCAGCTTGGTTAAGTGTCTCTCTTAGTTACTTTCTGTCATAGATGTTTGCCTGTTGGGTGATGGCATCGTCACCACCCAGGCAGGGCCAGCACCTGGGAGCAGCTTGTTTGAATGTCGGGAAACCCCCGGAGCACATCATGTCCCTACTTGTGCTGCACTTGAGAAAGGCGACGTCCCATCACAAAGGAGCCGGCTAACCACAGGTCAAACCTGGCCCAAGGCCCTGCTCAGATGGTTTATGTTTTTAAAGGACTGAAAAAACACCCACAAAACCAAAGGCTGTGTGACAGAGATTGTATGAGGCCAACAAAGCCTAAAATATTAACTGCCTGACCCTTTACAGCAAGTTTGTCGTCAGACCCCACGGTCTGCGAGGAGGGTGGGAGGTGAGGTGCAGCAGGGCGGGCTTCACAGGCGCCCCAGCAGCTGAGTGCAGGGATGCCCCACGGATGCTGTGCTCCAAACCCGGCCATGTGTCGGTCCAAGCAAGGTCTCAGGATCCAGTCACCCTCACCCTGGCCCCATGGAGCAGGGCCCAGGGAAGATAAAGAGCCTGGTCTCAGGGCTGAGGCTGGGAGATGCTTTGCCCCCAGCACCCCCAGTAGGGGGTTTCTGGCAGGAACAGTTGGCTCTGCCTGTGGGTGAAGCGGAGGGGTGGGGCACTTGGGGACAAGGTCACTGACTGTAAGGGCGGTGAGAGGTGGGGCACAGGCCTGCAGGTGGGAGGAGACTCCAGGGGGAGCCTGATGTGGGGACTGAGCCTCAGCCAGCTCAGTGAGCTGATGCCACAGGGTGGGCCTAGGGCACAGGCCACTTCCTACGGAAACCTGAGCACTGGGTCAGTGTGATCTTACAACACGCCCCCAAGGCCCCGCTCAAGTGGCCTTTGCCCTGCCTTCCATTTGAGCTCCCGATTCATGATTCTCTCCTCATTTGGCCCCACCACACAGCTGGGAAGAAAGAGAACCCCCAGCTTCAAGCTCCTTCCTTCCCAGGCCCAGCCTGGGGGATGTTTCCAGTCTCCATACTCAGCAAGTTTGTAGATCAGAGTAAGAAAGACTGAGGTCTGACAACTAGACTGACATCAAAAGGCTCTGTTTTGAATCCTGTTTTCCTGTCCCTTTCTGGCATCCTGGGAGTTCCTGCAGAGTGGAATTTGAATAGAGATGCATTCTTCTTAGGGGAAAATCCCACTGCTTTGCCCCAGGCTGAGTTCTTAGGCCAAAGCATACAGTGCTCTGGGTGGCAGTGTGGAATCAGCAGGTGCTGTCTGGCTGGGCAGCTTTGACTAAGATGTCCCCTGGAAGGGTCTTGGTGGCCCAGATAAGTGCCCCTTGGGGCTGGGGATCTAGCAGTGAAGAAAGGGGCTGAGGGACTGGCGGTGGTCAGGTGGGCCTGAGCATGGGGTCACAATACTGACACCGTGCAAAGATGGGGCCTGCTGAGCATGGGGTCACGATGCTGACACCGTGCAAGGATGCCCGCTGTCAGGGCTGCTGCTGCTGTTGGTAGGTATTTCCCTGGCATTTTTCAGGAACCAGTGAGGTGAAATTAGGAGATGGGTGTTTTAAGCTGTCTAACAGAAAGGACCTTGTCTATTTTACTCCCGGCTGAATCCCCACTGCTTATTTCAGTGCAAAAGACACTCAAATCTCTGTCGATTTGGGGCATGTTGGAAGTCCAATTTTTTTTTTTTTAAACCAGCTCATTTTGTACAGAAAGAATGACTCACTACCCAGTGGTTGGTGCAATCTATTCTGGAAATTCTTTCTCTCTAAATTCAGTCACTTAATTCTATCAAGCTCCTACTGTGTGTTCAACTCTGTGGTAGAGAGAAATGGAACTGACTCAGGTAGCTACACTCTCAGTGAGAAAATGAACCATGAACCCATGTTCCGGCTGACTTACCCCTGCAACTTGATTGCACCATTCCGTCTTGAACTTAAGTTTGAGGTGCACTCAGTTGCTTGTATGTAGCTCTTGAATAGAGTATACACTGTAATGCCTTAGGAGTCAGAAGGCCCTGGGTTCAAATCCCAGCCCTGCCACTTCCTGACCTGGGGCAAGGGATTTAGATGCTCTAAGCCTCAGTTTTTCATCTGTATAATGGAAATAAGAGTGTCTGTCTTCCAGTGTTGTTCTGAGGAGTAAGTGAAATGATGAAGGTGATGTACCTGGAAAAGTGCCTGGAGTTTAATAGAGCAGGTGTTTCATAGAGTTTAGCTGTTATTATTAGATTTGTTTTTTGTCTTCTCAGCTTAGAATGCACAGCCCGACCCTCTACCCTTCCTCTAAGGCTCCATCCAGTCCTCAGACCCTTTTCCTCTCCTGAGCGCCTCCTTGCTGCTTCCATTGTTATCCGTACACACCTCTGTCTGTGGATTTCCTGCCTTGTGTTATTATGGCCAGTTCCAGTGTCCGCCTCTTGGTCAGATTGAGAGCTCCCAGAAGTCAGGGCACTGTTTGACTTAGCCCCTCCTCTCTGGCTTGCATGATTTTTTATTGTGAGGGGTTGAAGTGTTTGCTGAACAGGTGATTGGAAAGGTAGTATTGCATTGTTTAAGGGATCAAGGGTTGTTATGGCTCATTGGGCCTTAGTTAAAGTCCAAGGAAGAAGAGGAACACGCTAATGCTCGTGGGGTGTGTTCAAGGGGAAGAAAGGACAATGTGACAAGGTGAAGTGAAACTCTATGCATGGCATTGTTGTACTACCTGTAATTTTTCTAATTGATTTTTTTTGAGAGGGAGAGGGAGGGAGAGAAAGAGAGAGAGAAAGAAAGATCGATTTGTTGTTCACTTATTTATGCATTCATTGGTTGCTTCCTGTATGTGCCCTGACCGGGGATTGAACCCACAACCTTGGTGTTTTGGGGTGATGTTCTGACCAACTGAACTCCTGGGCCAGGGCTATCTATAATTTAAAAAAGGAGCTCTGTTTAAACAAGTGACGATGATATGTGTTTGAGTTTGTTTAATTGCTACCGTAGGCATAGTTATTTAACATTTGAAGTTTCTAATACTCTTGGTTATTTGGGCTTTATTTAGGAATATATAATATCTATTATATTCCAGAGGCTGACACTAATACTTCAGTGAAATTATTTCCAGTGAACACCAGGATGTGTATTAATTAGTATACTGAGTGTTATGTTTTAATTTTTCAGCGGTGGAATCAGTGCTGTTTGCTGGACTGGTTCTACGAGTTGTGCAGGCATCCTTGCCTTTGCACGAGCAGGGTGTAAGCAGCTCATAGCCTTTGGAATGGCCTCCAGGTCTCAGAATTCCACTAGATCCTGTGTCCATCTGCTTAAGGAGAATTCTGTCATCCGACCAATTAACTGGATCTTGCTGCTAGCTTCTTGTGACATCTGTTTCGAGTAAAAGGATGGAGAGCTGGGACTTTGCCGAGCATACAAACCAGGTGGTCTGCTGTTTGTTCCTGCTGGCTGATAAGCATCTCTTTGTGTCAGAACTTGGTCTGGGACTTGCTTTTACTGTAACAGGCCACCTGGTCGAGAGGTGGTGGGAGAGGAGGCGTATGGCCTTCACTCCCTCTAACCACTGAAGGCTGCCAGAAGGCTAAGAACCTAGTACTGTAACAGTGAGCGACCATGGGTTTAGGTCAACTTGAATGAGTAGTTTAGGGGGGCAGTGGTAGCAATAAAAACGAAAAAGCAGAAATGTATGGGAGGGACCCAATGGAGATCAGAATCAAAAAGATTTGGTGACTGATGAAATATGGCAAGTGAAAGGGTACATAAAGAACAGGACCATATGTACATAGAGATATATAAAGTACATCTCTTATAGCTCATTTGATTCTCCCAGGAGCTCAGAGGGGTGGATTGGGCAGTTGTTAGAAACTGAAGCACAGCACGTTCAAGTATCCGTGATTTGACCAAAGTCGCAGGAAGAAGTCATGGTGCTGATTCAGACTCAGGTTTTCAGACCCCAGGTCGATTTCTTTCTTCATTCTATCTCATCAACTCAAAGGTTTTGAAGCTGGATGACTGGGAGGAATGGGAGGTTGGGAGAGAAAGCAAACAGGGTTGAGATAAAGGGAAAGAGGAGTGGTGGGAGGAAGCAAGTTGGGAAAGACAGTGGGGTGGCTGCTCTCAGAGGACGGATTGGCCCCTCACAGGTGGGGTCTTTTACCCATGTGCTGGGTGCTGCTATGGTCTGAATGTTTGTGACCCCCCCCCAATCTAAAATTTCTGTGTTGAAATCCTAACCACCAAAGGTAATGATAGTAGGAGGTGGGGCCTTTGGGAGGTGATTAGCTCATGAGGATGGAGCCCTCATGAATGGGATTAGTCCTTTATAAGAGTCTAGAGAGCAATCTTGCCCCTTCTACCAGGTGAGGATATGAGAGGTCTGCAACCTGGAAGAGGGCCCTCACCCGACCATGCCGGCACCCTGATCTCAGACTTCCAGCCTCTAGAACTGTGAGAAGTAGATTTGTTTATAAGCCACCCAGTCTGTGGTGTTCTGTCAGAGCAGCACGAACGGACTAAGACAGGTGCTGGCCTGGACTTTGCCCATGAGAGAGGCAGACACAGCTGTTCTGTCCACCTAGAGTCAGCCTCTTCCCTAAACTGAGGACAGTTATATGTCGAATTCCAAGGTGTCCCTAAAGCTCACTCTCCAGGGTGCAGACATTCTTGGATCCTCCCTGCTGTTTAGGGCCTTCTGTCTTAGCCCCCAGACACCCCCCAGTCAGTAACAAAAGGTGCCCTCTGCTTTATAACTTAGCTTGGGGAAAAGGGTTTTCCATGCATCAAGGGAAATAAAAGGGAAACCAACGCCATAGGACATATTTTCACTGGACTTGTCACTGCTGACAGTTGGTGACTCTTTGAGTGTGAAACAACAGGTCCTTTGTGGTCTTTTAGAGCTACCTTGTTGAGCACAGCCTCTCATTTCAGCATCTTCCTGCTGTTTCAAAAAATAAGTAAATAAATAAGCCAAATATCACATTCTCCATTGTTGCTGTTCACAACACCATAGAACAAAAGCTAACACAAAACAGCCTACTTTGGTTTTTCATTTGTCATCACTTTACTTTAGACTGTCAACTCTCCTGGGGAGCCTTTGGAAAATACAGATTCTTGGGCCTGGCCCCTGCTGGTTCTGGATTTGCAGATATAAAAGAGAGACTGTCTTTCCCTCCAGAGAGTCAGCTGTGTTTATGTTTAAGGAACCTTTGCTCCTTTGTTCTAGGACGGGCTACAGGCCTGAGTGGAGATAGAACTTCCCTTGTGCTCTTTGCCAACGTCCTCGTGGTCTTATTTGATTGGAGCCACTCATGGCATTAGTAACAAATTGCCTTCAGGCCCAGGCTAGCTCTGTTCTCCACGAGTGCTCCCCAACTTTTTCATTTGGCCTCAGCCTGTGCTTCTAAATTGGCCTTGACCAATTTATTTAGAAGGTGCCTTGGAGACATTTCTGTGCCCAACGAGCAACTTAACTTGGTGTGGGGCTGTGGTGGTGGGGTGGGGGAGTATGGTCTGGGCTTCTGAAAGTAGTCCATGGAGAAGAAACTGACCATAGAAAGGGACTTTAGAAAAGAAATCTCTAAGATTATCTGAGAGGTGCAGGAGGAATTTGATTTTGAGGCATAAACAACGTAGCTTGGGGGAGTGGTTTGGAGAGGTTGCAAATTCTATCCCCATGGCTCTATTTTTATTTTTCTGGTACGTGCTTCATTTCTAGGTGAAATGTAGAGATTCTTAGGCGGGCTGTACAAATCTTCTTAGACCCGTATGCCTCAGCGGGAATGAGTGTATTAGATCTTTCCTGAAATCAGGAAGGAGAACTAGACTGATGGTTGAATAAGAAGAGCAGAAGGGGCGGTGGTTGGGAGCCAAGAAGACAGACTCTGGCTCTTTGGCGACTCTGCCTGGATACAGGGAGGGTGCAGGGCACAGAGGCAGATGCACACACAGCAGGCTGAGGACACAGGGACCTGGGCTGACATTTCTTTGGGAAATGTTTCACATGAATGCCTTGAGCTTGAATGGATACAGGCATATCTCCAATACCTTGAAGTCTTTATCTTTTTGGTGTTTCTCAGCAATATTTCTTTAAAACGTGGAACTACTAAGAAACTACTAAGGTTTCTTTAAACCTTAGTAGTAGGCTATGTGTTTCTATGAATTATACAGGAAATTACATTGTCATCACGGACTCTGGTATTTTTTTTATTATGGTTAAATATATATAACATGTGACTTACCATTTTAACCATTTTTAAGTGCACAGTTCAGTGGCATTGAGTACATTCAGTGCGGCACAGCCATCGCCACTGTCCACCTCCAGAACTTTCTCACTTCCCAGACTAAAACTCTGTACCCATTAAACACTCCCCCCCCCCCCCCCAGCCCTGGTAACTACTGTTCTACTTTCTGTCTCTGTGAATGACTAGAATTTTATAATACAGATCTTCCAAGTTACAAATTACTTGCTTATACTTTGAATCTCTCTCTCTGGGTAAAGTCAGTCCACTTCTCTTGTGTATCTCCCTATATTTTAGCCATTTATGTCTCCAAGGGCCCTTTGCAACAAGGTCTTCTCCTTCACTTTTCCCAGCCAGAGAGTCAAACTGCTCATATATCTAGAGAAATCCATGGTTTATAAGCCAGGAGTGGAAGAAACTAGTTCTTCCTAGAAGACCTAGGAATCTAGGAAATCCTGAATGAGTGCCTGAGAGGTGGCCTTCCTCACAGGGACAACCGTGAGCTGGTACCCCTCAGTTTTCCTTTCATTCTACCTCTTCCCCCGAGAATCTCAGAACCAAACAACAACAGTAACAAATGAAATACCCTTGGCAATGTCTTTGTCCTAAACCCTCCCCCATAACAGGGCTTTCCCTCCACGTGCTTGGAAGAAAATTCCTTTCTGCTTCTGTGTCATTTGTTTGACATGTCCCACCTTCCTCTGGGTGGTGAGGAAGAGAAGGGCTCAGGGCCCACCACTTATTTGTAGGAAATTTCCATCAGGTTTCTCCGATTAGGAGCTGAGCGTCTTGGTAGGTAGCTGGTGGGCATACTAATCTGAAGGGCCATGCGACCTCTCTGGGCAGTTCTGGTCATTCAGCCACACACAGGACACTCATGACCTATCTGGTATGTAAACCACAATAGATGGCAAAGAGGATCATTCCAGGTCGCTTGTAAATTGGCTTTCTCACCAGTCCTCTCTGGCTCTTGGGGAGGCAGGTTCAAGGTAGCTAATAATTAACTTGGTTGTAATTTTTTTTTTTAACTACATGAACTTAGGCAGCTTGATTGCAGTTACATAAGGGAACCATGTGACCACAAATTTGGCTCTTTACGTCTGTCACCCTCCACTAAGAGAAATGCTCTGAGGGGGATCCTTATTTTTCCTTGGGTTAATACCGAACCAAAGGGGGTTTTAAAGGGAGAGGAGAGAAGAGCAGGGTGCTAATTTTTTTTTTTTTTTTAACTAAGAAACTTTAAGTTCCAATCTTCCCCAGCCAAGCAGCAATTCTGTTCCCTCCTGGATCCCTCTGTTAGCTTGTCAATGGGTATCTAAAGCCCAGCTACCCAGTATTGATCGGCGCCTCCTTGTTTAATTACCCAGCAGAGTGGATTCTCGACCAATCAATTTCGCTCCTGAGATGCCAGAGTCCTGCTTCTGGGGGAGGAGGGGATCAATTAATCCTTGTTTGCTTTTTAATTCCTGTTCCGAACATAGTACATTCACACACAGGTTAATTTTTAAATCCACTCTCCTCTTACTTCACTGCTTTCTTTAATTCGCCCTGGAAACCTCAGTGACCCTACAGCCCTATCAACCTCCTCTTATTGCTTATGCAGCCTCATTAAACAGCTTAGCAAATACCTGACCTGGTCATTTCCCAGACTTCTGTGGGTATGATCGTCCAAAGTCCCTTAATTTTTCTGATCCTGTCTGAAGTCCCTTGGGGCAGAGGTTTTCAGGAACTGCTGACACCTCTCCATCTAACCCTGGCGTAGCCGGGAGAGGGGGATTCTTTCCATGTGTCACCTGGGGAACTGTCCCCAGGTCTACTTTCTCAGCAGAGCCAGCAAATCTGTGAGCTCAGATCCCATTGAATGTTAAGGGATTAGGAGACTATATATATATATATATATATATATATATATATATATATATATGTAACATATCAGGAGCCTATAGACACAGAGACTAGCTAGAGGCTCAGGGCATTGCATCTTCTTTGGTAATGACCTTTCCAGGCATGTAAACAGAGCCTCACCCGTTTCATTGAATGCTGATTTTTCTTTAAAATTTGGCTTGAAATGTTTAGATAATGTCAGGAATGGCAGTATGACAGTCAGCAAGAAGGGAACTCAGTCCGTTCTATTCCTCACTTTCCATCCCTGTGCCTCTGACCTAACTGGGGGTCCCAGGAGTCCACTTAGGATTTAGACACTTGGAGCCCAAGCCCTGCCACTCTTCTGTCAGCCTGTGGAAGAGATTTGGTTGGATTGCAGTGAGCTGTCAGCCGTGTGCACACATCAGCTTCCAGTGCAGTTTGCTTGGCCATAACCTTGAAGTCAAAGATCAGTCAGGAAAGCTTTAAGGAGCTCTATTGGGAATCTTTTATAGCATCCGAGCAGTCTGCCTGTGTTTGGCTAATGTGTGTTTCCTTTTGCCTGATAGAGTGCAAGATGCCTGCAAACCCAGGCAAGGGCCCCCTGGGGACAGGGTCCTCCATGCTCTCCCAGGATATTAATGCCTTGGGACTTGGCAGCTTTAAGCTTCTAAGCAGCTCTGAAACTCCAGCCAGGAAGCAGGCATTTGATGTTTGGGCACCTTCGATCTTGTATTTCTCTGCTGGGATGTTTAATATGATAGTTAAAAATAAACAGGCTAATGGATGCTTTTTCAAAGGCCATTCATAAATATCACACCTCCTAGGAACAGAAACTTCCAGTCCCTTCTAGTATCACAGAGAGAGGCGAGGTGAAGACTGAAATCAAGGTTTCCAGTGTCCCTTGTGATCAGGAACAGCTTCTCTCCAGGTCCCACAACCGTGACTAATGCAAACCCAACCTATACAGATTGTTCCAGAAGGTGCTGATAGCATGTGAAAGATATGGGAAAGGTTTCATTATGCATGAAAGCACACATTGAGCTGGAGCAGGGACCGATGCCATGAAACAAGGCTCCGGAGAGGCTGCAGCTCCCAGAGGAAGGCTTTGTGCTCCAGGTTTACGGGGATCCTGTAGGGTGTCTCGCAGCAGCAGTTCATGTTATTTCCGGGCGTCTGTGTCTTTACCTTTACATCCTTCCAATTTTGTCCCCAGGCTACCAGGAGAGAACAAAAGAGAAGGACCACCTGTAAACCTTCTACAGTTGATTCAGAATAAAAGATAAAATGCTAACCCCCTATGGAGAAGCCAGAGTTCTTATTCAGTTGCATCTGAACCATTTTCATAACTTCCACGGTAAAAAAACTATTGTAAATATTATACTCATAAATATTTGTGTTGCAGGTTTTACACCTTTAAAACCCAGAGTGATAACTTAGTAATTTTGACTAAATTATGCAAAATCTGAGTGTGCAGAGCTGTCTGGAAGGGAACAATTGTGTAAGTTGGGATGTAACAGTGTGCAACACCAGGTGGTTGACTTGGGACCGAGGGTAGAGAAAAATCCTACATACATGTAAACACACACACACATTATTTGTTTGCTTATTTATTTAACATCCTCTGTCTTAGCTTAATTTCCCCAAAAGAAGAGCCTAGAAGAATCTTGTCTGCTAGTAATTTACTTGGGAGTATGCATGACCCCAGGGAACAGGGGTGAGAGGCAGAGCAAGGATCAGAGCAAGGATGAGAGCAGGCAAAGCCAAAGCAAAGATGCGTTATTGGTCACTGCTACAAGCATCTAGTGTTCAGTCCTGCTGGAACCTACTGAGAAATTGCATGAGATGTTATTGGAACTGGCTGCCCAAAGGGCCAAAGGCAGGTGTGTCTGTCAAACAATCTTGCTGAATTGTCAGAGGGGCCCCGATGCGTCCCCAGCACACTCTGGGTGCTCGTGTGAGTTCAGAGCAGCCCCTTGTCAGAGAAGCTCCAGGCTGGAAGCAGGAATTAAGGGAGAAGGCCCGGGACAAGGCATTCTCAGGCTGTGTCTATGGGAAGCTGGGCAAAGCTGTAATCACCTAGTTGCCATGGCAATGACTGGAGCATGGTGTGAGGCCCAGAGAAATCTGAAGTGATGCCTCATAGATGTGCCTAATACTCCCCTTTTAATAAGGAGTGTGGGGGAACTGTAGCATGGGCCAGGCTTTAGAGTGAGGTGGAGTGGGATTACCACGGCCAGGAGGCCGTATCTAAACCCCAACACATGCCCTGACAAGTAGAAATGTATTAAAGAAACAAAAGATTGACTTGGTTACTGGCATCTGAGCTCTGGGGAAAATATATTGAAAACTGGGATGCTCTTGAAAATTTGAGAATTGTCTTCAGAACAAAAAGTGATCATCTTTCAGTTGCTGATTTAATCAGTTGAGTAAGAGCTGGGACTGAGTAAGGGGGCCAGTCCTAGAGCAGCCATCAGAATGACATGGGACATCTGCAAAACCCAGTCAAGCCCCAGTTTCCTGTCACCGGACATATCTGATGTGGAAAAACTTCGCCTGAAATACTATGAAATGATGATTCAGCCTTGTGGAATCTTCCTGCTGGGGTGGTGCTGAGGAGCTATGCCTTACCTCCTTATTTTCAACAAAGAATAATTTTTATTGTGGTAAGAACACTTAACATGAGCTCTGTTCTCCTAACAAATTTGAGTGCACAATCTTTATTGATTGTGGGTACAATGCTGCACGCGGATCTCCGGAACCTCTTCACCTTCCTTAGGTGAAACTTTAGGCCCGGATAATGGCCCCCTGCTTCTCCTGCCCCTAGCTCCCACCCAGCCCCAGTAACCACCATTCCACTCTTTGAATTTATCAATGTGACTGTTTTAGATACTTCGTGTCATGGAATCATGCAGCACTTGTCTTTATGTGCTTGATTTATTTCACTTAACACACTATCCTCAGCCCACCCACGTGGCCGCATATCACAGCATTTTCGACAGCGTGTATGGGCTTCAGCTCCCTTTCTTAGGGATCAAGACACCCAGGAACATTTGAGGGGACGCGACCTGCCCAAGCCCCCGCTGCTCGTCAGTAGAAGAGGTGGAGACTAGAACCCAGGAACTTAGCCAGGGATTGTGTCCCATGGCAAGAGAAAGCACATCTTGAACAAATTGGGGTTTGTTTTTCTCCTGTGCTGAGAGGCCCAGAGGCAGACAGTAGCTGGTGGTGGTTCAGTGGTCAGGGGTCTGAGACTCTGGCTTTTCCCTCAGGGCGGCGTGTGAGGGCTCAAAAGTCCCTTCAGCAACCACTTAAGTTGTATTTCTGAGCTGTGTCACATGGCCACCCTTCTTTGTGAGGGAGGTCGGGAAGTATAATTTCTTCAGTTGGGTGTGTTACTGCCCTAAGTAAAATGAGGCCTCTCTAGGAGGAAAGAACAGGAGAGTAGGTATTGGTAGGTAACAGGGTTCAGAACATGACCCCCAAATAGGGCCCCTTAGCATATTGACTATTTTAAGCTGAAGGAATTTGAGACATGCAGGTGCAAGGGCTCTCTGACCTTCTCGTCTCCCCTGAAGGTCATAAGGTCCTCCCATGAGAGGTGCCCTCGCCATACCCGGAGAAAAGGAGCACCCTTATCTCTGAAGACTGAGGGACACAGAAAGGAATAGGAAAGAATGGGCCTCGCTGACTAGTCCTCCACTCTGTTTACTCCCCTCAGCTCCTGCCCTTTTGTTCTGTCCTGTTTTTCCACAATGTTCACTCTTTATCAGACAGAATATAAAAACGCTCAGGTTTAACCCTTTCTTCAGGTCTCTGATTCCTTGTGAAGCCTCCTGTGTTGTGGAAAACTTAACATTGAATGACTTTGTATGCTTTTCTCCTGTTAATGTGTCTTCTGTCCATCCAATTTATGGGACCCCAGCCAGAGAACCAAGGGAGGTAGTAGGAAAAATTTCTTTGTCTACAGAGGCATCCAACATGGGCTACCAGAAAACCACCCAAGTTTTCTCCCCTCTGGATGTTTGAGAAGAGATGGATTTGCTGAAAAGCTGTAATACATGTGCCAACCTGTGGTCTCTCTTTGATGCTCAGCTCTATGTAAAGTGGGACCTTGCTTTGTGTTTCCAGCAGAAGCTAGGGCTTTATTAAACAGTGGATATTACAGTGCTCTCTTTAAAAGAAAACTTTCTCCTTCTAATCTCCCCCAAAGACCCAGGAAGTCAGAGGCTGGTCCCTAGAAGGAGTTAGAAACAATTGTGTGACTTCCGGAGGTTGAGTTGGGACCGCTTAGGAACAACTTCCATGTGAGTAGCTTTGCTGCTTTTGAGACTATATTTTGGGTTCACTAAGAAATACAAAAGCTAAGATGTTGATTTGCATCAGGAAAGAAAGAGACAGACTTTCCATGTACATGTTTCTGCCTAAACTTGCAATAGCTACAGGAAGCAGTAACTTAGGAAAGAAAATAACTGGAATAAATAAAACACAAGGAAATCAAGAGAATGGGGTGAAAGCAGAGAGCAGCTTCTTTGGAGGCCAAACTTTGGAACTTCCTGCTGTTCGTTTTCCTCCCCCGTAGGCGGGTCCTGCTCTGCAGACATCAACAGACATGGCATGCTGGTTTGCAGTTCCAGGGATTCTGAATTAGAAAATTCTTATTTGTCAAAATGTACTGACTTTCTTATGCCACAGACTTGGAGAAAATATTTGCAAAACACATATCTCATAAAGGACTTGTATTCAGAATATATAAAGCACTTTTCAAACTCAATAATTAGAAGAAAAACAGCCTGATTTAAAAAGGGCAGAAAATCTCAACAGAAACTTCGCCCTAGAAGATGTACAGATGGGAAATAAATACATGAAAAGATGCCCAACACCATTAATCATTAAAGAAATGCAAATTAAAATTACAATGAGATACCACTACACACCCACTAGAAAAACTGAAATTAAAAAGATTGACGATTCGAGGTGTTGACGAGGGTTTGGAGCTACTGGAACTCTCATGTATTGTTGGTGGGAATGTAAAATGGTGTAGCCACTTTGGAAAGGTTTGGAAATTTCTTTTAAACAGGCACTTACTGTATGACCCAGTAATCCTACTAATTATTATTCATAATAACTCCAAACTAGAAACAATCCAAATGTCCATCAGCTGGTGAATGGATAAATGCACTGTAGTCGGTACATACAATGGAATATTACTCAGCAATAAAAATGAATGAAGTATTAATATCTACAACAACGTGGATGACTCTCAAAAGTGAAACAGGCCAGACACAAAAGACTAAATGTCGTAGGATCCTATTTAGATGAAGTTCTAGAAAAGGCAAGCCTCATGGTTGAAGAAAGCAGATCAGTGGCTTCTGGGGACTGCGGGTGGGGAGAGAAGAACCGACTGCAAAGGGGCACAAAGAAACTTTTGGGGGGATGGAAATGTTGTATATCTTGATTGTGGTGATGGTAGGCAACTATATACGTTTGTTGAAACTCATCAAACGGCACACTGAAAATGATGAATGCTATTGTATATAAATTGTACTTTAATAAATGGATTAAAATGGCATGCCTTCCTGTGCATCATTTGACACCTCGGCTTTTGCACAGGACGTCAAAGGGGAACTGTTTGTTAACCCATGGGTGTGGCACGGAGACCCTCAAGCTTGCAGAGGGTGAACATTATCTGCTCCTAAATCAAGAGCCATAACCTGGAGCTCGCTCTGGGGAACTTGCACACTGCAGAGCCCAGCTCAGAGCTGGGTCAAGGGAAAAAGGGCCGATCCAGAGGCAGGGCCTCCCTGCTGAAGTCATCATCACAAAATACATTCAAAAGGATATATCCTCAAAAGGATATAATATAAACGCATGTTAAAGATTTTATTCTACTCATAATGAGAAAACCAAGCAGATGTTATAACCGGTAAGGAGTAAGACAAAGAATAAAATAAAAAAGAGTTAAGGAAGGTTGAAATGAATGCAAATGGAGGCGAACTTGGGTTTTCCACAGGGGGGAGGGGTGTCTGCCACCGGAAAGAATTCATTCGCACCTCTACAGGCAAGAACGATCTTGCACTGCTCTCAGTTACCTGCACATCACACAGCTGTAAAATTGTTTCCATAGGATCAGAATCAGATCATGGGGAAGGGTGTGCTATAGACCAAGTCTAGTTTTCCACTGAAACACATTGTTCCCTGCCTGGGGGTCTGGAAAGCCTTCCTGGAACCGCACTGAAAAGCAGCTGCCTTCTTACCCTAGCCTTGGCTGCTGCATTTTATGTCTCTCTCAGACTCTGGCTCTACTCTCAAAGCGAACCTTGCAGTAAAACCCCATTCCCCCAGCAGAACTCATTTGTTACAGAGAACTACAGTGGGATACAGACTTATTTTTCTGAACACCTTGAGTAACTTGGCTGCCCTGGGTAGCAAGTGGCCTCTTGTATACCTACCATACTCGCGCCCCTTCTGAGTGTCATCACCCTGTGAGAAGAGGCAGAGCTAACCCTACACACAGCACTAGCTCAGGGTAGAGTCCTCACCTCTCAATGCCATTCCATCCCCGAATTCTCCAGGCTCCAAAGACCAGGAAAGGGTGACCAATCACACGAATAGCCATACTTCCACGGTTTGGGAACACAAATGCTCGCTTGCAAAACTCTATATTCTTAGATCAGTTTTTATTATAACTCTTCCTCCCATGCTAATGGTACTATCTATAAAAGGAGAATTGAAATAAATTTCCTACATACCTTTTAGAATTATGTGGAAGCTCCAATAACCACACATCTGAATAGAAGGCAAGTGATTTTCAAGTTAAATTTGTGTTGTTGGTAGAGTATAGTGGTCAAGGGCAGGAAAGGTAATTGGACATGCTCTGGATTAAATCCTTGCTCTGCCTACTGTATTCTGCACGACCTTTAGCAAATTACCTAACCTCCATGAGACTTTGTTTTCTCCATACAATAGGAGTAAATGCAAATACTTATAAAACACTAAGGACACTGCCTGGAATATAGTGGGTGTTGAAATAATCAGCTGTAAATGGCAAGAAGAGGGTGGAGTGGAGAGGCAGAATTATCTGTTTTGTTCAGTGTGCTGCCCCAGAGCTCGCCTGATTTTTATATTAAGGTTTATATATGCATAGAATGAAAGTAGTTATTGCAGTCTTATACAATCTGTTTACGTAATGAACCCCACAACCACATGTAGTAGCTTGAACTTTAAACTCCTCTCTAAACATAACCTCTATAGAATCTTCTATTTGTTTTTCTTATAGTCTCTAGAACTATAGTCCTCTGTCTTCTCAGCTATTGACACTGCTCCATATTTACTTTGTTTATTCTGCTCACGTATCCAATAAAAATTTATTCAACACCCTCTGTGCCAAGCACTGGGCTAGGCAGTAGAAGACAGATAGAGGAACAAAGTATTATTTCTGCCCTCAGGTAGCTCACTATCTAGTGAGGGAAGAAAGTCAGACAAATAATGATTATAACGTAGGGTGAATATTATCGGTGAGGACAGGGTTTCATAAGAAAGGCTGCTATTGGTAAATAATTCACACAGAGAAAGTCAAATGCTGTAGGATATCACTTATATGTGGAATTTAAAAGAGCCAAACTCATAGAAACAGAGACTAGAATGGTGGTTGCCAGGGACTGGAGAGGTGGGGGAAATGGGGAGATACTGGTCAAAGGGTACAAACTTCCAGTTATAAGAATAACTTCTGGGTACTTAATGTACAGCATGGTGATTATAGTTAATAATACTGTATTAAATACTTGAAAGTTGTTAAGAGAGTGGATCTTCTACGTTCTCACAGCAAAAAAAATTAAATTAGAATTATGTGACATGATGGAGGTTTTAGCTAATGCTGTGGTGGTAATTATTTTGTAGGATATAAGTGTATCAAATCAGCACTTAGTACACCTTAAACTTATCAAAATGTTATATGTCAATTATATCTCAATAAAGCTAGATAAAAAGGGGTGGGGAAAGGCTGCTACCTTATCTTGGGAGCGGGTCAAAGGAAAGGCTTCTTGGAGGAGGGGATGCTTGAGCTGAGTCTTGAAAGACATGAGTCATTGGCCGGGAGGAACTGGTCAAGGCATTCCAGCTACATGACAAGTTGAAAGATGCAAACACAGGGACAGTAGATCTTGTCTGGATGGAATGCAGCTGCACTTGGGGATGTTGAAACACACACTCAGAAAAGTAGTAAGGGCCAAGTCATGAAAGTCTTGATAGTCATGCTAAGAACTTTGAACTATATATTGACAATAGAGGCGAGCCACTCAATGATTTAAAGCCAGCATTTATACATTATACAATTGGTTTATGAAAGATTATAAACCAATGTGCATGTTTAGAAATAAACTCCTAGTGCAGACATAGACTAGAATAGGCAAGAATGTACAGAGAAAGCCATTAGGAGGCAATTGCAGTCCTTGGTGAGAAATTAGGAAGGCCAAAACTGAGGTAGTTATGAAGGGATGAGTTCACTGCTTTAGAGAGTAGAATTTGGTGGTCAACTTGGGGTAGGTGAGAGGTAGATAAAGTTGGAGAAGTCAAACAGGACTTCCAGGCTGTGGCTTGACTAGTATGTCCATAAAGAAGGAAAGGAGATATTAGAAGAAGAGTATCGGGGAAGGAAAACATTTATCCTTGAACACATTGCTTTTGTTGAGTACATATAATATCTAAGTGGAAACCTCCTGTAACCAGATGACTAGAGTGTAGAACCCAGAAAGGAAGATTATAGATAAAGATTTGCCTTTCTTTTGGTAGAGAAAACCTTGAGTGTGGACAATATTCCCCAAGATATATAGACAGGACATGGAGAGGAAGACCAAGGACGAACCTAAGGGAACATTAAAATGTGAGAGACAAAGAGGGATAAAAGAAGCAGCAAATGAAGCAGAATGAGTGGCCGCAGGCAGAAGAAAAAGTAGTTTGTGAAACCTAAATGGAAAGAGAGTTTTAAAGCAAGGCGTCATTAATAATTTGAGTTATTAATAAGGCCTTAAAAACAAGTGAGGTTTGGGAAGAATCCATTGTACTCCTTGCTGATTCCTGAGTCTCGGTCAGGCATCACGGTACCTGAAGCGCAGGGATGGGGACCGATCCTGGGGTCTCGGGAGCCGGACGGGAGGGGGGGCTAGCAGGTGCTCACCACCCTTCCAGACCCTTGGCCGTGAGGACAGGAAAGGCAGAGGGTGAGACCTAGATGGCAACGTGGGTCAAGGGGAGGTTGGGAACAAAGATCTGAGGATGTATGTCAGTAGAGGGGAAAGAGCTATCCTAAGAGCCTAAGTAGAAAGGCAACTGAAGGAAGACGATGGGTGCTCTGACCAAGGAATATTTCGGGCCTGGACTTGCACATAGTGTCTGACAGAGGGCAATACGGAATATTCCTCATCGCAGGGATAAAAGGAGACTGTGAACTCTGGGGGCAAAACTGATGGATCTAGAGGAGAAGAGAGTTTTGATGGCACCTTTTTCATCGTCATTCAGGCCAACGTTAAACGATGGAGCATATAGTTAGGTAACGTAGGACTTTTGGTCTGAAAGGCAGAGTTGCTGGCTTGTCACTCACGCCCTTTAAGAACCAGCTCTGACACAATGCAGGGCTTGTCTGAGAGTGTAAGACCCTCCTGTCTCTGACACATGATCCAATTCTTCCTCCCTGTTCCCAGAGTCATTTGCAGCACAATGGGTGCATTTTCCTCTCCTGGCAGGAACCCTGGGAACAAGCTGAGGCTCCGTTGGCAGGCAGGTATGGAGAGTGGTGGTTCAAGTTGGACTTCGCCTCTCGTGTAACAAGATCCTTGTGTTAACAAGCACTGTTCAGAATCAGGTTTAGGTAATTATGGAAATCAGAGCTGTATTTGAGTTTCAAGGTGAGAAATTATTGATAATAACTGGTATTCTGATTCTGTTTCCATAGTAATCTGAAACATTTTAAATTGTCAGTTGTTGCCAAGAATCTGGATAACAGCTCCAGGTTGTTGATGGTTAACGTCTAACAATGCAATTCACCAGAGTCCCTGGTGACATTTAAGGTGTCTTGACCAGTGCTGGGGATTATTACGTGACCTTCGCCCCACATTCTTGAGCAGGTCAGCTCAGTTTGTCAACTTATGACTGTTTTTATCCTATCATTTACCTGGAGCTGTATGAAGTCACATGTAGGCTGGGTTCTTGGTTCAGAAAAGAGTAAGGAACCACATTTACTGGGTTTTTCCAAGGAATTTTGCTCTTTTGGTAACTTGGAGCTCCCATGTGGCTGCCAGACCAAAACTGGTATGAAAGATCAATGATCCAACTTAAGGAGGCTCTGCTACATCAGGGCAAGTTCCCATAGGCTTGAGATACTCCACAGGCCGACTGACCTCACACTCAGGAAATCTGGGAAAATTTCAGGCTTGGTGCCGCAAACTGTGGGCCCAGAACATAAAGTGCACACTTAGGAGCAAAACAGCACATCACTGGGAGTGCAGGGATGGATTCTGCCTGGACCTGCTCACCTCCTGCTGTGAGACTTTGGGCTGATGCTTAGTCAAATGTAAAATAGAAGCTACTGTGAGGATCAAATGAACTCATTCCTCTTGTATTTAGCCAAACTCTGTTGAGTGCTTTGTAGGTACCAGATGTTGCTGAAAGTGGTGGGGTTAGAATCATGATCAGTATAGACATGGCCGCTGCCCTCGTGGAGCGGCCAGTGTGGTGGGTGTGAAATTGTGTTGGCAATGGATTGTGACTTGGTCAGTATATTTGTTTGCTGAGGCTGCTGGAACAAAGTACCAGAAACTGGATGGCTTCAAACAATAGAATTTTGTTCTCTCACAGTTCTGGGGGCTAGATGTCCAAATTCAAGGCATCAGCAGGGCTGGGCTCCCTCTGAAGACTCGGGAGAATTCTTCCTCACTGGTGTTCACTGGCAATGCCTGGTGTTCCTTGACTTGTAGACGCACCACTCCAATCTCCACCCCAATCTTCACATAACCTTGTCCCCTGCCTGTATGTACCCCTGTGTCCAAGTTTGCCTCTTCTTGGAAGAATATCATTCATACTGGATTTAGGGTCCACCTCATCTTAACTTGATTGCATCTACAAAGACCTTATTTCCAAATAAGGTCACATTCACAGGTTCCAGGTGAAATAAATTTGAGGGAACACTATACAACTCAGTACAGTCAGTCTGAGTATGTTGTAGCACTAACAGGAAGATTTGATGTTCCCCAAGGGTCAGGGAAATGATTTGCATATCTCTCTTAATATTAAACAATTGATTGCAGTGAGCTAGTCGCATTCCTACCCAGCTGATAGTCTGTGAACACTTTTCAGTGAATTCCTCTGGAGCAGCTACACACTGTAATTCATCCACTTCATGTACTAATGTTGAAAAAGGCACTTGCACAAACACACAAATAATATCTCTTGATCTGCCCCAGAATGATGGACCCTCTGCTGTGCAATCTATGAAAGATGATTACAGGCCCTGGTTCTGTTAGATTTGTCTTGAAATAAATAGCTAATTTTTGCTATATCCATGTAGCAAAGTTAAAAAGTTATCCATAGGACAGACAACAGATTTCTTTCTAGGGACAAATGCAATAAATAAAAATGTAAACCATGACTATCGATTTAACCAGAAATTGTGATATAACTCTATTGGGAGGATGGGAAGAGGAGGCGTGGATTTAGTGTATGTGTTTGCAGGGAGGTGGTGGTGGTGAGAAAGTATTAAATATTCATTTTCAATTGAAGATAATGAAGAGATAATATGTAAAATAAGCAAGAAGTATTAGTATAAGCCTATTATTTAGGACTATAGCCCTAAATACACAACACAGCTGATAGATGATGGAATTCAGGAGTGGAAAAGAAAGGGAAGTGGGAGTGTTGTGTGTTTTTTTATCATAAGCTTATTAGTATTATTTGACATTTTAAACTGCATACATGTGTCACTTCATATTTGACTTCTGGTAAGCGATTTATTAAAAATTTATTTATTTATTTATTTTTAAATATATCTTTATTGATTTCATAGAGAAGAAAGGAGAGGGATAGAGAGATAGAAACATCAATGATGAGAGTCATTGATCGGCTGCCTCCTGCACGCCCCCAACTGGGGATCGAGCCCGCAACCCAGGCATGTGCCCTGACAGGGAATCGAACCCCGATCGCCTGGATCCTAGGTTAATGCTCAACAGCTGAGCCACACCCGGCCGGGCGATTTATTAAAAATTTAAATAAAAATTCTCCTGCTCCTACCTTTGCCGTTTTTTTCAAGATAAATCTTTTCGTAGGCTCTATTGTGTCATCAGAGCCTCTAAAACACACAATGGAAATGACAGCAGCCTTTCCTTCTCAGAGCTGCCTGGGAAACCATCACCTCCCTCCTCGGAGACGAGTTTGCCTCCGCTTTGGACTTGTCTTCATGCCCTGTGCTTCCAGCTTTCCACCATGCTTCACAGCTGTAGGACAAAAAAGTTGGCAACGAAGTGCTGGGGACACCGTGCTGGGACTCATGGCCTTGGAAAGACGAAGAGGTGACCTGAAAAGGGGCTTAGGGAAACAGTGTCAGTGACTGTCTAGTGTAAGTGGCCGCTAGGGGAATTATGAATGAATGAGCATTAGGGGAACCCCTGCAGAAGTCTCTCGCCCACTTTCTGTAGCGGTCAGCAGGAGCCGGACGCTGGGGTGCCTGCAGGGGGATGAGAAATGACCTCTCCCTATTTATGGAGGAAATTCCAGTGCAGATTTTAGGGGTGGGAGTTGGGGGCAGGGAACAAGCTCCAAACCATTAGTCCCAGAGGAAGAGTGCCTCAGGTGACCTAGGTGACTTCCGCACACACGTCTGAGATGACATTGTCAACTTGGCTCTTCCTGCCCCGCTCACTGTCACCAGCCACTTCATTTCCACTCGGTGCCTCTAAACCGTCCCACAGCTCTTCTGGTTTTAAAAACATTGCCAAAAACTTGCGCTTGCTCCTGTTTTCTCCTTTGGTTACTGTCTTATTTCTCCAACCTTATTTGTGTTGACAGTCTTGGCTTTTCCCTCTTTTCTTTCTGCTCCCTCCTTGACCTGTGGCAATGGATTTCTCTCTAGCTCTGAGAGAATCAGCTGCCCCCAGCCCTCCCCGAGGCTCGGCAGGTGCCCCCTTCATTGTCACCACATGGCTTTTCCTCCGGGCTTTTTGTTCTTTTCCTGTTTTTAAAATTCCCCCTCGCTTTTTATTTTGAAAAGTCTCCAATCCATAGGAAAGTTGAAAGAACAATGCAGGGAACACCCATCTCTCCTTCACTTTACTTCACCAGGCTGCTAACATTTTGCCACATTTGATGCCCCTGTGTGTGTGTGCATGTGTCGCACGCACAAGTGTATTCTACCAGAACAATTTGAAAAAAGGTTGTATTTATCACATTTCACCTACGTGCTTCACTCTAAATACTCCACCTTAAGTGGTTAAACATGTATTTCCTTAAAAAAGTCATTCAAGGAATTTAACGCTGATTCAATAAGACCGTTATTTAATAAACAGCCCATATTCAAAACCCCAAGTTGTCCCCCAAAATAGCTTTTGAAGTTTTTTCGTTGGTTGTTGTTTGTAAATCCAGGACACAAATACATTTCATGCATTATTTTGGACTGTTTTGTTTCTCTGATCTCTGTTCATCAAGATTCTAGAATGTTCCATTCTCCTTCTGTGGCATTTCATGGCAGTTGAGTTTTGAAGAGTTCAGGCCAGCCAGTTGTCTTATTGAATGCCCATCATTCTGGGCTCACCTGATTGTTTCCTCACGTTCAGAGTCAGGTTAAATGCTGTTTTGTTTTCTGTTTCGGCAGGAATTCTACATAAATGATGTTGCGTGTATCCACTTGCATCACACGGCGATGTACGCGTGTTTTGTCCCATTATTCATTTGGTGACTGTGTAAAAGTATCTTGTCTCCATTTGCAGTTAACAAGTGCTATTTTGGGACCACGTGAGTGAACGGCCTGTTCCCAGCGACCCCGCCCTCGGTGGTTCAGCGCACGCATCGGTTCCCCTTGCCCCCTCCAAGTATTGCACCACGGCTGCAAGGTGGCAATTTTCTTGTTCCTTCTACATTTATTGGCTGGTGTTATGATGTAAAATAGAGCTTCTCCTGCTCATTTTTTGTTCAATATCAGCATGGACTCAAGATTTCTTTTTTCTTCTGCTTTATAATCCCTAGTCATCTTTATTCTTCCTGATGCTCAAATCAGCACGAACACGGCCAGTGGGGTCCCATGGAGCCAGCTCCTGTGTGCTTTTGACACTTAGTCTTTCAGAACTTTCTTACTTTTGGGCCCGAGGTGTTTCACGCAGGCCTTTTACTTTCCTGGCCCTAGACCTGGGGTTTCTGTGTCTCCAAGATGCCCATGTTCATTTTCCTTCTAGTCTTGCTCTCCCTGCGGCACTAGCTTCTGTCACCCACAGCCACCTCCTTGAAGCTCTGGTTTCACAGAACTGCATTACCTTCAGTCCCTTGCTACCTTAATAACTGCTCTTTCGGATTCTTGTGTTAGAAGCATTAATTCTTTTGACAGTGAAACATTTGTTAAGTGTCGGGCACCGTGTGGTCCAGCACAGAGGCAAAGAGACCACCGGCCCTACCCTCAAGAAGCTCATGCTCTTGGGCTTCTAGCTAGATGACTTGGTCATTTATCATCCAAATAGGACACTTGGAAAGTGAAAAGGGTGCTATAAATAGATACACCGGGAGAAGAGACATAAATTTATACTGTCCAAGGCAAACCAGGAGTTGCATCATCTACTCTTGGCTGATGCCCTGCCTCTAGGTTTCCACTATCAAATCCTGTTGCTTAAATATAGCTTTCAGTGTGTAATCCCCAGCCCCCCAAAACTGCAGCTTTGTGTTTTAGCAACACAGGTCAAACTCCTTATCACACTTCCAAGGTGCTTTTACTCTGACCCTGTGCTATCAAACCCCACTCCCCACTCTGCCGGAGGTGCTCACCTGAGTCTAGCTGTGGGGCTCACAGGAATGGGAATGCATATGTTGTGTGCATCACTGTCTCCAGCATCGTGCACTGCCCCTAGCACAAGGCGGGTGCCCAAATATTAGAATGTTCAAGAAGGGGTCTTGGCTTTCTTCTGCATATAACATGCTTGCTCCCATCTGTGTCCCAGCTTCTCCTTCCCAGGATGTCTTCCCAGCTTTCCTATTTGATTCCTACCGTCTTCCAATCGGATGTCAGAGCGAGCGCGTAAACACTTTTCCACCTTCTCCCACTGTGTAAAATGAGACATTGTTTTTGATTTTTATAATTATACAATCCCATTCAAAAATGAGGAAGACTTCTGTGAACCTGAATGTAGAGTAAACTCATGGTGATGAGAGGAGGCATTGCAGTCATAAGGGCTCATGATCAGATATGGTGGTAGGCAAGGGCCTTCAGGGGCTGCTTGGGAAAGTCTGCAGGGCCTGTCCCGCCCCTGGTGGGACACTGGGATTTTTGCTGGAAGCCAGAGAATCGGTCATGAAATAACTCCACTGGACATCCGAGAGGCAGCAGCCACCTGGAAGTGAGCAGCTCAAGGAGCAAATAGAAGCATCTATGCTAAATGGAAATGAGGCTGGCTGGCACAAAGAGTCCTACCAAGGTGGGAGTCTGTGATGGTCATTGTTATGTGTCAACTTCCCTAGGCCCTGCTGCACAAAGAGTAGTGAAACGTTATTCTATATGTTTCTGTAAAGGTATATTTTAGATGAGATTAACATTTAAATCAGTAGATTTTTTTAGTAAAACAAATTACCCTCCATAATGTGGGTGGGCCTCATCCAATCAGTTGAAGCCCTTTACAGAAACAGACTTAGGTCCCTAGAAGAGGAGGGAATTCTGCTGGAAGAATGCCTTTGGACTTGAATGGCACGTCTTCCCTGGGTCTACAGCCTGCTGACCTATCCCACAGATTTTGGACTTAACTATGCCTTCACAATTGCATCATCCAATTCCTTGAAATCAACCTTTTTCTCTGTCTCTGTCTCTGTCTCTGTCTCTGTCCCTGTCTCTGTCTCTGTCTCTGTCTCTTCCTGTCTCTGTCTGTCTCTGTGTGTATATGCAAGTATATGTATCCTATCAGTTCTGTTTCTTTAGAGAAACCCTGACTAAAGCCCTTAACACAGGAAATAGCCAATATTTCCACTGGATGTTAAGGTTGAAAGAGCTTCAATATTAAGTGCTGAGCAGGATAAATTTAACCACAAAACCCACATCTAGGTGCAATCATTTGATTTATCAGTAGCTATTTATGGAGCTATTTATTGCCAGGCACTGTTCTAGGGGACTCAGTGAGGGAGCACATATGTAATGTGCATGTATAATGTACATGTGTAATATAACACACACACGCATTATCTATGTAACGTAAATTCATGCTTAGATAAGTGCTATGAGGGAAAAGTAAATCGCAGTAAAGGACGTTCAGAGGAGCTGTTTTAGATAAGGGTTGAGGGAAGTCTTTCTGAAGAGGCGGCATCTGAACAGAGACCTGAATGAACTGAGGAACAAGCCAAATGACGATGTAATAGCTGTAATAAAACTGCCGAACGCAGGGAACAAAGAGAACAATCTCCAGCAAGCAGTGAGGAAGGACCCGCCACCCACAGAAGCACGGCGCTCACGTCTACGCAGGCAGCCCTCTCAGGACTGGGAGTCAGGCCTGGACCCTTCCCCAGGCGAGGCATCGTGGGGGAGCGAGGGGGACAGGCCCCGGGAGACGCACAAGGGCCAGAGTGTCACATCTCTCAGACCCTGGCTGAGAGAGTGACACGTGCTTCAGGAAGAGGCGATGCTGGCCCCGCTGTTAAATCATGTTGCATTGATTATCAAAATAATAAGCTAATTTCTCCTGTCTTTTCAAACTCTCGTACATAACATAGTAGACAAACATATGGAAGTGAGAAGTAGGGGCAATTTGGGGAGAAGTTAAAGTGCTGAAGGTCCTTGTCTTGGTGCGGAGGAGCCTAGAGATGCTGATTAAGTGCGGACTGGTTAGAAAAATAAATGGGCGCTCTTCATTCATCATGGCCTGGGTTGTGTGGAACCCTTTCCATGGGTCTTCTCTAATTACCCCAGTACTCTTTCATTTATCTTCTGAAGTCCTCCAGCGCTACAGCCCGTCTATGCAATTTAGCACTTAACTACCCAGTGTCACTTGTCTGCAAAGTGCTGAGTGCTCGGGCTCTCAAATCCCCATTGATTAATAGGCAAGGGAAGCACTGAGGAAGCATTGCCTGGCTGAGACGGCCACTAACTAGCTTTGAGAGCTTGGGCCTGCTACTAACCTCTCTAGGTTTCCGTTTTCTCTTAGTCTGTCTAATGCGATGATATGGGGAGATGGCCCCCCAGATCCATTGCAGCACTCCGAGTCTATGCTTGGTTCTTGCACTCCTTCCATACGTTTCCTGGGGACGAACTGTCCAGAAAGATCATCATGTGAATTAGTGATACAGCAGAGCCAATGGGCAAAATATGAATAGTCCCCTCACCTTTTCTCCAGTTAGGGGCTCTCATTCCTCTCCCCCATCTGACTCTCGGCCAGCCTTGCTTGAAGACCATTCCCTGATATGGCCTGAAGTGGATGCCTCTGACCTGGCTGAGGCCAAGGGGAGTTTATAGTCATCAAGGCCTTTCCCTCTGCTGGTGCTCGGGGCTTGGTAGCCAGTGTTTCTGATCAAGTTGTTCTTACTCTGTGGTCCTGTCACCCAGCCAATGACTTTCTCCCTGGATTCTGAACCAATGGCTTAATCCAGCCTTTGACACCTGCCTGACCTACTGAGGCCAGCTCATCCCCGCACTTCCCCCCTGAGGTCCTACTTTCAAATGCTCGCTTTTGCCCCAGCCGACGCCTCCCTGGACCTGGGTTACTTACCCCTGTGCTTCTCCCTCATTCGGGGTCATCAGTTTTTTCTTATCTCTTAGATTCCAAATGCTCACTCATTATACGTAATATTACGAGGCAGCAAAAGTCATATAATTCTTAAAAGTCAAGCTTTTAGAAACTGTTTGAGATGTTGCAAATTGTTTCAAAAGTACATGAGGTACATCCCTTTACTGGTCTGCTCTCTTCCAGTAGTTTTCTCTATAGATTCAGGGTCGGGTATTAACAAGGTCAGAGGGGTATACTGGGATTGACAGCAATCAACACTCTTCTTCTCACAGACATCACATCATTGATTTGATTCTGTATCTCCACCTGGACTCCCTTTGCTACATCACCCTACCCCCGGCCCCCTCCCCCGCTCCAACTTTTAACCAGAAACAACGGTAATCTTTTCTCATTTAGCAACAACTTCTGATGCTCCAGATTTACATTCCAAAGTAAGAGTTACCTTCAGCAAGAGGCAGTATATAATTTATCTATTGCTGTGTAACACATTAAGACAAACGTAGTAACTTACAACACATGCTGACTGTGAGTCGGGAGTTCAGGCCTGGATTAGCTGGGTCCTCTGCTTCAGGAACTCTCACAAGGTGTGCTAGGGCTAGGGCTTCAGTCTCACCTGAAAACTTGACTGGGGAAGGACTCACTTCCAACCTCATTTGATGTCAGCAGAATTCCATTCCTGGAGGGTTGCTGGACTGACGGCCTCCGTTCCTTGCATTGTGGGTGATTGGCCAGAGGCTATTCCCAGTTCCTTATGTGATACTATCACCTTTGCTTTAGTTGTTAAATCGAGTCACAGGTCGAGTCCACATCCACAGGGAAGGGGCTGCACAAGGTAATTAACACCAGGAGGCAAGAACCATGGGAGCCCACCTTAAAATCTGTCCACCACAGGCAGTAAAATATAAACTTATCTGTCTGCTTTCAGATTTCAGCTCCATCATTGAGTATCTGCGCTTCTCTGTGTCTCATTTTCTTCATTTGTATAAGAGGGGTAATAACAGTACTTACTTTACATTAGCTAAAGTGCTCAGAACAGCCTGGTATATAGTAGTGCCATGTGCTTGTTAGGTATTATTACTCTTTCTCTTTGTTGATGTTATTTCTAGAGAGGTGGGGCCAACACAGGGCAATGTCTGCCTTCTCTCTGAGGTAACATTACAGCCTTAAGCTGTGGTGCTTTTCAGTCACTTCCACAGGCATAGCACACGGGCACTGTGGTTTTTAAGATAATTACAAGTAAGCTGCATGTTATGTGTTTGACAAATTGCTTCTTATTGATTGATGTTGGGTTCCTCAAGGGAAGGTGGGATGCCACAAATGTTAAATAAAGTGACTAGAGCCAACAATTCAGATAGAAGGGTCCGTGGGGACAATTTGATACTGTCCAAAGTGGTTCCATCTTTAGGAACAGTTAAGATCAGACCATCAAATATTTATGGGGCTTTAGCAGGAGCTGTTGTCCTTCAACTAGCTTGTTGAGTGTATTAGAAGAGTTCTGGATGAGAAAACTATTGCCTGTAGAAAAGGTTCTGTGGAGAAGATGGTCTTTCAAGATATCTAAGCTTCATAATTAAAAGAGGAGATGGAATTGGCCCCTATGGCTGTCTCCAGGTGGAAACTGTAAGAACTTTGTTTACAAAAGTGATGTGGTGTCTTAGGAAGAAAAGGAGGTTTAGAATAAATCCAGAAAAATCACAAGCTGAATCTCACCAAGTTAAGAAAGGGCAAAAGTGGAAGTTTTAGAATTTAAGAGCAAACTAAATTAGAACAATCATCATGATTCACTGTTTTCAGGAAGTTTGGCAAAAGATGGCTTTTTGTCTAATATCACAGCAGTAGTAATATCACAAACACCTGTTAGTGGGACAAATGGCAGAAGAACAGAGCAGAGCTAGAAAACATTGCATACTTGGAGTTAAGTGTATCCATCAGGATTGTATTTAGCTGCAGGTAACAGAACACCTAACTGACAGGTTTTAAAAAAGTAAGGGATTTATCTGCCACATTTGTCATATGCATCTGGGGGTAGATGCTGGACAAGTAAAGCAATTCCAGATGTCCTGTTTATCTCTTCCTCTCCATCCTTGGGAAGTGGTTTTCATTTTCATGGTATCCAGAGGGCTGCTGCATCTCTAGGTATCATACCTGTTTTAGGAAAGGAAAGGAAAGGAAAGGAAAGGAAAGGAAAGGAAAGGAAAGGAAAGGAAAGGAAAGGAAAGGAAAGGAAAGGAAAGGAAAGGAAAGGAAAGGAAAGGAAAGGAAAGGAAAGGAAAGGAAAGGAAAGGAAAGGAAAGGAGGGAGGAAGAGGGGCTGAAGGCCAATGGAATAATGAGCTATGCTAGCTGAATTTGTCCATTTAAAAATTTTCCCTGAAAGCCCTGCCCAGTTTTTCTTTTATCTATTGGCTAGAACTGTGTTGCATAGCCACTTTTAGCCAAAAGCGAGCCTAGGAAATAAAATATTTTATCTTTCCTGTCTCTGTGGTAGAGGAAGGCAAGAGGAATGGGCTTGGGAATGGTTTTGGAATTCCAGTCCATAGAACCTGCCATAGTAATATCCGGAGCTCCATGCATCTTGTCATTCTTGTCTGCATGTCTCTGGCTGGGTTTTCAAACTATTTCCTTTTCTATGGATGCTAGTTGGAAATGTTTTTTTTTTTCGGGGGAGGGTGTATCAGAGAACTGGGTAGTTTGATGCTAGTAACTAGCTATCGCATATGTAATAAAGAAAGACTTCATCATACTTACCTGGCAAGGGATATATACCATGATCGTGAAGGTGGTTTTCCCAGGGCGAGGCTTACCCATTGCACTCTGGATATGCTGACCCCTGTGATTTCCCCAAACACGGGAAACTGGACTGCATAATCTGTGGTAGTGGGAGACTGTGTTCATGTTCTCCCCTGAAAAAAGAAAGACTTCATATCTGGTCACAACTATCTCAGTGGCTGCAAAGGAATTCCTACCTCCAATCCTGGGTTCAGTCACTTGACCAGTAAAACTTTTGGTAATTTGTGCCTTACTGCCTAGTAGTCAAGGGGAATGAACATGAGTATTGTCTTGGCCACAAGAGCCTGTCCTTGTAGAGTGGAGGCAGTGACTTGGTTTTATTCTTCTAGAAAACCTGGCAGCATCTACCTGGCACATGGCAGTACTCAATCAATACGTGGTTGAGCAAGTGCACAGTCCTCTCCTCTCTGACTTGCTTCTCTCCCAGAGTCATAGGCCAAGGCTAATAAAACAACTCACTTCATATAACATTAAGATTCTGCAGGCTGCAATGCTAATGCTTGGTTTCCATTGGCAGGCGAGATGTGTTCATCAATAAACGCAGTGTAAATACTTCATTTTGTGTCCGGATAAAGTGCATGCACAGTTGTCTATCACCCTGTTTGTGTCACATGGGGAGCATTTGCTAACTCACTTTGACCTAGGCTGTTCTCATTTTGCCTCATCAAGGTAGATTATAGGGATCTCTTCTTGATGCTAAGGTGGGAAGACAGAGAAAAGAAGCAGGGATCTGATTGTCCTTTGGGAGGGGCATGTGACAAAGGGCATGGGGCACCCAAGCATGTCGGAGTCACTTGGTGGTGGTGGGAGCAAAGAGAAGTTGGATTTGAGAGAGAACTAAGTCTATAAAGATTAAATAAATGCCCTGGCCTGATTCCCACTTAAGAAGATGCCCAGTCTTTGAGGAAGACACTTAGCTGATCATTAAGCAAGCTTGCAGAGTGTGTGTGGAGACCGAAATTGAGTGTTCTGTCAACATTTTGGTCAAATCACTGACACTTCGTTGACAAGAAAAATAAAATGCTCAACTGAACCTGTCCTATACAGGGAAGGAGATAGTTTTGTAAAATATTTTTTTCAAAAACACTATTTTGATAAAATGGTATTACCGCTCTTGTCCCACACAACCTCTGGGAACTCTAATCTTTTGAAGGCTATTGATTTCCTTTTGTTTGATGTGGCAAGGCACGCTTTTTCACGACGCAATGGAAACACATTTTTCCAGTGGGCAACCATCTTGATCACATTAACATTCATGAGATGAGCCTGTGTCCCACTTGTTTTTTAATAAAAGAAATAGGATCTGGGGATATTAGTCAGTTGTAGAGGCCCATCACCCTGGGACATTACAATTGCATTTCATTAAAAGCACTAGCAATTGGAAGGGAAGTAGCAATAATAAAAAAAAAATTGTTGCTTTTAGGCAAAAACTAGAAAATGCTTGTTGTGAATATCCTCTTTTGGCTGTTTAATCAAGAGTAGCAGCAGACATGCTCCAGGCAGCTGGAGATGCAGCAGTGGTCCACAAAGCAGGGCCACGGTGACTAGGCTGACGTCTCACTCAGAAGGAGGGAGGTGCCATGTGACTCCCCTATACTATCTTCCAGAGCTTCTGCTCCACCCCTAGGAAGGCCCACCTCTTAGAAACACACCACCACTCCCTGCCCTCTTCCTTCTGGGGATATCAGATGAGCATTTCACCAAGCATAGTGCCCAGTTGTCTTCTACATATTCGTTCCTTAAATTCTCATTACAAGCCTAAGAGGAAGGTGCTAACTACAATCTATTTTATAAATCGATGTCATTATGCATTGCCCAAGGTTATATTTGCTAATAAAAGGGAAATGAGGGTCCAAGTCGGATCCTTGTAAGTGACAGAGTGATAGGGAGACACTGTTGTGGACAGTGTTGTAGTGGCAGGGCTTAAAAAGAGCAAGGGTAGGTAGAACCCCCTGCAAAGGCAGGCAGGGAAGGCATGAGGGACTCGAGTGAGGGATGGCACTGCAAGGGCCTGTTGGCTGGGAGCTGGTGTGGAAACAGGAGAATGGGGACCGAGGTCACGAGACAGACCTAGGCTTGCACTCCTCTTCCTGAAGGCTTACCAGCATCTGTTTGATTTTTACCTTTATGGACATTTTCATTGAGTGTTGCTCCCTGAAGTGGAGTTTAAACATGAAGAATAAGCCCTTATACAAAGGTCATTCTTTAGCTAGAATGTGCATAGAAGGGAAAGTATAATAATTCATTGGTCCTGCTTTCCCGCATCATCTCCTTGGCGATGCTTCCAGTGCCCCTGTATCATGATCACCTGTCAGTAATGAGTCATTGTCTTAGCAGGCTCAGGCCATCATAACAAAATACCATAGAATGGGTCTGTTTTCTCACAGTTCTGGAGGCTAGAAAGTTCAAGATCAAGGTTCTGGTAGGGTTCAGTTTCTGGCAAAAGCTCTCTTTCTGAATTGCAGAAGCTGCCTTCTCACTATGTCCTCACTGAGAAGGGACAGTGAGTAAACTCTCTGGCATCCCATCTTTTAAAATCACTAATCCCATCACGAGGGCCCCATCCACTTGACTTTCCAAAGGCCCCATCTCCAAATACTATCACCTTGGAGATGAGACTTCAACTCAGGAATCTGAGGGGAACATAAACATTTGTTTCGTAAGAGTCAGCAACACGATCTTCTCAGGCCTGATGCTTAGGGCACAACAAATCACTCCTCAGGTCCCTGGGGTCCACTTGATTACTTTTTGTCTCTCTTTCAGTCTCCTGACTGATATTTCAACCATCACAAATGTACTCATGTACATAGAATGCACATGAAGACATCGTATATTAAGTAGACACTCAGGAAAGACATAAAAAGTGCAGGGATTTTTGTCTATTCTGCAAATGAGTTTTTATTTAGAAGAAGGCTTCTTTCTTTTTCTTTTTTTTCTTAACCAAAGAACTCTTAGTAACTGCATAATGAATAATTTAAAAGCCTCGCCTCGTGATCAGAGTCAGGAGTTTTTCTGTGTTCACGTTAATCCAGCTCCTCCGGCAAAGGAAAATCCTAATAAAAGATAATACTAATGTAGTATTTCTAGTTATTATGGAATCTCAATTTCTTTTATTGAGCGGTTCAGAAATGATTATCTTTTTTCTTAACTGGGTGTCTGTAGAGGGAGCTATAGTCATGACCTTGGGGTTTTCTTGAAGCCAAGAGGCTTCACAGTTACCACTCGTATCTGTGGCCGTTTGGGGGTAGTCTGATACGTTTTCTCAATAATGAGGATATGAAGGACAAATGGACACTTAGCCTGGAGTATGGTGCTTTTGCTTAATAAAAACAGCTGCTTTTCTATTTCTCTGAGAGTTCAAAGACCTCAGGTGATTTCCTGGAGTGTTTCAGCTAAGGATGAGCATGAATGGTGCCCTCACCAGAAAGTCCAAGGTCCACTTAGCTCTCGGGCGGGCTGAGTTCTGTTAATTCCTCGATGGGATTCTGGGAAGGCAGGCAGGCCAAGCAGGAGTCCGGAGCTAAGTTAGAATGAAGAGCTCAGGGAAGAGCAGCCACCAGGGTGATTTGTTCCACATTTTGACCCACCTGGCACATAGGCCATTGCTGGTCTGGTACTTTGTTAACAGGCTCCATGCGAAACTCTGAATAGTGGCCCACTTATACCTCTGATTAATAGTCTTTAATTTAGGATGCTGAAAATAAATGGATTTCAGAGTCACTTGATCTTTAAAAAGAAGTTTATGGGACACAATGGATTATCATGGATAATGGATTAGGGGACGTGGGATATTAAAAATGAACTCTCCTCCCAGGCCATATATAGATGGTACTGAGAGGTTAAATGGGGACTCAGTTAACCCTGTCATGCCCTTGGATGAACAGTAGAGATAAGCAGAGTGAATCAGTCTACCCAAGGGAGCCCACTTTTCTCACTCCTGGGAGAAAAATCAAGAGTCTTGTTGATGAGGCTTTGAAGTGTAACCTCCATTATCTCAAGATAAAATCTAATCCCATCATGAAGGTCCCACCAGGACCTCATCTAAAGTATCTCCAAAAGGCCCAATCTTCAACATGTGAATTCCGGGGGCACACAGTTCATTCCAAAGTAGGCCTTGAAGTGGATAGTATTCCAGTTTGAAGGGACAAGAAGGAATTAAGATTTATATTCCTAAGGAGCAATATGTTTGCTGTTACATCTCCTAGGGCAAGAGAATCTAAGGAGAAAATAAATGGGACTGCACCAGATAAAAAGCTTCTGCACAGCAAAAGACACCATCAACAAAATGAAAAGGGAGCCCACTGTATGGGGGAACATATTTGCCAACAACCTATCTGATAAAGGATTAATATCCAAAATATATAAAGAACTCATACAACTTAACAAAAGGAAGACAAACAATCCAATTAAAAAATGGGCAAAGGGCCTAAATAGACACTTCTCTAAAGATGACATACAGATGGCCAAGAGACATGAAAAAATGTTCAACATCACTAATCATCAGAGATGCAAATTAAAACCACAATGAAGTATCACTTCACACCTGTGAGAATGGCTCCATCAACAAATCAACAAACTACAAGTGTTGCCGAGGGTGTGGAGAAAAGGACACCCTGGTACACTGCTGGTGGGAATGCAGACTGGTGCAGCCACTATGGAAAGCAGTATGGAGTTTCCTCAAAAGATTAAAAATTGACCTGCCATTTGACCCAGTGATCCCACTTCTAGGAATATATCCAAAGAATCCTGAAACACCAATCACAAAGAACTTATGCACCCCTATGTTCATAGCAGCACAATTTACAATAGCTAAGATCTGGAAACAGCTCAAGTGCCCATCAGTAGGTGAGTGGATAAAAAAGCTGTGGCACATTCCTACCATGGAATACTATGCAGCTGTAAAGAAGGAGGATCTCTTACCCTTTGGGACAGCATGGAGGGAACTGGAGAGTATTATGCTAAGTGAAATAAGCCAGTCAGAGAAAGACAAGTACCACATGATTGCACTTATATGTGGAATATAATAAACAAAATAAACTGATGAACAAAATGGATCCAGAGACATAGAAGCATGGAACAGGCTGAGGGATGTCAGAGGGAAGATAGGGAGGGGGAAGTGGGTGGGAAGAGATTAATCAAAGAACTTATATGTTTGTAAGCATAATCCATGTACACAGACACTGAACTGGGGAAGGTCTGGGGGTGGGGTGGATGCAGGGTGGAGGGGATTAATGGGTATTAAAAGGGGACATCTGTAATATTTTCAACAATAAAGATAAAGAAACTTATAAATACATAAATAAATAATAAATAAATAATGAGGAAACAGTAAAACAAAAACAAAACAACAACAAAAAATAAATAAATTCCTAAGGAGGTAGATCACTTGGGCTCATCACCCTAAGCAGTTTTTGGGGATCTTTTTGGAGAAATAATCTATCAAGGGAAAACCTTGTTCTGAGTGTGAACTATTTTCAGTACAGCTAAATATTTTCATGCAGATTTTATTATTTATTATTTTTTCATTAAATTTATTATGGTGGCATTGGTTAGAGAGATTATATAGATTTCAAGTGTGCAATTCTGTGAAACATGATCTGTATATTGCATTGTGTGCTGACCTTCTGAAATCAAATCTTCCATCATTCATGAGGATTTTAAATTTGGAAATATTCATATGTCAAGAGTGGTGTAGATTTTTTTTAAAACTTTTGAAATTAATCCTCATTTTAAATCCCTGTTCTGTGTATCTTTAGGTATATTCCTTAACCTAGCTAATTTGTAAGTGGAATAATACTGCATATTTCATTATTATAAGGGTTAAATGAGATCATACATGAAGTGCCTAGGGTACTGCTGACCATGCACTAGGTGTAATAAATGTTAGTTCCCTTCCTCTTCTTTGTATAATGCTGTCTAAAAACTAAGCCCTTTTACTGGAAAATATGATGTATTTCACAAGTGAAAAAATGGATGAAAGAATCAGAGGGATGGAAGAATTGCAGTAGAAAGAAAACCACCAGCAATAAATCCTGAGAATCTACAAGGTCAGCATCTTGAGGCAAGAAAGAGTCCTGAAAGTTGGAGGTGATATAGCAGATATAACACTTCCAACCTGAAGAGACCCCCAAACTAACAAGGTCAAAGATTTTTAAAGTTACCTCTCCATGGATGATAAACTAGGATACCACCCCCAGTAAATTAATCCACCCAAGTTAAATAAGCCACCAGGGCCTGAAATGGAGACCCTATTTCAAGCCTCAAGACTTTTTTTTTCTCTTCAATTTGAAGCAAAAAAGAAAAGCCATTTTTTTCTATGTGCCTTAAACTCTACTTTTATTTCTTTCCTTTGTTTCTTCCAATAGAACATCATTGCAAAGACAAATATCATATAATCTTACTTATATGTGGAATCTAAAGAACATAATAAACTGATGAACACAATAGATGCAGTGACACAGAAGCATGGAACAGACTGTCGAATCTCAGAGGGAAGGCGGGGTGGGTGCGTGGGTGGGTGGGGAGAGATTAACCGAAGAATTTATACGCATATATGCAGACCCGCAGACACAAACAGCAGTGTGATGAAGGCCTGGGGCAGGGGGTGAGTGCGGGGTAGAAGGCGTCAATGGGGAAAAGAGGGGACATCTGTAATACTTTCAACAATAAAGATAAATTAAAAAAAAAAAAAGAACATCGTGATTTTCACAGCCTGTAGCATGAGCTTCACCATGTGAACTAAACTGAATGCAGAACAGGGAGAGTGGAGAAAGCAGTGGACCACTGGAGCCGGGCATTTGCTAGGCTGGTTATACATTTTACTTTTAAAAAGTTAATTCTAAGTGGTGACTGAATGAAAAGGTAGAATCCATTGAGTGCAGTAGACCACCATCATGTCTTTTTCCAACCTTATTGCCTCTGTCAAGCTTGGGGATCTTGGGCACAGATGTAAACTCTCCCGGGAGTTCTCAGCAAAACTCCACCTGGAATGAAAACACGAAAGCCTGTTTTTCAATCTACATTTCTAAACTACCACCTGATATGTTAATTAATTTATTACCTTGGAGTGAGTTTCTAAAAATCCATGCTGGATACCAGTTAAGCTTTTGTAGAGCATTATCTGCTCATCCTCATAGTATTTAGCTTTCTACTCTCCAGGGGTGAGCGTGTTCCTGCACACACAGTGGGTGTTCAACAATGTTTGATTGCACTAGTGACACACAGAAAACATCATTTCCAACTGTCATTATTTACACACAGCATTTTAACACATTGCTATGAAATATCACCAACAAGGGAGAACCTTTATTTCCCTGGCCACTGGCTCCACGGAGAGGGTCGTCAGCCTCTCTGTCCTGCGGATGAGCTGTCTGATGGGTGACTAGGGAAAACTGAGTGCGCTTGGTTCAGCACCTCGTGAGCCTTGCTCTCTCAGATCTCCTTCACCTCTGAGAGGCCCATCTATTTCTTGATCTGCACAGAGTATTAATGTGTAAGCACCAACTATCCAGAGGCTGGCAAGAGCTCCTGAACCAGTGGTCATTTCTGTCTTGAAAACTCCAACTACACCTCTGGATTTGTCTGTTTCTCTCAGCATTTCTATCGGTTTTGCTTCATATACAGGGCCCTGCAAAAGTAGGTTCATAGTTGTGAGTACTCAAAACACTGAGTTTATTCTTGTATTATTTTTTATTAATTATTGTATTATTTTCCATATGAATGATATTAAACCTACTTTTGCTCCACCCTGTATTTGAAACTTATTAAGTGCATAGATATTTAGGGTTGCTATCTCCTCTTGGTGAATTGACCCCTTGGTTACTGTGAAAAGACCTGCCTTATCCCTGGTAACATAGTTTGCTCTGAAATATACTTGTCTGATAAAAATACAGCCAAATTCAGTTTGCTTCTGATGCTATATATTTTCCATCCTTTTACTTTATAGTTGAAGTGTGTTTCTTATAGGCAGCGTACAGTCGAGTATTGCTTTTTTTAAATACAATTTTATAATCTCCGTCTTTTAATTGGGATATTTAGACCTTTTAGATTTAATGTAATTATTGATGTGGTTAGATTGAACTCTTTTTAAAAATTTTATTGATTTAAAAAATTTTTAATTTAATTTAATTCTTTTAGAGGGAGGAAGGGAGAGAGAGAGAGGGAGAAACATCAATGTGAGAGAAAAACATCAATCAGTTGCCTCACGCATGCACCCCGACGGGGAATCGAACTGCAACCTGGATATGTGCTCTGACTGGGAATCGAACCTTCTACCGTTCGGTGCCTGGGACGACGCCCAACCAACTGAGTCATACCAGCCAGGGCTAGGCTTAACTCTTCCTATGATTTTTTTTCTATGTGTGCTTTCTGTTTTTTGTTCACTTTTTTCTCTTTTTCTGCCTTCTTTTGGATAAATTGAATTTTTTTACAATTTTATTTTATTTGTAAGCTTATTAGCTGTAACTTTTATTATAGTGATTGCTTTAGGATTTATAGTAGACGTCTTTAATTTTTCACAGTCTATCTTCAGATGATATTATACCATTTACTACTATAAGAAACTCACAATACTACCCTTTCGTTTATCTCCTATAATCGTTGTGCTATTGTTGTCATACATTTTCCTTCTTTTATACACCTGACAATACATTGCCATTATTTTTACAACAAATATCCTTTAAAGAGATTTAAATAATGAGAAGGCGTTCTCATACACTCACCCACATTGTTGTTTTTCCAGTGTCCCTCAGTCCTTTGTGCAATCCATCATTTCACGTGGTATCATTTTCCTTCTGCTAGAAGGAATCCTTTAACGTTTCTCCTCATGCGGGGCTGCATTTTTAGGAGTTCCTGCAGCTTTTGTGTGTTTTAATTTTGTGCTCCCCGATTCCCACAGCGTCGATGCCCTTCTTAAAAACGGAATGAGAGGCCTCAGGTTGTGCTGGGCTTTAGGCAAGGAGAGAATACACGTTTTCTCTTTGTCGGAGGAAGTATGTGTTAGGATCACACTTCCTCACGTCCCTCGGTGTGGTCCATGCAACCAGTTCTGACCCTTAAGCTATAAGCAAAAGTGACGTGTATCGCTTCCAGCCTCGAGCATTTGATTGCCCATGTGAGACACTCCAAAGCTCCTTTTCCTTCTGTCTGCTGAAGTTCAAGGTGGTGGCTCTTCCACCAGCCAAGGTCCTGAGTGAGGAGACATGAGCCCTTAGCTGACTTGTGGCGGACATGCAGAGTAAGCCAGGAACCCACCTGCAGCGGCTTAACCTGTCCTTTCTGCACGGATACGGACACACACCCACAATCCAGGGGACATACATGCCAGAAGTCAGAAGGATTGCTTGTTTTCTCCTTTGTAAAAAGTTTGACTCATATATTTCTGACTTCTTAGCAGCTATAGAATTGTTTTTTTCTTTTTTAACACTCCAAGTTTTTGATAATAGGGCATGTGTTTCTTTTACTGAACACTAAACAAAATTGATTGGCTGGTAGTTTGATTTTTCTTTTAAGAAAAAAAATCGCTACCTCCTTTGAAACCTGTAATTAGTTACATTTTTCCATTCAAGAAAAACAAACTGAGTCTGTTTGTTCATAACAGAGGAAGCCTTTTATGACAAATGGGGCAGGGGAATTCTAGTTTTCTAACTGAAAAGCCAGCTTTCAAAGGGCCTGTCAAGGAGAGGACAAGGTTACCAAGGTTCTCGAAACAATTTCCACTTCTTGCAGGCAACCCAGTGATCAGACTGTGCTTTTAATTTAATTTAAGGAAACACAAGTTAGATGCTGACACGGATCAATTGCAAAGGCCATAACAATTTAGCAAATGTGCTGCCACTGATGAGAAGGTCCTACAATACAGGAGAATGGGAAAGAGGGAAGAGGAACTAGTTGATGGCTTTCTTTTTGGATGATGATCCTGATGTGGTTTTAAATGTTTGAAGTAATACAAACATGTAGTTTTAAAAAATGATACTAAAACCTCATAAGAAAATGTATCTGACATTGCTTCACTCTTCCCACCCCACTTCTCCACACTTATCCTTGCTCCTGAGGCAACCAGTTCCAATTAATATGAATAAATAATATGCTTCTTGATAGATAACATGCTATAATCTGCTTATCAAGATCAAATTTACATATTATCTACATTTTATTAATTAAGGATACTGTTTCTTACACATTTCTACTTGTTATCCCTGTTTTGAATATACTTTTATATAAAAAATTTAGATAAAATCAATAGGAGGAATGTACATTATTATAAAACTAAATAGACATTTTTACTACTAGAAGTTATATTCTTATGAGTATATTCCCTTTCTTTCCTTTTCTTTTCTTCTCTTTTCTTTTCTTTTCTTTATTATTATTTTGTAAAATTTATCTTTATTTTTGAAAGTATTACAGGTACCCCATTTTTTTTCCCCATTGACCTCCTCCACCTCACTCCCACCCCCTCCCCAGGCCTTCACCACACTATTGTCTGTGTCCATGGGCTATGCATATATGCATATAAATTCTTTGGTTAATCTCTTCCCACCCTCCACCCCCCTTCCCTCTTCCCTCTGAGATGCGACCGTCTGTTGCATGTGTCCATGTCTCTGGATCTATTTAGTTTGTCAGATTCTTTTGTTCATTAGCTTCTTCTTAAAGAAGATCCTTCAACATTTCCTGTAGTGCTGGTCTGGTGGTGATGAACTCCTTTAGCTTTTTCTTGTCTGAGAAGCTCTTTATCTGACCTTCAGTTTTAAATGATAGCTTTGCTGGGTAGAGCAATCTTGGTTGTAGGTCCTTGGTTTTCATCACTTTGAATATTTCTTGCCACCCCCTTCTGGCCTGCAAAGTTTCTGTTGAGAAATCAGCTGACAGTCGTATGGGTGCTCCCTTGTAGGTAACTAATTGCTTTTCTCTTACTACTTTTAAGATTCTCTTTTTGTCTTTAACCTTTAGCATTTTAATTATGATGTGTCTTGCTATGGGCCTCTTTGGGTTCCTCTTGTTTGGGACTCTCTGTGCTTCCTGGACTTGTAAGTCTATTTCATTTACCAGGTAGGAGAAGTTTTCTGTCATTATTTTTTCAAATAGGGTTTCAATTTCTTGGTCTCTTTCTTCCCCTTCTCGCACCCCAATAATACAAATGTTGGGCCTCTTGAAGTTGTCCCAGAGGCTCCTTATACTATCTTCATATTTCTGTATTCTTTTTTCTTTTTGCTCTTCTAGTTGGATGTTTTTGTTTCCTCATGTTCCAAATTGCTGATTTGATTCTCAGTGTCTTCTACTCTACTGTTAATTCCCTGTAAATTATTCTTCATTTCAGTTTGTGTAGCCTTCATTTCTGATTGGTACTTTATTATGTCACTGATGATCTCACTAGATTCCTTAATAGTCTTACTAAGGTCCTTGAGCATCCTTATAACCATTATTCTGAACTCTGTCTATAGTAGCTTACTTGGCTTTATTTCATTTAGTTCCTTTTCTAGAGATTTCTTCTGTTCTTTCCTTTGTGACATGTTTCTTCGCCTCTGCACTTTGGTTGCTTCCAGGTGTTTTTTTCTATGTATTAGGTAGAGCTGCTCTGTCTCCTGGAATTTGTAGAGTGGCTTTGTGTAGTAGGTGTCCTGCAGGGTCCAGTGGCTCAGCCTCCCCAGTCACCTGAGCTGGGCCTTCTAGGTGCTCCCCTGTGTGGGCTGTGTGCACTGTCCTGTTGTAGCTGAGCCTTGGTTGCTATTGGCGTCACTGGGAGGAATTGAACCCCAGGCCAGTCGGCTGTGAGGACCAGCTGCAACTACAGCCAAAGAGCTGCTGTGCTGGAGACACCCTCATCTCGTTGCTCCTTCAGTTCCCTCCTTGTAGGGCTTATGTTCAGCTATATTTCAGGAGGTTCTGAGTGATGGCTGTTCTGTATTTTAGTTGTAATTTTGATGGGGTTGTGGGAGGCAGCGAGTACCATGGTTACCTTTGCCGCCATCTTGTTGTCTCTCCCTATATTCCCTTTCTCATATAACTTTTTGCTTTTCCTGGAGTTATCTTTTGTTTTTGCTTTTATTTGCTGAGTTTTCTATGTGCATATTGCCAAGTTCTTTCCTAAATACTCCAACAGATATCACACATCTATTGAAACATTTTCCAAATATTCAAGTGTAGTTTTAAATATGATATAAATCCATGCCTACCCACTCTTCCCACACTCCCCCCCCCCCCCCAACCTCCAGTTTGAACCTCTCCATTTCCCTCTTCCAATCTGGACTGATTGCTCTTTAGTCTGAGCCTGTTTGTTTTCCTGGCACTGCTTTTTACCATTCCCTCCTGGGTCCTGTCTTCCTCTTTCTTGATTTGTTCCCTTATTCTGAAGAAGCACATCTTGAAGTTAGGGTGTATGAATAGTAGGTGTTTTTATTTTATGCTTACGCATGATTGGTAATTAACAAGCAGGGCTGGCTTCATACGTGTATACTTGGGCCTCCCACTTAGAGGAGCCCCACACTTGGTTTAATGCTTTGTTGTTGCCATCTTGAAATTCTTAATTTTTGAACAAGGGACCCCACATTTTTATTTTTCACTGGGTCTTGCAAATTATGTAGCTGGTCCTGTTGGCTAGATATATAAACCTAGGATGAAATAATTTCCCTTCATAATTTTGATGCCATTGCTCCACTCTCTAATAGCCAGTGTTACTACTGAGAAGTCTGATCTATTCTGGTTCCTTTTCCACTGTGTTTGGCTCAATCTTTTTCTCTGTGGAAACTCTTACTAGCTTCTTTTTATTTTAATGAACTGAAATGTAATGATCTGATTGGATTTTTTATTTTTTTTTATTGCCATGAACACCTGTCGGGCTTTTTCAATCTTGAACCTTCTATCTTCAACATAAAGAAAATTTTCTATACTATTATTTTTGATAATTTTCTTTTTTCTATTTTCCATAGCTTCTCTTTACGGAACTTTTATTATTTAGATACTAGACTTTCTGGGTTGATACTCTGATTTTATTATCTTTTTTTAATTGTCTATTGATTTGTTTTTGTTTTACTTTCTGAGATTCTTTTTCTTTATTTTTCATTGCTTCTGTTATTACTTCAGATATCATATTTTAGTCTCTGATTATTTATTTTTTGTAGCTTCTTGTTCTTTTGTTATGGATATACTATTTTTTATTATCTTCCTGACTATATCAATGATAGATTTTTGGGGAAAGTATCCTTTGTTTCCTCTAATTTATGTTTCCTCTTTGCTCTTCCTGTCATAAACTTTCTCCAGTTATCTACTGATCCTTGGCTCTCAGTTCATATGGAGGAGTAGTAATAAAAAACGAATCAGAGGGGGTGTGTGGTGCATTTTTCTTTTTTGTTGATGGATGGGCTGTACATAAAACGATCTGACAGAGATTTGGACTTTTCTTTGGGGAAACCCCAAATGTCAGCATCCAGAAATATTTTCTCTCTGGTAACTTGGTTCTCCAGAGAGCAAATATTAAAATATCCGTAACCACAGGCATGTGAGGGCAGGCAGGGAAAGAGAGGAATGGTATTTCATTATGCATTATATGGACATTCATTGAATGCCCCTATTTTCAGAGTCATGACTCAGACCTCCTCTCCTTTGGGCTTGGTGCTCCCTATTTCAGAGGTAACACTGTGATTCATTTTCTTGAGACAGTAATCTGTAGTCTTCTGTGGTGAGTGAAGGGAATGGGCTGGGGTACCCAAATGTAATCTTTTAACTAACCCTTGGATCTTTAGCCCCACGCCACTCCTCAGGCTTCCATGATGCCCTGTACATCCCAGCCCTGAGTCTTCCCTGAGTTTTGCAGAACAAACTTACTTGTTTCTCGTCAGCAAACTGACCTGCCTCCTATCAGGGCAGGTGGATTTATGCTTTCTAGGTTTGGCTAAATGAGTTTCATATCTCTATCCATTTTTAACCTTCCCAAACTTGGTGGCATCTATTGTCAGCTTTCATCCCTGCTCCTGCTCTTTTTGGTCTCCTGATTTAATGTCTATTTTTTATTCCTTTACTTATATACTGATGGTATTTTAGGAGGAGATAGAGGCTTTTTTTTTTTTTTTTTTTTTCTGTCTAGCACATTGAAATAGAATTCTTAACTAACCTTCTAAAGTCTTTCTCATACTCTAATTCTATGTCAAATTGATGTTGGCAATGAAGTGGTGTGGAGAGTATCCAAAAGTGGGGAGAAGTAATAGGAGAAACAGAATGCTATTGTTTGGCAAGGAATGTCCTTAGGTATATAAATAGATCTTTAATACCAAGGACAGATGAGGGACATTTTCTTTTCTTCTGAAGGTTATTCAGCTTTCTAGTCTTTGGAAAATCTAAGTGATCAAGTGTCAGTGTGAGGGAAAACAAACCCAGCTCATTTGGATGAGAGAAAAGGGGGAGAAAATATGTGGTTAGAAACACCTGCTCGGAATTGGGGGATCTGCATTGGCTTGAACAGAACTTTCTGCCTCTGGAATTCTGTGTAAGTTCACTTTTAAAACTACTCATAGAGGGGAAAACTCTTCAATAAAAACTGACAAAAACTTTACAGGGAAGAACAAGAAATAAGAAGAATGCAGAGAGGATGAATAGATATGTGATAAAGCAACTAGAGTAAAATAGTGCTGGTATAATCTAGGTGGTGAGTAGATGAGTGTTCTCTAAAATTCTTTCAACTTTAGGGTGTGTTTGAAAATTTCCATAGTACAGTGTTGGGTGGGGGGGTGAGGATTGTGATGATAGACAAGATGAGGGAATCAATACTTCTAGACATGAACTGACCACCAAAGCAAGCCCAAAGACTACACTGTCACTCAGATTTTCTTGGAGAAAACCTGCAGGTCAACTTTTAGAGTTTTATCTCTAAAGAGTGAAGTTGATGCCTTGTTTTTATAGCTATAGGTACACATGATCTTGCCTCTTTGGGGCACTTGCCTTTCTTTAAACCTAAAATTAAGACAAGGGCTTAGTTCAGCTCAAAACTAGATGTTCCCAAATCATGGCCAGTGCATCTAACAAGGAAGTGATATTGATTCTAATTGCCATAGTAAAAGGTCAAATTCCCAATGTGCTGATCAAGGAAAATGTATTTTAAATTGTCCACTTTATCATCACATAATATCTAACTTTGTAGTTTCAGTTGGCAAGTTCTGATGACTAGAACGTGGTGTTAATGAAATCTAAGGAGAGTTGGCCAAATGGCCTTTAGCCTGAAGTAGTGTAATCCTGATTTGATATCAGAATTATGGGCCAAATCATTACACAGACCAGTTGCTTCATATACAACCAATATCCATTGACTCCAAACAACCCTGATCTTAGAGTTATCATTTTAGCGACTGTGCCCTTTGTGACAAAGGGGAACTGAGAGCAACTTTATCTCAAACAGACTTACCACCACTTTTGGAAGAAATGATTGACTTTTGGGATTAATCTATGAGGTGTAGATGAACTCATCTAGGTGGTAAATAATTTTCCTTTTAGAAGGAGAATATTTTAATAAAATGCTTTGAAAGTGGACAGTATTATTGAAAGAATTCAGAAATATTACCACGGGGAAGAGATCCCATACAAGTAGGAATATTGAACGGACATGTTCATGCATTGTCTATATTCATCTATTCTCTTGTTGAAAGACGATGGGACTATTATTTGGGATATTGTGTGTAAAGTGACTTGGCAACGAGCATAATTGTGTCCTGTAATCACAGGGCTGCAAGAGATGCCGTAACTGCTGGGCCGATGTTTTCACTGATATGAAAACATTAGAGAATAACATCCCGAGGACTGTCTGAACATGTTGATATCTGCATCCCTCACAGAAGACTCTTTCATCTTTCTTGAATTTGATTTTTTTCAGACTTCAGGAGCCCCAGTGAATTAAAAAGAAAAAAGTTGTTTGGGCACTCAAATATGGTATGTTTTGATGGATCTTTGAGGCTATTATAACTGTTTATCAGAAGGAACTACTTATATGTTGGAAGTTGAAGGAAGCTTGGTTATTTTAGTGCAATCCCCTTATTTTGTAAATGAAGAAATGGAGCTCCAAGGATGTGTATGTCTTCTGGGGGTTGTGAAAGTCGAGGGAACCAGCACAGGCGCCATCTACCAACTCTCTGGTCACTGATTGGCAGCTTTTCCCTTCACAGTGCTGTTCAAGACAGAATTTCTGTCCTGGTTTGGAAAAATGTCTGTGCTGAGTTGTTTGTTAATCATTTATTTGGCAGAGCTTTCTAAGCCCCAAATTAAAAATAGTTTTGTTCATACTTGTTAGAAAAACAAAAAGCTTTCAAAAAAGGATGGCTACAATAACAAGAAGACAAACAACCTGATTAAAAATGGGCCAAAGATTTAAACAGACACTTCACAAAAGAAAATATATGAATAGTCGATAAGTTCATGAGAAGATATTCATCATCATTAGTCAGGGTAATGAAAATAAAAAACACAGTGAGATACCACTGCATACCTTCTGAAATAGCTTAAGTTGAAGAAGACTGACATTAAAAACACCAGCTTTAGGTGAGGATGTGGAACAAGTAGAATTCTCTCTCATACCTGCTCTTTGGAAGGTGAACTAGAGCAATCACTTGGGAAACTTTTTGGCAGTTTCATATCAGGTTAGATAACACTTGGGTTAAGAACGTTTACCCAAGAGGAATGAAAGCCTATGTACAGACAAAGGTTTGTACACAAATGATCATAGCAGTTTTACTTGTCATAGTCAAAAACAGACAAGGATTCAAATGTCAGTCTGTAGATGAATAGATAATTGGATTGTGGTAAATCCACGCAAGGCTGTGGTCCTAACCATAATCCATGCTAGGTCCATCCATCCTAATCCATGTTTGGTCCTCACCCCTGGTACATATGAACATGACTGTGAGATAATGGAAAAAATACACATGGGTCTCCTCCCCTGATTCCTGGCATAGGGCTCCTAAAACCATTGTAATTTCTTAAGTGATGAAAACACTAGAGGCATTGTTTGTTCTAATCTTTGGTTTTCGATCCTGGTTCTTGAGGCTGAGCTGATAAATAAATCCCTTGGAATTTCCTGGGTGATAGGAGTGTCTCTTTGAAGTCTAATGAGATGACTCTTGTTGGGCCCCTGGATTGGGGCTGGTCACCAGAGAGACCAAACCATGCTTAGCAGCTTGGAATTTTCAGCCCTACCCCCATCCTCCAGAGAGGGGGAAAAGGGCTAGAATGGAGTTAATGATTGATCATGTCTATGGGATGAAGCCTCCATAAAAACTCAAAAGTATGGGGTTCAAAGAGCTTCCAGCTTGGTGAACACGTGGAGGTGGGGGGAGAGTGGTGCATTCAGAGAGCACATGGAAACTCTGTTCCCTTCCCACTTACCTGGTCCTGCAAAGCTCTTCTATCTGGATGCTCACCTGTATCCTTTATCATATCCTGTTATCATAAACAGGTAAGCAGTAAGTAAGCGGTGTTCTTGAGTTCTGTGAGCTGCTCTAGCAGATCAATCAAACCTGAGGAGGAAGCCCTAGAAACCTCCGATTTACAGCCCATGTGTTAGAAGCATGTGTAACAACCTAGACTTGCAATTGGTGTTGGTTGGGTGGGAGCAGTTTTGTAGGACTGAGCCCTGAACCTGTGAGATCTAACGTTATCTCCAGGAAAATAGTGTTAGAATGGAGTTAAATTGTAGGACACCCAGCTGGTGTTGCAGAAAATTGCTTGTTGTATGGAAAACCCCACACATCTGGTGTCTGAAGGGTTGTGATGTGACAGTAGAGGGGCAGCCAGGAGGAGAGCTGGGTTTTCCCTACACAGTGACCTCATTTGGAAATAGGGTCTTTGCAGATGTAATTAAGTTAAGGAACTCAAGGTGACATCACCCTGGATTTAGGGTAGGCCTTAAATCAGATGACTGGTGTCCTTTTAAGAAAAAGGACAGATTCCCGGCTTTGTGAAGACAGAGGCAGAGACTGGAGTGATGCTGCCACAAGCCAAGAACACCTGGAGCCACCAGAACCTGAAAGAGGCAAGAAGGATTCTCCCCTAGAACCTTTGGAGGGAGCGAGGTTCTGCTGACACCTTGATTTCAGACTTCTGGTCTCCAGAACTTTGAGAGAATAATTTATTGATATTTTAAGCCATCCAGCTTGTAGTAGTTTGTTACTGAAGCCTTAGGAAACCAATATAGTATATGATTCCATTTATATAAAGAAAGCGCAAACTTATCTACAGTGACAGAAACAAACCAGTGGTTGTCAGGGTCTAGGGATGGACTGCAAAGGGACCAAGGGAACTTTTGGGGATGATGAAAGAGGTCTGTAGCCCAGCCAGGCGTGGCTCAGTGGTTGAGCATCGACTTAGGATCCAGGCGATCGGGGTTCGATTCCCGGTCAGGGCACATGCCCAGGTTGCAGGCTTGATCAATGACTTTCTCATCATTGATGTTTCTGTCTCTCTCTCTCCCTCTCCTTTCCTCTCTCTGAAATCAATAAAGATATATTTTTTTAAAAAAGAAAGAGGTCTGTAGTTACACCGTGGTTGTAGTTTCACAGGTGAACTGCTCATCAAATTGTACATTTTAAATGGTTGCATTTTTATTGCACATAAATTATGTCTCCAAAGTTTGGTTTTAAAAAGCAGTGGTTATTTCCTAAACCCAGATGATCTTCGGAAGTAGAGAAGGTGGCTATGAGAATACAAGTTTTCCTCAATTTAATCTCTACGAGAAACATAATCGCGTCATTTCCAGACTGAGAATTGGACTGGACTTGCACAACACTTGCCTGGGCTTCGCACTCTGGAAAAATGTTAAGTAAGTGGTAGTAAGGAACGTGGTCTCATTAGATAATTAAGCTTCACATTTTTCTTTTACTTGACAAAGTTCAAAGTCAGGGTTGGAACATTTTTTAAACAACAACCAAAAAATAGCTATGAAATTGTTTATGCGTGTTTCCCCAAGTAGAAAGTGTTCCCCAAGTAGAAACGCTACTTAGTGCAGTTGTCTTACTTTGTGTGTATGTGTGTGAGAATTTGCAACACTTCTCCGAGGAGGAGCAATTAGACTCTTGGATAAGGTGGCACTGCCCATCATTCTGTACTTATAAACTTCTCAAGAGGACCCTTTTACTACTTCAAGAGCTTCCACCCTCTCCTCCCTACTGTCAACTGTTTGCATTTCCTCAAACCCACCAAAGGATATGATTCAGAAGTTTCCTGGTTCCGAGGCAGCAAGTTCATGGACTATACCTTGAGAAACCATGTCCCTGGGAGAATTAAATGAGCACTCTCTATCTTTATTCTTAGGTTTTGGAATTTTACCAGCTGTGTCCTGTTTCTATTAGTCCCAATCTGCTGACTCAAGTCTTTCTTCAGACAGGAAGTCTTTTCTCTACTCTGTTAAATGATTAGCTTCCCTCTCTCTGTTTCTTCTTTTAGCTTCTAACCCCCCTCCTCTTCACGTGAAAGGTCTCCTGGACCGGCCTTCAAGTCTCTTCATTTTACCCTATGATTTCTATCTCTTCGTATTTTATCCACGTGACGATATTCTATTTCTTCCAGGCCTCCGAGTTGGTTCTCGATTGTGACCATTCACTTTCACAAATTGTCTGTTAAGTGACCAAATTAAAATGTTTAGTTTTTAAATGCAAATTAATGTTATGTATTTTTTGGTTACACAAAGTCTTTTTAGGCCCTAATTCGATCTCTTTGGGGACTCTCGTTCCTGTTACTTGGATGGTCTCATCCGACTCTTTCATCAGGGTTCTTTCCATCTGGAACTGCTGGTTACAGCTGGTCACTTTGTCTTTCTCCTCCGGTTGCTAAGGACTTTGATCTTCCTTGGCCTGCTCAGGGCACCTCTGTCCTCAGAAATTGGGCCAGGCTGTTGGGGTCTCACAGGCAGTGTGAACCCCACTGCCCCTCCCGCTCCCTGCAATTCCCTTTTTCAAAGCTCTGATTAAGGACACAGCTAGACCATGGCATTCAGGTGTGGAGCAGCGAGGGAAGGGAACAGAAGTTTAAGGCTCTTTGTGGAATGTCATCATTTGGGTGTGAGACTCTCTGAAATATGTACACTACCTTTCCTTAATTCTCTCTCTCTCTCTCTCTCTCTCTCTCTCTCTCTCTCCTCTTGCTTCTTCTCTTTTCAGTCTCTAACGCTATCTCTGTCTCTATCCCTTTTTCTTAATTCTGTGCTGGGCCTGGGACTCCCTCTGCTGGGGAGGACTCTGCCCTAAAATTCCTCAAGCAGGTGTCCAGGGAATGTTGCTTAAACCTTCATCTGATCTAAGTAGGGGGCCTTCTTGCTCATGCACAGTCCCAACCAGCTCATCCTGTCGGAGCCAGTTGAGGATTTATGGCCAAAACCTCGGCCAACAGTAGTGTGCGGATTGTTTGAAAGTCACCTCTGCACATGTCCTTCAAGAATCCAGAATCTGTGGCTGCTGCTGGGCAGGATTCAAAGACCTGGAGTCAACTTCCCTTTGCTCTCCACTGAGCAGCTATGGCCAGTCTGAGCGTGGAGACCTCATCTTTTTCAGAAGAACTTAGCCTCTCCAAATCGCTTTTAGTCACTTACTAACCAGGCCATTCAAAGTACGTCTATGGGAGGAGGAGTACTCCAGTACCCAGATCTTGGTTCTCTAGTTCAGGTTCTCACTACAGAGATCAGCAGCAGAATGAATAGAGAGGGGGGTGATACTTAGAGCTGAGAAGTAGCTCCCCATAAGAGTGTAGGGTGGGTCTGAGTAAGTCCACGTAAGATTCAGGTTTTACTCACTTGGTCTCATTATATAGCTGAAGGCAGGCTGTGTGAAGCTCTTAATTGGCTGCGCTTGCTAATTGTTGACCTGGTTTTTGCATGAGCCACAGTTCTATTTCCAAAATCTGACCCGTCTGATCTATGTGGAGACTTGGAGGTTGAATCAGCAGGTACACAAGGAAAGCAGAAGAGTCCTCTTTTGAGATACATGAGGGTTTTCAGGACATAATAGGATTTTTCAGCTTTTTAATTTAAAGAAAGGTATCCCTGCTACTCAATTCATCACCAGCTTATGGAGAGGATTTCTGCCCCAGGGTTTTCTGAGTGTTAATATCCTAAGGAGATGTCCTTTTTGCAGCCACGCTTTCTTGGCTCAGCAGCTGCTTGGTTAACTTGGATCCCTGAGCTGCTGGGAACTGGCAGGTCCTGAAGAGATGAATAATAACTATGCTGATGCCAGGGAGCCAGCTGGAACCACAGGCTCACCAAGGAGAGGAAGGGGAAGATAGTCTATCATTAATTAAAATGAGTCTTTCTTTTGTTTACAGGGAACTTTCCAAGATGTGGACATATAAAGGTATCTTGTGAGCCTTGCACTAGCCCCATGAGGTAAGTAGGAAAGTAATAGTCTCATTTCATAGATGAGAAAACTGAGGCCTAGGGACTTGCCTAAAGCCATGTAGCTTCTCAGAAGCAGAACTTCGAGTATAATCCAAGTCTCCTGGTTCCTAGTGTCCACCTATTGGAACTCTGGTAAGTGGCCTAGGACTGCTGGTGGACCCCTTCCTAATTTTCCCTCTCTTTTGGCTATGGAGGATTATTAATGAGTAGCAACAATATTGGATGGTAAAAAATTTTCTTCCCTAAAGGCACAGGGAATAACACCCCTTTTGTCTGTCACCACAGAAGCATAATGGCCTGAAACCATTGGGAACCAAGTTTATAGGACTATTCTGCTCTGGGCCTAGTTCCCCCCAACCCCCCACCTTTCTTAGGAGCAGTCTGTGGGCAGCTGAGGGTCCAACATGCTTGGATTCTCACCGTCCAGGCTGGGCTTATGTGGAACCTTACAGCCCTTCGAAAACCCTCTCCAATCCATTAATGCCTGTTGCTCTGTTGCTCACCCCCTTTCTAGATACCATCACCCCAGCATCAATTTCTTCAGCTCACCCTCTCCAGAAAGATGTTGGCTAATTTTTAATTTTTAGAATTTTGTTCTTGGCTCAGCTCTAGCAACGGGTTTTGTGTAAATGGAAAAGTGGAGTCAGACTCAGAATTTTCTTCTGACCTAAGTCAGATGGTGAATCCACAAAATGTCATCGGCACTTCCAAATGTTGTCAATCCCTTCGGTAGAACAATGACCATCAAGGGGAAAAAAGCTGTTGCAGACACTGGGACTGCCAGCCCCGCCAGGCAGCTAGCTTCTGTCTTACATTGAAAGGCGAAAGAGCAGAGTGTGAACTCCTACAGGGATGAGATCCTGGTTTAATCCACATCGAACCTTCCTGGCTAGACATCGCCCACCTTGCCAGGCTGCCCACAGGGGGGCAGTGTGTCGAGTGGGCTTCACCCAACAGAGTGAGGGGAAGAGGGTCTCCCCAGAGGACAAGGAACTCAGGGAGCCACAGTGAAGGCATGCTGGCACTTAATTGAGGCCATTCTCAAAGCAGAAAGAATTAACTATAGATCAAACATAGAGGTCTGGGTGGAGGATTGGGGTGGGCAGACGTCAGCCAGCAGCTAGGGATGGCTTCTGATCCTATGGGGAGCTTTCAGTCACATATGTAGATGGTACTTCAGTCCTGTCAGCTGTAAAGACTTTGAATGTGAACCATATTGGTTAGAAGTTGGGACTTAATTAGTGTAACATGCTTACAGTTACTCAGAAGTAATGCTAGGACAATCTCCCATTTTATCTACACCCAGCCCAAGATTTATAAGGGTGGTGAGAGACAACTCACAGCTGTAAGATGCGAGGTTCCTTGACTTTTCCCTCTCCTTTCCTGTAAAAGAGAACCACCCCCAGAAGCTCTCCTAGTCTCTATTTCTGCTGTTCCCTGAGGGATGAAATATGCTTCTGTCTTACTCCAAGATATGACCTATAGCTTTATATTCCAACAGGCAGTTTCTGGAATGGATTGCATTAAAATTGTAAACCTGATAGGGCCAAAAACAGCTCTAAAAAATCCTCCTATGAATTTCTTCCTTGAGTTATATTTGAAAAAATGCTAAGGCAGAGGTGGCACACACACACACAGGGGGAAAAAAGCTCAGGAAAATTCACTGAACTTTCCCCCTTTGCCCCGTGCTTATTTTCACATCTTAGTGTGTTTCAATGGACAACCACGTTGTTAATGTTTGCTGTTTAGTAAACAGAGCATCTGTACCGTCTGCTCCTGATGTTTTCAGTCAGCTGACGGGGAACTAGTTTGAACTGCAGAGCTCAAGGTCACTTTCACTGCTCTTTCATTTGCATTCTCCATATAATTCACAGCGTTAGTGCCCTCTCTGAAAACACCCTGCTTTAAATATATCAAGGCTTTCTCCCTGGGGCCCAGGACAAACAATACAGCCCACACCATGCAGAGTCCTATGCCGGATTAGCACAATGATTCATATTTGGTGGGCTGTGTTCTAGGGCTCAAAGGGTGACATTCATTTATACCTTCAAAATAATCCTCTGAGCCCTGATAAATTAGTCACCAGGCACTGCTGGCTGCTGAATGGCCTACTTTGGCATCTTGCCTTCAGAGCTGCGGGACTCTCCGTGCAAGCTGGGCTTCCTCCTGAGCGTTGTGGGCCTGGGCTGCACCGGTGTGCTGGTTCTAAACTCTACCTGAGGGACATCTCGAGAGGCTACAGAGAGCTGTTTGGGGCCCCCACCTGTCAGTGGGGCTCTTGCTGCTCCCAGAGAAGAGAAGAGATGCTACAGTTATTCCTGCTTAGTTAATTACCAACGATGCACTAGAGGCCATGGCTTCTGTAGCTGTCACCTCCCCCCTTCTATAGTTGGCACTTCTCCTCCAAACTTCCCCATCCCCATCCTCACTTGGAAGCAATTGTCACTTTTCTACTCACTATATATATATTTTTTCTGAAGTGGTTCTGTTAGATAATTTATTTTTATATTTTTCTTTTATATTAGCCTGTTTTCAGTTTTAAAAACTCTAAGGAATTAGTAGCAACAGTTGACTCCCTTTTCTAAGTCTCCCTTGGGGTGGTTTTCCCCGCCTTCGTGTTTCCGTGCTGGTCCACGGGGAGCAAGCTATAGGTATCCATGATCTCACTTCCTTGCCTTCCAGGTAGGCAGGCACGTTGTTCATTATTTTCCTTAGCTAGAAGAATACAGTAGAAACATTTTAGAAGACCTTCAGGGAAGAAATATGCTGGTGATGGCAACTGGTCCTCTGGGTAAGAACATGTAAATAGACCTGACCTAGTTAGGCTGGAAAAGATCATAAACAAAACAAAATTCCCAGCTCCCTGGCTGCTGTGGACGGAGAGATTTGGAGGGAGGTTGTAACAACACAAGGAGTAAAAACAGGCCACAGGCCTTGGACTGAGCAGGAGAGAAACACTAATGCGGCCTAGGACGTAAATTAACCGTTTCTAATCTTGGTTCCTTCCCTACTGCCAATGAGTTTATGCAAAATTGCAAACAGCCAGAGAGAGTTTTTGGAGACTTTGATCCTCGACATGCAATCTAAAAACTGAACGATTATATTTCTCTCTAATTAAATCTCCTCTAACCTTGCGTGGAGTGCCTGCAAGGTGAGTAGGCAAGACTCGACCTGCTGTGCGGAGCAGATTCCCAGGGAGGCTGGGAGAGACCTGTGTGATCGTGACTTGCAGCAAGAGCGGCTGAAACACGGGCTACGTGCTTACACAGTAGGCAGGCACGGAGAGCGAGACACGCCACATGCATTTCTTCCTGAGATGCTGGTGTTGATGCGAATACCCCTAAGAACAGTTGCGATCTACCAAGTTAACAGGAGTGTCTGCATTTAAATGGACAATCCATTGTCAGAGCCCACGTTCCACAGCAGTCACGCAAGGCGAACAGTTGCAGGCGCGAAGCCACACTGTGGCTAAGGCCCAGGGTAATATGTGGGTTCTAAGCATTTACATGAGCTGATTTCTCTTGGGGAGAACGTATGCAGGGTTCCAAGAGTTCTTCCTAGTCTCCTCTTTGTCTTCCCTTGAGCTCTTAAAGCCTTCATTTGCTAACTATGACATTCATTCTATGATGTCTTGTTTAACTAGTTCACTTTGAGGAAGAAGAAGCCTCAAAGGGTTAAACCGCCCCTCAAGGTCACACAGCTAATTAGTAGCAGAGAAACACGTCTGCTAAATACTGTTCTGCCAAGCAGAACGCTTTATATACTGGATGAAGAATCCTTACCGACTTTCTGTTGCTCTCCTGGATTTCTTGCTGCAGTCCATGTGCTGCAAAGTGGAGGTGAGGGAGAGCTCTTCTCTTACATGAAGGATTCCTTCCCTGTAGGGGCCTGGAGGAGCAGATAAAGCCGTCCCTCCCACCAGTGGGGTGACTTGAGGGGCACCAAAACCCACCACTTGTATTAGTTTCCCAGAGCTGCTGTAACCGGTTACGTAACAAGTTACAGCAAACTGGGTGGCTGAAAACAACATACATTTATCCTTTCACAGTGCAGGAAGCTGGAAGTGTGAAATCAAAGAGTCTGAAGGCTCCAGGGAAGAATTCTTTCTGGCCTCTTCCAGCTTTTGGTGGTGGCTGCAGTCCTCGGCGATCCTTGGTTTGCAGCTGCGTGACTCTAGCCTCTGACTGTCGTCACGTGGCATTCCCCCTGCAGGACTCCACACCTCTGTGTGTCTCTGTGTGTACTTTTCTGTCTCTTATAAGGATATTCTCATTGGATTTAGAGCCCACTGAATCCAGGATGATATCATTTCAATCCTTACCTTGATTACATCTACAAAGACCCTATTTCCAAGTGAGGTCACCCTCTGAGGTTTTGGGTAGACTGAATTATGGAGGAACACCGTTCAACTCACGGCATCATTTAATTCAGAAATAACAGCTAATAACTGGACACTAAATCTGCAGCATTATATAAAAATGAGGAAATACTGTTTTTCTATTTCTGAAACCTTGTGATGGTCTATTGGAAACCTGAAATTCTGAAGTTAAGACTCCTCAGCAAAGGCTAGACAGTAATATTAAGCACTCAATAAAGTTTTTGGGAGAGTAATATATTTTAGTGTGGTTTTCTGTGCCCAGTGTTGCACTCAGTGATTTACTTGGACTATTTCCTTAAATCCTTTCAAAGTCCCCATAAGGCCTGTTCCATCATGGTCCCCACCTTACAAGCAAGGAAACAGGCGTGGCAGGACCGAGCGTGCTGGCCAGCCTTGCCCTGCCAGGTGCTTAGTCTCTGTGCTGCCTGCAGGACTCCACCTCTGTGTGTCTCCCTGTAACCTGCAGTGAAGAGGAGCTATGACCACTGGATGCTGAAAATATCAATAGTAGGGATTCCAGATCTGATGGGGCTAATGGCTTGGGATGAAGATGCTGAGGTAAGAGCTAGTCTTTGGAGGCAGACTGCTTGAGTTCAAACCCCTGATCAACCATTACTTAATAGCTGCGTGTATTAGTTTCTTATTACTACTGTTACAAATTACCAGAAACCTAGTGGCTTAAAACAACACAAAATTTATTACCTTACAGTTCTGGAGTTCTAAAGCTGAGGTGTCAGCAGAGCTGCATTTCTTCTGGAGGCTCTAGAAGAGAATCTGTTCCTTGCCTTTTCCAATTTCTAGAGTCCATCTGCATTCCCTGGCTTGTAGCCCCTTTGTCCAATCACTCCAGCCTCTACTTTCCTCTTATAAAAACCCTTCTGATTACATCGAACCCACCTGAAGAATCCAGGATAATCTCCCCATCTCAAGATCCTTAACTTAATCACATTTGGCAAAGTCTCTTTGCCATGAAGGTGACACATTCACAGGTTCTGGGAATTAGAGCATGAACATTTTTCTGGCATGGCCGAACTCCACTCTAAACAAAATCACCCCTATAGGGATCACCTCCTAGAAACCAAGGGGCAAAGTGCCAACCTCTTTTTGGGCAGGGGGTTAAATTCCTTACCACTTTGTCCTGAGGAGCTGAATGATTCAACCAAGGTCACATGGCTCAGGGAAAGCATTTAAATTATTAAAACTCAGTAATTATTTGTAGTTTTTAATGATGGGTATAGAGTATGAAGCCATATAGCCTAATGGTTAAGAGTTTGGACTCTGGAATCAGACTGCAGAGTCCAGCCAAGGCTCTTTCATTCACTGCTGTGTGACCTTGGGCACATTCCTACCCTCTTCGTCCCTTGGTTTCCTCATTTATAAAATGGGGACAATGCAAAAAAACCTAACTCAAAGAGTCAATATTTATAAAACACTTAAAACACTATCTAGCACATATTATGTCCTCAATAATCTTAGTTTTTAATATCAAGCCAAAAAAGTATATAAATAAATCAGGAAGCAAAATTTATTCATAATCCTGTCCCTTTTCTTTTCCCACCTAATTGATAGCTGATACGTTTCTAAACCTTTTCTATTCACAAACAATAAGGAAATGATAATAGTACATATAGCCTACAATTTCATTTTCACCTAAGATTTTCATCAGAGGTTTATTATTTTTAAATGAATAAGAACTTTTGAAATCACGTAAATACTGAAAGAATGTGAGAAAGCTAAGTAACAAAATGACCACATTTTTGGGTTGCACAAGCCTGAATTGCGTGAGCAGCGGAAAGCACCTGGGTTAGGGAGGCTAGAAAAGTCCTTCCGATTTGTGTAAAGTCACAACAGCACGTGTTTGTCCACCACGCGGGAGCATCATGTTTTGTCAGGAAGCGCTGCCTCCCTAACGTCCAGGAAGGAAAGTGGCCCCATGGAAACTCCTGCTCATCTCGGTGGCAAGTGTCCAGTTTTCCAGGTGTGAAGCGGCAGAACATTGTTTTTAGCTCTTAGGCCTAGAACTGGAAAGAGGCGTTTGTAAAAACCAAACCAAACCAAACCAAACCAAACCAAACCAAACCAAACCAAACCAAACCAAACCAAACCAAACCAAACCAAACCAAACCAAACCAAACCAAACCAAGCACAATCAATGTGCTCAATGATGCTCGGTTAAGGGAAGAGTTGATCAAGTTCCTACTACATGCAAGACGCTGGGCTGGTCACTCAGGGGGAAACAGTCAGGAAGGCATCATCTTGGGTCCCTAGGGTCCCCAGCCTAGTGAGACCCACACATGTGCAGGGCATGACAAATGACATGCTAACCAGCTGTTCAGTCTCAGGATGCAGAGCTGCGTCCGAAGAAGTTTGCATTCTGACGGGACGACATGAAAGTGGGGACACTTGAGCTCTGTCTTTAATGGTTTCTGGGGGCAGCTGATGGGGGAGGGCATCTAGTCCATGTAGGATGAAAGCCTGGCACCACCTGGGCATCAAAGATGGGTTATGGCCAGAAAGAATCGCCGAGTCAAGGCTGGCAAGACACGTGGTCACCAACCACGGAAAGTGGCCCAGTGCAGGAGTTTTCCTTCTCACTCGGGTGACAGGGATGAGTGCATGCCGGGGGTGGGGGAGGGCAGATGGCAGTGTCCTGAAACATTATACTGTGACAGAAATGACTGCTTCCTCGCCTTCCATTTCGGGTGGAGAGCTAATTGGGTAAACTAAGAGTATCTGGCATTTACAGAAGTACTTCTTAACCTCTCGGGAGAGTTTTATGGTCATCGGCATGATTTGTGCTCAGAGCAACCTTTTGGGGGAGGGAGGGAGGGTGGCATTAAACCCAACGAGGACAGTGGAACCCAGGATGTGAAGCGAGCTGATAAGTCAGAATCATGATCTTCCTAATCTCTCTCTTTGTACTTCATCTCAGCTTTCTGGATTTCTTTCTCTTTTTTTCTTTCTCTTTTTCTTTCTTTCTTTTTTTTTAATGGGCAAGAGTCTTTAAATTGCAAAGCACACTGGCACCATTTACATTTTAAGAGGCTTAAATTTTTAATTTTCTTTTCCATCTCACTGGAACGTTTGAGCGAGTTGCACTGCCTTTATTACAGCACATTCTGCACATATCCTACCCCTTTGATCCTAACCCCTGCAGAGCCTGGGCGGGCTGGACTTTCGGGGACTCAGTGAAGATATTGAGAAAGGTTCTGGAAGTAAAGAATGTTCCCTCCAGCAGAAGTGGGCCAGAGCCCTCCCCTGGCGAGACCCCATTATGTGAAGGAAACGGCAGATGATGGATGTGGGTTACTGGATTCCAATAGCCCAAGTGCTCCCAGTTTACCTAACCTGCCATCTGCAGCTTAAGACATTTCTTATCTTCTGTCCCCCCAAAGTATCATGAGAGAGCAGCGGCCTCCCCGGGCCTCAGACTGATGAACGGCGCTGGGCTGTAGGTTACCGCATTCCATGGCTGACACGGATGGTATCTATCTGCCCAACTTCCACCTGAGTGTCATCCTCATTAGAGTTCAGGAGGAACAGATAGTGGCTCCATTAAAATGTCCTAACTGCCCTGCCGGCATGGCTCAGTGATTGGGCATCGACCTATGAACCAGGAGGTCAGGGTTCGATTCCCGGTCAGGGCACATGCCGGGGTTTCGGGCTCCATCCCCAGTAGGGGGTGCGCAGGAGGAGGCCAATCAGTGACTCTCTCATTATTGATGTTTCTCTCTCTCCATTTCTCTCTCTGAAATCAACAGAAACATTTTTTTAATGTCCCACCTTACTTTGGTTTCACACTTAAGCAACTGTTTAACTGGCTTGTTTCCCTTGAGACCAAACATATTCCTGCGGTGGGAGCACAGAAAATTCATAGCTTCTGGAATATGGAATGACAGGGATTTTGGAAGGAAGTCTCCCTTTTCTAAGGTTCTTCTTGGAAGGGAGTCTTTATCGCCTCAGTGGGCCTGATTCCCGCATCCTAAATGTTGCCCTAACTTAACCTCTGATGACTTCCATTTAACAGTCTGTTGAAGGGGTGAAAAGCAAATGGGCAACCAAACTGACCTGACTGCTTAGCGAATTTCATGTCAGGTGACCTTTCTCCTGTGACTGTGCAGCTTGTCTCAGCCTAGTCAGAAATAAGCTGAGCAAGTTTTTCCGCTTCGGTCTAGGGCCTTGACTGGGAGAGGCGAGTCGACTCCACAGGAGGTTTCTCTGGCAGAATAAATACCCAGAGGGGGTTTTAGACTCCAGATCTTATACAAACAATGAAATAATTGAGAAGTGACTAAAACCTCACTCGGGAATAGTGTTGCTTACAGGTTTTATATTATATGTGATGAATGATTAGAAATATAAAATGAGTTCTGTTATAAATACCAATTCCTCCTCACTGAGGAACTGGCTTAAACTCTTAATTAGTGTCAGCAAGGAAACAGTCTGGCCTGGAATTTGTGTCTCCCCTGGGTCTGGGGCTATTTTTGTCCGTTTGATTGGTGGCACCACATTGACTTGCCCCAGGATATCTGGGTAGGAATATTCATATCTTGGTTTTAGGCTTCATAGGAGTGACTCTTTTCTCTTTGCTTCTGCAAAGATGTCAAGTGCCTTTCTAATAATGGGTCTTTGCCAATGGACTCCCATAGGAGGGTTTGTTTCTCTTCAAAATTCTCTTAAAACTTCATTGCATGTTTTATTAGTCAATAATAATAATTATTAAGAAAAGCTATTGCTACTACATATTGAATGTCAAGCAACTATGCTCACTGCATTTTAGAAATAATCTCATAAGGTGATGTCATTGTCCTTCACCCAGTCACGTGCTTGGTGAAAGGGGGAGATGGAATCCGAACCCAAGTGGGGCTGGTTTCAAAGCCAGAGCCATTGGCTGTCGCCTCAGGTGGCTGAAGGAGGCTCCTGGCAACCCGAGTCCTCTGGGCTGGGGTTCTCTGCCGTGGCCACCCCGTAGTGTGATCTGTGATCACTGTGTGCTTTGCCAAGGGGAGGGACATTTTAAACCACCCGAAGAGGAAAAAGTGACTTCTTCCTGGGCAACGCAAATGAATTGAATCCTGTCCAGGTCTTAACATCCTGTGGGTTATCACACACCCTACTTGATTTTCTTTTTCTTTTCAGTTTTCCTCAGTTACATTAAAAAAGGAATCTTGTTCTCCCAGGGAAACTGAGGCAGCGATAGTTTTATAAAAAAAGAAAAGAATCTGTTCTAGTCTTGGTTCTGCCATATGGTAATTGTTTTTTAATTTGTAATTGTGAATATTATCTTAGGTGAACCACTACCCGCTTCTTCATGTCGATGCACAGTGGCTGGTACAAAGCAGATGTATAATCTGTTAGTTGGTGTTGAGTCCTAAGTAAGGGAGGGGTTGAGCATTCATTCACTCCCCAAACTTGTATTGAGGGCCCTCCGTGTGCCTGGCACCATGCCGTGGACTGGCGTGCGAAGAGGGCGCTGAGGTCACAGCACCCCAAGTCAGCCGGCTTGCGTTCAGATCTTGCTCTGCGCCACACTACTGTGAAGCTTAGAAATTTTCTCATCCAACACTGTGGGCTAATCAGAGGGCCTATTTCATAAGACTGTTGGCGGGACTGAATGAGAGTGTATATAAGGCCCTTAGCACAGTGCCTGGCACTTGTAGGTGCTCAGTAAGGGAAGACCAAGGGGAGATGAACTACACCCTGATGTAATTTATTTCACCAAGCACACATGAGCACACACATGCTCGTACACGGGGGATAGTGATTTTTAGTATTGGGGGGAAAAGGGTGAATATTTGGTCTAAAATTATTTTTATAAAGCTAAACAAATACATCTATATATCACAAACTGGGGAAGTAAAACTTAGCAAGGTTTTGGACCTTGGGGATGTGCAGAAGAGAGCAAGGGTCTTCAGAGTGGAAGCAGGAATGGGGAGCTTGCAGCATAAGTTTTGGAGCCTGAAACTTCAGTTCGTCAGAAGGGATGACTGGGTAACCGATAAGCGAACTTGAACCAGAAGCTCTTGGCGTCCCCTAATGTTTCTGCAGTGTATGAATACAGGAGGAAAGGCAGACCCGGTTTTTTGTGTTTTTTTTTTAATATATCTTTATTGATTTCAGAGAGAGGAAAGGAGAGAGAGAGAGAGAGAGAGATAGAAACATCAATGATGAGAGAATCATCGATCAGCTGCCTCCTGCACACCTCCGACTGGGGACTGAGCCCACAACCCGGGCATGTGCCCTGACTAGGAATCAAACCCCGATCGCCTGGATCCTAGGTCGACGCTCAACCGCTGAACCACTCCCGGCCAGGCCAGAACCCAGTTTTGATGTAAATTTAGACAGTTTGGCAACCAGGTCATTAACTGAATTTTCAGAGTGAAGACAGGTGTGGCCCAGTGATGTGTGGACAGATGCTTGCTGGAGGGCCATCAGCCTGTGTTGGGCTGAGACCTTGTGTGGGTCAGTGTCCTGGTGGGACTTAGCATGGCCTGAGTGCGTGGTCCTGCCCCAGAGGTCAGGGTGATCCAGCAGGCAGAGCATGACCTATGAGAATGCGGAGGAGGTGGTACTCAAAGTCCAGTGAGATTGGCACTGGCGCGGAGCAGGGTTCTGATCTCTGGGCTTGGGCTCTGAGAAGGGGACTGGACAGAGCAAGGCGGGTCTTGTTTACAGACCTTGAACTCCAATTCTTCTGAAACTCAGGTCTATGTGGCAGGATTTGGGACCCAGAGCCCATCAGGGACCTAGAAGTACCCCAACACCTTTATTTAACAACTTCCTAGATTAGAGGTGGGGCTGGGCTGTTGGTAAGAGTCAGATGCCTCTTGCTCTGAGGAATGGCGAGGAGCAGAGGCTGAAAAACCCAGAATTTCTTCCAGAACCTGCTCAAGCAATTGCTACTCTGTCCTCTCATCTTCCTGTGTTCTAGTTATATTTAATTGCTGCTAGGACACCATATTGCTTTACTTAGTAAAATATAAAAAAATTCAATATATGCTATTAAAACTACATTCTGGATCTACTAACCGTGTGATATGAAATGCCCAGGGCATCCCCAAGCTGCAATTGACTTTATTGTTTTCAATACACGGAAGTCCTAACACCAACTAAATTTTTTAAAAGATTTTTTTATATGTTCTTTCCTATAAGTGGACAAATGAAAGACAATCATTTGTACTTCACATTTTCCACTTTTTGGTCTGGAAAGCAGTTCCTGTATTGGGGAATCTTAAAAAAGAGCATAGTCATTGGTTTGGGAAAGTGGTCACCTGGGAGACATATTTTTCTACTGAAAAATCCATTCCAGCTTTGAAATAGCCACACAGAAGTTCCTCCCAGGCAAGATGTATTTGGAAAACACCATAGTGCTGTACACAGAGACTTCTGTAAAATAAAGTTCAACAGACACCAAATGTGGCTGGGAGCAGGGAGTGCTCTTCAAGTGATACCTCCCCGAACACCAAAGTCACAGAGTCTGAGGCACCTCATGCTCGAAACGAAAACAGGACCAACCCTGCCCCAGGTGGGGCAACCAGCCTTAGACATTTGGCCTTTCATGCCTATCCAGTTTTAGTTCCTCCCTTCCTCTGAACAGCATCCCGCTACGAGAGGGAAAGTTCCCCTTAATATCTCCAAACATTGGCCTACCCACACTTCCAGCAGGTGGAGGTGTCAGCTACTGATACGTGACCAAGTCGTTGGTGGCCCTCTCTTCTCTCAGCCCCGCAGAGCCTCCCCTCCTCCCATATCCCCTGTGTAGGGAATGCCCCAACCATCACTGTGGGTGCCCAAGCCTGATATCAGAGGGTCATCCTGCTGCAAGGAAGAATGTGCTTCCGTGGAAAACAAGGCATTGCCTACAGGATTCCGAGTCCAGGGCGGCCATCGTACAACTGCAACTTGTAGTAACTGAGAGAATGCAAAGTGGTTCTTAGCTATAGACGTACAAATTCTACTCTGTCTCTCAGAGGTTCAGTTGGACTCTCTCCCCACCGCGGAAGAAGCTAGTTGTGCCTCCGTTTGCCCATTCATTTCAGCATGCCTCGTCTGTAAATGTGTCTCTTCTTCAGTTTTTCCCCCGAAGCACTTATCACATCTGCCTGCTCCCTTCTTTATGAGCAAAGTAAAATCTTTAACATGTGTTCATTTTATATCCTTGTGAGTCATGATTTTATCTTTTTCTTTTTTTTCAAAAATTATCTTTGAACACGGCCTTTTTTCCCCCCACTCATAGCTTCTTGTCCTTCATTGCGCTCATTGCTTCTCTCTCTTTAAATGCCTCTCTAATTTGTCCCTTCCCCTGCAGCCCCACTGCTGCTCTCCCAGTTCCGGTCACTGTCATTTTTCACACAGTTAACTGCAACAGCCTCCTTACTGATACCCAGCCTCTAACCTGGGGGCCCTGCTCCTCCCCACAGTCTGATCTACACACCCGAGCTCCTTAAACCGCAAGGTCACACTATCCCTTTCCTGCTAGAACTCCTCATAGGCTTTGCATCACCTTAGACCACTGGCCAGGTTAAGACGTCCGGCCTTTAAGATCCATTATGAGCTGGGCTTTCTCATATCCAAATCTCTCGCTCCCTTTATTCTTCATTCTGAAGGCTGAGCACAATTTCTTTTAATACTTTCTAATACTTTGCTGACTTCTGGGCCTTCTCTTGTGTGCTTTCTCCCTCCTGCCTTTCTTCCGTGTCCTCTTTGGCCAGGCTAGCTCCTAAGTACCCATTATGTCTCAGCTTAGCTGTGTAGGGGTGAAAAATCATTTTCTCTCTACCCTACTAGGTTTAATGTCTGAGGCCTGCACATCAAACTGAAAAAAGCCAGGTTAACAAGAGAACACTTTTAATTATATACTGTGCATGGGAGTTTTACAAAGAAAATGGGACTTAAGGAGGTGGCTAGATGTTTGAGGCTTATATACCATCTTAGGTTACACAGAGGAAAAGGGATTTGGGACTTCTGGGCTGGGGAGAGGTAGGGAGAAAACCTATGGCAAATATGAATTGTCTTGTTATGCCCATAAGAGACTCCCACATGATGGATTGTCTCCAGAGTAGCTCTTTCCTGGTACAAAGACGTCTTTACAAATGGAAATTTCCTTTATGCATGTAAATTTCTTTGACAAAAGGGAGATTTTATAGTACTTTATTTTTAGGCAGTTAAGGGGAGTTAAAGAGCTTTTCCTGCATCTGCTGATTTTCAGTTTCCTTTATCTCAAAATAACCCATGTTCCAAAGAGACAGATTTTGGGGTGGAATATTCTGGTTCCCTTCTGATGTCACTTCCTATGGGAAGTTTTGTCCATTATTTGCCCTGTTCTTTTCTCTGGTAGAGTGTATGACACTGTGGGATTACACCCTTTATCTCCCATAAGACTAATCTCCGTGGTGACACAGATTGTCTTTGTGACTCTTGTGGAGTATTGTCTCGTTCAATACCCCTGTAAGAGTTTCCTGAATTTGTATGATTTGGGGCCTGTGCATTGGGTGTGGCCCAGGAATGTACTGGTGACTTTTGCTACTAGGGTTTTGTAATAGTTATTAAACTGTAGAGTTGGACAGCATCCAGCTATTATCCTCCAATCTCATCTTTTTAACAGAATTTAATCTAAGTCCTTGGAGCACACAGGGTGTATTGCAGCTTGGCTCTTAAGGTATAACTAAATTGGGTCAAGTTCTAGATTCTTGCTACTCAAAATATGGTCTGTGGGACCAGCAGCATTGATATCCCTGGGAGCTAGTTAGACGTGTAGAATCTCAGGCCCCACTCTGAACTTCCTGAGTCAGAATCTGCATTTTATTAAGCTGCCCAGGTGATTCAAATGCATATTAAAGTTTGAGAAATGCTGGTTCATGGTTCCACGTGCACTAGCTGAGTGAGCTTGGACAAATTATTTAACCACACAGACACTTCTACAAGCATACAATGAGCCTCCTACTTCATATACATCATAGAGCTGTTGTAGAGATTAAGAGTTAATATACACAAAGCTTAGAATAATGGCATTTAGTAAGATCTTGACAAATATTAGCTTGTAGTAATATGACACTAGACTGAAGAATAAGACAAGTTGTTGGGTGTCAGACATCCATCTGAAGGACCAGCCTGCTGCTAGGTGCATTCTTGCGAGCCAAAACTTGACAATCTAATTTGGAGATTTATTTCTAGGAATTCATTTTAAAAAATTATTTATTGATTTGAGAGAAAGAGAGAAATCAGTTTGTTGTTCCACTTATTTATGGATTTATTGGTCAATCCTTGTATGTGCTCTGACCTGGGATTGAACTCATAATCTCTGGCATATCAGGAAGATGCTCTTAACCAACTGAGCTACCTGGTCAGGGCCCCAAGGAGTTCATTTTACTAATGTGTGACTCTTTCGCTTAGGAAAGATTCATCTATTCGTGGTCATCTTCAAACAGGGCTGGATGACTAGAGCAGGAGCAGCTGAAAGACAAGGCCAGCTCCTCTGGCTTTTTTGTGCTCTCACTAAAAGCCTCATGGCTTCATCTGATTGCTTTGTCTATCTTCCCTCTGTTTCCTCTCTCTTTCTTCTCTGTCCCCGATATTGTCCCCTCCCTTGCCCTCACCTACCTCACTAGCTAGTAATTTATCCTACTGGGTCTTTCATTTCTGGGTTTTTACTTGTGAACTGAGTTGAGAACCTTCACACTGATACAGACTGATGGCCACTGCTACAGCAGCAATGAGAAGAAGCCAGACCAAACTTGTGTGGAAAGATCTGGGAGTATAGAGAGGAATGTCTCAGATCATGACTTTGAAGAGCTTGCTCCATTATCTATGGGATTATGTGATGATCTGAGAGGCCTAGAACAGGAATTTTAAGGAAAGTTCTACACCATTAATTAATATGGAAAAACTGATAATCCCACCACTTAATACCTTGGTATGTATCATTCCACTTTGCTAAACACATGGATGATTACTCTGTCGCTTGTTTGTCTATTTGCCACTGTTGGGGAGGAAAAATTTTGTCCTCTACCCTTCTAGGTTTTTCTGGCTGGTTTAATAATTAAATTAACACAAAGCAAATTAACAGACAAAAAAGCAATTGAATTACTACGTACGGAGTCCCCACAAAGACATTGAGACCCCAGGACAAGTCGATCAGTTGAAGCTTATATGCTGTTCCAAGTTAAGGAATGGAAAAGGAGAGCAGGGTAATGGACGGGACACATTCTGAGAAATGCACCATTAGGTGATTTGGTTGTTGTGCATGTTATGTCTGAGAATCAGATCCCCTATGTGGCGGAAAAACAATCACTCCAGAACTGATAATGTAACAGCAAAAGGGACTTTTATTCCAGCTAGCTGGGGTTCAGTCGTATCCAACGCAGTGGAATTCTGACTCAAACCCCGATCTAAATTTCCCACAAGCTTATATAGGGCTACAGTGAGCAAGCAATCATGGTCAGTTACAAAGTTACATGGGTTATAAATTCTTTAGGAAGGGTGGGCTCAGGATGTTTCTCAACCACAGGTGCCTGAAGCTGGAGTACACCTGGTATTCGTCAAACCCACCAATTTAAGTTAATTCCTGGAACTGCCTCCACCCTCTGCAGTTTACTGAGTCACTCATGTATGCCTTTTGTCCTGCCCCGGGGCCTAGGGGCCTGCCTCTGTCTTGGTGGGTCCTCACAGTGCAGATATCATAGAGTGCACTTACACAAGCCTAGATGGTACAGCCTACTGCACACCTAGGCCAAATGGTATAGCCTGTTGCTCCTAGACTACAATCCTATACAACATGTTACTATACTGAGTACTGTAGGCAATTATAACACAATGATAAGTATTTGTGTATCTAAACATGGAAAAGGTACAGTAAAAATATGGTATAAAAGATAAACAGTGGTACACCTGTACAGGGCACTTACCATGACTGGAGCTTGCAGGACTAGAAGTTGCTCTGGGTGAGTCGGCGAGTGAGTGGTGAGGGAATGTGAAGGCGAGGACATTACTGCACACTACTGTAGACTTTATAAACACTGTCCTACAAGCCCTCCCCTTGCCTACTTCTGATAGAGTCAGAAATAGAACATTGCAGGTGTCATGCTCCCTGAGCAGGGGCGTGGGCTGGATTGATTGGAAATGTTGAGGAGAAACTGTCTGGATAAAATGTAGATCGCCTTAACAGTGACGGCCAGGAGGGAGTGAAATCAGTAGGAACAGAAATCAAGATGGAGAGACAAAGGAACACAGGGGACTTCATGGCAACGTGCCTTTGACTATCGTATGCTGAGGGAGTATTTTGACTAAGGAACTTTGTGACATTCATAAAAAATAGGAGATGGTGTGGAACCGAGGTCTCAATATTTGTTTTTGGTCCCACTGACCCTACCTGGCACAAAGGGCTCTCGCTGGCATGGAACTGATGGAAGAAGTAGAACTTATCTATACTTTATTTACATCATCACAATCTGAAAATGTTTTTAAACTACAGGGACAGGCTGGCTCCACACGACCACAGAGAGCTTTTACTAAAGGTGTAGTGACATGTCGTACCTGTTGAGGTAGTTCCTATGGATCTGTGTACTTGTAAAAAGGATCTTAGGTCCTCAACAAAGAATTTACAGCAATGTACTCCTAAGACCGTGCAGGGAGCTCGCAAGGGTTGCAGTGCCCTCTGACTACGTAGCACTGGGGGGTTGGCTCTTTTGTGCCGAAACTACTCAGTGGCTGACTAATTGGGATGTAACCTGTGCACCCAAAACTGAGGTTCTGTGAGCGAGAGGGAATCTATTGCCTAGCCAGGTAGTCCAGTTGGTTAGAGTGTCATCCCACCAGATCAAGATTGCAGGTTTGGACTCTGGTCAGGGCACATGCAAGAAGCAACCAGTGAATGTATAGGTAAGTGGAGCAACAAATCAATATCTCTCCCTCTCTTTCCTTTCCTCTCTCTCTCTCAAATCAAATAATTCTTATTATATAATCTGCACACTTTCCTTTATGGCTTCTGAATTTCATGTCTTGTTTGTGAAGTCCCCACACCCCAAGATTATAAAACCTAACACAGAACCTTAAATTGCATATCTATAGGGCCGGTTCAGTAGTGAGATTTTATTTTAAAAATACAGCCACTGAGTGCCTTGAGCTGATAGCAATACATACATGTTAAAATATTGATTGATATAATTTCAAAGGTTTATTTACCAAAATATTTATACTAGATTGAGTCCTCCAGACTCACAATAGCTCTGTAAGTATTCTTAGTCATGTCATTTGATTTTTTTAAGAGAGAGAATTTAAAAAAAATTTTTTTTAAATCTTAATGTGCAGAAGGTATACCGATAGGCTCTCCTTGCTTTTCTTGGTGTGATGTAGAAGTAACTTTTTGCATGCGGGACCTCTCATCTCCCCACACCACGTCTAGGCTAGAGTTTGTCTAGTGAGTATTCCCAAATGTGTGGCCTAGAGACCCAGGTGTCATGGGTTTGGGGGACTCATGGAGACCTCTGAGGGAAGGTACCACCAAAAAACAGAAGTGACACAGTCCAGGGAAGTAAAAATTAATGATGGCTGAAACTATCTCCTTTTAGAAACCACATCCTGGACAGGATCAGACTCCTCAGTGCTTGTCTCTGCAGCTGGCCCTGCCCTCACTTGCAGAAGCTGCCTTCTGCCAGCATCCCTGGCCTTTCCTCTCAATGTCACCCAGCCTTGCAGCAAAAGTGCCTTTTTAAAGCAAAGATCTCTTGAATATTTCACGGCCTTTTCCCTTGGATATTCAGAAGGGTTCAAAAGTACCCAATGAGGGGACAGAGTTTCAGAAGGCTTAACAAGGATTTCTTCACTGGGTTGTGCTACTCCAAGACCCCGCATGAGTGGGCAGGAGGCAAACTGCCAGCTTCCTTGAAGGTGGGCATTGGGTGGCCTGAATCATCTGTAAACCTTGTCCAAAAATGGTTTGGGGAGCTAGCTGAAGCTTACTGATCTTAGCCACGGGTGAACATCAGAGACTTCCAGGATAAAGGGTTCAAAACAATGAGTAAACCACAGAGAACTCTGTGTCTTCAGGCTGACCCTCTCCCAGACCAGGACTACCTTCCCACTTCTCTCTGGAGGCAGCACAAAGCTTCTTCTGCCTAAAAATACCCCTTTCCCTCTTTCCCTCTTGCCTCTAGCTGCTTAGGCTGTTCTTCCCTTCTACTTGAAATTCTGCTCTCAAAGCAGCCCCGGGCGGGGAAGGCAGGGGTGACGGGGAGAGGGAAAAGGCAGAAATGAAGGTAAATCTGGAGCAGACAAGGGACTTCTGCACATTTATAGGAGAAAGCAGGAGTCCCCCGAAAAATGGGCAATTCACAGAATGTGTTCATTTCCTAGGACTGCCATAACAAAATACCACAAAGTGGCACACAGAACAACAGAAATTTATTTTCTCACAATTCAGGAAGCCAGAAGCCTGCAATCAAGGTGTCAGAAGGGCCAGGTGCTCTCTGATACGGGTAGAGAAAGGATCCTTCCTGACCTCTTCCAGCTTCTGGTAGCTCCAACATTTCTTGGCTTTTGGCAGCATCACTCCAATCTCCATATGGCTTTCTCCCTATACCTCTTTACTGTGATCATGCCTGCTTCTGTGCGCAAATTGCTTCTTTTTATAAGCATACAGTGTTAGAGTCCATGCTAATGACCTCATTTTAACTTAATTACATCTGTAAGACCCTATTTCCTCTAAGGTCACATTATGAGGTACTGGGGGTTAAGACCTCAACATCTCTTGCAGGGGCACACAATTCAATCCATTACACAGAGGAAGAATTCCACAAAGCTAATAAGCTTATGAAGATATGATCAAAACCATGAATAATCAGAGAAATGCAAATTAAAACACATTACTCCTATTAAAGTTGCAAATATTAAAAAGTTGGTAATGTCACATGTTGGCTGGCATGTGAAGACATAGAATACTTGGGCTGTGCTGGTGGGAGGGAGAGTAGACTGGAGCAGCCATTCTGGAGAACAGCCTTGCAGTACTTAGTTAATTAAAAATGTCCCAGCAATTTGGCTTCTAGGAATATATCCCAGAGGAATTCTTACCCATCACCACCATGGGACAGACCCAGAGGTGTTTACTGTAATCTTATTTTTGGTGATGGTGAATTGGGGCCAACTTGGCTGTCCACTGGGAGAAATGAGAGTAAAATATGGAAATTCTATGTTTACTTTTTTGGGGAACCACCAAATTGTTTTCCAGGGAGGCTGCCCCTTTTGTCCTGACCAGCAAGGCAGGAAGTTTCCAATTTCTCCACATCCTTACCAACACCTGTTATTTTCTGTGAGTTTTTTAAAATTTGTTTTTAATAATAGCCATTCTAGTGGCTGTGAAGTGGTATCTCACTGTGGTTTTGGTTTGCACTTCTTTAATGAGTAATGGCGTTGAGCATCTTTTCATGAGCCTCTTTTACTATTTTTTAAACAATTTCTTGTGTCTATAATTGTTTCAAAATAAAAAGCTCACATACATATACATGTGAATTTAATTCTGTCTGTCCATCCATCCATCCATCCATCCATCCATCCATCCATCCATCCACCCATCCATATACCCATACATACTACATAGTAATACCATTTTGCTAGAACACATACAAATAAAAAGATACACGTTAAATGGATTAGAATGTTGTCTGCGAGGAGAAATGAATGGGATTTGGAGATAAAGAGAATTTAAAAAGCAACAGAGAGCCACTGAGAGGACAAAGACTATAATGTGCCATGAACTGAGGAGCAAAACGAACTGAAACCTTTGCATGTAAGTCCCTGAAAGTTAAAATAAAATAAAATAAAAGGGAAGGTGTAAAAAACACATCTGTATGCCAACAGTCGTTTCTGGGCCTGCACTGTCCTCTGCTACAGCGCTTGCTGCTCTTTGGAAGACTGGTTTGTCTTCCTAGCCTCCAGGCCTCCTTTTCACGGGCCCCTCTCTCCCTTGTTTGTCTCAACAAAGAAATCCAAGCTGGGGAGGTGTGGAGGTGGGTAAGTCTGGTGGCCAAAAGAAGGGTTGGCAGGAGTAAGCAGCCACGTTGCTTCCCACCCCCAACTCCCCTTCGCACATGGTCTGCCAGCTCTATGGCCTTGGACCTCAGCTTCCCCTTCAGTAAAATTCAGGAATTCATCTTCTCCAAGACTTCATCTTCTCCCCTATAGCTGTCACATCCTCTGACATTTAAATTCAATCTTAACTTGGTCAACGGCCCCTGGGCCAGCAGAGCAATCGGACCCCTGAGCCCTGCTGCCACAGCCAGTAATGTGAGCTGCTGGTAGGAACCACCCGCATTTGCAGGTGGAAAGAGTAGACAGGCTGTTCTTTAAAAGGTGGCCTCAACTGGTCGAAAACCAGGGGAGAAAACCAAGGGACTTTCATTTTTCTCAGGAAACTGCCACTTAGACAGCTCCAACCTACTCCTTGGCATGTCGGCATTTCCAGTGCCAGCCGAGACCAGTTGGTACAGAAAGAGGGAATTTATTAAAGACTGTTGCCAATTTTTAAAAATCCACACAAAACCCAGAGAAGGCTGAGCTGAAGGTTGTAGGCTGGGGAGAGTGAAAGGCCTGTTTGTTTAAACTCTGTTTAAATTCTTGGCTTCTTTTGAATAAATACTCTAATGGCACTTGCCAGAAATCCACTTTAATAGCGCGTATGCGTGAGACACGACCCAGAGGGCTGGCTTGGGAAGGCTGACAGCTCTTCTAAGAGCATTTCCCCCAGCAGGGCCTGTGAGAGAAGCTGGTCTCCATTATTTACAGTGCAGCAGGGACACTCACTGTTCTGTTTCACTTAGGAAATAGGGGACTGGCAGCCTTTTTGCTAAACAATTTGGATTGGCTTGGGTGACTGCTGCACCGGGAACCAGCACCGAGGAGAGGGTGTGGGCGGTGGGCTTGGCTGTGTGGCCTGCAGACTTTACTCTGTGAACCTGCAAACCCACTCGGCTCCACAGTCACCTCAATGAAAGTCCATTTTCTCTGCAGAAGAGGTTAGAGGCACAACTCTTTATGGAAATTTACAGGTGACAAATGCCCTGCAGGAGGGCACCCCGTTTGTTTTCTTTCTTAGCATCAGAATTCAGATCCAGAATAACAAGCGACATTAGCTTGAGGGGGAAATAAATAAATTAAGAAATTCAAACTCCATTTCCCAATTTACTTCAGAGAGGAAGTTTTCAGTATATAAATCAGCCCTCGTTGTTGTTGGTTTTTTTGCCATTTAGAAAACTGCAAAAACAAAATGAAGGAAAAAAAGTGAAAAAGATGTATCACTTGGAGGGGAAACCCTATTACATATGTGTTGCTTCTAATTATTCTCAATTCAACAGTCTTCGATGCTACTACAAAACATAAAATGTTCATATATATAGCACATTTCAGCAAGAATATAATAAAATTAGCACTTACTCACAAGGACTTGACATGAGTCCTCCATATGTTGGCACAGGAGAGGATGACCCAAGAACTGTATTGGCTGGAATTTGCACCAGTTGAACCCCACAACTTTCAGGAAGTGTAAGAGGTCATGCAGATGCGGCAGCCTTTATAGAGAGATGCTGGGCAGCCCTCCCTAAGCCAACGGAGGTGGCATATACACCTTGAACTGAGGTGCAAAGAACTGAGAAGGGTACGCTGCCCATGAGTGCACATGTGCTCATGTGCACACACACACACACACACACACACACACACACACACACACACTCCCTCTCTCTCCCTCTCTCTCTCTCTCTCTCTCTCTTTCTCTGTACAATGCCAGGTGGGCAATGGGTCCATGTCAGTGAAATTCCCCTGGTGTTATGAACTATTTCTCCAGAGCAAAATAGTAAGGGGGGAAATTTTCTCCTCTACCCTTCTAGGTTTTTTGGCTGGTCTGATAAGCAAATTAACATAAGACAGATTCATAGGAGAAAAATAAATTTAATTACATACATGTGGGGACCTCATAAAGACAATGTGACCCCAGAACAAGTCAGGCAGGTGAGGCCTATATGCCATTCTGAGTTCAGGAATGGGATCGGAGTCTGGGGCTTTAAAAGGAAATAGGGTAATTCACAGGGCTATAAGAAGAGCAGATGTTTAGCAATTAGATGTTTGTTCTGCCATACAGATAGGTCATTGTAACAGCTCTTTTTCTAGACTAGGTTCTCTTCCTAAATTCTTTTAGGTAATTAAAGGAGAGGTAAAAGTTTTCTTGAGTTTACTGTGTCTTGATTGCCTTCAGCTCAAATAATCCACATGCCAAAGTAGCACACTTGGGGAAGGTTCATTCTGAACCCCTTCAATCATGCTGGTATCACAAGAGGGGGCCCAAAACTCCTTAGATGGATCAAATGAAGGCTCTAGAGTCACATGCTTTTCTGGACACAGGTTCTGGAGGCTGTTGTAGTAACTCACTGAAGAAAAGAGAGGAAAGTCCATGGTTTAATCGTCTGGGTGGGTGGATGGAGGGGTACATCCTTTGTGTCCCTCTAGAAAATGCATGGTGTTTGTTCGCATAGTACCATGTTGGAAATCCTGGAGCCAAACAACAACAACAACCAAAAAACTGGTTTAACTTTGAGATGCTTTATAAGATAGTCTTCTAGGAAATAGCACTTTGCAAAATGTCCTTGGGGTGGGAGGGGGAGGTCAGACATGAGAGGGTTTCCTGGGTTTGAGAAAGTAACTCTCTCTTAAAAATGGGCAGGTGAGGCTGGGTAGTTCAGTTGGTTAGAGCCTCTTCTGGATATGCCAAGTTGCAGGTTCCAACCCAGTTAGGGCACATATAAGAATCAACCAACGAATGCATAAACAAGTGGCACAATAACTCTCCTTCTTTCTCTTTCCTCCCCTTCCTCTTTCTCTAAAAATCAATAAAAAAAAATTTTTTTTTAATGGCCAGGTGAGCCCAGCTGGTATTGCTCAGTGGTTAAGTATCAACCATGAACCAGGAGGTCACCAGTTCAATTCCTGGTCAGGGCACATGCCCTGGTTTTGGGCTCAATCCCCAGTAGGAAGCGTGCAGGAGGCAGCCAATTGATGATTCTCTCTTATCATTGATGTTTCTATCTCTCTCTCTCCCTCTCCCTTCCTCTCTCTGAAATCAATAAAAAATATTTTATAAAAATGGCAAGATGAGCACCCAAAATGAACCTGTCCTACCTCCTTCCCATTTAGCTGAGGAGTCCTAAGAGAGAGAATCACCTACACAGTGATCCTTAGTGATGGTACTGAGTAATGGACACTGTCCACTTGAGACCATAAGTACCCAGAGCTGGAACTCCCACTTTTGTCCAGTCCTGACCAGGGGTCCTCCCACAAGTTTAAGTTGGGAAGCACCTCTGAAGGCAAGGAGTGGGCATGTTTGAGCTCCTTGCAGGGTGACCAGCACTCCCTTGTTTGTCCAGCATGGAAGGTCTCCTGTCTCAGGGCTCACCTCCGTCCTGGGCCAATCTGGACATTTGGTCACCTTAAATCTCTAGGAAAAAGCAAATCACTCAATTCAATCTAGTTTTGAAAATAACCAGAGGTTCACTCCAGGGGCTGTAAAAGATTGCTTTATCTTTCTAATTCTTTCTGCTTGCTTGTTTTTCTTACCTCTTATCTGTTTCCTGGTAGTAAATCTCTTGTAAAGAAAATGGACTGTGGTTTGCTCCAGGCTGGGCAGGGAGTGGTAGCTGGGACATGGGACCATATTCTGCAGCTGGCTCAGAACAGAGGAAACCTCTAAGGCTGCAGTGGCTGATGGCAGCTTCAGGCAAAAAAGAAATGCAAGCCAGTGGGAAGGAAGAACAGGGTGTTGAAGGAGCTGGTGTAGGTCCTAAATGGCCTGAGTGTGGGAGAGATTTCCAAGGGGTGCTCAGCCAGCCTCCTAGGTGTGGCTCCAGCATCAATGGCCTTCCACTCCTCCCTCCACATCAGACCTCCCTCCCCATGTGCACTCCGGGGATTAATTCCATGCTTTGCCTGATGTTGAGAAAGAAGCAAGGACCTGGCCCAAAACATTAAAATTTGTCTTTAGCTCATCTTACACTTCATTTCTTTTACTTCCTCCCTCCTCCCCTCTTCTCTCCTCCTCCTTTGGTCCTCTCTCCCCTTCCATCATTTTTATCTTCCTCTCTTTTTAGGGCTTAATTTTGAGCCCCATCAACGCAAAGCCCAAGTGCCACTACTGCCTCCTTGTGTTTCAAAATGGAAGAACTCTGTCCCAGGCTGTCCACACACTTGGGAAGAACCAACGCAAACAGAGCTGTGGATGGAGCTGAAAGGTCACTGATTAAACATGTTGGCAAAAGGACACACGTGCCAACTAAGGCGATGTTCAGATGGGGTGGCCTCTGGGAAGCTATGTTGCTCTGGCTAACTGAGGAATTCCCTTAGAGAGAGCACTTTGATCTTGTTTAGGTGCAATAAGTTTGTGCAAGTCTTTGTCTTCAGCTGGGGTACACACACAGAACAGGACTCAGGTACTCAAAACCATTCCAAAATCCCTTAATGTTCTTAACTACTAAACACCACCATCACATTGTGTGTACATATATGGCAAAGGGAAAGTTTATGAAAAGTATTAATGTGCATTTCTCTTTTTCAGGTTTGAGTGCCAGACTTTGGCCTCATTGGCCCCAAGCATCCATTTGTCTTGGGTCAAGGGAGGAGGTGCATATAGGGACTGGTAGATTCGGCATGTGCAGTGCGAATGCAGGGAGATGAAATAGCACTGGGCCTCTGACTCAATGGAGAATTAAGAGATTTTTCCAGTTCGCCCCACTTCCCTCTCCCCTTTAACACAGAAAGGCCAATCCTGGACAACTCAGCCCATATAGTTCTGCTGGGGAGGGTAGACTTGATATGAGAGCGAGGCTTATTGCCAGATGATGGAAGCTGGAAAGCCTGATTCTTCCAGCCTCAGGGCATTGTGAAGAAGCCTGGACAGGGCAATAGGATCCCAAGAGTATGTTGTGTATACCTAGATTCTTGACTCCTTTGACTTTGATTCAAGTAAGGAGAGAGAAAAGCCAAGGACCAAAGAAGGGCTCTGTCATACCAAGATGCTCATTAGGACCCTGAAAACCTCTGTGCATGAATTCTCAGACTTGTCCATCTCAATCTGGGTGGGCAACTGTGCCAATTAAACAAGAGAAGGAGGCTCTGGAAGGCTGCCTGGGATCCCACATGGCAGGATGCTGAGCTAAGAGCAATGGACCTTGCCCAGGCCTGCCGTGGTAGGGTAGAGGGACATAGAGCTGAGGCTGGGATCAGTCTGTAAGTTCAGAGGACCACCAGGATAGCCGGCTGCAGAAGCACTAGAGGCTCAGGGTCTATAACAGTGAGGGAGGGTTGAGTGAGTTGGCGGGAACAGGGGAGCCAGAGTATACCATCAGAGCAGTGCCCAAATCAGGAAAGATCATTATTTACACTATTTGCAGAATTCAGGCAAGAATACTGGCAGAGCAAGCAGTTCTACAGTCCAAATATCCAGGCATTGTCTACAGGGGAGAAAAAGCTGGGGAAGTTGAAGCTATCCAAGAGTTGAACACCTTTGTCCAAGACATACTGGATGCTTCTTAAAGCATTGTCTACGTTGTCAGATTGGATTTAGCTTTAAACTGGTTTGGGCATTTAGTTAAAAAATTTTAAATCATAAAGATCATGGGAGGGAGGCTGGACAAAATAAAAAATGACATTTCCCCTCTTTGTGGGTTAAAGTTTGCAGTCCTGATACAATACATGCACCCAGGCAAATACATCAAGGACAATGCCTATATCAAGTCTTCGGTTTTCACTCTTCATTGTTTCTTTACTATCTCAATGATTTTCTTTGCTAGAGTCCACCGCTCCCTGAGGCAGTAGGTGTCTGTATGAAAGACAGACATGCGGAAAGGGATCATAGGATTAACAGAAAGATAAGTCAACGAATGCTAGTACCCGGTTGGCATAAAAATTATTTTGAGCTGAAGATAACCGAGAACCAGCAGAAACAGCTCTTTACTACCCCCTCTTAACTGTCTAAAAATAAAGTATACATTTCTCCTTTTGTAAAGGAAACTTGTATTTGTAAAGGTGCTTCCAAACAGGGAAGAGAGTGACTCTCGTGGACAACACACCAAGTGTGAGACCTTTATCAGCATAACAAGACATCCCTCATTTACCATATATTTCTTCCCCTCCACTGCCCTTTGGTAACTTGCCTCCCCCTCCCAGAAGCTCAAACCCCTTTTCCTTTCTTTAGTTTAAGATGATATACAAACCTCAATCATCTGGCTGACTCCTTGAGTATCACATTTCCTCGTGAAACTCCTGTGCATACATATGTAATTAATTTTATTTTTGTTGTTAGTCCAGCTTTTTTCAATATAATTTGTGGGCCCAGCCATGAAAAATGTTTTCCCTCCTCTATGCACCCATCTCACAGTCCTGGCAACCACTAATCTATTTTCTGGCTCTATAGATTGCCCTATTCTGGTCTTTTCATCTAAATGGAATCATTTGATATGTGGCCTTTTGTGTTTGGCCTCTTTCACTGAGCATAATGTTTTTAAGATTCAACCATCTTGTAGCATATATCAGTGCTTCACTCATTCTTATGGCTGAGTAATATTCTGCTGTATGGATGGACCACAGTTTATCCATCCATCCATCGATGGACATTGAACTGTTTTTACTTTGGAGCTATTATGAATAATGCTGCTGTAAATATTTGTGTAGAGTTATTATGTGGACATATGTTTTTATTTTTATTTATTTATTTTATTTTTAATTAAAAAAAAAATTTTATTGATTTCAGAAAGAGGAAGGGAGAGGGAGAGAGAGAGAGAGAAACATCAATGATGAGAGAGTCATTAATCGGCTGCCTCCCGCTCACCCCTCACTGGGGATCGAGCCCGCAACCCGGGCATGTGCCCTGACCAGGTATCGAACCACGACCTCCTGGATCATAGGTCGATGCTCAACCCCTGAGCCACGCTGGCCAGGCTGGACATATGTTTCTAATTATTTTGAGTACATACCTAGGAGTGGAAATGCTAGACCATTTGCATACTCTGTTTAACTTTTTAGGAACCACCAAGTTGTTTTTCAAGAGGCTATTCCATTTTCCATTCCCACATCCTTGTCAGTCCTTGTTTCTGTCCTGCTTTTTGATGAGAGCCATCCTACTGGATGTGAGCACTATCTCATTGTGTCAAATATATCCTCACCTGAGGATATGTTTTCCATTGCTTTTCAGAGATAGTGGAAGGGAGAGGAAGAGGGGCAGAGAGAGAGAGAGAGAAAGAGAGAGAAATGTGAGAAAGACACATCGATTGGTTGCCTTCTGCACGTGCCCTGACTGGGGCAAGGATTGAGCCTGCAACCGAGGTACACGCCCTTGGCCGGAATCAAACCCGAGGCCCTTCAGTTGGAGGCTGATGCTCTAACCACTGAGCAACCAGCTCGGGCTCAAATATGTTTGTGAAGATTTAGAATAACCAGCTAACCTTGCAGGTGGTTTGCGACGGTTCTGTGAGGCTCTTACATCCTTAGCACTGCTCCATCTCCCTTACTTTCTTTTAGTTTAGTAGTTTACTGCCATTGCATGTAAACTACTTTCATGACTCTAAAATAAACACTTCTATTTAGACTTTTTAAGCAAGTGACTAATCATGTGGTTCTCTAATATGGAGTAATTTTAATTGCTTAATATATGGAGCTATTTATCTTTGAAAGCCCAAAATAACATTACCACAGGGCTCTAGTGATTCTCTGGTGGCATGGGGTAATTTTTGTGTCCTGTCACATTCTGTATGACAGATGTGTGTCCAAACCTTACTCTGTTACTAACTTTACTTTTTAATTGAACTTTTACCCTTCATGCGCCGAGGGGCAGGTGAGATTGCCGGTTCTGAGTTAATTACAACTGCCATTATTTTTTATTTGCAGAGCCGGAGCAAGCAGTAAAACAGCAAGTTAAGTCACATTTGCAGTGGGACCATGACTCAATTAGTGGTTTTAAATAATAGGCCACAGTAATTAAGGTCATGACAATCGCAGCAGAAGCATTTTGTGGTAGCCTGGCTTCAGAAAGTCTATTTCGCAGCACATCTCCAGGGAGCCTGGTGACGGGAGACAGAATAAAACAGGTGGAGGTTCTCTCCTTCATGTCTCTTGCAAACTGGACATGAAAATTCTTGAGAATTTCTTGAGTAACTTTTTTACCATCATTTTATCAGCTTCCATTTTAGAAGCCCAAAATTCAACACAGAACTCATAGGTTCAATAAGGTAACCTTTTCAGTTCAGTTGACAATGGCTGTGGAAAGCCAGGCTCCTGAGACCGAAAGCTATACGAAGCATTAGCACGTACCTGGGTACCAGGGTACGCAGGGGGTGATTAATAGCTCTTTCAACTTGACTTTGCAAACCCAAGCCTATAAGACTTCCAGTTCAAGGGTGAATGTGCCCTTCTTAAGGTTAAGAATATTGAGACACAGAATGGTCTTGTGACTTGGGTGTGATTCCTCTGATGGGGGCCCTGGTGAGACATCTGGTCCTCATTTTAGATTTTAGCTGATCATATCACCATCTTTCCAGAACTATAGGTGCAGACTGTATGGGCCATTTCCTCTAGCCTGATATTTTATACTGGCGATAAAAATCTCTGTAGGGTATAAGAAAAAGTTTAATCCAATGGACGAGGCATTATGAAAGTTAGGCTCAAGAAGAGTGACAAGAAAGGAGACCCAGATTAATGCTCTGAGTACTGTTAACATGGGCATCAAACTGTCCTTGAAAGTGAGGTTATGAGAGGAGAGAGGCTAGGTTTGAAGATGGACTGATTGTGTCTGAGGGTGACCCCCTTTCTCCTATACCCCTGTCTCCTCAGTTTTCATCACCCAGAAGCCTAGTCCTTCCTGGCCTCAGGGCAATACTGTCGTTGGTCTGAGCATGCTCGTCTGGGCCATTTGTAGATACTTCCTCTCTAGTTTGCAATGATTCTATTTGGAACCACAAGGTCAATGAAAAGCCTTTGTGTCTCTTCAAAATTCATATGTTGAAATTCTAACCCCCAAAGATGATGGCACTAGGATGTGGGGGCCTTTGGGGTATGTTTAACTCAGGAGGGTGGAGCCCTCACGAATGGGATTAGTGCCTTATAAAAGAGGATCCATGGAGATCCCTAGCCTGTTTCACCATGTGAGGACGCAGGGAGAAGGCACTGGCTACGAACCAGGGAGAGGGCCTTCACCAGAACTCGACCACGCTGGCCCTTGATCTTGGACTTCGCAGCCACAATGGCTTTTTATACCTTCTCCAACTATCACACTTCAGGATCTGTACTTCAAATCCCACTTCATCAAGCCTCCCTTGATCTCTCTCTAATCTCTAGAGCACACACGTGAATTAAGCACTGGGCCATCTTAGTCCATTTGCGCTGCTACAACAAAATACCACAGAGACCGATGGCTTAAATAATGGAAATTTATCGTCTCACCACTCTGGAGGCTCGGAGTCTAAGATCAAGGTGCCTCAGGGTGGTTTCTGGAGAGAGTGCTCTTCCTGGCTTGCGATGGCCACCTTCTCACAGTGTGTCACATGGCCTTTCCCCTGCACTTGCATGTGTGGAGGGGATGGGGGGGGGGGAAGAGAGATGTCTGGTGTTTCTTTTTGTAGGGACACCAGTCCTTTAGGGTTAGGGACTCACCTTTATGACCTCATTTGACCTCAGTTACTTCCTAAAGTTCCTATCTCCAAATATAGCCACATTGGGGATTAGGGTTTCAATGTATGGGTTTTGGGGGTAACAGTTCATAACAACAAATCATTCAATTCTAAGGTCAACCAGTGCTATTGTCTCCGACCCAGTGTTATTTGTTCTAGTTTTCTAATCCTTTCTTGTTGGTCTTACCCATTACTCTGTAGCCCCAAATGCCAAGAAGGGAATCTGTGGGTCTGACCTTGGTGACCCTTTGTGTTTTGTGGTAACACAAAACAATGAGAGTTTCTCTTCCATCCCTCCTTTTATTGAACACAGGGCTTAAAGTTTAATTTTTAAAAAGGCCTCTAAATTATTCTGATTGGTCATTTTTATCATACATGTTTTGAGCATATACCCCTTGTTAGATGGTCCAGGTACAGAAACCAGGGTACAGGGACTCACCAGGGCAGGAAGCCCCAGACGTGGATGCATAGCAAGGGGAGAGACTGGGAAAACAAAAGCCTCGTCCCAGGGTAACCTGACCTCCCCCAGCATATCACCAGTCATGCAGTTTCAGACCCCTAAGCGGTTCCTCCCTAAAGATAACATCTAGGCCTCAGTTGTATTTCAGCTTCAGGCCCAGAAAAGCAGCAAAACTAGACAAGCAGCGCCATGGCTGCCTTAGGATCAGCTGCTTTGACTAATGACCCCCTCCTGCCCTGGCACCAACCAATCAGTGGAGACCACGATCCCCAAAGAGCACCCCTGGAAAGCTGATGAGTATTCCATTAATCTTAGGGGAGGCACACTTCCCTGAGGCCTCCCCTAAGATTCCCACGGGCAAGAGAGAGATAAATATGCTCAGGACAGAGGACCCAGGGCACGCTCCCCACTAGGGGAGCCACCAGCGCCATCTCCATCCTTCTGAGGGGACCCCATGAGACTTAACAACCAGAGTAGCAATGGCAGTGACAGCTCTGTCCAGTCTTACCCCCCGAACCTGTCTCCAAGGTCCCTTTTTCTCTGACTTCTCATGGAGCCAGAGCAGCCCAGACAGGCTTTCCTGCTGCTTCTCCAATGCTCGTCCTTCCTTCACTGTCCCAAGTATATTTTGCTGCCATCATGGGCCTAATACCCTTTGGCTCAGTGCTGTGTAGCCCTACCCTTTGGATATCCCCATCCCCTTTTAATAAAATTAATTTTTCTTTATTTACCATCAGATGGCTATTAAGCCTGCCTGCACACCACCAACCTTAACCTTTCACCCCTGATGTTTATTTATTCACTTATTTATAAGTTACATACATATTATATTGTAAAAAATATATATAAAATTTAAAATAAATAAAATATTTTAAGTTAAAAAATAAAGAAAAATAATTTGATGCAAATTTACATAATTGCTTCTTACAGTTTACTCTGGAGACCACTGCCAGAGAGTCAGGTTGTGAGAGAAATAAAAGCAATGAATTTGGAACCACTAATTTTAATATATATATTTTAATATATCTTTATTGATTTCAGAGAGAAGAAGGGAGAGAGAGAGAGAGAAACATCAATGATGAGAGAGTCATTGATCGGCTGCCTCCTGCACGCCCCTGACCGGGGATCGAGCTTGCAACCCGGGCATGTGCCTTGACCAGGAATCTAAACGTGATTTCCTGTTTCCTAGGTCAATGCTCAACCACTGAGCCACACCTAAAATTAGTGGCAGAGCCACTAATTTTTAGATCCCGGTCTTCCACTTATCCACTGTATTATCTCCTCTGAGTTACTGAGTTTCAGCAAAATAGAAGACCCAGGAATCCCAATATAGCTCCAACAGGCTAAGATTCCTGCCCCATGAATATACAAAGAATAGTGTGTCTTCCATTGGAGGGAAGCAAGAAGCAGAGAAGGAAGAGTTGGGAGTTACATACAATAAGGGGAGGACCAGGGTTTTTTTTATCTTTAAAGAGCCTTACTTAGCATTCAATGCCAAAGCTTGCCCTTTAGTTATGAAAATTTCAGAGTAGCTCCTTGTTGTCACTGGCATTAAGGACTGTTAGGAAAAGAAAGTTAAATTTTATTTACGTGCAAATGAATCCAGACTCCAGTGGATTGAGGATGTGAACCCAGCTTGTGGTCTAGTCACTTACATGTGAATTAAAACACCCTCCCTGGGGTAAAAGGGTTTCACCTCTGAGGAGCCCTGGGAGGAAGAAAGGAAAAAAGCCTGGGCCTCCTGAGAGAAGCATCTATTATTATGCTAATGTTACCGAGCAGGTGTGAGCATTTTAGTTCTCTATGGCTTCCCTTTTGTCATTATTTTGCATGCTTGTGGCTGCATCACAGGGGAAGACCCAGGTAGGTTCTTACTTTGGACTTTTTAAGAATAATTTCTCAAAAAAGGATAAAATTACAAATCTCATACAGGTATAAAAATGAACACATGCTAAAGATTTTATTTAACTCACAGTGATGAGGTGTTATAACCAGTTCAATGGAAATGTAAAAAAAAAAAACAAGCACCAATCTATAGAGTGCAGGAATGTTGAAATTAATGTGCAAAAGCACCCAACCAAGCTTTTACATTAAGAGAGGAAAGTCAATGGAACCTCTAGGGATAGGACAGAATTTGCATGTCTATAGCTAAGAATTATTTTACATTGCTATCCCTCATTATACAATCCACAGGGTTGTAAAATAGCTCCCATGCAATTCTGTATCCTGTAACTCAGAGAGAAGTTCTGTAAAGTCTAGACAAAGCAGAGTTGTCTATGGAAGCACCAATATGTCCCCATTGCTTAACTCTGGGGGGTCAGTGTGAATGGTGCTGACTGGGATTGTGCAGCACAGGGACTTTGGGGCTTATTTCATACACCCAGTTCCTCCTGTCCTATCCTTGGTGTTATTTGCTCCCAAGTAAAGCACCCACACAAAAAGATGTCCCCCAAATTCCTCACATCAACCCAACTCAAAAAGAGTCTGGAGGCTTTGGCCAGGTAAATGATAAAGATTTAGCCCTGGCTGGCTAGCTCAGTTGGTTAGAGCATCATCCCAATACGCCAAGGTTGTGGGTTTGATCCTTGGTCAGGGCACATGCAAGAATCAACTGTTAGACATGAGCAGAAGCCAGGTACAGAAAACTTGGGTACCGAAACTCACCAGGGCTGAAAGCCCTGAATGCCTAGCAAGGGGCAAAACTGGAAAAACAAGAACTTTGTCCCCAGGGTAACCTATCCTCCCTGAGCATATCACTGGTCATGTGGTTTAGACCCTCTGAGTGTTTCCTCCCAAAACATAACATCTAGGCCTCAGTTGTATTTCAGCTCCAGGCCCAGAAAAGCAGCAAAATCAGACAAGTGGTTCAGTGACTGCCTCAGCTGTATTGACTAGTGACCCCCTGGCATTGACCAATCAAGGGGGTACACGACCCTGAGAGAGCCCACCTGGAAAGCTGATGAGTAGTCTATTGAGGAACTCTCTTGAGACCTCCCCTAAGATTTCCACCAGCAAGATAGAGGTAAATATGCTCAGGACAAAGACCCAGTGTGCGTTCCCCACCACGGGGAGCTACCAGCACCATCTCCATCCCCATTCGTCCTCTGAGGGGACCCTAGGACACTTGCAACCAGGTGAGCAATGGGCAGCAGTGACTGGACCCAGGCTGACCCCCTGAACCTGTCTCCAAGGCCCCGTCTCTCTCTGACTTCTCAGGGATCCCGGGCAGCCCAGCCAGCCTCTCCTGCTGCTTCTGTGCTCTTCCTTGTTTCACTGTCCCAAGTATATTTTGCTGCCAACATGGACCCAATACCCTTTGGCTCAGTGCTGCGTAGCCCTTTCCTTTGGATACGACCCACTCCCGTCCCCTTTTCCTTAAATAAATTCAATTTTTCTCTATTCACCGCCTGAGATGACTATTTAGCCTGCCCATACACCGTAGACCTTAACCTTTCAACAACAAATCCATTTCTCTCTCTCTCTCTCCCCCCCCTCTTTTTTTCTCTCTCTAAAAAAAATCAATAAACATATCTTTAGGTGAGACTTAAAAAAAATTGCTCTAAGAAAAGAGATTCCAATCAACAAGTTGCTTTTCTAGGAAAAATTGTTAATATTTCCCTCCTCCTTTATTTCAGCATTGATGTTTTCACTGTAGATTCAATTCATGCCACAAGGGGCAGGACATGCTTTGATTCTGTCTAATGCAAGTCCTGTTGGGAACAGAAAATAAAATTGGGTACTAAAAAGGTGTCAATACCTTAATAAATGAGAAATAAATAAGTTCTTCTGGTGCAGGTACCATGTGTTATTCATCTTAATGCCACTGAAATGACAAGTCCAGTCACTTGTACACGGAAGATGATTAATAAAGGTTTAGCGAGCTGAATTATTGACAACAGGGGGGTTTTGTGATTAGAAATGTGCTCTTAGTCTTTTCAGACAACTGTCAAGGACAACCATGAGTCTTTCTTGGAAATGTGTGTTCATTTGTATTTTTAACTGTATTCTTGAAGGTTTGTACATGTTTATTTACTTGATATGACATAACATCCAAGGATATACCTCATTTATCTTCTGCTTTATTTAAATTAGACTTAAGGCAAGCTTATTCCATTATTAAAAAATAACTTACATATTCAGAAAAGAGACTTAGATACTGGAGTGGGGGAGGGTTAGTTCAAACCAGGTAGACTTCTAAGATCTTAGTGTGTACTGAGGACTGTAAACACTTGGCATTAGCAAGTTTTGGAGTAAGTTTATAGCCCTGTCTTGAAGCAATGGAACTGGCAGGTCAGGGATTAGTTGTTTCTGTGTGTCCTATCTAGTTTTTTCTCCCATTACAGTTATGGCCAGTAAACAACGGTGCTTCCTACAAACCTGGAAACAAGATTGCGACCTGGAAACAGCATTGCGATGGTCATACCAGTGAAGGGTGGAGCAACATAAGGTGGGGTGATGCAGACTCAAGGAGGGTGGTCACGTCTCCACTCAGGACTGATTTTCATTTCTTTTAAGGGAGAAAATAGATGTAAAGATTTCTCAGACAAATATGGTTTCCTGGAAGTACAAGTAACTGCTCCCACTGGTGTGCTCTGGAAATGCAGTGAGATTTGCTGGGATATATCATGAGCTGACATTACATTTCCAGACTGGAGCGTTGGCCTTTATCCGAGCCTCCGAGGACAAGGCGGCTGAGGTTGAACAGACTGCAAAAGAGCTGACTGCAGAGACTCTCACTTTTGCATAGAAATTCTAGGTCCTTTACTAACATGAAATGCCTGTGTGCATTCAAATTCCACGTTAGACATTTGCTGGCTGTTAGATATATAGGCTAGTAAGGTTGGAGGGATGAAAAACACAGGTTAATTTCTTTCTTTACAGTTTCTAAGTTAATTTGAGCCATAGAAGATGATGCAGTTTACTTTGAAGATCATTCCTTGTGACTCTATTCTCTGTCTTTTTAAAAAAAATATATTTAGTTGATTTTAGAGAAAGGAAGAGAGAGGGCGATAGAAACATCAATGATGAGAAAGAATCATCCATCGACTGCCTCTGGCACGCTCCCTACTGAGGATCAAGCCCCAAACCCCGGCATGTGCCCTGACCAGGAATTGAACCGTGACCTCCTGGTTCATGGGTTGATGCTCAACCACTGAGCCACACTGGCTGGGCTCTATTCTCTGTCTTGATTTTATGCACTTAAATGCATGTACAGTTACCAAAAATGAATCCCGAGTGTGTAGCTCTCTGTTTTCCTTTTTCTCAGACTTTTCTATTCAGAGAAAAATGGGAAAGGCTCAGAGAACCCTATTGTGGAGGTAGCGGTGGGAAGGTCAGGTCTCCAGTGGAAGGGAGTGTGCAGAGAAAGGGATCCTGAAATACTGAGGGCTGGCAGAAGGTGGGGGTGGACTGCAAAGGGGTGGGCCAGCATGATCAGGGGGGAGGTTAAACCCAAGGTGTGAGGCCAGGCTACTTGGGTTTTCATCCCAAGGATTCTTGATCCTGAATACTGCAAGGGGAGGACATGCTTCTTTAAGCTTTCCCTTTAGGATTTGGGGGTAAATATCCAAAATCTCCATCATATTTATCTCTGCACTTGCAACCTATCCTTTGGATTTGCCTGTAGACAAGGTAGGTAACTTGACCATGGCCAAGGTCAGTTTAAGTATTTCTTTTTTTTTTTTTTTAATGTGTTTTTATTGATTTCAGAGACAGGAAGAGAGAGGGAGAGAGAGAGGAATATTGATGGTGAGAGAGAGTCATTGACTGGCTGCCTCCTGCACACCACCTACTTGGGGATCGAGCCTGCAACCCAGGCATGTGCCATGACAAGGAATCGAACTGTGACCTCCTGGTTCACAGGTCAACACTCATCCACTGAGCCATGCCAGCTGGGCTGTTTAAGTATTTCTGAGAGTAGAAGGAAAGAGAATCCCATTTAATGCAGGAGGCATGTGTGAAAGGTTGTACTTGAAGCAGGAGGCAATTCCCAAGAGAAGCCAAGCCCATTTAGACCTTTGTGCATCTCTTTTATTTTTTAAAAAATATATATTGATTTCAGAGAGAGGAAGGGAGAGAGACAGATAAAAATATCAATGATATTTGACCAGGGATCAAGCCCACAACCTGGGCATGTGCCCTGACCAGGAATCAAACTGTGATCTCCTGGATCCTAGGTCGATACTCAACCGCTGAGCCACGCTTGATTGGGCCTTTGTGCATCTCTTGATTTCCCGACACTCCTGAAAGCTCTTTTAGGAAGGTAGAGGTAATTACTGAGCTAATTCAGAATCATTAGAGAAAATATAATAATAGTAATGATAATAATAATAATAATAATAGCAGCTAACATTTAATTCGTGCTAATCTGGGCCGGGCACTGATCTAAGATTTTAACTCTTGCCTCCTACACAAACTTATAAATCCAGATGGTGTGACTAAAACCAAAATGCTAGGTAGTTGAGTAGCTGTTTCCTTCAATTTGTTTTATCTGGAAATGTGAGAGAATCCTTTTCCAAACACCTGAAAACTTACAGCTTTCTTAGAAGAAGTCCTGGCCAGGTCCGGATGGCACTCCTCCTTGTGAACGTTACAGAATATGGCACTTAGCACATTAACCGGTGCAGCGCACCTGCCAAAGTGTCGCTAGAGTGCAGGACGTTTACCAGCAAGCCCTTAATTACTAATCGCTTCCCTCTGGGTTCACAGAGCCCTGAAGGCAACTGGCTCTGCCTCTTGCGCTTATCTTGCTGATTCTCTGCCAAGTGGGACACAAGGATTCTTTCCTCTTGAGTAGAAAATGATGAGGGGGGGGGGGACCAGAAAGGGAGAAGAGAAGCCTCCATGTGGGCAAGAGTGAGAACATCAGAAATTTTTGGCATTTAAGTGAAGTGAGCACAGTGGAGTGATCACATGTGAGGAGAGCTGGAGCTGCATGCAGGATGCTTTTGGGGCCCCCGAGTATGAGGTTGATTTCTGTATGTTTCTTACTGCGCCTGTAAAAAGTGACTGCAAGCTTAGTGGCTTAAAACAACACACATTTAATGGGGAAAAAAAATCAAGTCAAATAAAGGGAAAACAAATAAATGAGACGTGGTGGGAATGTGACAGGCTAAGGGTTCAGGAATTATCTAAATGAAGTCTAGCTTGAGTTCGCGCTAGTGCCGGCAAGGAAATGAGGGCGCAGGTTTTGAGCAGCTGTTAGCAGGTCTGCATGGCTCTTCTTTGTTTGCCTAACTCTAAGGACCGCTGATGGAACATTGTGTCAGAATATTTTAAGGTGCCGTTTTCCTGAAAATTGCATTTTGCGCCTACAGATGGATCCAGTTTCTGAAGAAGCAGAGCGGAATGACAGACTATCAAACGTTAGAACCTGCAGGCCCGCTGCGTGTTTGAAAACCTAACACCCACTGGGTCAGTTGCCACAGTCATCATGACACGGAGGCTGCAGACTTTTAGAAGGATATTTTATTTCAACATCAAACATTGTTGAATTTGAATTTCAAAATGAAAATGAATGGAGAAAAGAAAAATGGTTCTGATTCAAAACATATGAGAACAGCAATATTGTGAATCTCCGTTTCTCTATGTATGTAATGACTCAGGAAGACAGTGCCATGAAAAAAACACCACGACACTTATTCTTTTACACTCCTTGAGGTCATAAGTCTGAGCTGAGTCCTGTGGAACTAAAATCAAGATGTTGACAGGGCTGCTTCCTTCCAGAGGCCCCGGGAGGGACTTTGCTCTCTGCCCCTTCCTTCTCGATGCTGCAATCACTGCCGCCTCCATTGCCATCCTCACCTCACCTTCCTCCTCTTCTGTGGTCAAATCTCCCTCTTGTAAGGACAAGAGGACACGTCATAGTCAGTGCCATGTGGATAAGCCAGATAATCTCCCCACGTCAAGATCCTTAATTTAATCACATCTGCAAAGACTCTTTGCCATAGAAGGTCACATTTACAGGGATTAGGGATTAGGATCTGGACATCTTTGGGGGTCAGGATTCAGCCCGGCATTGTTTGGTTAACCCCAGACAGCTGACAAATCATCATGTACAGTTGCTTTAAGATTGGAGGGTCTAGCCCTAGCCAGTTTGGCTCAGTGGTTAGAGCATCGGCCTGTGGACTGAAGGGTCTTGGGTTCGATGCGGGTCAAGGGCACGTATCTCGGTTGCGGGCTTGATCCCTGGCCCCGACGTGTCTCTCTCACATCGATGTTTCTCTCTCTCTGTCTCTCCCCCTCCCTTCCATTCTCTCTAAAAAATCAATGGAAAAAATATTGTTGGTGAAGATTAACAGCAATAACATAAGGCTTGGAGGGTCTAGCCTTGGCTCAGCCAGTTGAACGCTGTCCCATGCACCCAGAGGTCACCAGTTTGATTCCCATTCCGGGTTTTGGGCTCGATCCCCAGTAGGAGGCATGCAGGAGGCAGCCAATGGATGGTTCTCCCTCACTGATGTTTCTCGTTCCCTCTCCCTTCCTCTCTCTCTGAAATCAATTTTAAAAAATTTAAGAAAAAGATTGCAGGGTCTAGAGATCTTGGAAAAGAGTGGTGGTAATATGCCCCTTCCCTCTAGGGGAAATCTGATCAATGCTGAGGTCAGCTCCTGAGCCTTTTCCTAGACTGATTTAACTCTATCTCTGAAGTTACTTGGGCCAACAGCAACGGTCTTTAACTATGGTGTAAACAGTGTACATATGAAGTGTAAATATGTTTCCAAAGTACTGTTGGGGAGGAAAAACTTTTCCTCTACCCTCTTAGTTTTAGTGCTCCAGGGCCTACAAATTAATCTAACAAAAGAGATTAGCAAGAGAGAGAGAGAAAAAAAGGTTTAATTATATATGTGTGCCTGGGAGTTCACAGAGAAATGTGGCTCAAGGAGAAGTTAGAATATGGGACTCACATACTATCTTAGCAAGGAATAGGGGTGGGGAAGGGCAGGGGAGCACTTTTGGAAGAACAAATGACTTATTGGGTGTGGGGGGGTAGGGGTGGGGGGAAATAAAGAGCATTTATGGAAAAACAATGACTTATTGCAAAAATAAATGAGCCCTTAAGAGAATATATGGGAGCTAGGATTGTTTGGGGACAATGTCTTTCAAAAAAATATATATATAGATATATATATCTATTGATTTCAGAGAGAGAAAGGGAGAGGGAGAGAGAGAGAGAAAAACATCAATGATGAGAGAGTCATTGATTGGCTGCCTCCTGCACGCCCCCTGCAACCTGGGCATGTGCCCTGACCAGGAATCGAATCTTGATCTCCTGGATCATAGGTCGATGCTCAACTTCTGAGTCACGCCCGGCTGGGCAAGAATGTCTCTTTGGGTGTGGTGCCAACTTCTTTCTGAGATTACAGTTGCTCTGGGGAGGAGATTTATGACCATTGTTTTCTTTTGGGAGGCTCTGCTTTTAGGCAGGTGAGGGACTTCAGGAATTCAGACACCTTCAGCTCAAAATAATTTTTACATCACAACAGCTCATTCTTGAGCCCTTTAGTACCTGTAGGTGTGCAGGGTTCGACCCAGCTCAGAGCTCCTTACTTTTGAGTTTTCCGCATATGCCATGGATGTGTTCCCTGTTAAAGGCAAAAACTTAAGTTACATGGAGAAAGTAAGGACACACTTTGGGGCCAATGTATCAGTAGGGCTGTCCTTTCAGAATAACAAATTAGGTTGCATAGGGGGAAAACCAGGGCAGAGGATAGGCTTTCCAGGGACTGAATCTGTAATCCACCCTCTAATGCTAGAGGGAGGCCCTTTGTGGAGAGAATCTGTACCATGCCCATGGGTACTGGCCCTGGCTTCCTTGCCTGGATTCAGTTGCTGTCTAAATGCTCAGGCTTGAGTGAGCCCACCAGTGTGTCCTACTTTACTTCTCCCTGGCCTGGGGCTTGCGTCACCTCCTAAGCCTCCCTGCTTGGGTTTAAACACCTGATCAGCTCTTTTTGTATCCTCTATAAGAATTTGGGGGTTAAATTGCTCTACTGTTTAAAAGTGGGTACCCTTACTTACATAGTTCTCATGTGTAAAGCTTACTATTGTAATTTAATAATCTTGGGAAAATCGCCTCAAAATCTTTGGGAATATCAGAGCAGTGAGTCACCAGAAGCCTTTCAGGAAAAGGGAGGTGGCCGGGTCCCTGGGCTCATCACTCTCTGGCACGTTTGTTATCTCTCCCCTGCAGATGAGCCAGAGCGTCCTTCAGACAGGAAATAGGATGCTGGTGGGTGGCCCCCAAGACTGCAGAGACTTTGAAGCAGGACTATGACAGAGCAACGTGGGAGGGATCCAGGCAAGGGAGCTCTGTGGTCACAGCGGCATCAGAAGCGAAGGCTAGGTCATGCCGCTGGCCTACCCCACACTTCTCCCAGCCACATGCTAAACGGCAGGCTGCTCTTGTTGCCTTTTACTTTCTGTTCATCTCTTGAAAACTGACTTTCATTACCATCAGCTCTTATTTTTAAAAAACTTTTTCTTTTATTATTGATTTTCAGAGAGAGAGGAAGGGAGAGGAATAGAGAGAAACACCATGGCTCCTCTGCCCCTTGAATGCCCCCTACTGTGGATCAAACCCAGGCATGTGCCCTGACCTGGAATCGAACCATGACCTCCTGGTTCTTAGGTCAATGCTCAACCACTGAGCAACATCATCTAGGCTCACCCATCAGCTCTTAAAAACCACCCTCTCTCAGTCCCAGCCTCCTCAAAAGCATGTATGCCGATCACTTTCCCCTTCTTAGAGACTGCTAATTGTTATTGGTTGAACTGTGCCCCCCAAAATATAAGTGAACTCCTAACCCCCAACCTGTGAATTCGACCTTATGTAGAAATCAGGTCATTGTAGAAATAATCAAATTAAGCTGAGATCATTAGGTTGGGTCTTAATCCAATATAACTGATGTCCTTATAAGAAAAGAGAGAGAAAGGGGGGAGGTAAGGGGAGGTAAAAGAGGGTAAAGGGGGCATGGAAGGAGACTTGTCTCAGGGTGGTGAGCACACAATACAGTATACAGGTGATGTGTTATAGAATTGTACACCTGAAATTTTATAAACCAATGTCATCCTAATAAATTCAATACATAAAAAAAGAAGAGAGAGACACACACAGGGAGAAGATGGCCAAGTGATGATGTGGGCAGAGGTTGGGATGATGTATCTACAATCAAGGATTGCCAGCAACCACCAGACAAGGAAGGATTCTCTCGGATAGGCCTCAGAGGAAGCATGGCCCTGCCAGCGCTTGGATTTTGGACTTAGAGCCCCTAGAACTCTGAAACAATAAATCTCTGTTGTTTCCAGTCACCTGGTTTATGGCATTTTGATATGGCAGCCCTAGGAAATCAATACACTAATGTTAAACACACTGTAATCCTGCAGGGTCCGGGCTCTCTGTCCCCTCTCTAGCAATTTCTCTCTGACTCTCGTTCCTCCCATGGGTCTCTGATGCTAAGCGCTGACCAAGATTTTGTACTTCAGTTTCGGGTCTCTGTTTATACAGTCAGTCCTCTCACTCATTCCAATATCAGTGGAATGAAATTCAAATAACTTCTCCTGAGCGTGTGTGACATTTTTATTTTCTGTAGAATATATTTGGCCTGGATGTCCTCCCACCGTCTTGAATTAATTCTGCTTCAAACTGAGCTAGTTTCTGATGACCCCGTGCCTAGTCCAGCCCCCTCCTCAGTCACCTGGCTTCCTCGTCTGCCCCTAGAGGGACCCTGCCATCTAACCATCCACACCTGAAACCTTGTGTCGTCTTGCTTCGAGTTTTTCGTCTCCTTGCTCATCCTGAACTGGCTGCCAGGTTCTACTGGTTCTCCTTCTTGTCTCACATCCTTTCTAATTCCTGTCCCCAGTGTGGCCACTCACCTGGCCCGCAGCCCGTATTCACTGTCCAGTCTCATCACTCACGCTTCTTCCTTGCGCACCTCGAGCTGGGCTTCAGCAAATGCTATAACCTTGTCTTAGGGGTGCCAAGGGGACTTTCCAGCCTCTTGTTCAGAAAGCCACCTGTCCCCAAGGACCAGGGACGAGGTAGAGGCTGCAGCCTGCAAAGCATCAAAAACCATGAGGGCTCAAGGGGTGAAAAATGAAAGCCAAGGATGGGAGGGCACTGCTGGCTCTGATTGCTATTTCCAGCTAGGTCTGGGCCCTTGGATTTGGTCTAATCCACGGACTCTGACCCCCATTTCATCCATTGCTTCCATGGTATCCCTACCACTCCCTATCTTTACCTGCACTTCCTACCCTGAGTATTGGGGACATTTTTTAAAAAAACTCTGCCAACAAAAAGACCCCTTTATACCAATATAGAGGATCCAAACAGAACACGGCTCATTCTTGAGTGTGAGTATCAGGCAATCTGTGAGAGATGACTAAGTCTGCATGGAATTTCACACAAACTTATACAATAAAGTCAATGAAGAAACATCTAAAACTTCTTTTCTCCCCCCCAGACACAGATGAATGGACCTGTGTTAGTCTCTTGGACTCCTCCGGAGAGACTCCTCAGTTAATTTCAGAGGTATGTGTTTGCAGTTCCAAGGGTCAGAAGGCTTGTGACCTTGCATTGTACAATCAAAAGGTCAGGCCTATTATTGGAACTATTATGTTTTCAAGGAGACACCCCAAGGAGAGGGCTGGGGAGGCAGCCGCCTATTTCCATTTTACTAAACAAAGAAAAGTTCGTCATTTGCCCTTGCAGCATGAATTCTTGTCTCTTCGGTACACTCTGTTCAGCAGAGCCGCAACGTCCTCTAACAAGCAGACCTAGGGCTCGACTCAGCCCACATGGGGGAGAATGCTTAAAGCTCAGCAAGGGCACCCATTCTGTCTTAGGGGTAACCTAGATGGCAGAGTTGCCCTAGAGCTGGCTGTGTATTAGAACCATCTTGGAAGTTTAAAAAAAAAAGAAATGCCTTGGCCCTTCCCCCAGATATATGGATTAGTTTGTTTTGAGTGGGTTGAAGACATTTTTTTAAAAGTTCCCCAGAGAATCCAAATTTGCAGCCAGGTTGAGACCTGGGCTCTACCTAAAGGATTGTTGCCAGAACCTGAGAAGTGCTTCCTGGTCTCCCTGTTGAATGAACTCTTTCCTTGGTTCAAATAAAAATTCTTCCTCTAGCAAAGTCCAGCAGAGGCCTCTATTAAAATTCAGACCTGTGGTTGATTTGAGGGTCACCTCATGGACGCCAAGCTGGTAGTCTCTGGCCAATTCTTAAAGCCTCTTCAGGGCTGTTAACAGGCTGTTCCTATCATGAATGAAGTTTTTGATGCCCTGAATTCATTTTGAGAGTGTGTGGGGATTTCCTCCCTAAAGACAATCTGGGGCTGCAGAACTACCACAGCTCAGAAATTTATTTTATTTCCTTTAGTTCCATAGAGGAAGGAAAACTTTTATTTCCCTCCTATCTGTTGAAATAAATTTCTAGGCCCAAGACGAAGCCACCCTTGCCTGGGGTGCCACGTCAGCAAAGTGAAATTTAGGTAAGTGCTCTGATGGACCAGAAATGCAGTATATTCAGTCAGCCTATTCAACTGGACTTCCTGTCCACCTTACTCAGCTGCCCTGATCCAAATAAGACCACTAGGCAACCAACCAGCTGAAAAAAATCCAAATATCTTCCACATTGACCCTATAAAAACCCTTTGTCTGCTAGCAACTTGCAGCTCCTTGCTCCTGTAGCCTTGAGTTTCCTGACTTACAGGTCAAAAACCTTGCAATGAACTCATCTTTCTGCTTTATTTTACTCAGTGTGCAGAGTTGTTTTTAATTTTTTAAATTTTTATTGAATTTATTGGAATAACTGGTTAATAAAATTATATAGGTTTCAAGTGTACATTCTATATTGTATTGTGTGTTCATCCCCAAGGGGAAGTCTCCTTCAGTCACCATTTATCCCCCTTTTACCTCCTTCTACCTGCCCCAGCCCCCCTTTCCCTCTGGAAAGTTTTTTTTTTCTTAATCCCTTCACCTTATTGCCCAGTCCCCAACCCCTCTTACCTCTGATAGCTGAGTTTGGGTTTTGACATACCCTTGTAGGTTCTCACCTGGGGCTTTGTAACAAAAGACAGATTAACGAGAAAAATAAGCGAAAGTTTATCAACATGGGCAATAGGCAAGCAACACATGGGACTACCACAGATGAGAGGCTCAAAGGGTGTTTCGAACTTGTGTTTGTCAATGTAAGAACGTCCAAACTTGTAGAGAATTTTTGTGAGTTTATTTGAGCCAAGCAGAGGACACACCTGGAAACAAGATCTCAACAGACTGAGAAAACTGGCTCTCAGAATGACAGTTTGCAGTTTCTTTTATGCGTTTGGAATTAAGGAGAGAACATAAGGAAGATTAAATGGAAGTGGGAGAAAGCAAGGTGGGGATTGGATTACAGGATAGTTAACAAGATTATGTGCTCTTTTGAGGGTGGTTACACCTCAGAGGGGTCTGAACAAGAGGATTACTCTGTCATTTCAAGGGTGTGTTAACCTAGGAGCACAAGAACAATGCATGGGGCTTGTTTAAAGCAAAAGTAAACCTTTTACTAAAAAGTTATATGCTATGACTAACCACCATGACCTGCCCAGTTAAAAATTTATGATCAGATCACCCTTGAGGGTATTTTCCCTCACTGGACTTGTCATTTTTATTACAGAACCCATTTTTTGTCCAAAGGTTAAAGTATCAGAAAAAAAAAAAAAATAGGGGGCTTGGGGGCTCCTGGGTAGAGGAGACAAGTTCTGGAAAATGGCCAGGAGAGGATGGTAAACAGATCAGTTTTGTTATACAGGTTTAAGTCAGTACCTTCTCTACTGATGAGTCTTTTGTGACTAAGAGTAATCCTCTTCCTGATACAAAGACAGAGATACTTTTACAAATGGAGATTTTTTTTTTTTAAACTGAGATTTAAAAAAAATAAATGTGAATTTTTTTTTTTTTTTTTTTTTTTGCAAAAGGGAAACGTATGTTCTGTCTTCAGAGCTTCTCTTATGACTGCTGATTCTTAAATAATTGACTCAAAATAATCCTGCCAGAGAGGCATATTTTGGGGTGGCATCTACTATAATTTAGTTACTTCTTTTGTGCATTGGAATGAATTGACTGGTTCCACCAGATGTCTTTTAACATTTGGTTCTGTTAGCATTGTTACTAACTAGTTAACTAGTTATGAATATTAATAATAGGAAGAGAGCAAAAGGTAGGCCAGACATTATAAGCATGGTCATCTGGGCAGCTTTACCAGGAAGCTACAGCTTCAAGCTCCCCAGGGAACAACCGATCCATTCTCTGTAGATCACTAGGGGAAGGGATCAAACAAAGGGGTAGATGGGCACATGCACAGTGAAGTTGGGGTGATGTAGGGAAAATTCTAGACTGTCAATCTAGCCTGGGAAAAAGATCATTGGCTAGGGGGTGATCAGAAGCACTCTAAATCTTGAATAGTTAATTGGTTAGTTTAAAGAAACTCCTGGTTAAAATCCCCAGACAGAGTTCCCTCTCTCTCATGTGCTGGTTTGCTCTTGTTCTCTTGCTTGCTCTGTGACCCGCACTTGCCCATGTGTTGACCTGTTCTCTCTCCATAGCCGTGTGGCCTTAAACAGCCACATGGGTCATGGCCGTGTGAACCCCACACGCAATGGATTGACTGCAGCTGGGAACACAAGTTAAGCTAGCCAGATGCTTTAATATGGAGCAGAGACTATGAACAGTGGCTTTTATTCTGACCCTGCTGAAGACAAGATTGGACTTCTTCCATGGCTAGACGAGCGGAGATTAAGGGAACCCCCTTAATTTAACATCATCAATAAAGCTTCCCACAAAACCCCATCTTCTCGTGGGGACTCAAGAAATTCTTTTCCTCATGGTACTCTAAGAACTCCCTTCCACTGATAACAATTCGAGGGCCCCAGCCAATGCACCTAAGATGGGTAGAAAGAAAAATAATATTTTGGGGGCCCCAGCCAATGAACCTAAGATGGGTAGAAAGAAAAATAATATTTTTTGTCTCCCCTGCAAAGCCTCTTGGTTCCCCAATCTCTCCGTCTCTCCCCTTCTGTCTCGCACACCAGACTGCCAACAAGTGAACCGGAAGGTGAGGAGCAGCTGTGATTTTCCAGTTAAAAAGTTGCTCAGCGTGAGAAAGGGATATGAGGAGGCAGGGAGGGAATCGCTCCCATCAGGAAGCACGGAGCTCTCTCACCCAGACTTCCTGGGAAATGAAGGAGAAATAATAGGCAGCTTGCATTTGCTGCCACCAGCCTGGGTGGCATTTCTTGAAGTGAAGAGCTCATAAGCCCTCCTGGGGCAGGAGCGGGTCTGGCGAGTGGAGCAATTGGGTGGCCTCTCTGCTCTTTGGGGGAAACATGGGAAAGCTGAAGAAATAAAATCAAGACCTCAGGCCCTTTCCAGAGTTCCTTTTTCATGACTCTGGGAATACACACTCAGTTGCTGATTTAAAAATCTGATTATGTGACATTAAAAATGTCACAATTATCTTCCTTTGATTGTGGCTTCACTTGGGGTGACTCATATCAGCTGGTGACAGAGTTGACAGGAAGGCTCTCTATCCTTGTTTTTGAAATAAAAATGGGTGTAATCTAAATGTACCACCTGCTCATTTCTTAGGGGAGTCTAATGGATTATTTTTTAAATGTAAACTGGATATGTTGGCAATAAGAACCACCCATTTAGCTGTGTTCTTTGCTAAGGCAAGTAAATGCCATATTGCCATTGCTTTCTTTGTTTTTGTCAGAATGTTTCAGATTTAGAGTTCTCACCTGAGGTGAAGAGGGATGTGTGCACAGGTACATTTGGCAAAATTGTTTTGCAAATGTAGACAGAGGGCTTCTGAACACAGGAAGGCTTCTTATGTCTTCAGTTTGTTATGAGCTGGGAAGACTATTTACTAGCCTAGGCATAACTTCCATTTTCCAATAAAAACACAAACAGGCAAACAAATAAACACATTTTAAAAAAAAGTTAAAAACAATAAGAAGGCCAAAAGCAATCTAATTTCCCTAATATTTTCAATAAATTAATGACCTGTGTTTGTGGCAGCAGACACTTGGAAAAGATTGAGCTAACAGATGGACACAAATAAAAGCCACAGGGAAACTGGGAAGGATGATAAATATTACCTGCAGGGCATTTTTATGCCCCTTGTTAATTAACCACCCTGCTCTTCTTACAGCAGATAAGCTTATTTTTCTTTTGACTCTCAAGTTCTTTCATATCATATTGTTTTTTCCAGACTTTCTCATAGATCCCCTCTGTGCTTTTTCTATCCCAAATCAGCTTCGATTTTCCATCTTGTGTTCTTTTCCACTTTTCCTGCAGTGACATTTTTTTGCAGGGGAGAAAGCAAGGACATTTCCTTTACCTCTTGTCAGCTTCCTAACAATTTTCTTGCTATTAATGTCTAACAACCTTCCAGCCCCAGGGAATACAAATTCCTTGCCTTTTCTATAAATTGTTGTGTCTGTTCCCGCTGCCCATCACTAAAAATATAACACGACGTTATTGATCTCCCCGCCCCTCCTCTTTTCTTCCCCTTAGAAGAGTTTGTACAAATGAATTGGTTGTGCCCTGTATCTTTTAATGGTTTATATGTTCTGATGTCCAGTTTGGCAGCCTGGCAGGGTCATTTGGTTGAAAGAACATGGGCTTTGGAAACATCCAGTCCTTGGTTCACATTTTGGTTTTATTTTTTATGAGCTAGATGACCTTGGGTAAATTGTTTAATTCCTCTGAGCCAGTGTCAATCAATCTGAAAATGATTCCTGCCATCCTCCTTTGCTGATGGGTCTCAGGGAAATGTGGCACCTACATCATCCGCACCTCCTTTCACCTCTCTGATAGCAGAATGCCAGGAGGATATGGCCAGTCAAGGTGGCTTCGGGTAAGTCATGACTTCACCTTCTATAGAATTTATTACCTTCTTTTCCTGCCACAGAGGAAGCATAGCTGCTAAATCAAATGAAACCTTTCTGTTTTCAGCAAGCTTTAACTGTGCCCCACAAAAGGGCTCTTGTGTGGCCAGAAGAGACTGGGTTTGTGGTTACCTGGCCCAGCAGGCATCTGGTATACCTCACCTGCTATTCTTTCTTTAAGATTTTTAATTTATTTATTGATTTTAGAGAGAAGGAGGGAAGGAGGAGAGAGAGAGAAACATCGATCTGTTGTTTCACTTATTTATGCATTCATTGGTTGATTTTGATTCTCACCTGTGCCCTGACTAGGGATCGAACCTGCAGCCTTGGCATATCGGGGTGGCGCTCTAACCAACTGAGTTACCAGCAAGGGCTCCCCTGGTATTCTTGCTCTCTCCTTTTATTTACAGTTCTCAGGGGGCTGTGGGAAAGGCAAGAATCAAAACAAAGGATAATGCTGGAATTCCTTTTTCTATGCAGCTGCTTGGGAGTGATGGAAGGTCAAAGAGCTGTAATAAAGCAGCGTTTGTCTGATTTGAGTAATTCCAATCTCAGCCATTTATCACCTCCTCAGAGAAGCCTTCCCTGACCATATGACCAAAAGTAATTTCTTTCGTCACTCTCTAATCATTGAAGGGGTTCAGAATGAGCCTCCCTGCAAAGTGCCACTTTGGCATGCAGACTATTTGGACCCGAAGGCAATTAAGACCGGGCAGGCTCAAACCAAACCAAACCAAACCAAACAAAACAAAACAAAAATCCCAAAACTTTTACTCCTCCTTTAATTACCTAAAGAAGTTAGGTAGGGGGCCTGACCCAGAAAGAGAGAGAAACTTTTACCTGAATGGCCTAGCTGTATAGCAGGACAAATATCTAACTACTGAACGTCTGCTCTCCTTATAGTCCTATGAATTCTATGAATTCCGCTCCTCCCCGTTGAAGCCCCAGGTCCTTATCCCATTCCTTAGCTCAGAACAGCATACAAGCCCCAACTTGCCCTTGGGTCTCACTGTCTTTGGGAATCCCTGTACATTCATAATTAAATTGGGTTTTCTCCTGTTGATCTGTCTTATGTTAATTTAATTATTAGACTAGTCAGAAGAGCCTAGAAGAGCACAGGAAAAAATTTTTCCTCCCCAACATCATCATTCTGCTATATCATCATCACAATACTATCTGAAATTACTTGCTAATTTATAATGACTCATTTATGGGTTTTGTTTGTTTCTACCACTGAAATAGAAACTCTGTGACAGCTGGAAATTTACTTATGTTACAGTCTCGTTGCTTAGAGTGGTGTAAGACAAAACTAAGCCCTCAAAAAATGCTTGTTACGCCTGGCCAGTGTGGCTCAGCAGTTGAGCATCAACCAGGAGATCATGGTTTGATTCTCACTCAGGGCACATGCCCAGGTTTTGGGCTTAATCCCCAATGGGCATGTAAGAGGCAGCCAATCAATGACTCTCTCATCATTGATGTTTCCCTCTCTCCCTCTCTCCCTCTCCCTTCCTCTCTCTGAAATCAACAAAGATATGTTTTTTAAAAAAATGCTTGCTACATAAATAATTAGGCTACAGACCTTGCTAATGTTGGAAATTACCCTGGCATCTATCAATGGATGAATGCAGCAAAATATCTGGTTTAGTGTGGGCTCAGGTAATGTTAACTGGTTCATTAATGTGTCGGTAGGTAAAGTGGGCATGGCAGGGCAGGTTTCTTTATTAGATTCTAACTGCGAGTTTAGCACAGTGATATATCCAACAGTAACATGACTCCCCAAGAAGAACCAGGCAGCAATTATAAACAGTTTTAGTTAGTTCACGGAGTAGTAATTGACACAACTGATCGTTTCTGACATTTAAAACACTTTTTAGCTTGTCTTCCTGAATATTATTCCCTCTTGACTCTTTACTTACCTTAGCAGCGCTCCATTTCACTATCTACCATTTAAATCTCTACCCACCTTTATTTTTCTGGGTGAGTCATCTAGTAAGAAGGCCCCAAATACCTTTTTATTTTGACAACCCTCAAATTTATATCTTCAGCCCAGACCTTTGAATTCCAGGCATGCATTTCCAGTGGCCCATGTGATGTGTCCACTTGGACAGTGAGGTTGATGGATTAACATTCACAGCCTTGGCCATGTAACTTTACATTTTGTCTCCCTGAAGAGGCAAGGCCTACTCTTCCTGCCGCTCCTGCTAAAACTGGGCTTAGTCATGTTGCCTGTTTTTCCAATAGGATGAGGCAGAATTCATGGAGTGCAAGTTCCAAGCCTACTTCTCAAGAGCGTGTGTTCATTTTCACTTACTATCTCTTGTGATTGATTCTGCCACTTCATGAGAAGTACGAGGCCAGGCTAACCCTCTGGTCTCAGGAGAAAGATAAGAAACGTAGACCAGTTTCCCTGCTAAGGGGCTTCAGGAAAGCCAGACTAGAGCAGGTTACCTGAAAACTAGATCAATTTCCTGAAGACAGGTAACCTGTAGACAGGTAACGTGTAGATAGGAAACAAGACTAGTTGAGTGCATCAAAGCAGCTGACCTTTATTAACCCACTATAATAAATAATTATGGCTTTAAGTCATTGAGGTTTTATTAAAAATAATTTTAGATTTAATTTGTGTAGTTTAAATCTCATACATTTAAAAGGTATAATTCAATGAGTTTTGACTGTGTATACACCAGAAATCTAAAACACTTGGCATTGTCATTCTTTTTAATTTTAGCTATTCTGATAGGTAGGTAAAGTGTCTCATTGTGCTTTTAATTTCATTTTCCTCATGAGTAATGATGTTGAAAATCCTTTCATGTGCTTATTGGCCAGTTGTTTATCTTCTTTTGTGACTATCTATTTAAATTGTTTGCCCTTTTCAAAATTAAGTGATTTGTCTTCATATCATTGAGTTGTAAGAGTTCCTTATACATTCTAGATATGTTAGCTGTTAGATATATGTGTTGTAAATATTTTCTCCTACGACACATTTTGGTTTCTAAAGAGCAAAAGTTTTTAATTTTCATACAGTCCATTTTTCAGGTTTTTAAAAATGGGTTGTGTTTTTTGTGTCTTATAAGCTATTGAGTTTTGTGGTGGGTTGCAGTTTAGTACGACATACAACAGAAGCCTAACGGGTTTCTCAAAACTAATATGTGTCCAAAGTTGAACTCCTCATTCTTACCCTCTCATCCCTTCTCCAACCTGTTCCTCCAACGGTTGCCCTCATCTCAAAAAATGCAATCCATTATTCCAGTTTTCAGGCAAAAACCCCCACAAACCTTTTTTCTCCTCTTACTGTCCCACTCCAGGTACAACCACCAGCAAATCCTATTGGCATCCCCTTCAAAATATATCCAGAATTTGACCATCTTTCACAGTGTCTACCACTATCACACTGGCCCGAGCTGTCATAATTTGTGCCCGTCTGTTTTTGCAAGAGTCTCCTAACGGGCATCCCTGCTCCTGCCCTGGTCCCATTATGACCTATTCTCAACACAGAAGCCAGAGATACTAAAGCTTGGGCCCTGAGGGAGGGACTAAATCCCCCTCAGCTGGGCAGCAGCCACTGAGCCAGGACTAAAACACAGACCAGTCTCTCCACTCTCAGTTCATACCTCTTCTCAGAGGTATGGGAGGGCAACGGTGCTGGGGGCGGGCATGGATTTTGAGTCACCTTTATTTTCTGGAGAATGTGAGCCCTACAACTCCTGCCTGGTAGACAGGATCCCAGATGAAATCTTCCTAGGTGATGGTGGGTCTCTTCCGTCTTCTGAATCTGTCTTTCCGTTGACCACCATGGCTTTAGTCTGTAAACATGAAAACATCAATGCAAAAAATACCACTAAAATCTTAATTCAAAGATAAAAATATGTTAATCCCTACTAATTTTAAAAAGATTATCAAGAATCACGTAATGTGCCCAGCCAGTGTGGCTCAGTGGTTGAGCATCGACCTATGAGCCAGGAGGTCACGGTTCGATTCCCGGTCAGGGCACATGCCAAGTTGTGGGCTCGATCCCCAGTCGGGGGCGTGCAGGAGGCGGCCCATCAACTACTCTCTCTCATCATTGATGCTTCTATCTCTCTCTCCCTTCCTCTCTCTCTGAAATCAATAGACATATTTTTAAAAAATCGTGTAATTTAAAAGTGATTGGGCAGAATGAATATTGCAGACTTTGTTTATGCTTTTATACCTGGCTTGTCACTAAGCTGGAAACAGAAATACCAACCTGGCTTTGCATGATCCTCTAAACCACACTGTTGTTTACACGCATGAAACTCTTACAAGTAATTTTTTTTTAACTTTTATACTATTATTTTAGCATTCACTGTTACTACTATGTAAAATACTTTTACAACCCAACAGCAATGTCGTTCAAACCACTTATCCATGGTTTCTTTTTTATGCAGCTTCAGTTATTCATGGTCAACCAAGGTCTGAAACTATTAAATGGAAAATTCCAAAAATAAACAACTTATAAATTTTAAACTGTGTGCCATTCTGAGTAGCATGATGAAATCTCACACTGCCCCGTTCCATCCTTCCCAGAACACGAAACATCTCCTGGTCCAGCGTCTCCACGTGGTTGAGGCTCCTCTACTATAAGTCACTTAGTAGCCATCTGGGTTATCAGATTGACTGTCAGGGATCACAATGCTTGTGTTGTGTTCAAGTCGCCTTTATTTTACTGAATAATGGCCCCAAAGCACAGGAGTAATGATGCTGGCAATTTGGATGTGACAAGAGGGGCCTTAAAGTGTATGAATGTATAGGACAAAACACAGTGTGCATATATGTTGTTTGGTGTTACCTGTGGCTTCAGGCATCCATTGGGGGTCTTAGAACATAAACCCCCCCAGACAAGGGGGGGACTACTGTATTCATAACATAGCCATGCATGTGCTCACGCTGAACAAATGTGCCTCCAAATCAACAGCTTTTGACAGGAAGTTCTCTGTGATAAGATGCCAAGGAGAAGGCCACGCAGCTGTGATGAGACACGGAGCAGTGCACACGGGAGACGACACTCTGTGAAATATTAGATGCAATGCCAGGGACAGGAAAGTGGCTCTCAAGCAAAAATGTATTACAACTTGTAAATGTGCTCTGAGAATACGCCTCTCTTATTTTATACGTATTTCCTCGAGGTAATCTTTCTTGAATTATGCAAGTTCTGCTTACACAAGGTCTTGTGAGAGGCATCCTTCGTATGAAGTAAGACCTCCCCACGTTTTTATCACCAGAAATGATCCAACTTAAAAAAAAAAAAGTTAGTGCTGCTTGGCACTTTACTAAACAAGTTCTGGGTTGTCTTTTTAATAGGCAAACTGCGTTTTTAGATTATATAACCCATCAGTTTGAATTCCTTAGAAGGTGCTTAGCCAAATCCCATGTGCAAATGGGTGTAAAGAAAATGTTTTCTCTGGTGATAAGAATCGGGTAGTTAGTGTTTCCATGAGCCACATGTGAAGAGCTAAATTAATTTCCTTGAAATGTGTGGGAGAACGCACAGTTATTAATCTAATTCAGCTTCTTATTAGTGCAAAACTCAGTGGAATGGTCAGCTGTCGAGATGATTTATGCCATTTATTATTTTTAAAAGGGGGGATGTTTCGCATTTTTTTAATTTCATGTGATAACTTCGGCAGAATGAAATCCCATTTCTAGTTTTCCGCTGCGCAGTAAAAGCAGGTTTGGCTTTTCAAGTTCGATGTGTGATTTGTGTGTGTAGTTTCAATTTGTGATGTGTCAGCCAATGAACAGCTGATTTAATAACAGTTAAGAACCTCTGCTCACAGCAGTGACTGACGTGGTATTTCTGTGGATCAACAGTATCGCCTGCTTTCACCAAGACTATAAATTATTTTGCCACATGGTTGCCAAAACGTGAGGGGTTTTTGGATCAATGACACAAACCTATGTTGTCCAAAGGGAGAGGCTGTCTACGCGATTTTAGTCCATCAATCAAATCAACTTTAATTAAATCTAATTTAATGGACTACTGCTTAATAAAAAGAACACTTAAAAGAAAGTCATAGGGCCCTGGCGGCTGGGGCTCAGTTGGTTGGGCTTCGTCCTGCGCACCTAAAGGTTGTCAGTTGGCTCCTGGTCAGGGCGCATACCCGGGTTTCGGGCTCAACCCCTGGTAGGGGGTGTGCAGTAGGCAGCCAATAGATGTTTCACTCTCACATCAGTGTTTCTCTCTCTCTCTCCCTCTCCTTTCCTCTCTCTCCCAAAATCAATAAGAATATTTTTAAAAGAGAAAGAGAGTCATAGTTGAAGCACACAGAGCTCTTCATTTCCCACTGGTGGCTGATCGACTAAAACGAAAGCATCTCGGTGGAGCTCCCTGCAGCTGGGTTTCTCCCTTTCTGATCTTCTTGCACAGGTCTTCCCTTTTTAATGTAAAAAAAGAAAGCTTCAGGCTAGAGCCAGGAGCCCAATTGATTTTAATTAGAGTTCCGATGTTTAAAAATAGAGATCATTAAGAAACACCTTCCCTTTCCCTATAACCTTTCACACAACCATTTCGTTTTTAAAAATGTGGTAAAATAGATCAAGAAGATAAAGCTTGCCATTGTAGATGTTTCAAAGGGTACAATACAATGGCATTAATTGCATTCAGAGTTCATGCAACCATGAGCACTAGCTATTTTCAAAACTTTTCACCATCCGGAATAGAATTCTGTGCCCATTAAATAGAAAGCCCTTATTCCTCCAGGCCTTGGTGACCTCAAATCTGTCAATCTCTATGAATTTGCCTATTCTAGGTATTTCATGTAAGTGAAATCATACAATACAGGGGTGGGCAAAAGTAGGCTTACAGTTGTAATACAAATCAATAATACAATAATTAATAATAACACAAAAAGGAACTCTTTTTCATGTACTTACAACTGTAAACCTACTTCTGCCCACCCCCGTTGCCCACCCCGGTATCTGTCCTCTGTGTCTGGCTAATTTCACTCAGCATAATCTTTCCCAGGTTCATCCCTGTCATAGCACGTGTCAGAATTTCCTTCCTTTTTAGGCTCAATAACATTCCATCCTGTGTATAGACCACATTTGTTTATCCAGTCACCTGTGGATGGACACTTGGGCTCTTTGTAGCTTTTGGCTGTTTGACAATCCTATCTTCTTAACAGTTACTTCCCCTTGGCCTGGAATGCACATCCTTCCCCTGTCGTCTGTGGGTCCTCAGCTTCAGCGTTTCCTCCTGGCAGGGAATGTGGCAGAGGCAGCCAGCAACGAGTGGTGCCCCCTCCATAGAGTAGAATCGGTGGGAGGTGGCTGGCCACCCAGGGTCTGCATTGCCCAGCCTCCTTGTACCCCAGTGGGACCGCAGGACTAGTTCTCACCAGTGGGATGTGAGTGGAAGTGATGTGTGTCTTCTCTGTCCACTCTCTTTCCCCATTTACTTGCTGAAAACAAGCACTTCAAGGTCTAGAGGGTGATAGGTCCATAAGATAGAAAGAGCCTGAGTCCCTGAATCATTATATGTGGAGGATTTGGAAAGTGAGGGCTCAAAGGGGCCAGTCCACTTTTGAAGTCAGGGAAGATGAAAGGCTTGGTCAAGTTCAAGTGTGGGTGTGCGGGGAGAGCGGCGGAAGGGCCGGAGGGCCAGCTCGGACTGGAAGGGCTCTGTACTTGGTGCTAATGATGAATATCAATTTATTCAAGCTTACCCAAGCGTACTAGTTAACTACGGCTGCCATAAAAAAGGAATGTCTGTTGGGTGGCTGAAACAATATATATTTATTTTTTTACAATTCTGGAGGCTAGAAGTCTCAGATCGAGGTGTCGGCAGTGTTGCTTTTTTCCGAGGCCTTTCTCCTTGACATGTAGATGGTCGTCTTCTCCCTGCGTCTTCACATGGTCTTTCTTCTGTGTGTGTCTGTGTCCTGATTTGTTCTTCTTATAAGGACACCTGTCATGTTGGATTAGGGCCCATCCAAATAAGCTTATTTTTATTTAATTTCTGCTTTAAAGACTATCTCCAAACATAGTCACTTTCTGAGGTGCTGGGAGTTAATTCTTCAATATATAATTTTGGGATACATAATTCAGGATGTAGACGTTTAGATGGTTGCAATCATGAAAATGCAAATTAAGTTTTACTTTGATGAATTTGATATATATTTCAGAATAATTTATATGCTCAACTTACATATGTCATCAACTCATGCCAAAGGTTGAGCAGAGCATCGGGCCTGGAGAGAACTATCAGGAGGGAGGTATTAGGGGCCAGCATAACAGGCAGGTGACGCTGGGAAAAGGCCAATCACGAGATCCTCCATTCCCATCAGCTTTGGTATGAGCTGTCCACCCAGGTGAGCAGTGGTGCGTCAGGTATGTTCACTTGCCTTCTCTTTCTGAACACACTCGGTGTAGCCTTTCCCTACATCGGCCAGTAGAAATGCTCATTACAGCCCCAAACATGAACAGAACATGTTATTTTGGGAAATGCAAACTTTGGAAAACATCCAAAGATGTGTGTAATTTTGTGAAGTTAGAGGGTCAAAGGAAACCCAGCCCCCAAACCTACACATTTTATCATGATAATAATAGCAAGTTTTATACAAAAGTACAGCAAATGGCCAGGCCTCCATGTTTGCTCTGTGCCCCTGGAAACTATGCTTAAAAGCAGATCGTTGCAGAAGACAGGGTCAGCCTGAAGTGATTTGAAGGTGACAGTCTTGTATCAGAGGAATCACGGACCAGACTAAGAATATGTAATTCATGTAAAACTACTACATCGACAAACCTTCATAATCATATAAATGGTAAAATTATGTTCAAGGTCATAAAATGCACTTGATTTTAGCCAAAAGGCTGAGAAGTGATAAGATCATAAAATGGACATAAATGTACGTGCATGTTGACTATAAAATAGGCACTAATGTGTTACAGAATATGACTGTGTTATATTAAAAATATGACTTTGCTATATCATAAATTTGACTCATTTCTAATATGCTAGCTGTACTAAGCGTATAATTAGCATTACATTTGTTTGACTTACAATTCTGAGGTGCCTTTGCAGTGTGCTTTGCATAACCTACTTCTCAAAATCTCTCAATAACACCACGAAGGGCAGGCAGAACTGACGTTTTGGTTTTTCCATGTACTTAACCAAGGAGATACTATTACTCATGCTTACTCTGAAAGCTGGACCACCGTTTCCATCACAGCAGCTGTACATATTTAAAGACAGACTGCGTGAATTGTGCGGATTTGAGATGAGCTGTCTGTTGAGTCTGTCCCTCCTGTTCCCTCTTGTAGCCTGTTTGTCTGATTTTCAACATCAGCTGTCATCCAAGTGTCATTTTTGCCTGCCCCAAACCACACTCACTTCCTATTTCCAGAGCCCCCTCCCCACACTGCATCCTGTGGATGCAGCGGGTGAGAGACAGGGTCCTCCTCCTGCCACAGAGCCTGAGGTCGAGAGGGTCCCCTCCCTGCCCCTTGACAGCCAGCCCGGGGGACAGGGCTCAGGCTCTGCCAGGCTCACCCTCCAAGCCTGAGACTGAATCTCCGGGGAGGGATGTAAAGAGGCGGGGTCAGCGGATAAACAGTGTTCCCTGCTGTTCGCAGTCATGTCCCTGTGGCCTGGAGTGTCCAGCAGCGGCTGTGCCGGCGGCCCTGTCCCGGAGCTATTCTCCCCGCTGCCCAGCCTTCCTGGGCTCCCGACCATTGCCCAGGCCCGTTGCTCAGACATCCTATGGCCCTGCGGGCTGCCCGGCATCCCCCTGGCGGGTTAGCTGAGCCGGCTTCCCGGGCTTGCCGCGAGGGCTGTGCAGGGGGCCTGGAGGGGAGGCCTGGGGCGGCAGTGGCCGCGCTTGCGTGGCGAGTGGAGCAGCTGAATGTGCTGCTGAGACGCCGACGTGACTCTCAGGCGTTTCCTTTGCACGCAGGGCTGCCATTCGCGCAGCAGTAACTTGGGGCATGTTTTTTATGGGAGCTTCCTCACGCTCTGCTTTGTCGGGGGACCTGAGACCCGCAGTTCTTAGTGATGAGTTCCTTCGGGCCAATCTCTCTCTCCCTGGTTACTAACTCGTTACGATGGTGCTGTATATGCTGGTTCAACACGGGCGTTGGCACCACAGACACATGTGGACCCTGCCTTTGCATAGGAACAGTTAGGCCTGATGTTTGGGTCCAGGCTGCATAGCTAGAACTCTCTCCTTCCCTTCGTTTGCTGAGCTTCTTATTCTGAACCTCCGTTTCCCTGTTGGTATCTGGCCTCAGCTGGGGGACCCCGAATGCAAAACACCAGATCGAACCTTAACCCGAAGGGGTAAGGTCTCCATTCCTGTCTTCTCAGGAGCCCTGTGCTCCTGTGCAAACCTCCCACCCTCAACCTCACCAAAGAGAGGGTGCCAGATTGACATTTAGGTCACTAAAGGGCCACTCCAGGGACTTATTTAGAACAAAGAGGTTGGCTCCAAAGGTCCAGAAGCCAAGCTCTACCAGTGACACCAAGTAGCAGTTTCCTTGAGACAATGAAACGAACATAGATGAGGATCTGAACGTGAGCGTTAAGTCAGCCTTGGGGGTCTTGGTCTCACGGGCCTCACTGCCGGTTGTGGGGGCCTCATGTGGAAAATGGCAGGTCCTGCTTGTCCTTAGAAGCCCATCAGTGCCTGGCACATACTAAGCGCTCAGCAAGCACTTGTTAAAAAGCGGAGGAATGAATGACTGCTTCAATCCCAAATCAGAGGTTATTTGTCCTGGATTATTTTTGTCCCCTGGGCCCGTGCCTTTCCTTGTTTTACCCCTTCCACCTGCTTTCCCAGATGGTGGTCGTTTTTGCTGGTGGGTTGCTCGTACTTCAGAACCTGCAGGTCTCAGCATATCGGTCACAACCCTGCTCTCTCCACGGGCTTGAAGGATGACAATAGCCAGGAGCTGAAGACGGTGGGAGAGGCGCCGTAGGGTTGGGATGTGTGGGAAAGCCAAACATCTACCAAGTTCCTTTGCAAAACATTACAGGTAAACTTCATTTCCTCTCTTTAATTCAAGATCCTTTTTCTACTGCCCTTGTTTAGACAGAAAGGGAAATGAGAACAAATGGACCAAATCATTGTTTTACATCTGATCATTAATTATAATTTGTCCAAAACATAAGGGCTTTAATTTAGCTTCAGGATTACTGTCATAGTAGCAAATCAGGAAATGTATTTATAATAATAACTTTACTCCCCATCTCCGCCAAGTTTGTTAATTTTAAAATAACTGATACACATTCATATGTTAAAATAAAAATATATATCCAGTGAAAAGTGAACCTCTCTCCAACCTTGTATTCTGATTCCTGTGTTTCAATCCCTAGATATAAGCACAGCATAACCAGGTTTTGCATGTAGTTTCCTAGTTCATCTCTGTATGAGTGTATATTTAGCTATTCTTTTTATAAAAAATATAAATGATAGCAAACAATACTCATTTTTGTTTCATCTTGCTCTCGGCCTGGTTTTACAGATGAGAACACTGTTCCATTTATGCTGTGATTCAGATGTAATCTGTAGCGTTAGGCTGTGGGGAGGGGACTGGAGAGAGGTTTTCTTTCACGTCTGCAGTAACACCGGGTCACTCCAGGACCCAGCAAGTGTGCTGAACAATAGGACCCAGATGCAGCAAATACAGGGGGGACAAAGGGGGTTAGAAACCTTTAGCGATGGGCTTTATCTGAGCTAGCCTCTGGCTGATACGTCGATGGCTACGACCATAAATATATACGGTACATTTTTGAGTATGAGGCTTGACAAATATTCCGGAGTAAGTTATGGGATTTTAGCTCAAGCATCTCTCAGATTATTTAATATCTTTGGGGGGGGGGAGGGTGGTGTTAATGTGTTATTATTAGACTGTTCAAAAAACTTTTTGCATTATCTGAGGTTCCTTTTTCTCTATGAGAAGGGGATCATTTTAGCACGCTGTAGTTTGGTTTTTACATGCTGTGATCATTCTTGTTCATCTCAAAGTTAAAGAAAGTTTAGGCTCTTTTTACCCAGAGACTCTTCAATCCAGTGGCTAACCCCAAATCATGGAATTAGTTACTCTTAGGAGGCAAAACAAACAAACATATAAACGACAAACCAACCAGTCCTCCATTAATTCCGAGGGGGAGTTTTGAGTGCTAGTCTCCAGATCGGCTCTCGGTGTTTCATTTGCCTTATCTTAGAACTTTCTTTCTAATTCCTTGGGGACAAATAACAAGGTGACAGTGGGTGGGTATGCTCACCAAGGGTGTGGAGAGAGCAAAGGGACTTTGGGGAGCAGCCAAGTTAGTGCAATTTAGGAATTCTTGTTGGTGCAGAGCCAGCCAGAAGAGTTTATTTCCTTCAGGGATTTTAACAATTAGTTGTTCAAACAAAAATAAACAGAAGGCGACTGCTGTCCCTCTCTGGCCGTGTCTCAGATCTGGACGTCCCTTCCTCCTCCCTTATTGGGCCCCCTTAGCACCACACTGATGTCCCTGAGAAGGGACAATGTCCTGCTATGTCAATTGGTTGCCACCCTATTTTAAGCCTGGGACACCCCCGGGAGACCTCACTGCCAGGGCCAGAGAAAAGATTTCCACCCCCTGAGGCACCTGGGAATTTTGTAGACATTATTGTCCTCAGACCGGGCCTTGCTGATGGCAGAGGAATTGTTTTTGAACATCTCTCCTGGCTCGTTTAAAAAAGATAAAATGTTGGAAGCTGGGAGCGCCTGTGACCTGTCTCGCCGGTGCCCAGCTGTCCCGGCTGCAGGTGCTGGAGGCCCGGGGCCCTGCCGCAGGTGCCCCGCCCGCGGCGAAGACACCTGCGCAGGAGGACACGCGCCCTCTTGTGGCCGAAAGTAGGACTGCCGCAGGGAGGGGCGCGCGGAATTTGGCCGCAAAAACCCTGGCCCACAGCAGGAAACAAAACAAACCCAGCCCTCGGCCTCTGCTGCTCTATCACCTTGACTTCGCTCTGCCCAGAGGGGACAATGGTGGTCCCTGGGGAAGGAAAGGAAGAGCTAAGGATCTCTTCTGTTTCAGCTCCTGTACACTGTCCCCACTTGCCTGCCTCCAGCCCACTGGCTGAGTCAACCCCCCCCCCACTTTTTCGCCCAGTTTGGCCCCTTTGTCTATTGTAAGTCTGATGTCATTTGGCCTCCCAGTGAAACGTGTGGTTCATTTGTCTGCCTTCCCTGCCAGGCTGTATTTCCGAGAGGACAGGGGTCACACCCTGGATAGGCCTGCATCCTGCATGGCATGCTCCAGACAGTGCGCCCTGAAAACAGGCTCATAGCACGGTGCATAGCAGAAAGGAGCCTCCTGGGCATCTGGTTGCAATTTAGGATCGTCGTTGTGAGCCAAGAGCAGCAGGCTGGTTTTAAATGTTGGTGCTACCACCTCCCTCAGTTGACTTAGATGTTACAAAATGTGAGAGTTCACATGGCTTCATTGGAAACACTCCTTTCGACTTTGAATCAGCCGAGTGAATTAGATGGGTAGATAACACCATTCTTTTTGTTAAAATATTTTTTTATTGATTTCAGAGAGAGGGAGAGGGAGAGAGAGAAACATCAATGATTAGAGTCATTGATCAGCTGCCTCCAACACGCCCCCTGCTGAGGATCGAGCCAGCAACCCGGGCATGTGCCCTGAGTGGGAATTGACCTTGATCTCCTGGATCCTAGGTCGATGCTCAACCGCTGAGCCATCCTGGCTAGATAATTTTGTTTTTCCAATAGCAAAACATATACATATTAATTACAGATGTGTTGGGGATTGAGATCAGGCTCATTCATTCATTCAACAAATGTCTGTTTTCTGTGTACTATGCAGCAGGCAAGTTTTGGAGGCAGAAAGTCCAAGATCAAGGCCCCAGCAGGTTCAGTGTCTGGTGAGGACACTCTTCCAGGTTCATAGATGGCATCTTCTTGCTATGACCTCACATGGTGGGAAGGTGGATATTACCATTCTTATTTTGAAATCAGGAAAGTGTTCAGAAAGTGCAAGTGACTTGCCCAAGGTGCCTGGACAGGGGCTCACTTCTCTCACTCTGTTCCTCTTGCCTCTTTGCTCAGAGCCCTGACATCCTCCCACGGAGTCACCTTTCAGGGCTCATGCCGTCTGGGTAGGTAAATTACCTCCACATACTTGCCCAGGGTCTTCAGTGAGTTGAGATAGCTATTTTCACCCATCAGTTTTGGTCCCATCCCCAGCTGGCTGGCGAGTCACTGAGCAAATGACATTGGGCAAGTCATTAACCTGTACCTCCATCTCAGTTCCTTCATCCTGAAAATGAAGATGACAGTAGATGCCGGTTGCCTCAAATGGTGTTGTGAAGATTAATGAGACGGTGCAAGGAAGTGCCCTGAGCTCCTGCGATGAAAGACTTAGCAGAAGCACAAAGTCTAATTATAATTTCTTAACAGTTTCAAAGGAGCCTCTGGGAAGGCTGATTCTTGCTTCTAAATTTAGAGAGGATGCCTGTGTGGGATGGAGGCTTTTCTCTCCATCGGCAGTCCCAGCTGTCTCCTGCTTATGCTGGTCTGGATGGTGCTGCTCTGACCCAGCAGCACTTCCACCCTCGGATCTCATCAATAATACAAGCAGAGCCCTCCCCAGGCTCTGCCCCTTCCTCTGAGCTCATAGGAAGGAGGGATGGTGACCCATTTTGGACAGACATCAGCTGGGGAGAGACTCATTTTCAGGAATTGGGGCCCAGTCCCTGGTCCAAGGGCAGGAGCGTGGTATAGATGACCAGGAATGTAAGACGTCCGCAGGGGCCTTCGGGACCTTGCAGGGAAGGCCTTTCCTCCCCAGTAAGAGGAGGGGGCCAGAAGAGAACCCGTCCTGGCCGTGTCCCCAGCTTCCTGCCCTTGAGCGGGCGCAGTGTGAGCTCCGGTCCTTGGAGCCAACGTTGCCATGCTGCCGCCTGAGAATGGCAGCACTGTTGGCCCTGGCACCGTCGAGCCACCGAGGCAACCCGGGAGGCTGTGTCTGTGGGGAAAATAAATCTCCGCTTAGGCCCCTGTTAGCATCCTCTGTGTAACTCAGGCAGACGCTCCTGCTCTGCGGTCACGCCCACCCCGGGTGGGTCAGGCCCGGGCCGCAGGCAGGGTCTCCGACCTGGGATCATACTGTAGAGGTTCTGGAAGCCTGGATTTTACGCAGAAAATCTGGCTTTGCTCATTTCCTGTCCTGCTTTGACTTCCTCCTGGTCACTGCCCCAGCTACACCCAGACGCTCTCCCGAACGCGGCAATAAAATCCGCGCCAGTGCCAGCTCCCAACAGTAAGGAGGTGAGCCTGGTGGCTGTTTCTCATTCCTCAGTTTCCTCTTCCAGAAAGCCGGAGCCCTCAGTGCTCCTGACTCTCCCCGTCTCTCCTCCCACCCGCGCCTCCTGGGCCAGGCGCGCACCCCTCTTTCATGTCTGACTTCTCCAGAACCCGCTTGGGTGGTGGCTTCATGTGGAGCCCTCACAGGTGGCACTGGCACCTTCACACGGCGGAGACGATGCTGGGCATGACTGTGAAGGAGCCGGCTAGGCTACGGGTCCCTCCCTCTGCCCTTTCCTGTTCCCTTCTGTCTTCTACTCACACAAATTTTCAGGTATCTGGTGCCTTCTTGCTGTTTAACAAGGTACCATGCTTAATTCTAAGGGACTCAGCTGTCTTCTTTCTGAAAAGGGGGTGACCATGTTTTGTCCCACCAGAGACAGAGAATTCTACTCCCTACAGTCTTTGAATCCTCCCCGGATCTATTTCTTGTGCTACCCAGGCAATGTCAAAGCTCTTTTTGTCCTGCTTTTCAAACATTGCCCTGACTTTAGTGCCCTGAGCAATGCTGCAATGGATAAACATGTCTTGATGAAGAGAATTTATCTCTTTTTGGCCATTTGGACTTTCAGAGTTGACCTGTGGGGGAAATGCTGAGAATGCTGGTTCCCAAGGTGCACAGTCAGGTGCTCGACCTTGGTGGCCAGTTCATCCCTGAAACGAGCACAGACACGTTCATGGTCTAGCTTGCAGTTGACTTTCTCTTGTTTCAGATTTACTGTGATTACGGTAGCCTGAATTCGCCAAAGCCTCCAAATTGAACAATTAGTGGTGGAAAGGAAATCAGATGAAGGGCTTGTCTCAGAAAGCCACAGAACTTTGAAAGCAAATGTAGATTTCCTAGCCACCTCTGGGAAGGGGGCCATCTTCCTGAGCCCTGTAGAAAGCCAGCAGATACTTTGAGATACTTAAAGGAAGGACCAGGCAGCTGAGCTAATTAAAACATCCCCCGAACACCACAGAGTGGGAAGGTTAATGGTGAAAGAGATGCTTCAAAGACCATTTGTTTGCCTGTAAGGGATACGGCTTCAAGTGATAAAACTGATTGTAGAATCTCATAGGCATTAGGTAGCTTGGGACAAGACCCTCAGTTGGCTTTCTCTGCGTGCGAGACTGAAATCCGTGTGTTGGTTGCATTTCAATACAGTGAATCTTATGAAACTGAAATGTGCTGGTTCTCAGGCCTTTGGATCTTTTTCCAGCCAAAATGAGAAACTGGCTTTGCCTTACGCTTAGAAAGAAAGTCAAGTGTATATGGAAGCCACTAGATATCGTATCTGTGAGCCAACTCATTAAGACAAATAACACATGAATAAACATAAATTCTGTTGAGGGGTTTGGTACCTGTCCACAAGCATGGGTGACATGGCTATATGCACACGCATCTCACTTTTTCAGATTAACTTTTGCTTCTTCAAGTCTTAGGTTTCCCATCCTGCCCTCGGTGATTAATGACGCTCTGTTATTTCCAACACTCCAAGCCTGACTCTGGTGATTGGCTGTTGCTTGGCCTGCCCTGATGTAATCATGGACGGGAATGGCATTAATAGACCATGGAATAGTTGGCACCCATCTGTGGATGGACTGATTTAGATTGGCTGCCAGAGGAACCCAGTTTATTGCTTGGTAATTGGCCATGAAGGGAGCCAACACCAACAGACTTAGTAATTCAGCTGTCCTAAATCACTGTTTCGTATGCGATGAGTGGTACAGAAAGAATAGGAGTAATAGCCACTGTTTGTTCTATAGTTTTCTCAGCAATTCTTTTAGAGGCCTCGCTGTGGGCCAGGGACTGTGCTAGGTCTGAGGAGGTTTGGAGGAGGGAGTGAAAGACAAATAAGACTTTGCTTCTGATCCCGATGGGGTTTACTTGGTGAAAGAAGAGGTTAGGCCCATACCCTAATTTACTCAACCCAGGAAGAGGCCTGGAAACCATTAAGGTTTAAAATGCAGGGATGTGCGGGACCAATATCTCAAGACTCGTTGTGTAAAGACTTGTTGTAAAAATGCCAAACAGGCAGAAGATTGGGAGAAAATGTAGCTAAAAGTCACTGTATTCGTTTCCTAGTGCTGCTGTAACAAAGTGCCCCAAACTGAGTGGCAAAAACATCAGGAATTTATTCTTATAGAGCTCTGGCGGCCAGAAGTCCAAAATCAAGGTGTCAGCAGGGTTGGTTCCATCTTCGGGGCTCAGAGGGACAATCTGTTCTCGCTTCTCTCCCAGCCTCTGGTGGTTGCCGGCTTCCTTGGGTTCATTGGCTTGCAGCCGCAAGACTCCAATCTGTGTCATTGTCACATGGCCATATCTCTTGTGTGCCTGTCCATCTCTGCATACAGTGCTATTTTATGTCTCCAATCTCGGAATTGTGTGCTGTTAATTTTGAGGAGAAGCGGAAGAAAGTGAATCGAAATGGTCAATGACATCCATTCTTGCTCATGGAAAAAACAACTGGGGAACAAGCATTTTGATGAGGCATCAGTAGTCATCATTCCATTCATACTAGTTCGTTAGTTTCTCTTCTTAAGAGAAGTTAATTTTTGTTGTATTAATCAGGCTAGGTTATACTGCGGTAATGAGTAACTCCAAAATCTCATTGGCTTTAACACTACGAAGATTGATGTGTCTGCTGTGTGTCAGCTCTCCTCTCGATCTCAGGCTGCAAGGCAGCATTAGGAGACTACTTAATAGTCACTCACTTAGAGACCTAAGCGGACAGGGGCTCCATCCTGGCACCGACTTTTAAGATCACTGCAGCCGGGGAGGGAGGTGACAAATTCTGCATTGGCCGTAAAGGCCCTGCTTGTGTTTTATTGTCTCCCGGCAGTCACATGGCCAAGTCTAACTATAGCAGGGTGGAGAAGAGCAGTCCTACTGTGCACCTGTCCAACTGTGCCCTGGGGAGGGGGAGAACCAGCACATTTGTGAACAGCTCTAATGCCTACCACATTGAGATGCGGATTTCTTCAGCTCCAGAGTGACTACACGCCATGGACCACGCCATTCTTTTCAGTTTGGAGAGGGAGAATTCTGCCCTGCAGAGTGGAACTTTGGCCAAACAACTGAATCCAATGCTGAAGCCAACTCTCAGAACACGGCCATGTGCGATCACGCCACTTATAAGTAAAGACTTAGAGAGAAAAAGGCTATGGGGTCATCCCTTGAGTAGTCTTATGATTGGTATTCAACAACTTAGGCTCCCAAGTGTGCTAGTTAATATAGAGAATATAAAACTAATCTATCTACTTCAGCTTGCTCTCTAACTAATTTACTCATGTAGGCCTTATTGGAAAAGCGTGCCAAGGGTGGTTAAGCAATATAACTGATGGAACCCTCATTTAGAAGTCGCATTTCTCCCATATGGGTATTTTTGAGTCTGGTGTGTCTTTGGCTAGAAGGATCCTGCAGAGACTTCTGTGCTGTGAGTTCCTATTTTGCAACCCCAAGTGTCTTTTTGTTTTTTCTCTTTGAGGTAACATGGGAGGTCCCACCATTTCTTTTCCTTCACAGGAGGGTATTTAGTCGGGAGGCAAACAAACCAAGTAAGGTGATGCTAAGGGATGGTCCTAATCAATTTCCATTTAATGGAACCTCGAGCTCTACCAATGAACTTAACAGTGAGGGTGGCACTGAGATGAAAGGGAGAAATAAGCACTAGCTTTCCATTTCAAGAACCCCCAAACCTCATCTTTTTTCCTTCAGAATAAAGGGATTGCACGAGAGCGCTCTCTGCTTGTGCTATTATTATAAATCTGTAACAACAGCACAGCTTTGAGGAATGAACCGTCTACGTTCGCAGCAGGAAACTACGCCACCGGGAGGCCCTCGAAAACGGTGTACTTAATAATTAGCACTATGAGCAGGAATTGACCTTCCAAGGTGGATATATGTTTATTCACTTTACTGCTCCCTGTCACAGTGGGTGCCGCCACACAGACTGTGACTAAACACCCCGACGAAGGCTTCTCTGCCAAGTCCCATAATAATCGGTTTGCCCGACGTGCCTGCGGTGTACATGGCATATGCTTAGGTCCACGTGGGAGCCCGGATGTGGTAAGTGGCCTTGAGTTTACGGAGAACCTGTACCCAGTGTTAGGGAAGGGACGCACTGTTAAATCTGGCCGAGTGCCATTGTCCTCCAGAAGTAGCTTCTTGATCCTTTGAGAGATTAACCTGGGTTAAGTAAGGCCCCTGATAACAAAATCTTGACATATATAGTGAAATTATGGTTCCCAGGAAGAATGTTAGACTGGAACTTTGAAAGTGTGATCACTCACTGTTTCTCAGATGACTCATGTCAGCTGTCCTCACCCGCGTCACTGTCCTCTGTGAAGGCCAGTCTTCACTCCTCAGGGCTTAAGGGGTGGCAGGGATACTAACAGTCGGTGGTTCAGAATGTGTGCAGAGCTCATTACTGTATATGTTCTAATTCCCAGAGGCGCCAGTGGCATCAGCATCACACATAGCTCCTTGTCTTTTTCCGGTTTCAGGTCTGTGCTTTGCTTATGTTTCACTGTGTGTGAAACAATTTGTATAAAAGCGCCTAGCGCAGTGTCTGCATACAGTAGGTGCTCAATAATCGCCAGTTTCCTTCCCCCCTCCCTGCTTTGTAGCTTGTAGCTCAGCAGCAATGATGTCAGCCTGGAGCTTGCTGATGAGGACCCGTGTCCCCTCTTGGGTCTAATTAATATTCATCCTCAGGCAATGCTCCTCATTTGGGAACCTCGTCTCGCACCATCCTATAGTCCAACAGTCGCAGTCGCAAGAAGTCACTGGCAAATGTAAAAACGTGAGGTTGATAAAGCTAATCCTGGAGGTAAATGCCGGGTCAGACAGTTGGTGCCCCGCAGCCGGCCAGTGAAGAATAGCAATTAGGATGAGTGGATTTCACCGCATATGGGCCTGGCAGGGACACGCAGAGGATTGCGGCAGGTGCCTGGGGCAGCCGGGGAATGTCAAGTACAAGAGCAGAAGGAAGCCACGCAGCCTGCTTTTTGAAGGTTAATTCTTCCACTTTGTGGAGCAGCACTGCGCCTGCAGAAGGGGGGACTTCACTGGCACAGCACCTCTATTGCACGCTGTCCTTTTGCTGTGGCGCCTGCAGCCCACTGGCACTGTTTTCAGCAAGCACACACCTTTCTGCACCTTCTGTGCCGCCCGCATCGCTGGGGGCCTGTGAATGGACGCGTCTCTGCTCAGCCATCTGGTGACTCACTTCTCCCTGCCCCCCGCCTGCGCCGGGAGAGCTGCTCACGGGCTGCCAAGTCACGGGAGAGGACTGTTGCTGCCTGCGACCTGCCAGACAGCAGGACATCTTCTGAAGCCTCCACACACCCGAAATGTGAAATGGTTCAGTCAAAATAAAAAACACAATTGCACAAAATAAACACACCAATTAGTTAATCAATTAATTGCTACATGTGAGTGTATGTGTTGTAGGTCCAGCCAAACTGACAGGCATAAAGGATTCATGCTTAGTGATTTTTTTTATGTAAAATAGATATTTTAAAATGTACTATATAAGGCTTGTTTCCAAGGGCTGCCATAGCAAATTACCACAAATTGGGTGGTTTAAAACAACAGAAATGTATTCCCTCCCAGTTCAGGGTGTCTGACATCGAGGGTTCCTCCTGGAGGCTCTGAGGGAGACTCATCCCATGCCTCTCTCCCAGCTTCTGGTGGTTGCCGGCCACCCTGGTGCTCGCTTATAGATGCATTACTCCAATCTCTGCCCCCTTTTAACATGATGTTCTCCTCTCTGAGTCTCTGTCTTTGTGACCAAGTTTCCCTTTTCTTATAAAGGCACCAGTCCTTGTGTTAGGGCCCATCATAATCCAGTATGACCTCATCTCAACTTGATTACATCTACAAAGACCCTGTAGCCAAATAAGGTTATATTCACAGCTACTGGGTTTAGGACTTGAATATATCATGCAATCACAGTTTAACTCACAAGGCTCAAAGGTAATGCAGTAAAAAAAAAAAAAAAAATGTGCCTTTTCAATAAATGGCACTAGAACAATTAGATATCCAAGAAAAGAAAAAAAAGCCTCAATCCATAGCTAACAATCTACAAAAATAAACCAAGATGGATTATAGATCTAAATGTAAATCCTAAAACTATAAAAGTTTTAGAAGAAAACATGGAAGAACATCTTTGTGACCTTGAGTTGGCAAAGATTTCTTAGAAATGACACAATCTATCAGAGAACAAATTGATGAATTGGATTTCATAAAAGTTAAAAACTCCTGCCATTCAAAAGACATTGTTAAGGCAATGAACATATAAGTCACAGACTGGGGAAAAAAATCTTTACAAAGCATACACCTGATAAAGGACTTGAAGTATCTAGAAAAAAAGAAAACTCAGGCAACTCAATTAAAAATGGGCAAATACATTTGGAGCCACCACCAAATAAGATATATGGATAGCAAATGAGCACATGAAAATTCATTCAACATTATTAGTCATTAAGGTATTAGGAACTAAAACCACAGTGAGATACTGTAACCCTCCTGCTGCAAAGACTAAATGAAAAACAGTGAGGGACTGGAACGCTCACTGCTAGTGGGAATGTAAAATGGTGAAAAGACTTTGGAAAATAGCCATTTAGAAAAAACAAACACATATATATACCATATGATTCCAGCTATTCCACTCTTATTTACTCAAGGGGAAAGAAAATATATGACCACATGAAGACTCACACACAAGTGTTAATAGCGGCTTAACTTGTAATAGCCAAACATTGCAAACAACCCAGTGTCTATCAACATATGAACTGCTATGGGCTGAAGTGTGTCTCCTCCAAATTCATGTGTTGAAGCCCTCGCCCTTAATATTTGGGGTAAGGAGGTAATTAAGATTAAATGAGGTCATAAGGGTAGGGCCCTAATCTGATAGCATTAGTGTCTTTAGAAGAAGAGATAGCAGAGAAGTCGCTTGTGCTCTCCACCACTTGGGGATACAATGAAGAGGAGCCATCTGGAAACGAGGAAGAGAGCCCTCAGCAGAACCTGACCCAGCTGTCACCCTGATCTTGAACTTCCAGCCTCCAGAACTGTGAGAAAATAAATTTTTGTTGTTCAAGTCTCCCAGTCTATAGTATTTCGTCATGGCAGCCTGAACAGATTAATAGGTGAATAAATAAACAAATAGCATGATATCAATACAATAGAATACTACTGCTCAACAAAAGGCAATGAACTATTGATACACACAATGACATGAATAAATCTCTAGCTAATGCTAAGTGAAGGAAGCCAGATCTTCCCCACCCTCACAAAAAAATACACGCTGTACGATTCCATTTATATAAAACTCTAGAAAATGCAAACTGATCTATAAAAAGCACATGAGTAGTTGTTTGGGGTTGGGGAGGGGCAGGCAGGGATGGGAGGGAGGGAATAAAAGGGGTACTAGAGAACTTTTGGGGCAGACATATATTCACATTCTCCATTGTGTTGATGGCTTCATGGGTGTATACATATGTAAAAGCATGAAATTGTATACTTTAAATATGTCCAGTTCATTGTATGTTGATTGTACCTCAATAAAAATATTATATGCCTGTTATATATTAGATATTTTGCTAGGTGTTTTCTTGAAATGGTCATTTACTTCTGAAAGTACTGTGTGGTAAGGATAAAACTGAATTTCAGACAAAAATAATATACCTATAAAACAAGAACATGTTCTATAGAGAGGCAGAGGAGTGGAAGAGAGAAAGGAAATGGTGAGTGGAACTCAAAGTGATTCCTGGAATAGAGGGAGGAGGCAGGGGAGAAGAAAGGGAAAGATGATGTAGCTGATTATATTTCCAACCGTGAGCACATTATTTCTTCTTAAAAGGTAGCTCTGACACTTTTCCCATTGAGAGGTGGAGTCTGTTTCTTCATCTTCATTATGGGGAGGCTTGTGACCACTGTGGAAGTAGTGCTACATGACCTCTGAAGTCATAAAAGGTGACTCAGCTCCTGCTTGGTTTTCTTCTGATGTTCATGCTTGGAACTCAGCCCCCATGATGTGAGGAAGCCCAAGCAGCCATAAGGAGGTTTTGCGGACACCTCCATCTGACCTCTTACTAGATAGCCACTATCATCCAGCATTTGGATGAGTCACCACCAGCCTTAGAGTCTCCCCTGCTAAGATCCTAACTTCATGGAGCAGAAAGGAGGTGTCACTGATGTATCCTTCCTGAATTCCTGACCCACAGAATCTGTGAGCACAATAACACGGTTGTCTTTTTACACCAGTAAGTTTGAAATGTCTTTTTCTGCAGCAATGGTAACAGAACAGGTGACCGGGAGTAAGAGGAAGAAATGGAAATAATAAAAGAAAAGCTAAGATCCAGCCCTCCTGAAAAATTAGAGAAGATTTATAGGTAGTTTTAGTGGCTTTGAGGGTGAATACTCCCAGAGACGTGGCCTACGGCTTTCTGGGATGGGCAGTAGCTCTTGTCATCATGGGTACCAGGAAGGTGGCCACAGCGGGTAAAGTGTTGACGTGGAAGAAACTCCCTCATCATCAGCCATCTGACAGTCCTTACAAAACCAAGAGTGTGGCCAACACATGGGGCAGAATTTGCCAGCTACCTGTCCCAGGAAGAAAGATGTAAGAAAAATTGTTTGGGATTGTTATAGTTAATTACACATATTATAAATTAGTACTCATGGTTTTGGCACACCACGAATCCCAAGAGACAGATATGTCTTATTATTAGATCACTTAAAAAGAGAATTCCTTGATCTGATTTTGTCCACTCCATATATAGCAGGACTTTGACCCTTAGAATCAAGCAGAAACCTCCTCAATCCAGGTATTCATACATAAAAATATCTTTAACTCTATTATCTAGGTGACAAATAGAGAATGAATTTGAGAATGAATCTGCCTGCAAAAAGAATTACTTCTAAAGTGTATACTATGTTCGTACAGTCCCAGCACCATAAAGCACATACTGTGCATTCTGACCTCAAGGTCTGGTTCTGGGTCACTAGTGAACCAGTGACAATCCTTCAGCAATGTGCCTGCACTGATTTAGGCTTGTTTGAATTTTGTTTTCAGGATCTGTAGATTCTTTATTGTGTGAATCACTCTAATTTGCCTTTGCTACCTGCCATGTTGGGATAGTCTGCTCTTTTGATTCAGAAAATTCATGCTCATTTTTATCTTTGCTTGTGTTCTTGTTCAGAATACAGTTTTAACTGATTTCTACAGATGCTTCTGTTTCCCTCCAACATGTGTATTGTAGGCTAGCTGCTTTATCTGGCCACAGAGGAATAGCCGAACAGTTTCATAGCTTTCTTGCCCATGCTGGTGTTTGCTTTTCAGAGGGACCAGTGTTTGTGGTAAACTGTGGCAGTAGAAAGGGAATTTACAAACTCGTTTGGAGGGTAGAGTCTTTTTCAGCTGAATGTGAGCTGACACGGATCTCCTATTCCGTGTTTCTCTCACACTTCCTGTATCACACCATTAAACATCCTCCAGGGGACCAGACGCTCCAGGAGGTTCTGTTTGATCACTTCATGCCCAGTGTCCTGGGTACCAGCATGTGGGGCATGATAACTCCCTGTGGTTAGGTAACAGCTGTTCTCAGTTTTTAACACATGCAACACAAAGTGAAATAGTCAAAAAATTATCCTCAGGGCCAGTGACAGAAAGGAAGAATGTTATAGGGGTTAATTTGCCCTCATTCAAGAACTTATTTTTTTAGAGCCTGGTTTGGACTCAAGTTCATGTTTTTGCTTTGCCAAGGTTATTTTTACATCACATCTTACCCTTAAAGAGGATGTGTGAGAACTGCCTTTCATGAGAGGGAAGGGTTAGTATGCTAAAGTTGAAGGTGAGAATTGGCCTGGTTGTTGGTGTACCATGTAAAAAGCGTAAAGCGTATCCTTCTGGCTCTCAGACCCACATGAGCCTTCACACCACCACTCTATGGTTGGGATGGGCCTCAGTGTATGTGGGCTGATAATCTAGTTTGGGGGGTGTGTGTGTGTGTGCGAGAGAGAGAGAGAGAGAGAGGGAGAGAGAGGGAGAGACTATACACCAGAGTTGTCAAAGTGTGGTCCCTGGACCAGTAGCATCAGCATCACCCCAAAACTTGTTAGAAGTGCAAATGGCCTCAGATCACCTGAATTAGAAACTTTGGGGAAAGGCCCAACAAGCTATTGTTTAGCAAGTGTTCCAGGTGACTCTGACACACATGAAAATTTGAGAACCACTACTATCACCACGACACGCAGAAAATTGTTTCGTTCACGATCTGTCCTCAATGGTAAGGACAATTGTGTAAAATAACTTTTAGTAATAGGATGTCAAAGAAAGAGATCCCTTTTATTATGTACCCATAACGCACCTACTATACTATATGCAAAGGACTATGATAGCTACTGTGGGGAAAGGAAAGATGAATAATGTATGGTCCCAGCCTCCATAAGCTCACCCAGCGTTGATGAGCTGTACGTATCTGACACACATTTGTACCTGTTTGTACATATTTGATTTGCCAGTAGAACAGGGATATAAGCACGGTGGCTACGTGTAAAACTCTCTCACAAGATGAAAAACATGGGTGAAATTCAATGGTCTTGTGGATGTTTTCAAACCAGCTTTTGTTCTTTTCAGAGGTGGGGGAATAGTGTTCACGAGAAGCTTAATAGTTTGAACCATAGCTGTTCATCTGTCCAGCGACTAAAATAAAATGCACAGCCTGCTACTTCTTTGCTGTTGGCTTTGCCTTGTGAATCAGCCCCAGCCCCAAGAACCTGAGGCCAAGACAGGGTCACCAAGCCATCTTTTACCCTTAAAAGACAAAATTAGCGATGCTTTCCCTTCTATTTAACTTTTATTAAAAGAAGCGCTAAGGTACTGAGATGCAGTACACCATATTTATTACCAAAATTATTAACAAATATACAAAACTTATACATGTAATTCTCTTACATCCATTTATGCTCTATAATACCGATTTTTTGTTCAAGTAGGTTATCTACAGTATGTAAACATCCCTTGGATTGACCTCACACAGATTAGGAAAGCCCTCTAACCCATGCTTTTATCAGATACTTCTTTTTATTTGGCTTTCGTTTGTAGCATCTAATCTTCACATTTGGCACATGGAAGAGACATCTACAGTGCAAAAGAGGCAGATTTTCCGGCTTCGCTCTGACCAGCGTTGCAGGCGCAGGCGGGGGCGCTGCGAGAAGAGCCCCCAACCCCGCGGAGGTCCATCCGCTGCGATGCCAACGCCCCCTGGCTCAGCGCCTCTTCCCTCTCCCGCCCGCCCGCCCCATGCAAGGCCCGCCTGCCTTCCCCTTGTCTCAAAAGGGTTCCAAGAAATTCCACCCAGCCCAGGGCAAGTAGGTTAATTCCACCGAGTAACATTTTTTGTTTGTTCCCCCCCCCCCCCCTCAGTGTTGTTTTGTATGGGTTGGTTTGATGAGCCAGCAAAACTCTTAATTGGAGAAGAAAATTTAAAAAGAATGTGAGAGTGGGACTTTCTCTCCGCTTTCAACCTGCCACCCTCCGGCCTGAGCTCTTCGTGGTGGGAGAGTGACAAAGGCCTTGGTGCAAGGCGAAGGAAGGCCAAGCTTGCCAGACTCAACCCTGGACTCCAAGCCTTTGCAGGCAGTTTCCCAAAGGTTAAAAAGAAAAAAAAGATACTTGGAGATTCTGCCCCCTCCTCCTGGTGTTCCCTCGTGTTTCCTTAATCTACCCAAGTCGTAAAGCTGATCCGGAGAGAACGCTGTTCCGCGCTCACCGCCTTCTCGCTCTCCTGCACAGTATTGCTCCTGGGGTTGGCTGCACCGGGTCCGCGAAGCGAGCGCCTCGAACGCCAGGGTTTTGCCGCTCACGGGCTTCCGTCACCACAGGGGCGCCGGCCCCTCCGACGCCCCGTAGAGCTCGGCCAACTTCCGGAAGCGCGGCCCCCAGTCTGTCAGGAAGTCGAAGCTCTGCTCCGAGTCTGACGTGGCCGACTGCAGGGAGCTCAGCGACCCGGCCACCGAGCCGTCCCCCTCGAACATGTACGTCTGGAGGGAGTCGAAGGGCGGGGCCCACAGGTCCATGTCGGCCTCGTAGAGCTTGGCCAGCACGTAGCTGTGGACGGTGCTGCTCACGGCGCACGTCTGAGGCACGTGGCGGGAGAGGCTCTCGATTTCCGGCAGCATGTCCTGCCGCGTCTTGGCGCCGCCGCCGCCCACCTGCGCCTCCCGCGGGTTCCACATGGCGGCGATGTCGAAGGCCTCGGTGTCCTCCTCGCCGCCGCCCTCGTCGTCGTAGCGGACGATGTTCTCGTGGATGTTCTCGTCGTCGTCGATGATGTAGGGCTGTTTCCGGTGCCGCCTCATGGACAGGATGAGCAGCACCAGCACTGCCAAGACAAGGACAGGAAGTGGACCCGGGGGGCTGCTGCGTGGGCCCCGGCCCGAGGCGCGCGCAGGGACGGCGCGGGCGCATTTCAAACCCAGGGCCTGCGGTGTCCTCACCCGCTCGGCGCATGGAGCCCTCCGTTTGCCCACGTGGGTCAGTTAGTTGCACATAAAGCCTCTGCATGGGATGCTTGTCGCCTTGACGTGGTGTGTCGGTGCGTACACCCAGCATTTTAATTTAATTTAATTTAATTTAATTTAATTTAATTTAATTATTTAATTTAATTATTTAATTTAATTATTATTTTTAATAGTTGTCATTTATTGAGCATTTACCCCATGCAAAGCACTATACCAAAGGCTTTATGTAAATATTACATTTCCTTAGCATAGTACATTATTGTGCTGCCCACATAACATTTCATGAAAAACTTTTGTTTTATGTTGTTAATGAAAACTTTTGCTACTCGCAGTATGTCCTTGGGGCAAACTAGGGCATGATCCTCTCACGTTCCGGTTTAGGTAGCAGTTTCAACAGAAATAGCAATTAATTTCTTTGGACTGCAATTAAAATTTTTTTTTAAATTTAAAATATTATAAATGTCCCTTTATCTCCCCAATGACCCCCTCCCCCCCGTCCCGCCCCCTCCCCAGCCCCCTCCCCACCATCGTCCATGTCCTTGGGTTGTGCCTATGTGCATGTAAATTCGTTGCCACCCAGTATTTCAAAAGCGCGTTAACAAAGCGCAGAGCCCTGTGGCCTGCCGTGGTGTATACGCTAAGGATCAGATCACACCTTCTGACTCTTTAAGGATGGATGTACGCTTCTCTTACTATAATGTGGGAATCCTATTATGTGAGTGGTAGCCTCTCTCTCATTAACCGCTTACTGGGGTCTTACTCTGTAAATGTCATGTATTCGTGCATCTGCATATAGACTCATATGGTAAGTATCAGCCAAAGCCTTCGTCTTTTTATGCCTCCTCCAGAAAGGAGAGCGTAAGTAACCCCTGCCTTCCACTCAGCTCAGTTCCTCAGAAAAGCCTTTGGTTAGTTGGAGAGGTGGTTGTGACTTTCTGGATCCAGTGGTGTTTGTGGAAGGGAGGGAATGAGCGGTGACATTTTATATAATTCATCATGTTATCAGAGAAGCACCACACTGTTAGATGTGGGCTTGCAGGTTTGGATAAAGTTTTATCCCAACAAATATATATATATATTTCCAGGATATGCTCACTGAGGTTTAAAGGTGAGGGGAGAGAGAGAGAATCCCATCGAGCTGTTTATCTCTGTGACTGAAAATGTTTTCCAGGAAGTGTGTTGAGGTTTTGGCTGTAGAACTGCTATTGATTATTTTTCTGGTGTGCGTTGTTACAGCTGGCAAACGGGGACGGCGTGACAGCACTGCAAATAAGACCCCAGTTTACCCCAGGGGGAAAAAAAAGAGTATAGTCATATGCCCAGTAAGATAATGGGCGGACTTAAAAAACTAATAATAATGCTTTTTAAAATTTGAATGTAGAATGTGCTTTTTGCAAATTGCAATTAATGATGTTAATAGCTAATGTCTTCCCAAAGAGCTTGAGTAACAAAAGCACACACAGGAAACAATTATATAGTCTTGTATGTTTTTTCTATGTGCAAAAATATAATGTATGACTCTAGGACTGTGGGATTTCGGAGCAGTGGACTAACAAGGGCTCCCAGGAAGTGGAATCTTGAACTGGGCATTGGAGGCTGGGGTGCGATTTGGATGGATGCAGATGGGAGAAATGGGATGCTAAGTGAACATGCTCTTTGTGGGATTCAGTAAATAGCTACTAAACTTAAATATTTTTTAGGCAGGCACTGTGCTAATCCATGGGGAAACAATGTTGAATGATTACTGCCCTTTTAAACATGAAATCTAAGGAGATTATAGACCCAGATGATTAATGCAAGTCTGACAGTGATAAGGCCTATCATGGGGTTACACGGGTTGGGAAGAGAATGCAGAGGCAGGGATAGTTAATTTGTCCTAAGGGCCTGGGAAAAACCTTCACACTGGTGCCACTGGGATGGTATTTTAGAAAACACTAGGAAGCAAAATTAGAAAAGTATTTGAGTATTTGCTGGAAAGAATTCTGATGGTGATGAAGAATTAGTTCATGGAACTGGTCCATATCTTGAAAAATAAAGATTGCTACATATTTATCTTTTAAGTAGTCTGGTTTAAACAAGTATTGCAAAATCAGATTTTGTTGGAAAATGGTCCTATTTAGCTGAAAGGATTTGCTGACAGAAGAGAATTGGTTCTAGGGACATTTATTCCTTAGGTACTACAGGCAAAGCATATAGGGCCTGTGAGATTTTTCTAGGCACTAGATACATACTTGAGATGTGAAATTAAAAAATCCTGCAGAATCTAACTTATTATGTTTATTTAACTGTCCACAAAATGTAGTATTTTGTTGATAAATCAATTACAATTTAATCTTCTATGAATTATATTCAATGTGAGATGTGCATTCTTAGAAATAAGAGTGCCTAAAACTCTGAGGATTTTATGACAGCTCTGCTCAGTTTAGCTCCTAGCAATATGTTTATTCTGTACAATTCAAAAGACGAGACATAGTGGGTTTGGGAGGCACAATAAATTGCCCCTTGCACACCACGTGTAACTTGAGAGCCTTTCCACGCCAGACTCTTTAAATCAGCCTTTCTTTAATGATGGCACCTCTACTCTTTGTGGGCCAGGATGAACTTAAAACGTAGACATTTTCCAAAGATAGAACTAAGGACAGCTTGGAAATTTCTCCTAAGAGGCAGTTTCATCAAAGGCTTCCTGCAGGTTATCCTTTTATGCACTCAAGGACTCCCAATGCCACCTTATGGACACTTGGAGAATTGCAGGAAAGTTTTATTTGTCCATATGGACAAGGACCATTCTCTGTGATTCAGGGCTCCAAAGACTTAGAAAGGTTACTTATTTATAGACTTTTCCGTTCATGTAGTGCTGAACTGAAACAACAAAATTAAACCACATGTTGTATTTGAAAATATTTTTTTGAGAAGCATATTCCACAGACCTACCTAAAATTCAATCAAGTGTTAATTAACATTTTGCAGTTAGGCCCTTCTTTCTTTGATCTGACTGAGTCCCTTGGGGTCGAGGTAAACCTGGGATCAAGGTGGTATGTGGGGTGACTGCATGTCTTTTCTAATTTAAATCCCCAGTGCTTTACTTTTTTTTTTTTTTTAAGTATGTCTTTATTGATTTCAGAGAGAGTAAGGGAGAGAGAGAGAAACATCAATGATGAGAGAGTCATTGATTGGCTGCCTCTGCACCCCCCATACTGGGGACCGAGCCCTGGCTGGGAATCGAACTGTGATCTCCTGGATCATAGGTCTATGCTCAACCACTGAGCACCACCGGCCAGGCTAATGCTTTACTCTTTTCCCTCAGAGAATGCTAGGATTTCTTCCATAGTGGGTAATATTACTGTTTACTAAGTCTGCTTTTCTCTAAGCAAAATATATATGTTCTGAACTCAATCAGAAGAATTGGGGTATATGTACAGATATTTTCTTGGTTTCAAGAAATGGTTTAGGTGTTTCATTGCTTGTGTTTGAGTGTGGAGTTCAAAAAAAATTACATGAATGACGTTATGTACTGGGGAGCTGGGTGACTGCCTTGTATTATGACTTGAGATGAGGAAGAAAGGATCCCATACCCCAACAGTGCTCTCCCACTGGCCTGTCAACACATCTTTTTATTTCATCAGCAGTCACTGTTCCTTGTTAGTGGCTATTGTGCCTAGGAAGGGAGCTAATGCTCCAAGCAACTTATTTTCCCAGATATCCTTGTGGTTTCACTCCATTACTTCTTTCAGATCTGTGTTCAGAGGTCTCCTTATTGGTGACCTCACAACCCCATTTAAAATGGCACCAACCCTGTCTCCTGTTCCCTTAGATACCCTGTCCCTCTTCCTTTCTCTAAAGCACTTACCACCTCCACAATCTAGGATGAACTTTTAGGAGAGGAGCCATACCTTTCAGATGCACAGTGCAGGGCATACATTTCAGTCCTGGCTCTGTGTGTGACATTTGGCCTTGGGCCTGTCACTACCTATTTGTGATTTAGCCAATACTTATCCAAAATGAAGGAGTTAGAAGAGGTGATCATATCCTGTCCAAAATTGTCGTTTTGGTTCTGTGATGTCAGAATGAACTGCTGTGTTCTGAAGTAAGCTCTATGAAAGCTGGGACATATTTGCCTTTGTCTTATGAATCTCAGCACTTAAAATAGTGCCCTGGCCTACAGCAGATGCTTGATAAATAAGTCCATGGCCCCTAGGAAAGTACTGTCTTCAATTTCTTTACTTTTTCTCAGCCTTACTCTACCATCTTTTCAGTAAGCATGGTCTGGAAAACCAGTTCTGAATGGCTGTGCTAGGACAATAACTGAGTGATAGCTAAGTAAGTATTTGCAGGACCCCACAGAATGGAAGGGAGCCACTTACCTAAGAGGACAAAGATGCAGGCTAGGATGGCGATGAGAGCACCCCTACTCAGAGTGACTGGGAGCATGTAGGCCTCGGGGCTGCAGGACAGGACGTGGCCATTGTCATCACAGCTGCACACCTGGATGGTCAATGTGCCTGTGCTGCTGAGCACCGGCTGCCCGTTGTCCGATATCAGGATGGGCAGGTAAAAGACACTCTGCTCTTGCTGCCGGAAGCCAGCCTTCCTAGTTAGGATGCGGGCAGTGTTATCTGAAGAAGACAGGGATTCCAGGATTGGAAAAGGGGAGAGGGAAATGAGGGAGGAAGAAAGTGGAAGAACCAACAATTGGATTAGTCTCTTGGATTGAGGAAAGCGATGGGGCAGCAATGGTTGTGGGAAGGAGAGGGGGATCTGCAAACATTCCCTGCAGGCGGTCTGCTATAGCATTTGGATGCAGAAACAAAGATTTTTGCTTGTTTCTAGGCAAAACCCTGAGGTCTAGGAGAGAAACCCTTTTTGCGATTATGTCTTACCCTTTGTGACATAAAATGCCCAGGGCGAACTGTCAGACTTCAGATCTAACAAATGTCCCTGGGAAAGCTTGACAGAAATGAACAATCACTGGTGACTCGTGGTCCTCAGCAGCTTTCCAAGGCCAGTGCTGCTTTGTGCCTCCAGGAAGAGTGCTGAGGAGCCCATGTGGCTGTGGCAGATTGCTTATTTTTGCCACTTTGGCCAGAATTCATGTCTTCCGCTGTTTTCTTTTATGCCTCCGAAATGCAGTTACCAACTCCTCTTGTGCTTTCTGAAGAACCTGCTCATTTGGAGAAGCTTATTTGAAATCCCCTAATCATATGACACACCCTGTTATTTCCCCCTACTTGGTGGTCTAAGTTTAAATAGTCAATGTGATGGTGAAAATTTATTCCTAATCAGCAGTGTTAGTTTTTCCCCTCCAGTTTTAAAAAGGATTAACAAAATTATTTGTTGTGTTTCCATAAAACTGGTGTGTGTGTGTTTGTGTAAGTGTAATTATACTTGCCTAATGTGATATTTTGGGTTGGGATCTTTTGTTTTCCTAGTCTGTGTTTTCAAGTTTCCTTGAGTGGGTTTGAATTGTAAATCAGATGTATTTTTGCAAAGCTTAGATCATTTTCAGCAGAGGAAGGACTGAGAGGTGTGGTAGGACATAAAGCAGTGACTCTCAAAGCTAATATCAACATGGAAGGTCCTCTGGATGTGTTTCACATTTCACAGGGAAGAGTCTTGAACTTCACAATGAATTCTGAGAGCCTAACCAAAGTAAACATTATTAATATCAGTATCAATATTTCTGGTTCTCCTTCCCTTCTTGGACATAACAAAGGATTATACTTTTCTTCCCTTTTGAATTTGGGCATGTTTAGATGATGAAAAATGAACAAAAAGTCATTCATGTCACTTCCAGGCAGAAACATGTAACAGCTGGTATGTGATTCTCTTTGCTTTGCTTGGTGTGGTATTATGAAAGAATGTTGGAGATGGAGCTCCTGGAAGCCTGGGACACTGAGCTGCACATGGACAGCTATCCTTGGTCACTCAGACCCTCAGTCAGCTCCATGTGATCAGGAAATTAACTCTCGTTGTGTTAAGTCATTGAGATTTTGGTATCGTTTGTTCTGCAGCATAACCTAGCCTATACTGACTAATACATTCTCTCTTAATGAACTTTTCTACCTTCTCTGCCCCCTGTTTTTCATGGTAGCAGCTATTGTTCATTGAGTGCTTGTGTGTCAGGTACTTCAACTTTACATGCAGCATTTTATTTACTCTTCACAGCAGTTTGGTGATAATCTCTCCCTTTTACAGGGTTAAGGCTTAGAGAGATAATATAATTTGGTCAAAGTCATTAACTTAGTAGCAGAGCTGGGATTTGAACGCTGGTCTCTCTAACTCCAAATTTACACTGCTTCCATTGTGCTATAAAAGCTTACTTAGTTCAGTGTCACTAGCTAAAAATTATTCAACTAATTGAAATCTCTTCCTGCTTTCCTATTATTTCCAGATAAAGATAGCAATTGGCTGGCAACCTGAGGCTTATATTCTTATTTCTACCTACTTCACAACCCACCCACTTTTCTGTTTTCTAGGTTTAATTGCTAACTAAATACTGGTAATTCTGTTTCACAGTTTTAATTTTGTATTTTTCAGAAACTAAGTTTTTCTGAAACAGAAGTCTTTTTTATTTCTCAGTTTAATTGAATCTAGGTCATAAGAAAGCCTGACCAGAGCTGAATTTTATAGAAGTGTTACAATGTACCTACTACACATCATGTGTTTCTTGATCTTAGAATTAGTTAAGATTAAAAAAAAAAAAAAGATCAGAGCATGACATTGCTGTCTAGTCCTGGAAGGGGTCTGGGATATAACAGCCACTTGTAGAATTTTTGTTGCATATGATAAGTAGGGCTTTACTAACACAGTTGGAAAAAGTATTTGTTTCCAAGGTGACACAAAACTGTGTGTGTGTGTGTGTGTCTGTGGCTAAAACAGGTCCCTCCTTCCAGTACCAATCTTAATGTTCATTCACTGATTTTGGGACATTTGCTTTCTTTCCTTATATACAAAATGAGACAAAATCAGAGGGATTAGTAGCTTCCTTCAAATCTTACAGGATTATTATGAATATTAAATAAAGTATGGGAAATGTATTTGAAATTATAAAGCTCTGTATACACACAATACTTTTCATAATGCTTTGGGGATTTTTTTAAAAACTAAGGCTTTGAGATAGTGCTCTGTTGTGTTTATAAAAGGATATCATGTTTTGGGCATGGGTGTTGGGGGCTTGACCATAGAGCTACCATATCAGATGTTGATCAATTTTTTAATCAGCCTCAGTAAAGGATACTCGTGGGATAATTTGTCATGAGGAGATTAAGAGTTTATTCTTTCTGTTGAAGATCTGCTAACCTCCGTTTTGGAAAACCTTTCAAGAGATGAGTCATTTCTTTTTATAGCCATCATGTTCCAGTGGCCCATCTGTTTAAGTCATTGTCTCCATGAATTGGTGCCCAAAGTCATCTTTAAGAAATTTACAGCCTTTTGCTACATATTGTTTCTGTATTGATTCTAATAACTACCAGAGTGAAGGAATAGAGTGACACAGCTGAAAATTTGAAGACATAGTATAATGCATTATATTTTCCCTGGGGTTTCCACTGTGAAACTAATCCTGAGGGGGCTGAACCACTTTTTGCAGGAAGGGTTTCCCTGCAGAGCACGTAAATAAACAGTTCAAAATTTCACCCAATAAGAACATCAGGATATTTTGATTGTAGTAGTTCTGTTGTTATAATTTATATTATCTTTCCACCCAGAATTATAGTGCTTTTATGATAACATGTAGAAGGTAAAAGGGATGACTTGGAAGAATGCTTTCCATTTAGAAGAACACAGGTTTGACATTCTCAACTTTCAATAACAGAATATCATGTGAGGTGGAATTAATATTTTAAGTCTCAAATAATTGATGTTTGAGGCTAAGATCAGGCATGCCTAATCCTGACTTTCTGTTATTCTTTGTTTAGATTTTTAGTGCCAATTTATATTTTAGAATTGGAATGAAAATGAGGCAACTGCAGACCTTTCTCCTCAAGGTCAGACAGTTGGTAGCAGAGTTAGGAACAGAAGGGGTTCACTTGACTGATTTAAATTATTTTTTCACTTGCTCTGACCTTTCTTTGAAACTTATCTGGCTGGTTAACCAAAGTCCCTCATTTTCCCATCTGTGCCCACTGGCAAGTGCATTGGGTCTGTAAACCTCATAGCCGATCTGATGCTTATTGGAGCAGAATGTCTAAAATTCCATTCCTGCAGAGCTGTAGTGGGGAGCACTTTCTGGAATAGGGAAGCCTGGTCATGTCTTTCTAAATTAATAAAGTTGTTTTGGAACCCAAACTACTGTGACCCCGTGTTTGCCTTTTGCCATTTCTGTGACTTAGCCTTTGCCTCCCTTTTGTTCTGGGAGCTTTTGACTGTTTCCCCCTTTGATCCTTGCTTAGAAATGTTCCCTCAGGATTTTCTCTTTAGTTCAGTTTCTGTCATCTTTCTCAGATTCTTCCCATAGTTACAGAACATACAAACACGGCTGCTGTCTATGGGGATGAAGGGAGGCTTTTGCCTGTGTACCTTGTAGAGAGTCAGGGACAGAGCCAGTACTCAAATATTTGTGAACTGACTGAGTGGAAGTTCCACAATCAGCAGAGGACATTCTTTATCTTTGATGTTCTGAAAAAAACTTTGGAACACTGCAAATTAGCATTAATGAGCAGGTGAATTCTGACACTGTTTGCATTGTCTAACCTGAAATGTCCAGGCCAAACTGTAGAAAAGTCTCGGTAGCCAACTATCCACCTGATTACCTTGGTTGTCCCTCACGGTGAAGTTGGGGTTGTTCGCAGCCTCAGGTGCCAAGCTGTAGTAGAAGTGCTGACCATTGTGTGGGTCATCGTGGTCCACTGCACTCACTGTCTGGATCAGCTGAGGGAGGGACATGAACTCGGGTGAGTTGGAGCCAAAAGGAAAAGCTTCAGGGCCAGTAAGATCCCACTCCCTAAAATCCAACAGCAGATTATTTTACCTAATGAGAAGGATATCCTGAAACTTACCTGGAAAATCTCCATGCGCTCACACAACTCAGGATTCAGTTTTGGTTTATTGCTGAGTCTGAGTATTTACCATCACGGGGTGAATATTATCTAAATACCTCAGATGTTAGACATTGATATAACATATTCTCACACTAAGGGCAACCATTTTTAGGCATCTAACTAGAGGATTTTGAGTAAGTGAACTCTGGGATGCTACAAGGTTCTGCTTGTCTCTGTGTTTAACCCTCTCACCCCACCCACTTAACCCCACTTCGGGGTTAATATTTCAGGGTCAAGTTGTTATTTTTGAGAGATCCCTATTTAAAAATGACCAGTACCTAGAAGGGAAGTAAATAGACACATAAACATTGGCTGTGTCAGGTTAATGGGTCACAAGCAGTCACTCTTTTTTGTCAGGAAGGGGAGCTAGACAAGGTGTAGAGCACAAGACCCCCAGGGTGGGATGTATAGAAGAGACTAGAGTCAGAAGCACATCTTGGGGCTGAGGAGAGGAAGAGGTGGGGTGGCTTTCTCTGGAGCTCTTTGGCCAAACCTTTTTCTTTTCCACAATGCTTTTCAAAGTAATAGTTGCCTCTCGGTTACAAAGACCATGGTGAAAAAGCTACTAAGAAAGGGTGAAATACACAATTGAACCATTGGCAAGCTGACTTAGGGGGCTATAGAAAAGGTGTTGCATGGGTGGTCTCCTTCCTATGTGTTTGCTTCTCTATTAACCGATAGCACAGACTCCTCCCTCCCTTCATGAGCCTGGCCCTGTAGAAGTGATGTTCCTGCTGTTGTTACAAGCCCGCAGTGTTTCTGCCAGGGTAGAAACTAGAACAGCAATGCTCATCCAGGGCCAGGTGGGCTCACTTAGTCTTCTTAATCTGTAAGTTAAGGGAGGTAATGCTACCCTCACAGAATGCTGAGGATTAAATAATGGGGGAGCTGCAGCTAGGGGACTTTCTGTGGACAGTGTGGGGCTCAGATTCCTCTTCAGTGAAGGACTCGGTGCCCCAGCCTTCACCTGTCTCTTCAGGGGTTGCCTCAGTTGTTGAGAGCTACCTACTGCTGGTCACCACAGTCTTCCAGGGCAACCCACATCCAGTGACTGATGGCAGTAGTAGAAGGCCTGGCCAGTGCATCTCAACTCGGGAACACTCTAGTTCTAGAGCAGTATGAAGTCATCCAAGGCTGTCAGTGGGTCTGTGTTGCAGCTGGACTTCTCCTTCTGCCCAGTGCTGCAAAAGTCCTTCCCTTCCACAGGCTTTGACCCAGGGGCACTTCTTAGTAAGCATCTTATACTAGAACACAGTCACAGGATATGCCTCCTGGTGAACCCAACTGGCCGCTGGCCTCTGTTGAGTCTAAAGATTGGGAGAGTGTCGGTGCAATAAAGGAGAGGGGTCAGGAGAGTGCTGAAGATAAACTTGCCCCACAATCTAGCCTGGTGTCAGTGCTCGTCACACACAAGGGTCACCCTACTGCCCCATCCCTGCCAGGACAAATCCTGTACATTTTATCTTGCCTGTGGTACCAAACATATAAAGGCATAACATATTTGTTGATGAGTGCTGTAAATAGGTGATTATGTATAACCTTGGTAAATGTAGTTAGAAAGTCATTTAAGAATATCTGACCTGTGAAATCGTATATATATTGATGAGGTGGGGCCCGAGGCCTAGGACTGGTTGCTTACAGGGCCTTAAAGAATGAGTGAGCAAAGACACTGCCTCTCGGAGTGTGATTCTGGAGCATCATGGCCCGCTCTCCTGCCGTCTGCTCTCCTGCCTGGTCAGATTTCAGCGTTGGCCCCTCCACCCTCTCTGGGCCATGCAATAGTCTGCTCAGCAGGTTTCATTCTGCGCTCAGCCCTCATCAGTATGCCATCTGATTTCTTCATGGGTTTCCTTCATGGCTGCCCACTAAGAGGAAAGCACATATCCCAACTTGGCAGATTCAGAGCTGCCGGCAGTGTCCAACAAGTCTATCCCAAGGAGGCTGATTCTTTATAAACCAAACATACCTCCTGACCTGCATGCTTTTGAAAATCTTCAAAACATGTCCCAGAGACAAAATCAAAAGGTAGGATTTTCATTGTCTTGGCTTAAAGATGACAAATATGACGGACTTGTGGCCCATCACCTGAATTTTAAGTTGCAGATAAACTGTGCTTCAAAGGACTTTATAATAGAGCATTAAAGATATGTCTAGAGATGTAGAGATGGGAGACGTGTTTGTGTGCTTCAAAAATGAGAGAGGTGGTTAAAGTGCTACTAACCTGTCAGAATGCAACTTTCCTATTCTGAAACCCTTTGAGAAAGAGAATGTTTCATTTTTGGAGGGAGAGGGGATTTAATTTACTATGCTACTTATCACTGTCTTTATATTATAGGTTAAGAATTAACCTCTTGTCATATTGTAATTTTATATATTTGTCATATTATAATATAACCTTATAATATAAAATAAAATTTTGTATATTATATTTCTTATAATAAATTATCATAATATAAAACAAAACTTATTAATATAAAGGCCCAAACCTCCTCACTCAAAACTTATTTATTTATGCATAGTAACTATTGCTGTTTTTGTATCTTGTCTCTCAATTTTTGTTTATACACAGACATAATTTTACATAACTTCAAACATGTTCATGTCATTTTTATACCTCCTTTCTTATAATAGCATGGATCATTTCTTATGCTATAAAGTCTTTGTTGTAACTTTTATTAGTTGCATAATATTTCAGGTTTTTCTAGACTATAAATTCAATAGATGTGGAAGTAGAATTATACTAGACTTGTTGAAAAAAATTTTAGGAGTCCCATAGACCATTGACACAGTGTTTCAAGAATTAATGAATGAAATGATTTAGATCAAATTCACTGCAGGATATATTTTTCCCTCTGGGGGATAGGAATCACTTTTTGCTCTTAGTAGAATGGTAAAGATGCTTTGAGTCAGTCTTTGGTGACTTCAGGAAGCTAATGTAAGATTGGGTTGTACAGACATAGTCTCTCTGTGCAGCAGGGTGCTGGAGGTGGTGATACAGGTGAGTGAGAGAAGTGAAAACAAAACTGCTTTACAGTTGGAAGGCCTGACTTGCCAAAGCATGAGTCCTCACCTTATAGACATACATGTCACAAAGTCATAACTTTCATTCTGAAACTGTCTTGACTTGTTTGCACCCCACTACCAGAATCCATAGGGACACAGAATATTCTCCAGGGGAAATAAATCTGTTAGGGAATTTGTTGGGTCATAGGTAGAGGAAGAAAGCATTTACAATGCAGGAGCAGAAGGGGTTGATGGCCTATGATCTGAAGTATAGAAGGGTGGGTATAGGTGGGCGACTGCCCTACAAATACATTAATACATGGCCACTCCAAGCCAAGTTTCACATGTTTCTCATACACTGCTTGGAGTTTGATCAACCAAATGTTCTTTTAGGTTTGAAAGCAGACTTTAAAAAATACACAATTTTCCCTGAAGGTAATGGAACTAAAGTTATTTCAAATAAGTAGAAATTTGTCCCTTCAGATTATTTTTTTCTCAAAATGTACCTAACATGAGCAGCATTAACAAAATGGGTGTTTTCATTGAGGGAGGAAAGGGAGTAGGCAATTCAAGGTCACAAAGCATTCTGAGAATCTGGCAGGCAGTCTCTAAATAAGAGTACCTGCTGCCAGAAGTTAAGAAAGGGGGGTGGGAAGATATAAAAAAAAAACTTTCCCTATTGTAAATATTTTCAGGAATTAGTGCTAAACTGAGGAAAAGAGGACTCTTCTTTCTTCTGACCTTCATGATCTCTCACTTCCCAGGCCCAGAGCACATGTTATTACAGTTGGTTCTATACAGTGCAGTTACAAGGTGGGTAGCTGGCTTATTACAGGCTAGCCTGTGAACCAAACCATTGTCAAAGCATTCTTTAGATCATAAAATCATAAAATGTAAAGTAGACTCCAGATAGTTGTCTTAACAAATAAACTATTCAACGTGATATACAGAAGTTGGGGACTCCGGAGTCTAAATTTCTTTGATGGCAGATTTGGTTATCTGTAACAGTCATTTCCACGTTTGGGGAGTGAACCCTGGCGCATGCCCCCCAGGCCGCCTTACCTGACCTGACTTGGCATTCTCACAGACAAAGGCTTCGTAGAATCTGGGGAACTCGGGCGCGTTATCATTCACATCGAGGACTTTGATTGTGACAGACACACTTCCAACCTGGGAGGGATTGTCTAGAGAGAGCACAAAGAAAACCAAAGTGAAGGTCAGTAGTACAAGAAAGCGCTCTTTGCTGGTTAGGTATGTCTCTCGCAGCCTGGTTTTTAAAGGAATGGGTGAAGTGCGTGGAAATGGCAGCGCAAGCATAAGGTGCACATGTTACCTGGTGACAGTGTGGCCACAACACAGAAGCATGGACAGAAGGAGGTGTGTGTGTGTGGGATCAGGATTGGGGGGAGGGCCAGACTGCAGGGGAAGCAGGTATCACAAAATGAGTTTTAAAAAGAGGTTTTGAACCTCTCACTTGGCTCATACTTCAGGTTCTGGAATTAAAGGAGGTCCGTTCTGTATTTTGGGCTTGGAAATAGCCCACTTCTAATTGGAGGCATACTACATGGCTTGGCTTTATTCCCACGAAATAATCTGTTCTTTGAATCATATTTCAAAAGTTTCAAGTTATTCACAGGAATACAGATAAGATTGCCTGTTTATTTCTGGTTAGGGAGTAGGTATTACAGGTTCAAACACACACCACATCCATATCTTTGGCGGGGGCAGGAGAAGTTATCATCACTCATGGGGAAATGTCTTTTTGGTCTGTCTTTTGCTTGGCATTGCCACACAAAAGACAATTTCACAGCCCCAGTACTTCCTCTCCTGTCTTTTCTGTTTTAGTCATTATCCCAAGAAGACAAAAGAGAAATTATAAGACACAGAAACCATTCTTAGTAAATAATTTTATTAAATCTCAGAATGCCTTATTCTTCTGGTTTATTTTTTCTTTCTCAAAAATACTATGCTTTACTGTGTTTCTCCCCCAAATAGTTTTGTTGTTTGGCCAAAAGTGCTAACATTAAAAAGTTTTAAAATTATAACTGTGGAACATGTTTATAATGAAAATTCCAGAAAAACATGATAAATATGATCCACAGTCCAATCAGACATACTCATTATATGACATATGTAATACTGTATATGTGTCCAAAAATGTGGAGACACACACATATACACAGCAGTTAAACAAAATAAATTGGATTCAGAACTTTAATAATTTAGGTGAAGATTATCTCGTGTCGTTGAAATATGCTTTGAAAACATAGGTATTAATATCTACATAGTTTCATTTTATTTATTTATATTTATTTAAAATCCTCACCTGAGCATATGTTTTTATTGATTTGAGAGAGAGAGAGAGAGAAAGAGAGAAACTTTAATGTGAGAGAAACGTCAGTTGGTTGTCTCCCATATGCACCCTGGCGGGGGATCGAACCTGCAAGCTAGGTATGTGCCCCGACTGGGAACTGAACCTGAAACCTTTTGATATATGGGACAATGCTCCAAACAACTGAGCCACCTGGCAAGGGCTGGTTTCATTTTACTGTATGGTCGTACCATAATTTGTTTAGTCAAACTGCTATTATTAGACATTTAGATAATTCACATTTTTAAATAATATTGCAGTAGACATTTCCATATGTGAATCTTTGTTGAGACCTATGATTATTTCCTTAAGATAATTATTAGAAGCAGAATTCTTGAGAAAAAGAGTATGAGTATTTTGGAGAATCTTAATACAAAAGATTAATTGCCAAACTGCCCTCTTGAATGGCTATATATACTTCTGCCAATACATTAGGGTCTGCCGTTTCTCCAGACTTTTACCATCACTAGGTGCTATGAAAAAAAGTAAAAGTAAATAATCTAATTTTTGTTAAGTTTATAATAAACATGCTAATCTCAATTTTGTTATTTTTCCATTCCATTTTAAGTTTGTGTTATAAATCTGCATTTTATTTAACGTGTCTGAAATTCTTGTATGTCTGTATGTGCATAGTAAGAGTCATGTGTTATAAATGCTTCCTTTTATCCAGTAGTAACATTTTCTACTGTTTGTGCATTCCTAACCTTTCAAAGATTGAAAGCCTCTTAGATTTCTCAGGATCTGCCACTTTTCCTTATATGAAGTCTAGCTACTTGGTTTAAAGGTGCTGTTTTTTTACTGCTTTTGCATGCTTTTTTATCTTTTAGTACAGGACTAGTTATATAGCAGATGCTCAATAAATATTTGAACTAAATACATGAACTATGAATTTTGTTTCTTTTTGTAAAGAAAACAATTCTTAATCCAACAAACTCAAAATTTCCACTTTCTACAGTGCTTATATTTGTCACTATATATAGACCAATTTATTGTGCTACTTACTCATTTCCATGGCAAGAATAGTGATATTATGCCAAGAAAACTCTTCCCGGTCAAGGGGTCTTGCAGTCATTAGGGCTCCTGTTGTAATGTCAATATAGAAGAATCTTCCAGGGTCGCTGCTTCTGTCAATGGAATACCTGCAAAGAAACCCCACAGATCAAACACAACATTTCACTTGGGTAAACATACTACAGCATATTACATGAGAGAACTGAATGTATACCATGTGAAACCTGACTCCACTAGTTCTGAGTTCTGGACACTTGGAAGCCTGAATTTACTGTTTTATTATGTCTACTCCCCCCCCAAAATCCCATAAAAACCAACAACAAACTATTGCTGCTTTAATTTCCTGATTCTTTAAGTGGTACAGAAAACCTTAGGGCATTTGTAAGCTATTTAAAGATCAGTTTCAGCTATTTAAAGCTTAAAACTGCCTAAAGCTTTTTGGGACACTCTGAATAACAACCCCTATGCATCTTTGTCCAAAATGAATTTTATTAAAATGAGTTTTGAAATGCTAAATTGGAACTGGAAAACACACAGCCCAGTGATTCTAGTCCCTGTAATTAGTGTCAACTATTGAGAAGAAGAGATTTGCGTCAGGTCCTTCGTGAACGTGCTAATGACTGACCTGCTAGCAAACACAATAATGTATTTCCTCACCGGAGAGTCTTTATCTGTGGAATGTTTCTAACAGGAAGGACCAGGTCTGACTAGGTTGCTTATTGTAAATAAGCCTGCGATTTATGAATTTATGGGGCACAGCTTGCTGGAAAATGTCATGTGAGCTATGTAATTAATGGGGTATAAAAATCCCAGATGTTTCATAACCCACATGGCTCCTTCTGTTCAGGCAATGCACTGAACAGCAACATCCAGTGCTTCTGCCTTTCATGTTCAGTGTGGACCAACATGCATCCTTTCACAGGAAAGGAAGGATATTTACAAGCCCTTGTGCCTGATGGTTTCAGACCTTTCCAAGGAAAGAGTGCTTGGCTTGCATTTTGCTGTTTTCTGTACCCTTGGGGCCATTATTTACCATGCTACTGGGTAAGACCTGTAATTCCTGGGGAAAATGATTTGGCAGTCCAACCCTTTGTGTTATCTCACCTCCGTCATCTTATTTGGTTCCCATCGTGGGCGATTCAGTAGGTGTGGAGGGAGTTTCAGGCACCTGCATGTTTAACACCCTCCCTAAGAGATTGTGATGTGTAACCATCCTGCTTGAGAACCTTATGTTGTCCTTGGTAATCGCCAGTAATTAGAATAGCTGCCATTATTGAATACCAGGCATTTTGTAGCTTTTTATTTTATTATTTAAAAAAATAATTTGTTATGCTTTTATTGATTTCAAAGAGAGAAAGGGAGAGGGAAAGAGAGAGAGAGAAACTTCAGTGATGGTAGAGTCATTGATTGGCTGCCTCCTGCACGCTCCCTACTGGGGATGGAGCCTGCAACCTGGGCATGTGCCGTGACCAGGAATAGAACCGGGATCTCTTGGATCATAGGTCAATGCTCAATCACTGAGCCACGCCTGCCAGGCTATAGCTTCTTTTTAAATTCTTACAACATCTCTGGGAGTTAGGTATTATCTCAATTATCAGAGGAAACTAAGGCTTAGAGAAGTTAAGTCACTTTCAAACAGTTACACACTTGATAATTTACAGAAGATTTGAACACGCCCCCCCCCCACGCTCTAATGTATTGATTCAAAATTCTATTTAAAGTTGCCAGCAATAGGGCAACTGAGAAACTGCATTTTGATGGGAGTAAGCAGTTTCTTTAATGCATTGTTTTTCAGACTGCAGCTTAGTTAAATCAATATGGTGGGCTATGACTAGTGTTGAAAGAAAATGAAATAAAATAACATGTATGCATGCCAGACTCTCACAGACAGTAATGATAAATGTTGATGATAAAACTTTTGTCTCACCCTGGCTAGTGTGGCTCAACGGTTAGAGTGTTGGCCCATGCACCCAAGGGTCGCAGGCTCGATTCCCGGCCAAGGGCATGTACCTGGGTTGCAGCTTTGCTCCCAGGCCCTGGTCTGGGTGCATGTGGGAGGCAACCAATCAATGTGCTACTCTCACATAGAAATTTCTCTCATTCTCTCTCTCCCTCCTTCCCATCCTTCCACTCTCTCTAAAAATCAATGGAAATAATATCCTCTGGTGAGGATTAACAAAAAAGCAACTTTTGTCTCGTGAATATATATATACGCACACACACACATATATATATGGTATATGCATGTATATGTATTACTTGGTAAAATATTTTGGTTCAGATACGTATTTTTTCCTGCAGAGATTCAGGATGGCTGTTCAAAGAATTATGAATTAAAGGGAAGGATGACCACTAAGGGCTAGAGAAGTTGGAATCATTTCAGTTATAGCTCCCCAGGAGTTGGGAAATTTAAGGACGCTAATTAACGTCTCTTTCTGCTTGTGACCCTATTTAAGGAGTGCTACTGTAGTCGGGCACTCAGTCTGTACACCTTACTTATATTGATTCATTTAATCCTCACAATAGCCCTATGTGGTAGGTACTGTTATCTTCCCCATTTTACAGGTGAGAAGACTGAGGCATGGAGAGGTTAAGTCACTTGTCCCAGGTCTCACAGCTGGGACTCAAGAGTAAGCAGTTGGGTGTCAGGTTCCTGCTCCTAACTACCAGATGTGCCGCCTTACTGCACATGGAGCAAATGAGATTATTTAAGGACACAAAACCTGACCTCTTCTTGAAGATAGATTAAGCCACAACAGCAGTTGACTTTTTAATAAAGAACAAACACATGCCTACGAAGTTCATTTAAAATTAACTGAAGCATTTCTTTTCTAGGTAAAATTAGTGATTTAGTTTTAAAGTTTACTGGCTATTTTAAGAGTTGAATTTGCCTTAGGAAAAGAACACTGGTTGGCTCATGACAGTCTTTTTCACTCCCCACACACGAGCGAAGCCAGCCATCGGGCCCACAGAGCCGCAGCCCCGACGGCAGCCCTCTAAGCGGTAGGCATAGTGCCGAGGGAGAGCAGCCTCCGGTGACCAGCTTCATGCACTCAGCAAACGGCACAGATGGCGTGGGAGCTGGAGTGGCAGAAATCACTGAGACCCATGGCCGTGTTGCCTCATGACACTGTGAGAGGAAGCCTGCCTCAGAGAAGCTCCTTCATCAGTGCAGTCCCTTTCCAACGTCCCAAACCCGGCCTGAGTTGAGGCACTGATGGCATCCATAACCCTGAATGGGACTGGGCCCGATTTCAGGAGGCAGGAGAACAAATGCCAGGTGAGGTACAGGCGGAAAATGAGGATATTGGGACACATTACTGAATTATGCAGGTGGTTTGCCTTTCTCTAACCGTAATATTCTCACCTACTACGGGCAGAAGAGGCACTGCACACGCATGCACAGCTCCTCTGAGCCAACAATGGCTGGTGTGCTTCGGGCTCCCTGCTTATTTGCTTGGCTCAGGACAGTCTGTGGATTTGGAAGCAGTTTGGAGACAGAGCATCATGGACAGGCTTGCTAATCCACACACGCTCCGGGGGGCACCAGAGGGCAGGCTGTGTCCTCACAGCGGAAGCCTGCATTTGGTGCCAAATGGTTCAGTTTCCCGCCTGCCAGAAATTCCTTGAACATTTACTAAAATTTTAGGAGATACAAATATTGTATTTTTCATGTACATTTAACTAAATCCGGAGACTAATTTTGGGGCTTACTAGTAAATAATGACCAGTTTATATGCCTGAGCACACCATAAACTTCTTAGGAAGGAGATTATAAAAGTCCTAATAATCTTTTTAAAAAGTTAAGTGGCTATTTGTTCATAATACTTAAGCTTGAGGTGATACATTGGTTTTGGGGTAATTTAATGTGTATTTTCTTTTTAAGGACTATTCATCTCATTTATTTGTAATAAAAATTGCAGAAGATGAATTGGGTGGTCAAGTAGCATATAGTATATGCAAATAATTTCAAAGGAAAATAACTTTTATAGGAAAAATAAGGATACATGAACAATTTTGGGGAAGATAACATAGGGAAGTCATTCCCAAATGGGCTAATTAAATGATAGCCAGATATGTGACTTTTAGGTGCTTTTCTCTCTGAGAGTCCAGGACCTCCAATTTTCTGCTTGAGTCCAGGGACCATTCTTTGTTCCTGGGGGACAGTACAAAGAGTCAGGGACCCTGTATTTAGCAATTTGAATTCTAGTCCTATGCAAACAAAATGCAGAGGGAGAGTTAGCCCCAGTTTTGATAAGTGGAATCTGCTTTGCGGCCGCACCTGAACCCTTGTCTGTTAGCTCCAGGCCTGGGGCTGTTGCCTTGTTCTTGCCAGTTTCTCTCTCATGACCTAGAGTCCCACCCCAGGATAAGCCCAATGGACCCTGCTCTGTGCCTCCAGCCTGCTCATACTTGGATTCCTTCTGATTGGGGTCTGTTGGAATAGACAGGCATTTCATTATGGACTTCCATAATGCTGTGTGTCATGCTGGTCAACCGGCGGCTGTCAGTGGCCCATCATGTGCATGTAAAGCAGCACTCTCTGTTAGCCAGGAGGATTCCTTCATTTTATATACCACATTTCCCTGTATACCGGTAGTGGATCCAGGCCTGCTGTTCTCTCCTTCCTAGGTACGTCTTGAGATAACAACTTTAGTCCTGAAAAACCCACATTTACTCTAGGGTGTGCGTGTGTATTTCTTGACTGCACTCCATCTCTTTTGCATGTCATTTGGTAAATTTTGCATGTGACTCCTAACAAAACCATATTTCCAGTGCTTACCATGTAGGAGTCCAGAGTCAATCTAGAAAGAACATGTGGAATACCCACTGAGTATTCTAATTGACTCTTTTAGAAATGAGATCTGATTTTTTCAAGCTTGTGTTTATTTCACACATTTTCCCCCCATAAAGTTTTACTCTAAAGTTTTTCCCACAGTATCTTCTTTGACATGAATAGATTAATGACCTGATCGTAAGATATGTATGTGTGTGTGTGTGTGTGTATGTATGTATTTGGCTTCTGAAAATATAAATTTATAAAAGAATCAGTTTCATTTATGTTGTGGTTGTTTTGGGATGGGATGGTTTCATTAACTTCTTTCCATCCCATTATACATTTAAAAAGCTTGAGGTAGAAATATCACTCCTATAAAGTTGTTATAACTCATAAAGATTAGTTTACTTCTAAAAAATCAAATACCAGAATTCAAACAAAATTGTTTTAGACATTTTAATGCCTAAAAATGTAAAATGTTTACTAATTGGTTAGAGGAAGCAGATTTCCCCCAGTGTAGTTATTCTCGGGGAAAACCATCTTTGTTAAACTGCAAAGCACATTTTCGTTACATACAAAATCTCACCAGTGAGGGAAGTAGCTGACAGAAAAGGCATTCAATAAATTGGGGTGTGTTTAAACTGTTATCTGCACTAAAGCCTCAGATCCATTTGTGTGACTTCCAACATTAAACGTGACAGATGGCCTCAAACGGCTTTGGAATCCTGATCTTTTGTGTCAAGCTTCAGAGGCTTGGCAGTTGCTCTGGAAGGTTGCGGTGTCAACCTGTCCACCAGCTGTTTGCACTTTGGTTCCAGAGTTGCTGGAAAACGGCCATGGCTGTAAGAGCAGCTCTCCTGCCCCCTCTTGAGGGGGAAGCATCTTGGTTGGAATCTTTAAGTTCAAACCATATTTTGGAGAGACTGATATGTGGGCTTGCAGTAGAAAGCCCTATCCGACCAGTGTACATGGCACTGAAGCCATTGACAACACGAGTGGTTTCTATGTCTGGTCTTTCTATAGTGTATGGAAATATATATCATATATGTTATTTTTCCCCATTTTTAAAAGTAAAGAAGTAAAAGGTTCATAAAAATCAAAAGAATGTGCAATGATCATATTCACCATTAAAATAAAAAATTAAACAGCTTTTAATGTTTTGACATCTGTGTATCTGTCTATGCTTTTATCTGAAATAGTGGTTCTCAACTAGGGGTAATTTTGCACCCCACTCTCCTTGGGGACATTTGGCAATATCTGAGGACATTTAAAGTTGTCACAACTCAAGGGGTGCTACTGGCATTTAGTGGTTAGAGGCCAGAGATGCTGCTAAACATTGTACAATGCACAGGACAGCGTCAGAACAAAGAACTGTCCATCCCAAAATGTCAATAGAGCTGGGACTGAGAACTAAGGGGTGTGTGTGTGTGTGTGTGTTGCTGAACCAATTGACAGTAAGTTGTAGATATAATGATACTTCACTTCAAAATAACATGAAAAGGCCATGCTATTTGAACAGAAAGGATTTAAAGAAATAGGAGAGTCTCCAGAGATAGAAGAAGCAAAGGGAAAAAGTGCTAGGAAATTTGGTGCAAGGGAAGGGAAGATCCCATGATACAAGGAAAAGGTGAAATCTGTGGAGAAACCTGATTGAGTTGTTGGTCACGTCCGGGTCCTCGGCAGAAATGACCTGTATGGTCGTTCCGATTGCCACATCTTCAGGTACCTCCACAAAATAAGAGCCAGGTTCAAACACAGGGGGCTCATCCACATCTTCCACACTGATGTGCACTGTGGTCGTGTCCTGAAAGGGGCCCAGGTTCAGGAACCGCATCTCTAGGTGAGGATTGGCTCCCTCCACTTTTAAGGTGTAGCTTTTCTTGCTTTCAAAGCTCAGGGGCTGAAAAGCAATGGCGGGAAAGTTGATTAGCCAGCAGCATAAGTGTCAAGGCGCCAAAGGATCACCGATGGTGATGGCTGGTGGTAGGTTCCCCAATTCATTAAAATGGTGGAGAAGAGGTGAGGGGGAAATAAGGGGAATTTTTCCAAGAAGCTATCACAAGCACCCTTCAACAAGTTCTCAGGGCACTGTGTTAGGTCAGGATTTGTGTATTTAGTTTATATCGTGGACGATCTTTTTAAACAATCTCTTTAAAAAATTAAATCCAGTGCCTCATTTTGTTGTTGAAGAAACAGACTCAGAGAGCTCGAAGACTGGACTAAGCTAACAAGGTTACATAGTGTCAGAGTAAAATGCCAGTCCGGATTCTTAAATACCTCATCCAGGACTGACCCACAAAATAAAATTCCATGTCATAAAATCTAATTTTTTTGATGATTCCCTTTTTCTGATCAAGCCCTACCTGGTGGGAATGCCAAATGGTTCAGCTGCTTTGAAAACTGGTTTGGAAGTTTCTTAGAAAGTTAAAACTATACTTAACCATACAGTCCTGCAATCCCACTCCCTAGGTATTTACCCAAGTGATATGAAAACCTATGTTCACACAAAAACCTGTATGCAAATGTTCACAAAGGCTTTATTCAAAACCATCAGAAATTGGGGACAACCCAAATGTACCTCTAGTGGAGAGTGGATAAATGAATAGTGGTACATCCACACAGTGGAATACTACTTGGCCATAAAAAGGAACAAATAACTCAGTTACACAACATGGATGAATCTCACAAGCATCATGCTAAGTGTAAGGAACCGGACTCAAAAGAGTATATACTGAATGGTTCCATTCATATGACCTTCTTGCAACAGGAACAGATCAGTGGTTGGCAGTGGGGAGCAGTTTACTACAAACGAGCACAGGGCAGGGGCGAAGGAGGGTGTCTGAACTGTTCTATATCTTTGTTTTGTTGACATTATTACAGATGGTACATTTTTTTTTCTATTTTGACATTTTGGAAATAGGGCTGCTTCTCTAGTTGATGGTATCTTAAGGCCTGATAGGGGATAAGATGAGTTGTCTCTGTTTGAGCAAATCAAACCTGGTCAAAGCTGTTCACGTTGTAAGTACTTCATTTGAGTTCTGCACATTGTTAGTGTACATGTGTTGAACTTTATTGCCTTCTAAAATGCCTTCAACAATATTGTAGTGTGATTCAATATTGAAACAAAAATTGTGTAGGCAGACTTGCGTGGAAACAACAGCAGGGATTAATGCTGATGTTGGTGAAGCAAATATGTCTGTGTCTGTAAGAGCTTTTCCAAAAACTATAAACTAAGGAGTAAGAAAGCATTGCATCCTTTAAATTGACAAGAGTTTTTAAAAAGTGGTGTATAAACAATGATGGGTTTGCATTTTATGGACATCTTAGGGTTGGTGAAATACAAGGGTTTTGCTCTTTGTGGCCTTCCTAAGAGGGTAATGGACTCAAAGCTATTGCCTATTGTGTCCTGCAAGATGGAAGACATGCTGAAGACTGGAGAGTGGCATAACAACTTGCTCACAGAATAAAGATTATTCTGAAAAACATCCATTTCAAATTATCTTTCAGGCATTTAAGAGACTGAAAATCAATTGACTGATTACTTCAAAGCTAAAAAGACCCAAGATACTGGATAGTAATCAGTGTGGTTTTATGAAGACCCAATTCTATCAATTTAGCTTAATTTCTCTTTTGGAAAAAGTGTGTGCTTTTTAGATGAAAAATAGGCCTTAGGGAAATGAATCAAAAGCAGAACTTTTGTTTCCATTTTATATGACATTAGTAATAACAAAGTAGGAAGATGGGTGTGGATCAGGCATCTGAGGCATTTGTTCCAAACGTATGGACTGAGCTGTCAGTAGCCTTTAAAGTATTTATTATACTTGACTTGTCCATCTGCCCAACTTATTGACCTCTTTCTTAATTTCATTTTCTGTCACCTCATAAGTTTGGAAGAGAAACACAGATGACCTTGGCAAAACTAATATCTGTTTTGATTGAAAATGGATATAATTTTAGTAATGGCAATGAAAGACAGGGTTCTGTCTTGTGATGTTTAAACTTTTCTCCAGGCAAGGGAGCTGGACAAGTGACATTTTGGGGTTCCTTTCAGATACAAAATTGTAATAGTTAATATTTTTGAAAGAATGTCTTGTAATAAGGTATGTTATATTCTAATAATTTAACAAATTAATATTTTACATTATTATTTAGAATTATCTTATAAATTATTTTAAGATACAAAATTTGAAATATATTGAGAGTTCCAAAAGCTCTTTTTCTGATTGCTTATTTTTTTAAAGGGAATTTTTGCATTAAAGGAGCCACACTTTTTCAAAATTTTGAGCATTTACCTTGTTTATGGTTACGTTATGATAAGAGATATATTTATTAACTGTTAAGTTGAGCCATACCATATATTAAGGGGATGTTCTTAATCCTACACTAAATTGGTATTATTTCTAGTCATTTTTTATAATTCTAGCATATGTTATTAATTCTCAAAGAATGGGAATAAAATAAGAAGCTGCAATACTTAAATTACATCCAGATTTATTCAATGATTCCAAAGTTAATCTCAGCATTTTGTACTGTTTCGAGGTCATCGTGTGCTGGTTATAAAGATTTCTGGTTGGTGGAATGCTGGATGTGTTTGCTCTTTGGCTGTATTTGGTTGCACCTTACATGAAAGGGGCAAACATGAACTCTTCCCTTCTGAAGTGGCATTAATTCAGCTCTATGGAACAGCATAGAATAAAGTTATTAAACACATTAACTTGTGCCACATTGTAAAGTAAGACTTTGTTGCTTTTGTCAAGGTTCTCCATGTGCCTAATGTCTGTGGTTAATATTTCGTGTTCTTATATGACCTGCAGGAGCATTTGTCACAGGCGATCATTCCCTTGTACTGGAAACAGTTTCTTCGTGCTTCCAGGATACCACATTTCTTGATTTTCCTCCTTTCTCCCTGGTCTCTCCTGCTCAGTCTCCTCGCATGTCCTTGCTTTTCTCCCTGACCTCATCATGTTGGGGTGCCACTGCAGGGCTCCTTTCACTGTCTTCTCCACCTCTGCTCAATCCCTTGGAATATCACCGTGTTTTATTTTCTTTATGTACCATCTATATGCTTAATACTCTCAAATTTATATTTCCAGGTCAGGACTCTTCTCCAAAATCCAACAGCTACTATACATCCCCACTTGGGCGTCTAATAGACATTGCAAAGGTGACATGTTCAGAAATTAATTCCAATATTTGCCACCCCCCCCGTCGCCTTCTCTATTTGCAGACTTCCCATCTCGGTTAAAGGCAACTTTATTCTTTTGTTGTTCAATTAACTCCTCTCTTTCTTTCATATCTACATCCAATCGGTTAGGAAATCCTGCTGATTCCACCTTCAAAATATATCCAGATTCTGACCGCTTCTCACCACTTCCATTCCTTCACCGTAGGCCAAGCCACTATCATCTCCTACGTGTATTACTGCAGTAGACTTTCAGCTGGTCTCTCTGTTCCCATTCTTGCCTCTATGGTCTTTTCTCAACAGAACCTACAGAATAATTTTTTTTATAGTGAAAGTCCAGTCATGTCACACATTTGTTAAAGTCCTCCAGCTGTTTCCACTTTTCTCAGAGTCAGACCCAGTGTCCTTACATCAACCTATAAAGTCTTACACAATCTGGCCCTCTTGTTACTTTTCTGGATTTTTTCATTTTCCACTAGTCTTCCCCTCCACTCAGTCTTCTCAGCTCCCTGTTCTTGAAACAAACCAGGCAAGAATCCTACTACCTCAGGACCTTTGCACTGGTTGTCCTCTTTCCTCAATATCTCCTTGCCCATTTCCTCTACTCCCAGGTGGCTACGTACAGTTCTCAACAAAAATTGCTTATAGGGTACCTCCCAGGGTTGTGTATTGTTAACCTGCCTGACTTGATGCTGTGACTGTGCCCCTCACGTAAGTCTTTGTATCAATATCACTTCTCTGGGAGGCCAGTCCCAACTACCCAATTTAAATTTAAAGTAATTTTGGCTTTCCCGATACCACTTTTGTTCTATTTTACCCCTCCGCCATGGTGCTTATCACTTTCTCATACATTACTTTATTGATTTACTTGCCATTTTGATTGCCTTCTTCCCTTCATTAGAATGTAAGCTCCATGAGGGCAGAGATTTTTAGTTATTTTATTTACTCTCTACATTAAAAGCCTAGAGTAATACGTGCACATAGGTAGACACTCAACAATATTTGTTGAATAAATAATTTAAGATATCTTGGGGTTTTAAATGTATTTAAAATAGAAGAGAAGGAAGATGAAATCAATGAGTTTTTGCATTTATTTCCTCAGATATAGATTTGCTAAGATGTTAAAACTTAAATTTTTAAAGAAGTTTTATTTTTCATCTGGAGATATCCACCCATATATGCTTTATACCACACACACACATACAAAGGCGATAGCTTATATTCAGAAAACTTGGTAACTTAACATGAAGCAAAGGAGTTTCAAGTGATAATCTTGCTTAACAGCTCTGTTTGATAAAAGCTTTTCCAGGTCTAATTAGCATCTATGGATCTTTAAGTAGCAATTAAAAAATCCCTACATGCTGTTTATTGATTCATAAATACTATTATAGCTTGCTTTATTGTTATTTATGGTATAACTATGGTAAAAAATGAGTTATTCAAGTGCAAATATTGATTAAATCATTAACATCATTAGGGGATTAAGCTATAACAGTTTTTTAAGGGGCTAAGTAGTGAGCTAGGAGAAATGACATATTTGTGATTAATTAATTTTTATGTTTTTTTGTTAATCCTCACTTGATATTTTTTTCCATTGCTTTTTAGAGAAGATGAAAAGGAGGGAGGGAGAGGGGGAAGGAAAGAGAGACATTGATGTGAGAGAGACACATCGATTGGTTGCCTCCCGACTGGGGCTGGGGATCGAACCTGTAACCCAGGTATGTGCCTTTGATCAGGAATTGACCCTTTGGTGTGCGGACTGATGCTGCAACCACTGAGCAACACTAGCCAGGGCTGTAATTTATTTTTATCATGACCTTATCCCCTCTCTGTAAAATGATGACACAGCCAGTGTTTACATGTACGCCAAAGGAGGAAGAATTGTTTTAAATGGTAGAAAAGAGTGCACTTGAAGCAATACATATTAATAGTACAACAACCCTTACTGACATTGCCGCTACGTTCAAAGACTCTGTTAAAGTGCTCTGGATTACCTTCTTCACAGTTATGATGCCCACTTGGAAATTGGGATCTGTGTTAATGTCAAAGGCATCTGTGCCGTCTCCGTCCACAATGGTGTACTTCATCTCTGCATTGATCCCCTCGTCCAAGTCCTTGGCAAACACTCTCCCCACAGTGGAGCTAACGGGAGCCGATTCCAGGACACTCATCTGGTAATGTTCTGTGGAGAAAGGTCAGAACATGCAGTCTTGTCATCTGTCCCTATAAAAAATGCCTCGTCAGTATCACGTCATATAAGGCATGCTGTGCTAAACACCTCTCTCCTGGTTCGACAATTAAAACTTGAGTTTTACAGATGACAACTGAGATCCGAAGAGGCTGAGCAAGTGGTATTAGGTCATAGACTTCACTGGACATTTGGTAAGGAGGGGCCAAAGCAGCTTGACTATAATCCTAAGAGGAGGCCAGGACAAAACCAAAAATATTTCTTATCTCAGTGAATCTACCTTCAGAGTGGCAGGAAGTACTTTGCTTTTCAATCTTTCAATCCTTCCTAATGAACTCTTTCCCCAAATGTCAATTCTTTCTAAGAAAGACAGAGAAAGCGCTGTGGTCACGAAGTGCATATTTATTCTGTTCACATTTCAAACGGCCACATTTTCCTCCATGGCCTGGCCAGTACTGAGCAACCGTCTCTGTGACCAGCTGCTCACATATACGGGCCACCGGTGAACTATAGAGGAGAAACGGGGCTGGAGAGCAAGCTCCACCAGCTCCGGGTGTTGCCCATCAGTGCCCTTGCACCTGGGACTGCCCGCTGAAGGCCTCTTCACCGACAGACCTCCGATGCTTCTTGGTCTCTCGTTTTAGCAGAGAGCACCCCAAAAGTTCTCACATACGAAAGAAGCTCAGAGCTTGTCACACTCTCCTTCTCAACCTCATATCCTGAATTCGCAGTGACATTTAGCTGACTTTCATCTCCACGGAGTTGTCTCTTTGCTAACCTACCTTCTCTGGGGCTCAACTTTTTCATGTTTTTCATTATTTTGTCGATCATAATGTGACTGACTAACAAAGAAAGTCACACAGTCACATTTTCCATATATATACGACCTCTTTTATTATAATGTGCACTGCAAGCTACAGGGCGGCCTGGGACGGGAGGGCTCGATTTCACAAAATTTGGGGCGGCTGACAGCACCCTCCTTTGCACAGGAGAGGAAAGGGTGCCTGTCCTCTGCCAGCACGAGCCAGGACATTGCTAATGTCTGTACCAAGCTGGCGAGCATTTGGATTTCATGACCTCTTTCCATTCACTTCCAAAGTTGCTGCTGGATGAGACTTTGCTGTTGCAGAACTTTTGGGAAAAACAAGCAAGAATCTGCGGGCAGTTTTCTTCACACCGGGGAAACCATGTGTTCTGTGTTTAAACAAACATACGTACGATTTCTTATCTAACATCCTGCTGTTTCGTTTCACGAAATCTCGTGGGAACTTCACGAATGCCAATTGTATCTAAGTGTTTCAGCTCTCCTGCTGTATTCACGTTGATGACATAGATGTGCACGTGGCCTGGCTGCCTCAGGACGTAGCTCTTCAGCCGGTGGCCAGGCTTCATCCTCTGTTTCCAGTGCAGTTGTCTCTTCATCTGGAATCGTGTCTGCGGCTCTCACTTTCCCAGCTGCTCCCTTTGGGCATCTGCTTCTCAACTTCATGTCTTCATTCCTGGACTCCATTCCACAGTCACAGCTCTGTATGGCCACTTTTCTTGAGGACATTTAATCTGACTGTCCTGCTGCCACTTCGTAATCACATCTGAACTTGCCTCCCTCATTCCCTGACTCCAGTTCCATCATTACGCATCTTCTGTTTCTATCGGTAGCACAGCTCTGCCTGTCACCCAGTCACTGTCATCTTTGACTCTGCCCTCGGCCTGGTTCCCTTAGCTGAGAAATCAAGAAGCAGAAATCCATGCTTTCTCATTTGTCTCAGCCCCCTCCTGCCATTTCCTTAAGTGCTCCTTAGTTCAAATCTGGGCCACTCTCTCAGCTCCTGCCCGACTCCCCCGCTTCCAGTCTCCAGCCTGCCAACCGGTTCCATGCATGGCCCTCTAACTAGGCTTTCTTTTGTGTGTATCCCTGGCTCAAAACCTTTTCAGTGACTTCCACTAGACATAATGACACATTTGAAACATTAAAGACAGGTCTTCATTTCCTTAAAGGTAAAATTATACTTGCAACTTTATTTCCAGGTCTTTGTGTATACTTTTCCCTCCTTACACTCAGGTTTCTACTCGAATGAGCTGCTAGGGGAGCAGAAATTTCATTTGTGTTTTGTACTGTTCTGTTCATACCTAGAATGGTGCCTAAAACAAATAATTTTTGAATGACCGAATGGCTTCTCCCTTCTGGAATGGTTTCCTTTCTGCCTATTTAAGTGCTTTATACTCTTTAGCCCCGTTTAAGCCTTACCTTTTTATGAAGGCTTCATTCATCTTAGTTTACTGTGAAGGCTTCATTCTGCACTAACCAAGTGGTACAGAAAATGCTGCTTTTTGGTTACCTTTTCTTTTTTGTTAACCCTCACCCAAGGATATTTTTCCCATTGCTTTTTAGAGAGAATGGGGGGGGCGGGGGAGAAACAAACGAACATCAGTGTGAGGGAGACACATTGATTGGTTGCCTCCCACACTCGGATCGTGCCTGCTGCCGAGGTAGGTGCCCTTGACAAGAATCGAGCCCGAGACCCTTCAGTCTTCAGGCTGATGCTCTAACCACTGAGCAACCGGCCAGGGCTCTTGGTTAACTTTTGATGAGTGTAGAGTGTGTACTTTCACAGGGGCTGAGCCTGCATTTCAAGCATCGTGTGCCCCTCATGCCCAATGTCCTTGCGAAGCAGGCGCTTCGTACCTGCTTGTGAATGGATTGGTAAGGCGGTGAGGTGGGTCACTCTCTGGGCTAGTTTCCCTGTGTGCTGCTCAGCAGGGCAGTATCGCCCCCTAGGGGGGAAATTTGTTTTTTGTTGGGGGAGAGGTGAAAAAAACCTTAGATATCACGATTACAAAGTTCAGCATTACCCAACAAAACTTTATTCCTTAATGTTTAATTTTATGAAGGAGGCCAGGGCATGGCGATTAGGCAAAAAAAATCTATTAGGGCTCCTAGGGAAGTGATAGTGAAAAAAGTAAGAAACATCGGTTTAGTGCTATGGGGCATGGAAGGGAAATGGTTATGAGAGAATCGCATGATAAATGTAGGAAAGGAATCATGAATAATTGAACTTAAAGGGGAACTCAGGTGCCCTGGCCAGTGTGGCTCAGTTGGTTGAGTGTTGTCCCATGCACCGAAAGGTCGCTGGTTCGATTCTGGGTCAGGGCACATACCCAGGTTTCGGGTTCAATCCCTAGTTGGGGTGCGTACGGGAGGCAGCCGATTGATGTTTCTCGGTCACATCGATGTTCCTCTCTCTCTTTCTTCGTCTCCCTTCCTCTCTCGAGGAACTCAGGTCTTTTTCTCTCATTTCTATAACAAGTGTAGCCCTCTTCCCTGAGAATCCGTGCCCTCACTGGTAGATACTCACTCTGGGGAAAGCGGGGTGGGTTATCATTGACATCTGAGAGGGTGATGTTGACCGTTGTGGTTCCAGATAATCCTCCAAGCTGCCCTCCCATGTCCTTGGCTTGGATAATCACTTCATAGTATTCTTTGGCTTCTCGGTCCATGTTCGTGAGCGCCGTCCTAATTACACCTGCAGGATAGAAACGACTTTGTTTTTAAAAAACAAAACCTCAAGTCCAGTTTTTAAGACTGGGTTCTAGGTTTCTCCCTTGTGCACTGTTAATATTTAGAGTCGAGATGCAAATCACCTGTATGTTATTGACCTTGAGGTCAGGATCCCAGCTTCAAAAAAGTGCGGTGCTTACACAAAGGGAGAGTAAATGCAGCTCCCGAGGGCCGATTTCCTCTGGCCGCGTTACCGGGAGGGAACAGGAGGTGGCAGCAACGGTTCTCTAACGGGCTTGGGGACCGCAGTCAGGGAAGGCAGGCGGCTCTGCCTCGCTGAAGGAAACTGGGGCTTAGGGCCCAGGAGACAGAGCTTCTGGTGTCTGCAAATCTGTGACTTTAGATCAGCCTTCCCCAGCCCCTAGAGCCCTTGTAGAGGGAATGGCTCTTCTTTGGGGAACTCGCTCCCAGCCTACTTTCCCTGCCTTGGCAACACCTGTAAGCGGGGTTGGAATTCTGATTTGATTTCCCTTCGGTTATATGTTCATCCGGTTCTGTGCTTCACTGAATTCACATGAAAGTTGCTCTGTGAGTTGTTTATTTTGGACATGCATGAGGAATGAACTTCCCCAGACAGTCAGCAGCAGCATCGCAGTGTGCTAGTGTGGTTTCATTAAGTGGGGTCTGAATCAAAATCCAGAGCAATGTGCTTTGATCCTGCCAAGGATGTGTGGTCATGTTTGTCTACCTTTTCTTTTTTTTTTTTAACCCTTTCACTTAGAAAAGTTGACTTCTCTGTAGTCACTCCAGGCAAAGATTGACACTCCAGGCAAAGATTCAAGCCTTCTTTACTGCAAGTTTACAGCATGACCCTTGGCTAAATAGACCTTTACATGCCAAGGGAAGGGACTGGGACCACAAACCCCTCCCCAGTTTAATTCTTATATATATATATACTGCATTTTAGTTACAACATTCTAAAGTGAAATATACAGCTTTTTCTTTTTTTAAATGCCCTAAAGGCACAGCAGTAACTATCTTTTCATGTGTTTTTGACCTTAACACTAAAGATACCCCATGGGAGCTGTCAAAATAATGTAAGGTTCCTCTTAGGATATAAAGGACACAGTACCCTCTTCCTGTCTGTACTTTTCCTCCCTGTGGGCACCCGTGTACCCTCCCCCATGTTTAGAAGTGTTAAAGTCACTGTTTTATAGAAGTCCCTAACTGCAGTCTTTTTTCTTTCTTCCTAATTTACACTCCTTCACTTTTTACTTTTATGATATGATTTTTCTGAATGCCTGGTTCCCTTAGGATTTCTGGGGAAAAAATCTATCAGGTTGTTAATAGAAATGTATTTTTTCCTCTTGCAAATAAAGAGATGACTTTGAGCATGCACCGTTGACTCTACCTCTGTGGCTGTGAGCTTCTTTACTCAAGTTCCTTGTTAATTACTCTTAGGCCTCAATTCCCCTGCATGTAAAATGGGAATAACAGTACTTCCATATATTTCACAAGGTCACAAGAATATCTGGAGGATCAAATATGAATGTATTTTAAGAGGGAGAAAGCCTGGCACAAGTGCAAGATAATAAAGATATAAAATCATTACTCTGCCCAACTCAAAAGTATTAAAGGGCATTCTTCATGGAGAAAAACAAATTCTGTACTTAAAGCTCTCAGGTAAAACTGAAAACAAAACAAAACAAAACAAATCCAAGCTTCCGTTGATTTGTCCCTTTTTTGGCCACACTGCTCCTTACCCATCCAGTTCTCCATCCTGTCCTCCCAGTTAGAGCTCCCCACTCAGCAGCTGCCTTTTAGGGGGCACATTCCATGCTCCTTTCCCTTACCCAAACCTGTCTGTACCAGCATCCATTCGTTCTGGCCCTTTTCTCTGCTTAGCACAGGGTGTTCAGTGGAAAGAAATCAGACCATGTGCCAAGGGACATAGCTACAACTAGCACTTTTTAAGGTCTCAATTCCCAATATTCTTATCTATTAAGTGAATGGTGATGGACTGGATGATTCCTCCTTGGCTTGTTCTAGTTTCAAAATCAATGATTCTGGCTCTATATTGAGCCAGGTTAATATGCTGCTGCTCTCAGGTCTTCTTAGAGTTATAAAAGACCTTAATGCCTGGGAATAAATACAACCATTGGATTTTTGAAGGCTAATGAGGAGGTACTCTTGTGTAGGCAGGTCTTTTGGCCTCTCCAGGCATACCCCGAACAGTCTGTACACAGCACCACACTGCTCTCACCCACCGGGGCAGTGCTAGTTTGCTCTCTTAATCCCAAAGCTTACAATAATCTTCTCTGGTTAATCCACTCCCTGGAGAGTCATTGAAAAGGAGAGTTGAGTCTGTCCTAGTAGCAGTTATAAATTATTAGGGCATAAAGCAAACACCCCTGACTGGACTGTTGCATCAAATACCTGTTTTGGAGTCCACAGAAAAGTATGGCTGGCCCTGGAGGATGCTGTACACTACCCGGGCACTGTTGCCGTAGGTTGGGTCATCAGCATCTGTGGCTGTCACTTGGATGACAGAGGTCCCTGATGAAGAGAGATGGTGGAAACCTGTTCAAGTTGAATTGCTAAAGGCTGGACACAATCCCAAATGGGCAGTTTAAAGCGTTCGCTACTGTTACATTTGCTTCCTTGGAAGAGCCCCTTTTCTAGGTCAAGCTTCAATAACTCGTATCTTGTACCTCTTTAGAAAGCAGGGATAGGAATTATGTTTTAAATTCTTTTTATTTTTTTATTTTTTTAATTTTTTTCTCTTTTTTTGGTGGAGGGAGAGAGAGAGAGGGAGGGAGGGAGGGAGAGACTGGCGGGGGGAGACAGAGACAGAGAGGATGGGAGGGAGAGACAGGGAGAGCGGAGAGAGGGGGACAGAAGAGAGAGGGAGAGAAGGGGGAAAGGGAAGAGAGGGAGGGAGGAAAGGAGGGAGAGAGTGAAGGAGAGGGAGAGAGGGAAAGGGAGAACGATTGGCCCTAAGTCATGTTTTAAATTCTTAATAACTAGTAAGGACAGCACAGTTTTTGTCTCTTCATTTCTCTTTTGATTATACCCAAATGCTTTTCCTTTATGAATCAAACATTATCTATCCATCCATCCGCCCATCCACCCACCCACCCACCCATCTGTCCATTCATCCACTCATCTACTCATCCATCCATCCATCCATCCATCCATCCATCCATCCATCCATCCATCCATTTTTTAAAAATGTATCTTTATTGATCTCAAAGAGAGGAAGGGAGAGGGAGGGAGAGAGAGACAGAAACATCAATGATGAGAGAGTCATCATTAATCGGCTGCCTCCTGCACGTACCTGATTGGGGATGGAACCCACAACCCGGGCATGTGCCATGACCGGGAATCGAACCGTGGATCTCCTGGATCCTAGGTCGATGCTCAACCTCTGAGCCACACCTAGCTGGGCCATCTTTTGTTTTTTAAGAACTAGAACTGAATAACAACACTAGGTTTATTATTAATTTTATTTTTCACTATGGCTGATTTCAGCGTGTAGGTAGTTTCCTGCCTAAGGACTGGGTTGTCACTTTGGGTTCGGTTTTATAATCTGTGAGCTGTTCTGTACATACTCTCCTTTTCCGCATTTAGACGGGAGGACCTTCTGCAGAGGAGCCACTCTATGAGAGTCAGTGAATCTCCACCTTACCCACTGGTGACATTTCTGGCACGGTGGCAACGTAAGGTCCATCCAGAAACTTGGGCTCATTGTCATTGATGTCTTGGATTTTGATGATGAACTCTGACTCTGGCTCCATTGGCCTGCCTGTCCGCCTGTCGAGGGCCTGAGCCCTTAACGTGTACTGAGCCCTTTCCTCTCGGTCGAGCCTCTGAATGGCATGGATGTCCCCAGTGGTGTCGTCGATGGTAAACACGATCCCTGCGCCTTCCCCCGAGAGGATGTATTTGATGGATCCATCTCCTCTGTCCATGTCTGAATGAAGCTAGGGAGATAAGGCACCAAAATCTCATTACTGATAGTGAACAGGTGTCAAAAATACATTGATTTTCAGTTTGGTCCTAACAGATGATCTCCTTTCAAACAAGAAGAATTTTCTCTATTCAAATGTTTAAAATGTCTGTCTAAAAGAACAAATATTCATTGAACATGATTGTATCAAAGAGCAAATATAAGTTCATGAATAAGTGACGTTTTTCCACACAGCATTTAGTATCCTGGACTTACTACTATTTGTTTTAAGTTCCTTGCCCTGAGAAATATAAAAAATAGGAATAAACTCTGGGAAGTGTAGGTCCCCAACATGAGAACAGGAACAAGCTGGATAAGGCGGAACCCAGTCTTTCCATTACATTTTTTTTTTTTTTTAAATGGAGAAGCTTAAACATTTTAAAATAAGAAAATGCTGATATAAATTAAGTTTTGGAGTTGCAAAAACAATTTCAAGCTGGCTGCCATGCTGCTGAAATGATTGATAAGTAGGCCATGGCTACTGCACTGCGAATGCTATGTGACTCCCGGGGCCCTTCAGCCCTCCGATTCTGTGGTCCCTGTGCTGTGGTTTCACTCAGCAGGGCTGTGCTCGCTTATGTTTCAGGTGTCAATGGAATGTAACTGCTGGTTATTAGTCTTTGCATCAGTGCATCTCTCTTTTCAGTGGGACCTGTTCCTGGGCTCATAACTGGATCACTCAAGTCTAGTCTATAAGTGGGAGGTTGCTTTAGGGACATGCTTTTATCTGCTCATCCAACTATATTTCCCCCCAAATTACTTTTTAATGACTCTTGAAAGGAGTCCAGTGGCACTATTTTCATTTAAGCCTAGAAATAAATTTCTGCATTGCTAATTATTGACAATGTATATAGGTGGCAAGAATTCTGTGCAATGTATATTTAACAGTCTCTCTCTCTCTCTACAGGGGGCGACAAAAATTTAGTTACGTTTACTCAGCCACCACTCACTCTGTTGTTGCTGGGGTCGTTGGCACTTTGAATAGTTCAGTGATGAAGTTCATGAGATTCAGTGTATAAAACAGACAACCAGTGTTAGGCTTAGGCCAGAGAGGCAAATATATCCAGCCTGAACACCATGTCAGTTATAAATTGAGTGCCCTTGACAAATTATTGTTTATAACTCTCAAATTTCTCATATTATATATAAACATAGAGAACAGTATGAGCACTTCCTTTGATGGGTTGTCGGGATCATTAGAAATTAATGTATTAGAGCACCTGGCACAGCGTTTCGCATCATAAGAACTCTATAGATGGTGCTGGTTACCATGATGATACACGCGCATAGAGATGGGTGTTAACATGCCCAGCTCTTCTCTGCTCCCTTCACACCTCCAGGAGAGCAGCAAAGACGGCAAAAGCAACCTGTTGGCATTTTAAAATGCACAGTCCGGTGGTAAAAGCTGCAGAAGGCTGCCTGAAGCACTGCCGGGGCGGTGTTACTCTGAGGATTAAATGGCACAGACGCCAAGAAGGCACCTGAAACTCTATTCACAGCATCCTCAGACAAGGCTGGGTTTGGAGGTTGTGGCTGTCTTTGAGCTGATCTCAGATTGACTCACGGCCAAACCAGGCAGGCGGTGATTTTGCTGCCTGGAGGAATTCAGCTGTGCCTTATCTAGCGAAGGGAAATAAGAGAACAAAATTGACCGAAAAAATAGCCGGGGATTTTTTTCTACTGAAAGAATTGTATTTAGAATACAAAGTGCTCGCATTTCCTCATTCCACATACAGTATTATTATTTTTCTCAATCCAAATCTTCCATTTATGCAGTTAGAAAAGCAGAGGTGCCCAGCTCTTATTGTGTGGCATAGAAAGCCACTTTATTCAGACGTGGCCACAAAGAAATGAAAATCCGTTCCACTCGGAACTGTGTTCCTGGCGGAGGAATGGAGCTGGGCAAAGGAGAGCAAGGATCTCAGGGTTTTTTAAATTAAAAAATACATATGCATGCGCGTGCTCACACACGTATATAAATATGCATATGAATGTAAATGCAGATATGTATCACTGCAAGGTATGTGGCACAGGACTTTCACTTAGAATGAAGCAGCTTAATCCCGGGCCTGGCAGGTTATTTAGGGGAAAAAGAAAGAAGAGAAGCTGACACAAAGAAGGAAGCAGGACTGTTCTGAGCTGCTCTATTTGTCATCTAAATAGCGTGGTTCTCTGAACCGTAGCGAAGCTGCGCATACCTGTGGTCATCACAGGCCAAGCTTCAGTGCTCCGCCCGCGCAGAGAGCTTAGTGAGCAACCGAAGGCTCAGCGTCTTTGCTGCTGTGGAGGCTCTGCTTCCTCAGGACCAGCTGGCCGGCCGATGCCAACAGTCTGGGCTCAACCTCAGGTCTGCTATCTTTGTTTTCACCTAACACAGGTGAGCTGGAAGAATTTGAAGGTCTCTCTAGACTGTGAGTTCCTCGAAGTCAGGAACCATGCGGCTTTCATCTTAGTGGCTCCTCCCGTGTAGCGAATGCTCAAAAAATGTTATTGAAAGAATGGTGTAAGGTGTAGGGACAGGGTCAAAGCTGCCTATGAAATCGTTTTACCTGTGTTTGCAGGAGCTAGCAAGCATGTTTCGAGTAGCTTCTGAGTGCGTGTTTGCCAGCACGCCTGCGTGAGAGAGGGCAGGAGGCAGAGCGGAGGGAGGAGGGGGGCGTGAGGACTTGGGCTGAGAGGCAGGGCCTCTCATGAACAGGACGAGTGCCAGCTACGAAGGGGCTAGGGTCGACCGGCTTGCCAAGGACTGGTTTCTGGGGAATATAATTGTTTCAGTTCAGAATCCAGTCAGGGAACAAAACCTACACCGGCCATTTTAGCAGAGAATTCGATATGAAAGGCCAAAAGGGAACCCTGAGGTATGGGAGGGCTAAGCTCCAGGACACAGCTAGCACCCCTCTGGCCTGGGGAGCAGAGCGGGGCCTGAGGTTGGGTCTCCCAGAATCTAGATGTTTGGAGGAGGCTGGGCCTGAACCTCTGAGGAGGGAGTGCTACCCGCTGGGGCTGGGGATTCCAGAGCTTAGAGGCAGCACCCAGCACCCGCAGAGCTGAGACGGCTGAGGAGGGGATGCCATCCAGCGGTGCTGATGTGTGTGAGCGGCTGTGAGGAGGCTGGTGCTCGGAGTATGGAAAGAACCCAGAACCTGGAATCAATTGCCGGCTGGGTAAAAGGGTTTTAAAAACAAGGGTGAGTCTCAATCCTTTGGCCCCTCCTCCTGGCTCTGATGGTTCTCCCTCTAGCACATTCTGCTCTCAGGACCCACCAGGGAGCTGGCTGGAAAATGAAAAACTGTGGCTTTCCGAGTCCCAGTGCCAGCGTCACAGAGTGGAGTATGGAAAGGGGAGACGGAGCCTGGGGACACGAGCCTCACAGCCAGCACAGCGACGTGCACTTAATATTAGGGTTCGCCAGCCATCCATACACATTTGGTTGTGAAAATTGCTAGGAGACACTAACAGCTTTCCTAAGTTACTCAGCAAATTGGCACTGTAATAAAATGTTTTCTATTTCTCCGTATTTAATTCAGCCAACACTGACTGAGCACCAGCTCTCTGGAGGAAGGCAAGAGCTTCTAGGGTGGAGTTGGCAGCACAGAGTTATGTCTATCTTGGGGAAACATGACTTTCCCCCCCAAATCTCCTAGACAGAATAAGACAGGTGGATATTCTACTTAACCTAATAATTACTTAGTCTGTAAGATCTTAGGCCAAAGGAGTAGTGAATGATGGGAAATACACACAGATTATGAAAAATCTTAGTTGATTTTAAAAACAAGGGTGAGTTGCAATCCTTTCCCACCTTTCGTAGCGCCCGTGTGGTTCCAGCGACGCAGCGAGTGCCCCCAGCCGGCGGTTAGCCAGCGTCGCGCAGTGTCAACCTCAGCCTGCCTTGGACACAGATCCGTGCGCAGACACGAGCCCTCTGCAGCCCCCGCTCTGCGTATGTCAATATAATCTAGCTTTACCTCCACTCCGCCTGTCCCTGGAAAGCCCAGTGTGGATTTTGCGAGGCCACACCAATTACAGCTGATAATTGTTGCCCTGCTGCTTTCTGAAATAAGCAAATACTCAGGCAGGCTCTCTAAACAGACATCTTCCAGAGCTCAAGGTGACACGTTGATGCCCCTGAGGTGTAAAGGGAATGGAAGGGAGATGGATTCTTTTTGAAAAGGAAGTAAAGGGGCAAAGTTCCTGGGCGTGTGAGTGGATGATTGTCTTCGCCCTGTGGAGGTAGCACACCCAGTACAGGGTGAACACGTCCACTGGTTGCTGGCGTGTTAGCTGGACAAGATGTTAGGGGCCCCCGGGGTGTCCTGCGTCCTGGGGTGGCGTAATTAGGAAAGAGTGAGCGCTACTCGTGATTGCTAGAAGGTGCTACACGGCTAAGTATTGTCAGCGTCAGGGGGCAGTCAGGCTTGGTTAGAGTCCTGGTCCCACCCGAACCCCGCTGACTCTTCTGTGTATCTCTCAGGGCTAAGTCTAAAGTCAGGGCCACGCGTATGCGAGGCAAGGTGAGGGAAAGCCAGTGGCTTCAGTGTCTGATTTCGGTGTATATTTTATCTGGGCTTTTATGTTACCTTTTGTGTGACTTTGGGCAATGAACATGACTTCTGTGAGTCAAGTCCTCTGGGCTAATTATCCAAATGTGGTGAATTATACTTATCTCACAGCATTGCTATGATGATTAAATGATCTGTGTGAATGCGACCTGACTGACACGCGGTACTTAGCAGCCCAGTAAAACCTTAGGTACCCTTGTCTCTCTGCACTTTTGCGTGTTCGGTTCTGTGCTGGGTTTTCAGTGTGGGGAGGTGGAGGGAAGGCTAGGAGTAGTATCTCAGTTTCTCCCTTTGGGAGAAGGGAAGGGGGCTCTCAATCGTTCATGCATACAAAGCAGTTGCTTAATACAAATGTGTTTTCTTAAAGTTACTTTAGCAGTAGCCATGGATGTCTGGTTGGAAGAAACATTTTACAAATGAGTAGCTAGAAGTCTTTGGGATTCTGAGTAGATGGAAGATGTGTTCATGATGGAAGTGGCTTCTAAGCTGGGCCTGAGGAGTTTGGATGTGATTGAACAGGGACGTGACTGCATGTCCTGGGCAGGGCGGACGTACATCCGGGGTAGGCCAGATGTGTGTCGGGGCTGGTAAGGAGACCCAGCTCGGCTGGGATCAGGCCTAGATTTGAGAAACTGGGTAAGGAAGGAGGAGTCATTTTCTGAAAGTCCTTGAACTCGATGCTAAGAGCTCTCCAGTGCTTTCTTAATCAGAGGAGCAGCGTGATGGAAAGAGGGCTTCGAGGGGATAAATGTCCTGAGTCCTGGGGCGAGGGACGGGATGAGTCTCTCTGCAGGGAGGCAGGCAGTGAGCGCTTGGTTAACCTAATCACGAAGAGCAGAGGGACCGCAGTAGTGACAGAGCCTGGGCACGGTGAGGAGAACCTGAGAGAAACTGGCAAGGAGGGTGGGCAGGACGTGGTGCCCGGCTGTGCATGAAGGAAGGAGAGAAGGAGAGGGAGACGTCAAGGGAAACCACTCCCACGATTAGCACATTACTGTTACTATTGCCACCACCGCCACCACCACCACTACTGCAGGGTGACAGTTACTAAGATTTTCCTCTGAACCAGGTACCGTGCTAAGTGCTTTCCATGTGTTAGCTTATTTAATTCTTACTACAACCATTCATTTTCGTTTTTATCATTGTTTATGTAATAGGTGCTATGCTGGGCCTTGAGCATAAGATGGGAGCAGTGTCCTTGCCCTCATTGAACTTATAGTCTAGTCTGGGGCTTCAGACAATATACATGTGAATAAATACATAAGTTGTTGGTTGTGATTAGAGCTGTGAAAAAAATAATGGTAGTGAGAGACTCTAACAGAAGGGCCTATGCCAGAGAATGGTCTAGACAGACCCAGGTCCAAACGGGGAAGAGGCAGCCATGAAAGAAGTCAGAGGAAGAGCATTTCCTTAAGAGTTAACAATAAGGCAAAGCTTGGCAGGTCGTAGGAACTGACACAGGCTGCGTCCCTGGAACACAAGAGTGAGGGAGAGAGTAGAGTGTGATGTGGGAGGCCAGGAGGCAGGCTGGGCCAGGGAGGAATGGCCTTGTAGGGTGTGCGTGGGGGGGGTCTGGATGATTCAAAGCACAATGGGAAGACACTGAAGGATGTAGGCAGAGTGGCATGCTCTGTCTCACATTTTAAAAGATCATCTGTGGGGAATAGTTTGGAGGGAAGTGTGGGCAGAAGTGAGGAAACTGGTTTGGAGTCTGGGTATTCGCACAGGTGAGAGATACTGGTAGAAGTGGAGGTGTGAGGATTTGGGATTGATTTTGGCACAGGACTAACAATTTGCAGGTGGAGAGAATGTGGGGGAAAGAGAAAGTGCAGAAGGACCACAGGTCTCTGGTTTCAGGAACTGGATGGTGGCAGTGCTAATATGGAGAAGACCCGGGGGCAGAGTTGGTTTGGGGGGAAAAATAAGAATTCCTTACTGGGTGCACTCCATTTGGCAGGCCTTTGAGCCATGAATGTGGAGCTCTCGCAGGTGGTGTAGGTGTATGAGCCTGAAGCTCAGATGAGTGATCTGAGGCAGAGATGGAGGTTTTTGATACGTCGGTTTAGAGGTGGAGTTTAAAACACAGGGTGGTGAATCCTCCTAGAGAATGAGCGTGGGCAGAGAAGAGGCCCAGGCTGGAGCTTATAAAATCTCCAATGACTGAGGTCAGGTAGAGGGAGAGGGCCAGCAAAGAGGTGGAGGGGATGGTTAAGGGCTTGAAGCCGAGAAAGGGTAGTGAGTCAAGGAGGGAGTGGCTGGCAGGGTCCAGGGCCAGGGTTGGGCGGTTCCATAAAATGAAACCATTGGCTTTGGTAGTGGGGAGGTTCCATGAAAAATAGCTTTAGTGCGGTGGTGGGGACAGAAGTCAGATAACCGGGTTAAGGCCTGGGTGGGAGTTGAGGGAAGCGTTTATACAGACAACTCTTGAGAAGCTGCAGTTCTCTTATTATTTCCCCTTAGACATGTGAAAACACAGAGGCCGATGGGGCTCAGTAACCTGTCCAAAGTCACTCTGGAAGCAATCGGCAGAGCAAGGCTTGGAACCCACGTGTGTTTGACTCTGAAACCCATATTCTTAGCCTTTGTGCTAATGAACAAGTGTTTAAGTTATCACTTGAATGAATTATTTATTTTCTAATTAGTTCCTTGTTTCCCATTTTCTCTCACTTGGTTGCTTTCATAACATGGTCTCTGATTAACAACCAAAAAATGTAAACATAGGAGAAAGCCTGGATTAAAAATAAAATGATAGATATATCAAGGGAATTCGAGTACAAAGTTTATGAATATATTCATTGATTGTCTCCAGCCATCCTTTAGGATAGAACACATGCTAGGATCTTCTGGAATGAAGAGTTTTATTCTGACCCCCTCCCATTAAATTTGGGCCTCAGGCAATACCCTTGGGGGAAAAAAAGAAAAGCAAAAAGCCCTCTGCTTCCCCCTTTGCTTTCCCTAGTTTCTCTCTTCCCCATCTTGTCATTCCCTTGACTGCTGCTTCCTCTTTTGGGACTTGATTGGCTCTTGCAGGGGCCCAGGCTTTCCTCCAAAAATCCAGGTTCTCACTTCTCCCCACCACCCGCCCGGCCCCTGCTCAGAAAAGAAGCCTGAACAAGGAAAGAAATCTTTCCTTTCTGACCGGTTATCTGGCAAAGCAAACATCAGATCCAGCTAGCTGTCAAGTAACACGCCACCAGTTATAGTTGTTCTAAGGCTTCAGACGCAGGCGAGGTGAGCTTGCATGTTCAATTCATGCTCAGTTTCAGAATTCAGTATCCTGATCATTCATTTCTCTTTGGCAGTTCTTACCTTGCCGACGTACAAAGGGTCGGTTCCAGTGTACTCTTCCAGAACAAAAAACTGGTTCCAAACCCAGCTCCTCTTCGTCCGCGCGTGTGACTGTGGCCTGTCTGACAGGAGCGCTTCTAATTTGCCTGGCGGTGTTGGTGTGCTCGAGAGAACGGTGGTCGTAAGGTCCATCAATCCCCAGAAGTACAAGGACATGCCAAGTCCAAGCCAGCTCTTTGCATTGCTCATTCTACCAGAAGTCCACATGGGATTGCCAGGTTTTCAGAAAGTTAGGTACAGGATGGTAAGCGACTGGAACTTGAGTATTTTCCAAATAATAATAAAAAAATAACCACAGTTTATCAGATAATTATGCTTCCCAAATGAGATCCCAATTCAAGTCAATCTGCTTGAAGTTGACTTCCTGTCAAGTTAAGGAAAACACAGTGTAATGATGTCAAATTCTTTCCTGTGGGCTTGTAGCAAGTTTTCAAGAAATGTCAGTACTCAGTTTTTTACTCAACAAATTAAAGAGTCATAACATGGTATTTCTTTAGAATTGTTTGAGTAATAGGTACTATTTTGATAAAAGAACAATTTTTCTTGCTATAATCAATCCCAAACCTTTGGATATGGATTTCAGTGGGAATAAAACTAGTGAATAAATTTCTTCTCATTGGTAGTGTAGCTGGAGGGTTATGCTGTATTATTGATTGGCTTGAAATATTTATGATCAGACAGCCTTCTAAACTCTTAAATATAGCATTCATTTCCAAAATTTACAGCTAATAACTAATATTTTCATTAACCCAACTGTTTTACTTGGCTTATTAAAAAACTAAAAGCAAAATCTAACTGTCTTTGCTTTTTGCCACCCACAGTTATCTTGTGCCTACCCCATGTTATTGATAATATTAGGAATCTGGGACCTCGTTTATAAGCAGCCATGGATCACTTCTGACTTTAATCGTTCTCTGAGCTCATGGCGGGATTGAGTTTCACACTCTACTGCTTTGGCTCTGAAACACTGATGGGGGCTGCTAATGTGACCTTTCTAGGATTTGAATGGTCAGTTAATCATTATATCATTCACAGGAGACTTTAAAGGGCTATTAGCCCCATGCTACTGTGGGCACGCTAAGAGGCTAGCCTGCAGGCCCCCCCCCATCTGAAAGACTCATTTAGGCAAAAGAATGTTGACTTCTACCCTGGGGACACCTTTTCATCAGTCACACTTCTTTTGTTCTGTGAAGTCAGATGAGCTGGTGACCTCACTCCTATGCTATGACCTCACCAACCTTTGCTTTGGTTGGGCTTTTAACGAGGTAGTACATAGCACTCAAGCCACTCTGTCAAAAACAACCAACATGTCTTCTGTGGGCTTAATGTTTTCACTGTTATCGTGGAGAACTGCAGTCATCTTCTCAGAACAAATGTGTGTATTTGGGGATTTCAGGCCCTTGCAACGAAATAATGCTCCATTTCTCCAAGTGGTTTGAAAGGAACGCATTGATGCTGGCTACCACCCTCCACCTGCCATCACCAGAACTCATCCTAGCTTTTCCTTCTGAAAACTCGCTATAAACATGAACCAAGGAATTAGAAGAGATCTTATAATCATTTCATACAATACATCATTTTATTTCTGCGTAAGAAATCGCTTCAATGAGAACCGATAGAGGGCCAAGCCGAGGGGCCCTGGGGGGTTTCTGTAACAGAATGGGAGGCTGTTCCTCACGCGTTCTGGCTCTAAAGGTGGATTGCTTGTGCAGGAAAAGCGAGCCACATGCGCCTTATTTCGGGCGATTAGTTTGTTAACAAAGACCAATGGCAGGCCAGGAGGCGCTTACCAAGGATTAGTGCTCCTCTCTCTTTGGACCAGTAGACAGAAACCCAGCTCATGTTTCTCTGCTCCCTAAGGGGAGACGTTCTGGAAGAAGGAACCCTCACCCAGGAGATGAGTTAATGACAAAGATTGGTGAGAAGTAGCCATACTGTTTTAGGGACCTGGAAGATGGACTAAAGGACATTGCCAAAAGAAAAGCTGTTACCAGAATACTGGGATTGGTAACTATAAAGGGAATATTCCATTTGTTGGGAGACAGAAACCTATCTGTCATTTCTCCAAAGAGCACTAGACTAAGAGCCAGTCAGTCGAGCTCCTGGCTCTGTCTTCATTCTCTCTGGCTTGTTTACTTTGATGAGCTTTTGTCCCTCATCGGTTAGGCAGGGACGATACTTCTTCCACCTGCATCAGAGGATGACCACAAGGATCTGTTGGGATAATGTGGTCCTGAAAGTGCTCTGAAAATGACTAAGGTGCCCGCTGACACGCGAACAGTCACATAAGGAGAAATGACCTTGGCCATGTGTAAAAATGTTGAAGCTAAACCTGAAACGTATTTCCTGGGTACATTTTAGGACCAAAATTCTGAAAAGGCTTAATGTATATATATTATTTCACAGACGTCTACATCTGTGATAAGTTTTATTGGATAGCGGGCTGTGGCCCAGCTAGTTCTATACAACCAAACACTGCTTTTCCATATGAGGAAACTTAATGAAGGACTGGCCATCGGGAAACTCCAGTTATTTTGGATTGCATTCATTAGTGATAGAACTCAGTATATATACTCTACATATTTCCTTTAATTTCTGTGTTTCATATGTGTTCATTTTGCCTAAGAATTTTTTTGCTTATTTTGATTACCTTTCTGGCTAGTTTTAGCATCTTGTTTAGAATTTGAACTGCGCAGCTGCGCGTATGCGGGTAGGGTGTGCAGATGTCCCCTATCTTGCTTCCACCAGCTAAATTTTACGGACAGAGTGAGATTTGAGGAAATTTTGAGGAACTTTAAGTACTGTGCCTTATATTCTCCCATCTCTTAGAGTAGACATGCGTCCTTGCCGATTAAAACCTCCATCTTTACGTACAGGTGTCATCCAAAGAGCTCAAGGGATCTTTGGGATCTTTGTGACAAGTATTTTGTAGGCGGATCGGCCCCCTCAGCTTTCATCTCCCTCCTGTCCACTCTGGCCTCCTACACCCCTGGGCAGAGACCCCGGGTTCCTCCTCTCACTGAACATGTTCAAAAGTGGCCTCTGGATGGAGCCCTTGGGGATCCTGTGAAAGCTCTGGTGGCCCATGTGCCCCTCTCATGTCCCCCCCCTTTAAAAAATTCTGTACTGTTGAAAGTATTACAGATGTCCCCCCACCCCCCCTTGACTCCCTCCACCCCGAGCTCAGAGAAAGACAAGTGTCGCATGATCATGTCCCCTTTTACAGGCCAGAAGCACCAAAGCCCACAGTGCCCGTCCACTCTCCCTACGTTAAATACCTCGATGGCCGCAGTTGATGGAAAACACTTCATTCCTTCTTCCTCGCAGGGGAGTGCAATGAAAGACTTCCTGCCTAACTTTTTAGAAAGTAAAATCTGGCTTATATAATAGTTACATTGTTCTTTTCACCCTTAGAGCTGTTTTTATGCAAGTACAGGGAAAATCATTTCTATCAGAAATACTAACCAGTTTGCAATTATTATAAGTGATATGGTTCTCATATGCATGTTTTCCCCTGCGGGATAAGAATAGTGATTATGTGGTTGAAGGTGAGCTAATTTCTGTTGTTCTTATAAAAGGAGAGGCTAATGTATATATATTTGTGTATATGGATCTGCTTTAGAGGACCACATATGCCACACGAAGACTACATTAGAGGAAATTGACTTCAGTGTTAAATGAGTCTTTTAAAAGTTTTCCCCCCATCCTGCCTGAAGAAAGCAAATAGCTTGGTAATGAACACAGTAGGAAGAAATTAAAGCTGTACGTAAAGTGTGCTCTCAGTGAATTGTTTATTTTGTTGCTTGAATTCGTTGTGATATTTAAAGTAGGGGGAAGGGATGGTTAATGCTTTCTTATTGAAATGCACTGGGCTTTTATGGTCTCCCTCTGATTTCTTTCTTCATTATTCCAGTTTTCCTGAGCTTTTCATGGTTAATGGAAGTACTGCTCAGTAAACTCAAACTTCTATCTCCATAGAAGCAGAAAATCAGTTGCTTCTGCTAGGGACTCCCTATGAAGGGGGTGGGTGTTATTTTACTGATATGGCCTCATGCCTTTTTACAGGTAAATACAAACAGTGATCTCGTGGTTTTAGGCAGCTAAACCTCTTAAGCTATCACTTTTGCTTATAGAAAGAGCCTCAAAAATGCACTTAACAAGAAAAAAGAAACTCGTGAAGATTCTAGGTATACAAGGAAACGTGACAGTGGACCACGAGATGCATCACCATTAAATCAGAACACAACTCAGTGTGACGATGTTACCCTGCCCCTCAATCAAGGTCTCTCTTGAGAAATACGAAACAAATGCATTTACTTAGGAGCCAGAATTCTTCAGTAGAGAATGTAGAACCCACAGAGAACAAAACAGGTGATATGGATATAAAGTGGAGTGAAAATTTATATGATGATATCTTCAAATATGTACAGTTCACAGACTACAAGGTTTCCATTATGGAGTTCCATGAAGCAAATACTTCCAGTGCTTCCATGAACAAACTTCCACCAGCCCTGCATCCGCACGTGTGTGTCTGTGCCGCTGACCAGGGCCTACCGCTGGGGATCTGCTGTGTAAAGGGTGTATGGTGTGGTTTTGTACGCTGAAAGAGGAGACAGTTCTCTGACTTACGGTCTGTTTCATTTACTACAGACTTTCCATGTCATGAGTAGAAGCTTCATCCCTCTTGTGGCCGTCAACTCACCAGCCTACTCAAAGCCAACCACCCACAGAGGCGACCAACTCTCAACAGAGCCAGAAGGGGTTGTCCGGGTGCTAGATTAACTGCATTTGGGTTGTGCTCTCACTGCCACCTTCTTCCTGCACATCTCACCTGCTTCGTGACTTTGCCCCCCATTCCCAAAGTTAACATTTCTGAAATAAGATAGATGGTAAAATCAGTGTTCACATTTAATGTGGCTGCATTTCCTTCCCCATCCCTCAAAGAGGCTGTAAATAAGTTGATGGTGTGACTGGAATTAAGGAATTATGGTATTACCTTTTTTTTTTTTTTTTAACTGAACAGAAAAACAAAGAATGCTTCATTTCACTGGAGATTTCTTAGGCAAGGTGGCCATCACTCTCGCTTATTCTAATTTTGATTACTTATATTTCTGTGAATTCCAAGTTCCTCAAAAACCGTGGAAATCCTGAGCCTAAGGCTTCAGCTCTTGCAGTGTTCACTGAAGCTATTACCAGTCTCTGAACCCTTCCCCTTCTCACCACTTGTTCTTTCGTCTCCTATTCCCACAACCACACTGGTGTTTCAAACCCAAAAATGGAACTGTGGGGTTGGTGTGGCTGAGAGGGAGGTAAAGGGGTGGTTTAGTTGAAGAATTTAGGAACAGTATCTGATTTTATATAAGAGTAGATGTATGTGCATGTCCCTGTGTGGGTGAGAGGATAGAACAAAAACATGGAAGAAGGCTTGAATTAGGTAATTAAAAGCTGGCTTTGGAAAACCCGATTGGTCCCACAGAAAACCTGCTTTGTGTGTCCTGTGTATACACTGACCCTCAAGATATAAATTCCCTTGCTAAGGTCACAAATAAAGGAATTTCCACGTTAGAAATCCTTTCTCTAGAGTTCATGCCCAATTCCTCTTTGCTTTTCATTCTCGTTATAATCAGTTTTTCCAATTGAGGGTGCCCTGTCTTTCTTCCTGTATCCTCCGAGGATGGGAAATAGGTTCTTACTGATCCTTTCACACACACTTAGTGTCTAGTAAATGTTTGAATTCTAAAGGAGTCAGGAAGTTTTTGACCTACTTCACCCTTCCTTCTGTTTCACTTTTAATCTAAGCTAATGACACTGCAGTTCAGTCCATGGGCAATTTCTATGACTACAGTTAGACAGGAATGATCAGGTTTTATTTCTCAGAGCTGTCTCACATGCTCACTAATTTTTAGTCTTATGTGATACTTATATGACATTTAAAATTGCATTAAATTTGTGCTTGTTCATTTGAAAAAAGCATGTATTTTAAATGTAAAATTTTGGCCAAAGATTTTCTTTGATGAGAACTTGCAAATAATTGCTATCCAGTGTTTTCTCTTACAACTTTGCTTTTGTACAGAACTTCAGGAAGGCAGGAAAGTTCTGTAGCCTTCCCTGTACCATAAAGATTAATCCATAGAAAGAAGAGTTTTGGGTAAACGTTTGCTATCTACAATTAAGACTTAAATTATTAACTTGATAAATATTTGAGCATCAACTGTGTTTAATGAAAGAATGGTTTGTGAAGCCAAACAAAATTGAGTTTCAGTTTTAGCCCTACCACTTCTTATCTGTGCAATCTTGGGCAAGAGACTTAACATGTTTCCGTCTTAGTTTGTCATCTACAAAGTGGAGGTAATTACAGACTCTCAAGGGTGATTGTCAGAATTAAGTGAGAAAAGATCTATGAAGCTCTTAGCACAGTGTTTGGTAGATGGTGAAAGCCTTGCATTTGAAAAATAGTAGGTGCTTAATAAATGTTAGTTCCCTTTCCCTCCTTCAAGAAGTTTATAGTTTAGAGAGGAAGATACTACCATTAATACTAGCAGTAGAAATAGGAATAGGCGGAGGCAAGATACCATTACTAGCAGTGGTGATAGTGTTGTAGCAGCAGCAGGAGTAACAGAAGTAATCACAGCGGAAGCGATAGCATGGAGTGCTTATTCTGTGCCAGGCTGTGTTAAGTAATTTACATTTACTTTGTCATTTAATCTTTATAAGAATTCCATGAAAAGGTACTCATTTCCCATTTTACAAAGAAACATACTAAGAGTAGTATGCTGGTGTAGCTCCTCCCAGCTCTCATGAGAACAGACTTGCACATCTCTTCCCAACTCCTTGAAATCAGCAGTGGTGTGAGTATTTACACCACAGCTATTGGCAAATGCTACATAATAAGGAAGTGGGTGAACTAGGATTCTTCTGACTCCACAACATGTGCTTTGTGCATGAATGACGGTAACACAGATCTGCTTATGATAAGGGCCACTAGAACCTTAAACACAAATGCTAGGTCAGGTCAGAAGAGGGGGAGAAATGATTTCTACCAGGTAGGAAAAGGTTCAAGGTAGCATATGAACTAGGCCTTGAAGGATAGTGAGGTGTGCATTTCAAGTGAAAGAAAATGCAAGTGCAAAGGTGCAGATGTAGAATGCAAAGGGCCTGTCTGGGAGAAAGGGGTCCATTCAGGAGAGTAATGAGAGATACAGGCCAAAACCACTAGGAGCTTTTAATATTGCTGGACTGGAGTGTTTTGAATATATTTAGTTGTTCATAGTGAGCAATTAAAGGTTTCTGAGCATTTAACCTAACTGATTAAAATCTCTTTTTAGTTGCATTGCTGGAGAGAAGGAGAGAGGGGGTAGGAGAGTCAATTGAGAGTCCAAGGAAAACTGGTAAGAACTTCAAACAGGGATCCCAGGGGTGGAAAGATTGGTGAGATGTCCGAACTCTTGCTGAGGCAGAGCCTCTAACATTTGCAAACTGAATAGATTTGAAGGAAGGTGCATATGAGTTGGGTGGTGTTGAAACAGTGAGAAAAAACTTCTGTGCTTATGTTATGGCAGGAAGTTGGGAGGAGACATTAGTTAGAGGCATGGTAATAAATTTGGTTTTAGACTTAGGGATACAAAATTCATTCTTCTATGGCTGATTATTAAAAGAGGTGAGGCAAGAACTTTTCTTCTCTTTTTAGTCCAAAACTTCAAAGGAGCTTTGGGCATAAAGAATGGGAGTTCCTCCTGGCCAGTGAGGCTCAGTGGTTGAGCATCAACCGACGATCCAGGAGATCACGGTTCGATTCCTGGTCAGGGCACATGCCCGGGTTGCGGGCTCAATCCCCAGCAGGGGGTGTGCAGGAGGCAGCCGATCAGTGATTCTCATCATTGGCGTTTCTCTCTCTCTCTCTCCCTTCCTCTTCCTGAAATCAATAAAAAATAAATAAAAAAAACATGTTAAAAAAAAGAAAGACTGGGAGTTCCTTCCTCTCCCTTAGAGCCATTCTTCCTGCTCCTGAGCACACACGTGGAGCAAGCTCAATGACGCTGGCTCACCTGGAGCTGACTTGGAGAAATTGATCTAGAACTTCACTCAGCTAGGAACTTTTTGACCTCAGATATTGTTCCTTTTACCCCAATCTCACATTGGAGTCATGGGCATTTATTAACTTAAAAAAAAATTCTGAAAATTGTTAATATTATAGAAAAACTGAAGAGAGATAGAATGATACATGCCCAAGGCCACATAAGTCTTTGTGCCCTGTTGAGATGAAAGCCCCCCCACTTTTTTTTTAAACTCATTGCCACATACCCTTCAGTTAGAGAAACAGAGAATTTAGGCACTTCAAGTTATCAGAAAGTAGAAAATCTACTCTAGAACTACCTCGGAATGAACTAATACAATGAGCTATGTTATGTTAGAATTAGCTGATCCTAGATTGATATTGTGGATCTGCAGATCCCAATTACCTTTTTGGAAGGTAATTGTAGAAGACATTGCCTATAAGCCGGAGACTCAGTGTTTTCTTTTTGATACCACTCTCCTGATTTCCCCAACAGAGCATGCCCAGCCATACGCATATGACAAGAGTGGTTTTTTGATCAGCAACCTACCTCCAGTTATATTATAGTAATACAATCATGGGGCAGAAATTGGTTATATGTTCTCATTTTTTCTGGACTATTTTTATTCCCTGATGGTTCTTCAGTAGTGTTCTCTATTCTCTAGCTCAGTAACTGGAACCACCTTTCAAGCAAGTGTGTGGTCTTAATTTGGACCCTGAACAGAGCCCTCCTACCCCTTCCCCCAACGTCTTTTCCAATTAGCCTCTGATAGAATCACTGGAGGATCATAGGGGACATCACTTCCAGTTTGATTCTCGATTTTTTTCTTTGTTGGGTCTCTCGCTCTGCTTCCTCTAGCCTGGAGATTGATGGCCGTTCTAGCCATCAGAGTCGAAATCCAGATGTCAGTGTGCACCGACTCCTCCCATCCCCCAACACCACCTGGATCTGGTTACTTAAACCTCAAATTCTACCAATTACACCTTCTGAGTCTCCCTCAAACCTAGCTTTCCTCTCCATTCCTCCTGCCATCACCGTAGTTCTGGTCTTGTAATTTCATATGTTCACCACTGCAGCAGCGTCCTAACTGGTGTCTCTGTTCTGACCCGCTCTCCTGTCAGCCAGAGGGATCTTATCAGGCGCTCACCTGCTAAAAGGCCTTTAGTGGCGCCTCATTTCTTAACTGATAAAATCGAAGCTCCTCGACAAGGCACTTACAGCCCTACAGGATCTGGCTCCTATTTGTCATTCTAGCCTCATCTGTCCCTGCTCCCCTTACATTTTTTGGTCACCAAAATAAACCACAGACGCTGTGTTTTAACACCTTCATGCTTTCGTTCAAACTCGGGTGCCTTTCCCGGGCGGTTCTGTGCTTAGCCATCTGCTTCCCAGGAAGCACTTGTTCGTTGCCAGGCCTGCCTCCTGAGCCTACACCACTCGCCCGTTAGCCCACGAGGTCTTCTTTCCCCACTAGCCTGTGAGTTCTCTCCGGGCAGTGACTGTCGCCTCTGTATCTTCAGAATTAGCACAGTGTCAGCACCAAGAGGGAATTTAATAAACGTTGGAATGGAATCAAATTAAATAAAAAGTGAACAATGATTCAGCAATATCATTTTCTCAAGAGAATTGTGGCACTCGTATGGCAATATTAACAGAGCAGGGATCTGAGGAACCACCGGGTGGGGCTGGGATCCTCACCAGAGCTTTGTCAATTTCTGGGGGTGACGATGGAAGTTCAAAGCAGGTACAGAGGAGTCCACAGGGCCCTAAAGATGAAACCTATGGCAGCCAAGGAAAGGAGCCTTTAAGGCTACCGGAAAATAGTCAAGGTGCAGCTTAACAATGACATCCCAATTTAAAAAATTCCTCTTCCCTGAAGATGGGCATCTCCTAGGAGCCAGGAACAGGGAACACAGCCTTCATCAGTAGCAGAAGAGATTTAAACAAGGACGGGTATTCTGACAGTGAAGTTTATAAACTGGGACAGGTTGCTTATGGAGATTAAGAAGTCTCCTGCCCTGTTTTGGGCAGGGGATGAAGCTAGAGCAGGAGCCTGGCTGCGGGGGAGGAAGTTTCCCCGCTGACGCCAGTGTAGGCCTGCCAAAGGTGGGGGATGGAACCACAGGGGCTTCAAAAATCCTTCTAAATTAATGATATTTTCAGATGCTGACTTTACATCAGAGCACACATTTACAACTTTCACTCATTTTTGCCTAGGGAAAATGTTGAATTTGCAAGTATACAGTGAAAAGACCTAGAGCTCTCACTCGAAAGTGCAATCAACAGGCGATGGTGTTTGGTTCTAGCTATTTCTACTTTCACTTGCTGTAAAGTATCAATAAATAAAAAAAAAGAAAGAAAAAAGAAAAAAATTAAATGACCCCACTGATTGATCTCAGGGAACACTTATGGCAAGATAGGATTGTTAGTCTGCTGGGCGGAAAACTGTGCTCCTCCCTTGCTTTCATGCTAGCACTTTCCCTTTCTGGTATTTAAATGCCAGATAGCAGTGCCACAAAGATATTCAAATGTTACCAGTGCAAATGCATCAGCAGTTAAAACTCCTCTGTATTTCTTTTCTCTGTCGGTAAAGGAATTGGGTTTCTTTGGAATGGAAAATTCTCTTATGCATCTTTTGCAAGATTTAATTTATTATTTCTCTCTCCTATGATCCCTTTTATCTTTCCTATACTGGAAGGACTCATTAAAAGAAACCCATATAAACTCTTCAAGTTTTTGTTCTTACGCTGTAAGACTATGAAGCGTTTAACACAAACCAGTCTACATACTTCAATCTATATTAAGGAAAGAGATTTTGCAAATGTTTCTCTTCAACGTACTCAAAGCAAATGAAGGTTAAAGAAGAAAGCTAAAAGGAAAGCCTTATTAATGGGAAATACATTCTGATAAATCAAACGGATTCTGATCTTAATAGTCAATTTAAATAATGGGATTGGTTAATAGCGTCAAATTAGGATTAAAGAAAGGGGTAAAGATCTATTTCCACAAGTTGTTTCAAAACAAGATGTTCACTGGCTGATGCCCTAGCATATCAATCTGATTATGCTGTACGTAATAAAGCATGCCCCACGATAAAGTCCTGCTGGGAGATGTGTTTAATCAGATGCCTTTGATATCATTTGAGCGAAAACTACTTTGGATTCAAAAGAATCAAAGAGAAAAATCTTTAGCTCTTGCAATCAATCTTAATCCACTGTGGATGCTTGTAGTGCCCTAACCCCCCCCCCCCCCCCCCCATCCTAATCTACTTCCAGACGCAAGCACAGGCTGACTGGTTGGGATTTCAGATTTGGCTTTTCAGAAGCCATGAACAGAAATTTGTTTTGTTTAGCAACCATGTTCCACACCGCCTGTTCATGTCTAAGGTTATCATAAATCAAGTCCAGGTGAGGACTTTCTGTCGGCAGGAATTTTAATGGACACTGGTGACTACAATTAACAACCACCCAATAATAATTTAAAATTACCATCTTAGCTCCCACAGGAACAAAGTCCACACAGTCATTCCCCAAGACAGTCTTTCTATGTCACTGACAAATCTTAAACCCGATTTTGTGAATATATGTCACAGAAATAACAGACGGCACAAAAAGTTTTATAACTTACTTTTCTCCTTCCACAGAGTGCACTATGTTTGCATTTTCCTGAGCTTGTCACTTTACTTGTGGACTTCACTTCATGCTGCGGGCTCCCACTATATGTCAGAACAACTTAAAGAGCTCCTCCCTTTGCCAGTTTGGAGCTGGTCACTGAATGGTAATCAGCTCTAAAGGAGGCCGTTGGACGTGGGGATTTAGTCCAGTAACTTAGAGGAGAGACGTCTGCACCGGGTCTAAGGCTTTTCTTCCCACTCTGCCTGTGCCAAGGGGTCAGAATGCGTCTCTGGGGGGTTGGGGGTGAGACCCAGCCAGCCACCAAGTTGCTGGTGCAACCTAAAGCTACTTGGGAAGGGAGCGAGAACAAAAGGCGTCACTTATGCTAGGTGATTAGCGGCAAATGATGTATGGGGGTGGGAGGGAGCCTGGCGTGCACAAGGAAGGGGGGCCGGCAGTTGCCCTTGTCTAGAGGGGAAAAGACAAAGACTGCTGTCCCTGAACACTTGAGGCCCTGGGCGCGTCCTCACGGAATCAGCCGGCGCAGTATTAGCTTTGTGGGACAGTAAGAGCTAACCTTCTTTGGACACGTTGCCTTACAGGCAGCTGAAAATGTCTAGTGGCAAATACATGTCGCCTCCTTACAGTACTGCAGAAACAAAAGATAACGGGAAGGCTAACGAGCTGCACGTCATTTTCACTGGCCATTGCTCAGTGCTTCCAGTAAGTAAATGCTGCGTCTCAGCTGAGCTGCTCTTTCACATTGTTGTTAATTAAATAAGCCTCCCTAAGAAAGCTGTCATTACCAGCGGCGGGAAAGGGGTTGTTGAGTTTGCCTGAGGCGGTGAATGCTCCAACAAACGGGCTCCTAATTGCCACAAGAGGTCATTTCATTGGGGATTGTAGTTCACTCTCCTCAACAATTTTATCATATACTTTATGTCTTAAACTTCCTTTTGTTTCTATGTCTGGAGTTCCATGAGGCCAGAGGGATCATTCTCTAATGAGTCCTCTATTGAATCAGCCATTCTCTGTAATGGAAGAAATGCATGTTGTTATTGAATTTGTAATTTCCCCCTTATTTCCATTGTGACTAAAGAGAAGCAACTAATAACAGATTTTAAAATTAACTCACTCTCCCCCTGTTTCATTACTTAGGCTTTGAAATCAGTGACTTTTGCTGGGAGAAATGATTTTGGCGTGTCTTGGACGTGACTCTGGCACTACTTCATATCAACGGTTTTCCGAGCAGGCAGGAGCGCTGGACAGGTAGGACCATCTTCATTAGAGAGAGCTGAAAGGGGGTGCGATGAGGCCATTCCGCCTCAGAGAGGAACACGTGCCATGGCCTAGAATTTAAAGTGACCTTTTCTTCAAACATTTTCTTTTTGTTCATGAGCAGAGACTACGGACAAATATTAAGAAAAAGTTACCCTTCTTCAGTGCTTTAAAAGCCTCCATATGCCATTTCAAAAAAAGTGTTATTTCAGCCTTTTCTTAAAGGACTCCTTTTTCATCATAATGTAATATATTTTTTCACCTTTTGACTAGTACTTTGATTTTTTAAATAAAGTTACGTATTTCAGAGGAATTACACTTTAGAATGCATCTTGGTGGCATTTCATCCTAGCAGTTTCATTTGGTCAAATTAATGTGCAGCTGTACCTTAGTGAAGAGGGGGGTGGGAAGAGAGAAGGGGGGTGGGAGAGGAGGGGGAGAGGAGAGAGGGGGGACAGGAGAGAGAAGGGTAGAGGAGAGAGAGGGGGTAGAGGAGAGAGGGGGAGAGGAGAGAGGGGGTAGAGGAGAGAGGGGGGACAGGAGAGGGGACAGGAGAGAGGGGGAGAGGAGAGAGGGGGGAGAGGAGAGAGGGGGGAGAGGAGAGAGGGGGAGAGGAGAGAGGGGGGAGAGGAGAGAGGGGGAGAGGAGAGAGGGGGAGAGGAGAGAGGGGGAGAGGATAGGGGGTAGAGGAGAGAGAGGGGGGAGGGGAGGGGGGACAGGAGAGAGGGGGGAGAGGAGAGGGGAGGAGAGGAGGGGGGGAGAGGAGAGAGGGGAGAGAGGAGAGAGGGGGGAGAGGAGAGAGGGGGGAGAGGAGAGAAGGGGGAGAGGAGAGAGAGGGGGAGAGGAGAGGGGGGACAGGAGAGAGGGGGGAGAGGAGAGAGGGGGAGAGGAGAGGGGGGACAGGAGAGAGGGGGGAGAGGAGAGAGGGGGGAGAGGAGAGAGGGGGGAGAGGAGAGGGAAGAGTAGAGAGGGGAGGGAAAGGGAGAGACTCACGTAATCCAACTTTATAGCACAACTTTCCTCAGTTTCCCATTTCAACATCATCATAGTAACCTTTTGTGTAATGGAGCATAACTTAGCTGGATCCTACTAAACATACACACCGGCGTTATCTTCCCCACGATGCTGAGGCGCCCGGGCCCTGGGCCCCTGCGGGCTGACCGCGCGGGAGAGGCGGGCGCCTTGCGGGCCGGGCTGCGCGTTGTCCGCACCGGCGGGGGGGCCCCTGGCAGTAGGAGCCCTGCGGTCGTCGCCAGAACAAACGGAGCTCAGGCTTATGGGCTCCTTCCCTTTCCCGGTTGGGAAATGGGGGGACTGGGGGAGCAAGGCCAGTTTTGCCCGGTGACAACACAGCGTAGGAGCAGACGGCCCCCCTCCGCCCGGCTGCCCCGCCGCGCCGCCCGCCCCCCGCGCCCCGGGGCTGGCGGTGGGTCCGCGCCCCGCAGGACGCAGGGGTGCGGGGCTGTGGCTCAGCCCGGCGGGCCGGCCGAGGGGAGCGCGTGGACCGGCCACTGGCCCGCGGGCCCGCTTCCTTTCCTTTCCCCCTGAAAGGCCTGGTGAAGCCAGCGGAGGCGGCGCTCAAATGTTTCCACCGCGGGGTCCTGGACGAATGGTCCTGCGTGCTGGGAACTCATTTAAAAATCGATTACCTGTTTATCTTACATAATTTTTTTGTATCAGAATCTCTCTCTGAGTCATTGACGTACTTTATATATGATATCTGCAAGGTATCTAGATCTCTCTCTGAGTTTGGTGTATATGTGTGTGTGTGTGTGTGTGTGTGCGCGCACTTGAGACTACGTTTTCATTCATTAATTCTACATATATGTAATAGTTGGAAACTATAGTGTACATATGTAAATATAAAAGCAGAGGTGATTTTCTCTTTTATATTTATATATCTGTATCTATGTCTATGTCTATGTCTATGTCTATGTCTATGTCTATATCATCTATATCTATATATCTATATCTCTATCTATCTATCTATCTATCTATCATCTATCTAATCTATATTCTTACTTCATAGGTTGATTTTAAATCTACAAGGTACCACAGGCTCACTTCCAGAAATCCCCCCACCGTGAGAGACGTGTTGGGCTCCAGGGCTACATGTACAACCAAGGCTGTTACTGTGTTATCACTACAGGAAAGTTGGGAGGCAGGGCCCTCGACAAACTGGGCAGCCAGCCTGGTCTATGAGAACTGCTGGAGTAGCCAAACCACCCGTCCCTGTGACAGCCAAACTTCCATATTTTTAATAATGCCACTTAAATATTTGGATGTGTGTGTGTGCGTGTGCACGTGCGTGTGCGTGTGAATTCTCATTCAACAGGGGTGCAGCTTTGCTCAGCTGCTTCCAAAGCAACTGGAGGGAGACAGACAAGGCTCTACAGCCAACTGAATGGCTTTCCATCTGCCCTCTGCTTGCCTGGCAGTAACCAGCCAGACCAACGGTTTTTGCTTTTGTTCAGTGCTTTTTCTTTTTTTTCTGATCTGAAGTAGAGGCTGACGTGAAACAAACATGGCATTTCTTTTTGAAAACTGGATTCTGGAATTGGCTTCATCTTTCCAGAAGCGCAGTGCTATTGTAGTTCCTGTGCAGTTTCGTGAATATCATAAGCAGTTTGCATACAAAGCTCTAAATCCAAGGACAATTACCACATTAGGTTTTGTGATTTGGGAGGTTGTTTGGTTTTTGGTGGTCATGAAGGGATATGTTGTAGTGTGACGAGTGGAAATGGTTTCTCTTGAACAGAAAGGAATGAAGAAAATGGGGGTAGAAATGAATAATAAAGAACACATTTGCCAGTGTTTTATTAGCAATTTTAAAGCGTGTGCAGCAAAATGTGCAGTCAATCATGCAAATGTGGCTTCTTGAACTTCATTAGCATCACCCACAAGCTACAGTTTACAATAAATGGCCAAGGGGCTCCCATAGGTCATGGCCATGGCCAGCTCACTGCAACTGAAGTGACGCTGATTGTAAGGTGAGTCCCCTGGACACAAAGTGCGAGGTGTGGACTACAGTACATTATCTAAGCCAGTTGCACTGTAGTAACTGGAAGGCTTTTAATGTAGCAAGCAGAGAGAAAAAAAATATTCTAGTGAAATACAGTCTAGCAGAGAGAGACCAAATTTGCTTGTGCTTAAAATGAGATGCATGGAAAAAAAGCAGTCTTAGAAGAGAGTTATCAATTTTCTTTAGTACTGTGCCCTTTCCCTCCCCAAACACACACACACACACACACACACACACACACACACACACACGTCAAGAGATTTCTCTCATTCATAACATCCTTAGCCTATCTGGATGTCTCAACTCTAGGGGATGCAAGGAAAAAGAGCTACTTTAGGGTAAAATAAGGATTTCTGAATTCTGGCTACCAAGATTGCCATTTCTGTTCTGCACACATGTAGTGAAAAGGTGAGCTATACAACTTTAACTCCGTTTCACTTTGACCTTGTGATGGAATCACGGCTGCTCTCGCAGACACAGCTGAGGCATGTTGACTTATCAGTGAGAGCTATCCCTAAGAAGGGCTGTGCACCATCTACAAAGTCAAGTTCTCCAGTGGAGGCAACCTTATGTGCTGCACAGCCGGATGGCCTGGGTCCTGATCTCTGCTCCACCATCTATCTACAGGCTGTGTGAACTTGGTCAAGCACTTAACCTCACTGTGCTTCTCTTTCCACATCTGCAGAATGGAGCTGGTGGCAGCTAGTTCATGAGTCTACTGCCTGCATCAGTGTTTGTGAAGCACTGGTAGCCGGGCCTTGGTGCACTGTCAGTGTCCCATAAATGCTAATGCTAGTGAGAGAAACGCCGTGGGCCGTGGGATCAGGCAGACCAGGTTTAGATTCTACTTCTGTGGGTTTTCTTGGGTGGGGGGCAAATTATTTAATCTTTTTCTTTTTTCAATCCTCACCTGAGGATAGTTTTTATTGATTTGAGAGAGAGAGAAACATCGACATGAGAGAAACATCGATTGGTTGCCTCCCGTATGCGCCCCAATCGGGGATTGAACCCACAACCCAGGTATGTGCCCCTGACCAGGAATCAAACCCACAACCTTCTGATGTATAGGACAATGCCCAAACAACCGAGCCACCAGGCCAGGGCAAATTATTTAATTTTTTTGAGGTTCAGAGAGTTTTTCCAATCCTGAGTTGCAGGGTTCCTCTAAGGATTAACTCATCTCATGTATGCAACATGCAAAGCGTAGTGTGTGGAACATCATAGGGGCTCAATACAAGTTTAACTCTTTCTAAAAGTAGAGAGACAGCTGTCCTATGGTGCAAACTATAATGTTCGCCTTTTCTCATAATTGTTTGGATCATTTCCTAGGTTTTTTTTTTAAATCTTCACCTGAGGATATTTTTTCCATTTCTTTTCAGAGAGAGTGGAAGGGGGAGAGAGAGAGAAACATCCATGTGAGAGAGAGACATCGATTGGTTGCCTTCTCCACACACCCTGACCTGGGCTGGGGATCGAGCCTGCGACCAAGGTATGTGCCTTGGCCAAAATTGAACCTGGGACCCTTCAGTCCATGGGCCCATGCTCTAACCACTGAGCAAAACTGGCCAGGGCCATTTATTTTTGTGGGACAATAGTTCTTTCAACTTGTGATTTCGTATCAGTCATTGGTCAGCTGTGGCAGTTTCCCTAAAACTATTGAAGTTGCCAACCTATATTTGGTGGATCGTAGGAAATGGAAACTTACTAGCAATGGGAAGTAAAATTCTACCTGTACAAGATTTTTGACATACTTTAGGGGAAAAACAGACTGAAACATGCTTCTTAACACAGTCTTAATGACTGTGTGGAAATTGTCAGATTCTCAAGAGGAGGGAAAGGGAAATAATGCCACATAGGTCTCTCAAAATATGGGAGGAATATGAAATGTTCTTCCTAATAAAATAATCTGCACATGATTCTGATGATCGAATCTAACTGAGGACACCTTAGCAATATGTGTCCCTGATGGCAGACTCACCATGATGTAAGCTGCTCTTACTAGAAGCAGTCCCACATGCCTTTTGGGGCGCCTGTGCAGCATATTCTGCCTGTATAAGAACTGCCGCCTCCCCAAAGGATGGGCCCCTCCAGCCTTGTTTGTAAGGAAGGACTCAGCTAGGTTGAGTTTCCCAGGAATGTGGACTTGGGGTGCTGTCCTGCAGCAGCCCAGCAGAAGCCTGGCAGAGCAGAGAGGGACACAGGGGGGCAGGGGAAGAGAGGAGGCTCCTCCTCCCAGGGCCTGTCCTTCGAGAACCTTCCTCCCTGGGACTCTGTGCTGCCTCTTGTAACTGTGCACCCATCTCCCCTTTTTCTTGATCACCAGTTGGAGGGGAGTGTGGCTGCCTCCGACCAAAACTTCACTTGCAGGAGTTCTAGCTCACGGAACACTGGCCTCAGGTTGTGGGTCCAGGGGACAGGGTTCAGGATTTTCATAGTTACCTTCTCTCCTGACCTCTACCTTGCTCCAAACGCCTTTATTAAGCAGGTGAACTGCGGAAGGGAAGAGTCGGCACGGGGTCCACCCTGGAAGAGGCGGCGGTGACATCGTGAGCTGCGTGTCCTGTAACTTAGCAGGACTGGAACAGCGGGCCACGGGAAGATTTACGAATACGGATTCTTAATGAAATGCACTGCGATACAGCGTTTACGTGAGGGAGTGACTTTCTCTTGTAAATGTTAGAAAATAAGTCTGAACACTTGTGAGATAACCAAGGTAGAGTTCTTTCTTTTTTGTGTGTAAAAGGTTAGGTAGAGAATCACTCTCAGAATTATTATCTATTGTAAATCTTATATTTTATTTGTTTAAAAAAAAATAATGGGTTGTTTCAAAGAGTGAAAAGTTGCTTCTCCTAAGGGCTATGCCTTCTTTCAGCTCTGCATTGAGTGTACTTGCTTCCCAGGGCACATCCCCATATCTGGGCGGGTTAGGGTTAGGGATAGAGTTAGAGGTAGGGGTGGGGGTAGGGACAGGGGTAGAGTTAGAACGAGGATAGTTTTTATTGGCTGTGCTCACAGATATCCCTTCCCTTCTATTTTCTGGACGCTTTGTGCACTATTCAACCTTCATGTTTCATTTCAATGTTAATTTTTAAAATGAGCTATTAAAATTCACCTGGTTTGATAACAAAATTCTAGACCATTACTCTTTTCTGCAAGTTAAGAATACTTTTTTATTTCCAAACTATAAAAAATTAAAAATATTTCAGAGACCAAATATCAGTTCATTCTTGCAAGCCTGGTAACTCTAACCAACTCCAGGACTCTTACTGCCATTTCAGCTTGATTTTCTTTAGTGTGGCGGGAAATACATATGTTACTAGCAAAAGGCTCATACAGTTAGAAGATGGGACTGGTGCCATTCTCTGTAAGGAATGGCACTGGCAACAACAGTATAAGATGTAAAGTTGTGGTTGAGAGAGGCCAGGGGGCGGAAGGGTGACTTGCGTTAATAGATTGAGTGCTGTTTGCTTTTATACCCGGCCTTTCAGTAGTTGGAGGAGTACTCATGCATGCCAGTGCCTATTGACAGTGATCCTATTTTTTTTTCAATTAAAAAAAATATCAGGGGATGTTCTTGCGCAACCAGGCCAAGAAGTTTATGTCTAGCAATCCCTGTGGTGAGCATGTTTAAAATGCTCTGCAGGCTGTACTTGGGGGGACGTTGTTAGCTGTCACAAGCATTTCAAAATCATTCATTCCATCTGTGGGTATTGCCATTTCCTGCAGTTAGTTATGAATCAAGATTAGTGTTATATCCATATGTTCAATGGCTCCATAGGGTTTTTTTGGTAAGAGAATTCATACCTAGACCATGATGGAGGGAATCCTGGTTTTACCACAACCTCAACTTCAACTTGAGCTCTGTGCTTGGTTCATTAATGTCTGCTTTCAAGTTTGAGAGGCCTGGCTAGTTTTCACCCTGATGCTCAAGTTCCTCCTAGTCTCGGATATTGATAAATGGGTGCGGTTGCTTTCACTTTCTTTTTCTTTTTCAAATCCTCACCTGAGGATATTTTCTCCATTGCTTTTCAGAGAGAGTGGGAAAGGGAGAGAAAGAGAGAGAAACGTCAATGTGAGAGAGACATATCGATTGGTTTCCTCCCAAACCAGGGTTGGGGATCCAGCCTGCAACCAAGGTCTGTGCCCTTGGCTGGACTGGAGCTTGCCTGGCCTTTCTGGCACTGTAAGAGGACATGGGAGGGAGAGTTGTGTGGAGGGGAGAGGGAGGCAGGTGGGGGGAGCACCAGGGTTGAGGGTGCGACTGGGTTAGGACAGGGGGGGACAGTGAGGAGAGGGAGGTGCCACAGCCGCAGGAAGAGGGTGAGCTTTGTTTTTACCTTGTTTGACCACTAAGCTGTTCTTTCCTCAGATGTTCCCTTGCATTTTTTACAAAAGTTTGGAACAGATGACCATACTGCATAAGCAGAAAAACTCTGAGCTTACGTAAAACATATAATGCTGCTATTGATAAAATTTTAAAAACAAAATTACCCTAGTGGTACATATTTAATTACGCACGCACTTCTTACTGTGCTCCATGGTAATGACGGCAAGCGAATCACATAAACAGCGTAGCTGGCGTTGCTTTTAATAGGGAAGGGAGCTAATATTTATTGAATCCCTAATATCTACTGGGCTCCGTGCTGGGTGCTTAGCATATGTGCAGTAAAGAAGGCACTGCCAGGGCCAGCGTGGGGGAAGGAGGGAGAAGTCACACCTCTGGGCCGTCAGGAGACCCAGGATTCCTTTTGCTTTTTCTTTGAAAGGGGCACACATTGTCCCCATGGTGTGGGGCCTTGCCCTCTCCCCAGGTCTGGAGTTTGGATGTCCTGGGCCCTGGAACCTTAGCCACAGGTGGACACAGTGAGGCAGCTTTTCCCTCCATAGCTGATCTTTCCTTCAAGTTCGCTAAGGGCTGGGTTGACCTTGCAGCCTGCGCTCCAGCCTCAGATGGGAATTCTGTTTGAACACAGGGGAGCAGAACCCGAAGCAACTTCTCCTTGGGGTTTGAGGGAATGTGAGAAGGAAACGGGCTGCAGCCCAGCTCTGCTGCCTCCCCCACCCCCTTCCCCAGGAGCAGCCTCTCAAAGGGAAAGGAGGGAGCCAAGTGGTGAGCCTCAGGAGGAGGCCCCTCCCAACAGGGTTATTGACAGGGCCTGGCATTTTGTTATTTAGAGTATGACTTTTTTATCTTTTAGGGTTAAGGGATTCTTTGCAAGCCTGGTAACAATCTTGACAGTACTCCCCAGAAAAATGGACCAATATTTACACTTAAGGGAAGATTACTTGATTTAGAGATTCCTACAAACTGCCATTGAAAACCCCTGGGAGGAAGGGAAGGTAGGTAAGGAGAGTGTATGAGCCATTTACTCTTTAGTAGGGTTATTTTATTCACTTGCTCACCTGAGATGTGCATAAGGCAGCAGGAGCTCGGGAGAGGAGGCAGGTAGTGGGGATAAGGGGTCATTTTGCAGTATGATCTTGTGGGGGAAGGGAGGCCCAACTAGGGAAGAGAGTAGGGCAGTCAGGTTGTGTAGTCTTTCCACACAGAGTGGCTCACGAACAGTGGCATGGGTGTCACCCAGGGGCTTGCTGGAAATGCAGATGGCAGACCCCTCCCCCCAAGACACGCTGAATCAGAACTTGCACTATAACAAGATCTCATGTTCACTTGAGGGGCATGTGTGCATATTGAGGACACCAGGATAGGAGTGGGGAGCCGGGAGGGTGCTGCTCACAAGTATCTGTGGGGGTGCCTACGAGGGCCTCCAAGGAAGAGAGAAGGAGCCCAGACAGGAGGGAGGCAAAGAGACAGTGGAGGGGGTCCTTGACATGGTACTCAAGGGGAAGCTGGGAAAATGTACGTCTGGGAGGAAAGTGACATATTTAAAAACAGGCACAGAAGTGTAACGACAAAAGAAGTTGCTTACTACAGTATGTTAAATTATGAATGATGAAGTGTGATTTATGTTTCCACTGGTATCAAAGAATTGTCATGTGAAATTATTTGTATTTATAGAGTAAATGGCTTTAGATAGACTTCTATCTCTGCCCCTTGATGGATTTCTTGAACTTCTAACTTTGTTTTCTTAAACCCTATGCCACCCAGGCAGATGACTTACTTGACAATCTAAAATATCTTAAGTTATTAGCTCCTGTTATCGGTGCAGCTGTCACTGACATGCCCTAGATTCCTTTTTTCTGAGAGAACCTTTGTCAAATACTTGTTGGACATGTTACATGAGCAACATTGCTTTTTTTCTAACCATTTGTCTGTTTTGCGAAGGTAAGTGAAAAGAAATGATGATTTTTGGAGCAGAGAGAGAAAGTAATCCTCTTATTTTGGTAAAGTTTTAGGCTATCCTGAGTCACTGTGTTCTCCCTCCAAAAGATGTGTTGAAGTCCTAACCCCTGGCACGTGGGAATATGGCCTTATTTGGAAATAGAATCTTTGCATATATTATCAAGTTAATATCAGGCCATTAGGGTGGGCCCTTAATTCAATAAGACCGGTGTCCTTATAAGAAGAGAAGACAGAGACACAGAGGGATGGTGGTCCTGAGAAGAGGGAGGTCGGAGCGATGCTGCTACGCAGCCTAGGAACTCCTGGGACTATCAGAAGCTGGGAGAGGCTCCCTCCGGTGGCTTGGAGGGACCATGGCCCTGCCAAAGCCTTGATTTTGAGTTTCTAGTTTGCAGAACTGAGACAATTTTTGTTGTTTTAAGGCACCCAGTTTATTGTACTTTGTTACGGCAGCCCAGGAAATGAATATACCATGCTTAACTATTTTTCTGTAGTTAATTGTAATGTTGATCCAATTTTGAATGAGTTCATTAGTTTTGTATATGCCTATTTGAGATGGGATAGTCATTATAATCATGAAAGAAACTAAAACACTTTCCCCCAAATAAATTTAAATCCCCTACTTGTATAGGCCACTTGTATAATTTTTATGTAATTTGTTTAAGCTATGGTTCAAATTTACCTTTTTATGAAATGCCAAAGCTTCTGCTTTTCTTTTAAAATGAAAACACTCATTTGTATTATCTTAGTGTAAAATATAACAATGTCATACGATTGTTTAGCGCTCACCACCTGAGATATTAGAAGTAAGATTCTGAGCCCAAAATACTGAAAGATGCATTTACTCCTGAATCAATAAATTATTTGAAAATAAATGAAAAAAAGTCATTAAATATTGTCTGATGTTAGCAGCTACTGGTGTCTAGGATATCTACTTATTGAAAAAGAATGGCAGAAACATGAGGAAATTACAAATGGCTAAGGAAACTGCAGAATAGCGTATGCAATAAATACACCATATGGTGAAGGGATGTCAAAAATCTTAGATTTATTTTGACACTAGAGTCAGTCTGACCCTGCCAATTACCTTCAGGAAAGGATGGTGGAGCTGCCCACAGCATGCCCATGGGTGTCTGTCGTGAGTGTGAGGTCTGGGACTGTGTTAAACTGCCAGGAGGGCAGCTAGTTCTGAGACTCCATTAGCTGGGTAGGAGCAGCCTTTGCCGTGGTGGTTGCCCGTTTATGTTATGACCTCCCTGCACTGCAGGCAGTTCCTGTGAATGGCTCATCCACTTAAATTAAATGTGTTTTGGATCCTGGTACACCTCCCACTTTTTGTCATTTGCCTAAGTGAAATTTAGCATATTTTGCACAGCAAGGGAAACTGTCAACAAAATGAAAAGGGAACCCACTGTATGGGAGAAACATATTTGCCAATGATACATCTGATAAGGGGTTAATATCCAAAATTTATAAAGAACTCATACAACTCAACAGCACGAAGACAAACAATCCAAGTAAAAAATGGGAAAGGGACCTAAATAGACACTTCTCCAAAGAGGTCATACAGATGGCCAAGAGACATATGAAAAGATGCTCAACATCACTAATCACCTGAGAGATGCAAATTAAAACCACAATGAAATATCACCTCACCCTCATCAGAACAGCTATCATCAATAAATCAACAAACAACAAGTGTTGGCGAGGATGTGGAGAAAGGGGAGCCCTTGCACACTGATGGTGGGGATGCAGACTGGGGCAGCCACCATGGAAAACAGTACGGTGTTTCCTCAAAAGTTAAAAATAGGGCTGCCTTATGACCCAGCCATCCCACTTCTGGGTATACATCCAAAGAAACCCCAAACACGAATTTGAAAGAATATATGCACCCCTATTCATTGCAGCATTATTTACAATAGCCAAGCTGAGGAAGCAACCTGTGTCCATCATTAGAAGAGTGGATAAAAAAAGCCGGGGTACATTTGTCCAATGGAATATTACTGGGCCATAAAGAAGAACAAAATCTTCCCATTTGTGACAGCATGGATGGACCTAGAGGGTATTATGCTAAGTGAAATAAGTCAGGCAGAGGAAGACAAATACCCTATGATTTCACTTATATGTGGAATTTAATGAACAGACAAAACAGAAACAGACTCAGATACAGAGAACAGACTGATGGTTGCCAGAGGGAGGTGAGGATGGGTGAAAGAGGTGAAGGGATTGAGAAATACAGATTGGTAGTTACAAAATAGTCCTGGGGATGTAAATAAAGTACAGCATAGGGAAGACAGTCAATAATATTGTAATAACTATCTATGGTGCCAATTGTTTACTGGAAATATCAGGGAGAAGACTTTGTAAAGTATATGATCACATACCTGAAACTAATACAAAGTAATATTGAATGTAAACTTTAATCAAAAAATTAGAAACTGAAATTTAGCATAAAGTATGTTGTTTTGAATGCAAAGACTAGTTACAAAGGAACCCACAGGAGCTTATTCCGACACGGCTCTGAGATGTGAATATCATTGCAGAATTATCTCAAGGTCACTTGTATTTATTTTCTTCTAAACAGTTTCTGACTTTAAAATGCCTTTGTACTTTCCAGCTCAAAATTCTAATCGCTTTCAGTGAGCTCAGTCTCTATGCAAAACTTGCTTCCCGCCTGCCAAATTGAAAGCAGCTGGATGGAATGCTGAAATTTAGGTCATTTTTTTTTTTTTTAAAGTGTCCTTCTCTAGAAGAAAGGAAATCAGATCCAGTAACATCATGCACAGAGGAAGGTAAGATAATTCCAACAAGAGCTTTTGTTTCAACAGTTGGTTGGAATTAAGCGTGTGACACTTTCCCTCTTCCCTGTTTATGGTTGATTTGAATTTTTAAAGAGTTACAGCTTTTTTCTTTCCCTTATGTCTAAAGCACCATTCTTGGCCAAGAGGCTGGTATTCCTAGTTAGTTCTTGAGGTTAATCAAGGTGGACTTTCCCACCTTCCCAGTGGAGGCTCTGGGCCAGGTTCAGACAGGGCTTCTCAGATTTGGAAACGCATAGGACTCCTCAGAGGGTCTTGTTAACGTGCATGTTTTATCAGGTCAGCCTGGGGTGGGGCCTGAGCTTTTGCATTTCTAAAAACCTCCATGGTGATGTAAACAGGGCGGTTTGGTGAACCACCTCTAGAGTAGAAGGGTTGGCCACGGTGGGTGGATCTAGCTTCCGGCTCCCTTTCTTGGGCCAGTCTCTCCCAGCACCTGACCATTTCTGGGCGTGGCACGTGAGTGCATTTAGGATTCAGCTTTGAGCAATATCTCCACACAGGGACGTAGCTCCACAGTTGGCTTTTCTCCTTCATTCTGATTCTCCCCGCCAACCTCGTGCACTAACAAAGTACAAAAATCAGTGCACACAGACACTTGCCTTACAGAGAAGACATTTTTAATTGAGTAGAGTGAAGGGAAACAACGAAAGGTGTGAATCTACATTGAACTTATATTCTATCATCAAAGAATTCAGCACATGATTTTACCAGAGCTAATAGAGTTTCATTAGTATTTACTTAGCACTGAGGTAAGCAACCGCTGGAATGCTAGCAGATTGAGGCATATTTAATTTTCAGCTTTCCAGGTGCTCTAAATAAAATAAATTACAATGATATGACTGAAGCTATTATATCCACAGCAGCACTTAAGACAGATAGATATAATGTTCCACTTAGGAGCTATCATGGTACAATTAACTAGATGGTATTAAAAAAAAGTTAACGCTTAAAATTGTAAAGCTCTTCAGAAATAGATCTGTGCTTCTCAAGTAAATACAAACAAGGACTGGAGTCATTTTAGTGGATAATAAAAGAAATCAACGAGCCCGATCCTAGCTCCCTATGGATGCGATTTAAAGCAACAAATCTATGCTGCTCTATGCAGTTAACATAAAATATACTTAAATTTAGACATACTCTGCCATCACCTTGCCACACGACAAACACAAATCCTGAGCTAATGCGCTTTTATCAATTCACAAGCCGTTGTGGGGTGACTTTTGTTCTCAGAGGCTTATGCACAGTCTCCTCTCAAGTTAAGTTACTGCATGTGGGCCCTTTAGCTTCTGCTCAGATCCTGCTGGAATCATAGGTTCACACACCATGAGCCTTTCAGCCTGATTCTCCAACCCAGCAGGATGCTCTGGTGATGGATGTAGAATCAAAGGAGCTTGTGAAGAACATATTCTTGCCTAAAGTCTGGCAGAGTTCAGGCCCGGCTGCTTTGCTTTGGAAGGGAGGGGGCTGTGGTGGCCTCACGTGGGAACAGAGACTTTCCAAGATGTCTCTCTGACAGGCGACTTTCCTGACTCCCTCTTCCCTAAATATTGCAGGAATGAGACTGATAAATTATGATTGAGGGCTAAATAAATCATTAACAACTTCAGGTGTTTTGGAGTGCCTTTCGGAAATGGGCATTTAGGATAGTCACTATTCCTTAACCAGGCAACACCCTGTTCCGAGAGAGAGTATTAATAGGTGATCTATTGGTTCAATATTATAACCACAGCGGGCTAAGAGAGGGTGGAGGGCAACGGGAGCAGGCCATGGGGAGTGAGAAGGCAGCCAGGCTGAGGGGCTCAGGCCAACAGCCAGGCAGGCAGGAGGGGGAGATGCAGAGGCGGAGGGAATGACAGGGCAGAAAGACGCGCCGTGGCGTTTGCCCAGACACTCGTGCTGAGCTCCACGCCTTTTCTTTAAAAGGGTTCGAAGGACGACTCCTTCCTTTGCTCATAAAGAGTCAACTGAGGACCCAGGTTGCTCATTGGAGAATCTGCCTTTTAAAAATAGATATAAAATTCAGAGGCGGCTGCCGCAGCGGCGGGGTGGGGTAGGCCGGCCTGGCAGGGGACTGCCGAGCAGGGGAGGCCCCGGGCCGGCTGGAAGGGAAGGGGGGCAAAGGGGCTGCACAACCCTCAGCCTGCTCTGCTTTCAGTGCTGCTTTGACTCTGGAAAGCTCTCAATTCCCACCCAAATGGCTAAGATCTTGCCACATATGTTATCTATTCTATATTCTGTATTTTTATTACAGCTCCAAAAAAGAAAAGAAAAAAACAAACATATTCCCCACCCATCATATTTGATCTTTCCAACAATTCTGTGAAGCAGATGGGACAGGCACTAATACTGATGTCGTCTAGTCCCGTGGCAGATGAGGAAACTGACTGGGGATTGACTTGCTTGGGGAATAGTCCCCAGCTAGGAAGGCTATGTATAATTAATATTCATAGCAGCTGAACAGGGAGTGCTCTGCCACTATGATATTTTGGGCAAGTATTTTAACCTTTCTGTGCCTCAACTTCCTCATCTGTAAAATGGGGAGGGTTACAAGAGTACCCAACTTTCAATGTTGTTGTTAGCATTAAATGAGATAGTACAACAGGCATTGAGAACAGTGTCTGGCAAAACTCTTAAATGCTGAATAAAGGCTAGTTATTTATTATTATTTTAAAAATCCTCACCCAAATATATATTTTTTATTGTTTTTAGAGAGAAAGGATGGGGTGGGGAGGGAGAGAGAGAGGAAGGGGGAGAGAGAGAGAGGTAGAGAGAGAAATCTGTCAGTTGCTTCCCATATATGCTCTGGCCAGGGATGGAACCAGAAACCTAGGTATAAGCCCTGACCTGGAATTGAACCCACAACCTTTTTTTTTTTTTTTTGGTGTATAGAGATGATGCTCCAGCCAATAGCCACTGGGCCAGGGCAAGGCTAATTATTTTTATTGTAATTATTAACGAAGACTCAGCCGTTCAGACCCAGTGTTCTGGATTCATAGCCACAGCTCATGTCAATAAACTGTGGTTAGGCAGCCACTGTGGCATCAATGGTTAACCAGAGGTCTCCGATTCTGGGAAAGCTTCAGAGGCAAGACTGCTGCTCTACAGAGTAAGAAAGAACAGAGCTTCAGGCAGAGCACGGGGCCATTTAGAATTTCTGATTGGGAGACGATCTACTGGAAGTGGCTTCATTAATCAAGGAGTCTGTTTTTTAAAGATAATCTGTTTCTTGAGGAGAACAGAAGAAGCCTGAGTGGATTTCATTAAAAGGAAAAAATGTCTAAATGGAACCAGCATTCTCTAGAGCTCAGAAGGGTCCCCATTATTCAGGGTGACCCTTTCCTTTCTGTGTACCTCCTGCACATTGACCCCGAACGAGCACACTGATCTCACTCCTGGATGTCGTGAGAGAGGAAAAGGTCTGTGTGGCATGTGGCACAACACTCTGGAGAATTAGGAAACAGGACCGGTGCCTTTCTGAGTTTCTCCACTAATCTATACTTCACTGGCTGAGAGGTCAGGACAATTCTTTTCCCTCTTGAGAGAAAAATAACCAAAGTAATTGGCCACTAGAAGATAATAGATTTTCTGAAAGATTATCAAGGAACTCAGAGTCCCAGAGATCAAATGAAGAATGTTTATCAGCTGTTCTCTTTCCCAAACTCCAAAATCTGTACTACTCCCCTCTACCAACCAAAACAATGAAATCAAATGCACTTCTAAATTGTAAAAATAAAATAAAATATAATACAATCTGTTTTCATTGCAAAGTGTCTCCCCTGCAAACAAACCTAGGCTCTTGGGGCTAAAATTGTCTTTCTTTCAAGACCTTTCCTTTCCAACTTAAAAAAAAAAGTTGTGTAATTACATCGTCCTGTTTAACTATGAATAGCTTTTATTTTTTTCAACATAAAAGCAGCTCTATTACCATAGATTAGAACTCTTTAAGCGCTGGAAGAGATTTGGTTTGCAGGTCTTAACTACCAAACCCGAGAAGTGCGTCATCTAGCGATATTACCCATGAACAACTAATAAAGACAAGAACACGTCTGGCAGAGCTTCAGAGACGTATGTACCAAATCCTGTGCCGAGCACAGAACAGCAGGTCATGTTTTGTGTTAGATAACCTGAAAGAAGGAAAGAAAAACTGTGAGCTGAATACCATCAAATTTATTACCTGACAGTAAGTTGGATTCCACACCCACTTGGAGCAAATAAGAGGAATGGGGCTCCCAAATGATAGGGTCGAGGGCTGAGGTGGCGGCTTAGTGTGGAATGGGGCCGCTCCCAGCGGTAAGCTTATTAAACGGCAGGGTGGTAGGAGTTCAATTCTTAGAACTCTGTAGGGTAAATTCTGTAGTGAGGAAGGGTTGAGAATTTAAACGGGTATGCCTCTCTTAAAACATGTTTTGGTGATTTACTAAAAACTCTTTCTAAAAGGAATGCTCATCATGGAGCTGATGTTAACCATACAATTTATGTAACAAGTATTCATTTGAGATAAAATTAAAGGGTCATCGTTTATGTGCCACTTAGCACAGAATTATATGGTGGATCTTTATGGTAAATTATGTTTTTCTGCTTCCTTGTCTAACTGGAGTGCTCATAATATCTTTACATTCCCACATTTAGCAAATAATTGTATACTTGTAGGATTTCTTAGAAGGTGATAATGTGGCCAAAAGAATATTATTAAGAGAATAATATGACCTTACAGTGGTTTCACAATTAGCCATATCGAAGGTACCCGAAATATGGAATACGTTACTCAAGAGCTGTGCCATGTTAAGGTTATTTAAGTTTGCACATGCTCACATTTAAAAAGGAGGGTTGACCTCTTCCACCCAAAATAATTTCATTAATGGCTTCAGAACCTTTATCTTGCAAGCTGTCCTATTAAAACTTTTACCCATTCATCACACTTTTCAATTAACAGAACTACAGATTTTATTTAGATTTCCCCGGTTTTTCCATTCATGTCTGTTTTCTGTTCCAGGATTCCATTCAGGATCCCCCATTGCATTTAATTGTCGTGTTCTCTTTAGTCTCCTTCAATCTGTGACAGTTTCCTGAGCTTTCCTGTTTTCACGATCTTGGCACTTTGAGGAGTCCTGGTGAGGTATTTTGTAGAAGGCCCATCATTTTGGGTTTGTGTGATGTTTTCTCAAGATGACCTCAGGTGGCTTATAATAAGAGCAACGATAGAATATGAGATCTTGCAGTGATGGTTATTTGGCTATAACGTGATTGGCAAATGGTCTTGATGTGGAAGGGGGTGACTGAAAGACAGATATTTTTTCTTTTGAGGAGGTGAGGTAGGAAGTAACTCCTTCTTTCACCCCAAACTTTCTCATTTCAGTGCATGGTGCATGTTTTCTTTGCAATAATGATTCTCTTTCCTACATGTCTAATAAGTGAAAACATGTTTTCTTTCCTCCCCTGTTACACATACAGGCACTGAAAGGCTGACAGAAAATACTGTTTTGCATTAATTTTGCAGTTCACAACTCCACGTTTTATGTAATAGAACTCTGGTTTCCCACTTACTCTGTTAAGGTGGGGTTTTATTATAGTTACCAAAATAAAAGACATAAGCCGACAGAGTGGGAGAAAGGTTTTGCAAACTGCGTATCTAGACAAGGGACTAGTATCTAGAATACATAAAGAACTCTCAAAACAGAAGAGGGTGGGAGCAACCAGTCGATGTGTCTCTCTCACATTGATGTTTGAATTAGAACATGGGAAAAAGACATGAAGACATTTCACCCAAGAAGACACAGAGGTGCCAAATAAGCACATAGATGTTCAACATAATTAGCCATGAAAGAGATGCAAATTAAAACTACAATGTGATAGTGCTATAGACCAATCAGAACGGCTAAGAAAAATTGTGGCAACACCAAATGTTGGCTGGAATGTGGAGAAACTGGATTACTCTTGCATTGCTGAAGTTTCTAGTAGCTTCATTCATAATAGCTCCAACTGGAAACAACTAAGATGTCCTTCAGTGGGTGGGTGATTAAGCAAATTGTGGTACATCTACACCATGGAATACTACTCAGCAATAAAGAGAACCACTGATATATGCAAGAACCTGGATGACTCTCCACAGAGTTATGCTGAGTGAAGAAAGTGAATTCAGAATGGTTACACACTGTAGGAGTCTATTAGTATAGCATTCCTTTTTTGTTTGTTTTTTTGTTAATCCTCACGCAAGGATATTTTTCCATTGATTTTTTTTTAGAGAGTGGAAGGGGAGAGACACAGAGAGAGAAACATCGATGCGAAAGAGACACATTGATTGGTTGCCTCCCGCATGTGCCCCAACCCAGACTGGGAATCGAGCCTGCAAACGAGGTACATGCCCTTAACCTGGAATTGAACCTGTGACCTTTCAGTCCACGGGCCTACACTAACCACTGAGCCAAACCAGCCAGGGCTAATAGAGCATTCTTGAAATGCCCAAATTCAAGTTGGTGGTATACCATCTGTGATTAATAATTAAAAAATATAAAAATCCCACATATAAAGTATGTAAAAAATGAATAATATTCTTTATTATGAATAAATGTAATTCTGTATAGCAAATTAATTTTCTCAGAATGCTTTTTTTGATTGTTTTTCTAAGTTTGGATCTTCAGTCAATATTCAGCCATGAATTAACACATGGAAGTGCACCTGAGTCTGCTAACTCTTTTCCCAATAGATTGTCATGAAATCTGATATGTGGCTTATTGTTAAACTTCTCACCTTTATATAAATTATTAATTAAACTAAAAAGAATCTTTCAGCTTTAGCACTAAATCAAGCCCAGATTTATAGCACTTGCTGAATTTTATGGTAGAAATATTCCGACCATGGCCAATTTCAAGGTCCCGACATAGCCACTGAATTCGGAGTTGGGAAGGGATGTCGGGTAGCACATCACTATCCAGATACAATGGTCATCACTAACTTCAAGAGCATTGAGAAGAGTGAAATTTAGTAACATGATTAGGAATTAGTGTGCTTTGAGCATTTATTACTTTTATTTTAAATATAATTTATTTAATTGCAAGTTTACATAATTTTTAAATAATGGCTACATTTTACAACTGGTTCTCAAAATTTCTGAAAATTCAACAGGTGGCTTTTATAAGCTCTTAGGTTCTTACTCTTACACATCACTGTCCCTAAGACAGAACCACAAGGTGAAAGGTTTGAAACTTTCTGAAATATCTAAACCATAACAAACTTAAAAATAAAATATAAATATCAGAAAATATTAATTGCCTTTCTGGAAGGCAATTTAACAATAAATATCAAAATATAAGATTTATCAATTCTTTGACCAAGTCATTTCTCATTCATTCATTCATTCATTCATTAAACAAATTTATTGAGAACCTATTATGTACCAGGAACTTCTAAGAATTGATTTTACAAGCATAAAAAGTTGCGTAAGGTAGGATATTTGTCACAATGTTTTTATGGAACCAAAAAATTGAAAAAACAAAGGATTGGTTAACAAGGGATTGGTTAAGTAAATGATGGTTCATTGATATAATGGGATACAATGTGAACATTAAGAATGAAGCTGTAGATCGATGTTTATTGTAATGGAGATATACCCATGTACATTTAAAGCAAAAAGTCAGCAAGTTTTAAGAGTGTATATAGTATGGCTATGTTTTGTAAAAAACAGTTATATCACTATACATGCCCATATATGTGTGGAGAAACTCTGGAAGGATATGCACAAGTTATTAATAGAGGCAGACATTTCTACTGTGAATGAATGGCTTTATAATGAACATGTATTACCTCTAAAATTAGAAATAACAATAAAGCTCTTTCAACTGAAAGTTGCCGTAGTAAATTATTTTATTTCATAGATGAAACATGTTCTAGAAAAAGGGCTTTAGACTGGGAGCTGAAAGTCTTGTTTTAAGTTCACACCACTCTCTCTCCTTGAGTATCTATTTTGAAAATTTCTATAATAAAATGTCAACATTTATAAAAACAGGGACTTGAATTTTTACCCTAATTTCTCTCTGTATGACCTGGATTGAGATAATTTTCCACTCAGCCTTATTTTTCTTATCTGAGAGGTGGGGTAGACTGTTTTAGTCCATGCTTTCCACTTACTGGTGACACTAAACCAGTCACTTCAGTGTCCTGTTGTTCAGTTTCCCATGTCGGGGAATGACGGTAGTAATGGCAATGATGGCGATAATAGTAACTACCTGATAGGGTTGTTGTATCAAATGAATTAAAATACATCACTGGTATTTAACAGGTTTTGACTATAATTCTTAGCTGCAAAATGGGACGTTGGTGATAACAATGATGTTGATGACAATGAAAAGGAGGATGCTGCTGCTAAAATAAGCCTTGAAGGTTTGTCGTGGGGATTAGATGAAATACTTGACACCTAGTAAGTATTGACCAAATGATAGTTGTACCTACACTGAAAGTAACACAACAAAAACACAGGAAGTTTTCTTCGAGAGAATAGCCAATGTTATGTATCTGAGGTCACGTCTAGAAAATAGATAACAGAAGATCGACTGCAAGATTCTTGATTTTGATTCATGGAAGAAAATATTCCTTCTCTGTTCCATTGTCCATTATATTTTGCTACTTTAAAATCTGGACTGTCATCTTAAACAACAGAAATATCTCTATATCTTATTTCCAGAAATCTCTATTCGATTATTGTAGTTCTTAATCATTCCATCACCTCAAAAAGAGCTGTTCTGCCTCACTTGATTTTCTCTGTAAGTGAAGGCCATGCAATTATGCTGCTTTAAATAATTTAAAATGCCATGTTCCCTACCACCTACCCGTTTGTAAAGTGTATTATTCTGTGTGCATGGCTATCGGATGCCAACACACTGCCTGGTCTTTTCCTACAGAGCCGTTGAATGCTTGAGGATCAGAAATGACGTCTATGTTCATGAGATATTTTAATTTCACACATATTAAGGGAAGGCTGAGTGATAGATCATATTTAGTTACAAATAAGGGAAGAACTCACCGCTTAGGAGTGCTCAAGTCACAGGTGGGGAGCAAAAGGCTTTTATTCCTTCCCTGGCAGAATACATTTATCTCCTTACAAGTCACCTTTCTGCTTTCTACTTGTCATCAGGAAGGTGCGTCCTGTATTTCAATTTTATGTGGAACAAGGCATTAATTTTAAGAGACATTGTTCTGTGCTGGAATTAAATGAGGCCGTTATTGGTTTGAGTGGTACAGGTGGGGGTGGGTTCAGGCTCATGTTTGGCTTTAATGAGAAAAGTGCTAAGTCAATATGGTCCTCTTGACTTTTTTGGCATTGAGAGCAAAATCTAAATGGGGCAATGGACTTGAAAGCCATCAGTAGCCTCTCTAAGTACCTGGAATCAGGGTGTACGGCTGATATCATCAGAAAGGGCATGTGGTATAAGAATGTATATCAGCCCTCTCTCAGTGAAGAGATTGATTGATGGGACCACTTAGAACTGATTTGAGAGAGAGGAACCCAAAGAGCATTGACTCCTACTGTTGAGAAGGAGACCTCAGAGGTCACCTAGTTTAAATGAAGTTTAATCCTTTCAGCAATAATGTCTCTCCGTTTCTTAAATATCTCCAGAAAGGGAGATTTAGCCACTCCTCTTGATACAGAAATGTCATCAAATTGGCAGGGAAGAGAGAAAGCTGGTCATTAGAACAGGATGAATATTTAAAACAACCTTAACTCGTTCCAAATCTGAGAGAAAATAAATGAGTTTTGCTCAAATAAGACCAAGAAGACCAATTTTGCTCTCTTCGGGGAAAGTTCAGGGGATTGTGGAGGAGCACCAGCTAATTATAATTAAACAGCCTTGCTCTCATTTCTGCCATGGCCACGCTCCCCGAAAGGGATGTTCATGCAATTTTCACTTTCTGTTCGCTCTGCAACCTTGTGATCGCCGCCTTTGCCGTCTCTAATCAATTGAAACGGCTTTCGGAACCTCCCCAGGGTGTTCTTGCCCAGTCCGCGGACACTTTTCAAGCTTATATTATTTGACCTCCTGGTTGTATTTGAGAGGGGAGGAAGGTTCATATAAATATGCTGAGATGCTTGGCCTCTGGTTCCCTAAAACGGCGTCATAGGGCGAGGACTGGGCTTTCTCTACCTTCCCCTCTAAATCCAGGGAGGTTGAATTGTCCTAAACACATCTCTAGCTTTCTTTTCCATTTTTTCTTTGACATTTAATGAACATTGGGCCAAACCCTGTAGTCTGTGCTTTACGTATGTTATCTGATTTAATGTCCCACACTGTCAACAGGAGAGAGGTAGCTCCACCTTCATTTTACAGATGAGAAAACTGAAATTCATAGTGGTTAGTACTTGCCCAGGGTTATGTAGCTAGTAAGCAGCAGAGCCTGGATTTAAACCAGCACTGAGCCCTTGACAGGTGTAGAGTGACCGGACTGCTGAGTACTCACACGGGCAGGAAGGGGCTGCTGGGGACACGTGTTACAGTGGCGGAGTGTGACTGGGCCGAGCAGAGTGGCAGGGAAGAGCAGGCTTAGTATGCGTGAGATTTGTACCATGGCTGCGTGGGGAGCAGTAACTAAAGTCACCGTGTGACCTTAGAACGAAACTTCTCCTCCCAAAGGGAATTGTTGGTTTAGCTCATTACATTTATAATGACTAATTAAATGTCTGCTCACCCCGTGGGCCGTGGACTTTGCTCACCTTTTTCTTTGCTGTTTCCTCAACCCGTAATACAAAGCCAATTAGTGAATATTTATTGAATGTTACAAACCCCTTTCCTCTCGAAAGTCTCCGACATTCATGAAGCTACACTCCGCACCTTCTCTTCCCCGATCGCTGGCTGCTCACCAGTCCCTGGGTGTTCTGCTTCCTCCTTGACCTCCAGGTGCTCCCCCAGAGCCTACCCTTAATATACATGCCACCCTACTGTACTTATACTTTCGGGGCTATCAACTCCACCCAACGGCATTAGCTATCCTATATCTGTTACCTTTAAAACCTCTAGTTCAGTTTAAATTTCTCTGTTGAGCATCGTAACTCCCTGTCCAGCTGTTTCCTAGTAAAGTCCCCTTTGGAGTCCATAGGCACCCCAAATTCAACAAATCTAAGGGGGAACACACTGAGCTCCCATATTCGGATATTTGCCTCTCTGCCAGTGTGTATTCTTCATCTGAAGGGAAGGCCTAGAGCTTCCAATAGACACTGTAAAAGTACCCGGGCCAAGAAAAGCTGAGCTCTCCTGTGCGCTCTTCCTAAGATAAAACCTTCCCCAGGAGTCGTGATCCCAGTGGTCGGGGCAGATCCCTCTGTGCAGACTCACAAACAGCGGCCTGTGCAGGTTTCCCATCTCACTCTTGTGCCCCTTGTGGTGAGGACACAATTGCTCGGCTTCCACGCATCGCAGCTCGCTGGCTGGGCTGCCGTTCATCGCATGCTTGCGCTCGGCTCTGCGTTGAAGGCCGGCTTTCCTGTTGGTTTTGGGGTCTCCTGTTAAACTGAAATGAACCGAGACGAGGGCAAACATTTCCCAGGATACGAAAAAGGGAAAAGCTTAAAGAAGGGACAGGCGACCTGTTCAGAAACAAGGTGATTCAGAAACAAGAGGAGCAGGAGAAAGGGGGAAGGGTAGTTAGGGGGTAATGGTAACTTCTTAGTAAAAAATCAGAGGAATTGAGGGGGAGGAAGACAGGCTCCAAGCTGACAAAAACGGAGGCGGTAACGAAGGGGCTGCGAGGGCAGCTAAGAAGGGCCCGGGCAAGGTACGTGGGACGGCTCCTCGCCGGGCCGCGCTCAGCTGCAGGTGCAGGAGGCCGCTGGGAAGGGCGACAGCGACAGTCCTGACCGGGGGCCCAGCTGAGAGATGAAGGGCTTGAAGAATGGGTATGAAGGGTTAGAGTTCTTGATGGTGACTGTCAGGTTCAGGTGGGGAGAGAGGGGACAACAGGGGACAGTAAAGAAGGTGAGCCCCGGAGTCAAAATCTAGTGTTTGGTGCTTTCTTCAGCAATGCTGAGGTGGCTGAAGTTTGTTATTTTCGTGGGTCGTGTAGCAGATGGAGGTGAAATGGGTGAGAGATTGCGGGACAGTGTGTGCGGTGATTTTAAAACATGTATGCAAATTCTTTGATAGTTCCCCCGTAAGAGGTGTAGTCTAATACCCTTCCCCTCACATAAAGGCCGGCCCTAGTGATGGGCTTCTAACAAATAAAATGCAGCGGAAGGGATGCTGTGTGGCTTCTGAGACCCGGTCCTAAAAGGAGACACAACCTCCACCTGGCTCTTGTGGGAGCTTGTCTTTGGAACCCAGCCAGCAGAGGAAGAACAGGACATGTGGAGCGACCCGTGTGGAAAGGCACCGAGGTCTGGGACCTTCAGCCTGGGCTGAGCTCCCGGCCATATCCAGCACCAGCTTGTTAGCGCTGGCAGTGAACCGCCTGGGAAGCAGATCCTCAAACCTTTGGTTGGACTGCCCCAGCTGATGCCACATGGAGTGGGCAGGAGCCTTCCTGCCAAGCCCTGCTCAAGTTGCAGATTAGCCAGAAAACACACGATTACTATTGTTTTAAGGCATTAAGTATGGGCGGTTTGTATGCAGCAACAGGAAACTGAAATGGATTTTCAGTAAGGTAATCAACAGAGATGTCTCTGTATGCCAGTGTGGTCCATTCAAAGAGCAAAAATGTTGGACTTTGTGTGATGTGTGTTCAGATCCTTGACCACCTGTGTGACTTACAACAGGTTACTTAACATTTCTGAGCTTCATTTTTCTCATTTTTAAATGGGAAATGATATGGACCTCGAGGATTATTGTGTGATTTAGAAATAATTGGTATAAAGCCAGTGGCCGTTATATAGCAGCCATTCAAAAATGTTAGCTATTTTTTTTTAGTGTTAGGGAAGCTTGGGTTTTGGCATCAGGTTCTACCGCTAACTAACCATGGCTTTGGGCAAGTCCTGTAACTCCTCTGAGTCATGCATTCTTCCCTGTAAATAGAGGGTGAAACCTGGCTTGCAGGGCTGCTACGGATTAGAAACAGTGTCTGTCAAGCCGATTAGAAGCAGCATAGTGACTGGCACGTGGTAGGCACTCAATAAATAATAAATATAATTATAAATATGGTTATTAGTATGATGGCCCTGAGCTTATGGCCACTGGCAGGAGTAGGGCAGACTAGAAAATTCTGAGATAAGCACCGAAGCCTTTGAGGCAGCTGGAAGAAAGTTCTAGTAGAAGGTGGCAATGAAGTGTTGGGGAAGGTGACGTTAATCATTGATGTGGGTTTCAAAAGGAGAAACTTTTGACTGATGACTAAAATAAAGACTTAGAAGAAGGCTCTTCAGCAACCCCTTCCTTCTGCTAGCACTGAGAACAGGAGGAAATGGGCTAAGGAGATTAGAAAAATAATGAGTTTCTAAATATTAGAAAAGGCCACAAAACTCCAACATAATGAATGTGAAATTATGAGAGGACAAGGGAGGTCAAGAGACAGAAGGGAAAGTAATGTGATTGGTGAGCAGGGCGAGTTTTAGGGATTTCAGTAAAGAAGAGGGAGAGCTCCCCATCATTCCACAGACAGCTCATGGTCACGGCTCTGTTCTCCGCTCTAACGTTAGCTACCCACGTGGGCTTGCGCAGGACTCGAGGTCATCCGCTGGTCTTCCACCTTGGGGCTGAATCTCTCCTGAACTTCCTCAGACGGGAAATCTATTCTTTTCTTGAAAGATTATCAATCAGTAACTTACTAGCTCAATGTCTGGGAACCCTCATCCTGAATTCTTCCCATATCTACCAACGTCAGTCTCTTTTACAAGCATCTTGGCCTTCAAGCATTTCCCATACTGTATGTACTTAATAACCATTGAACACCTCTTTTGTCCTGGACATAAAAACAACGTATATGCAACAGTTCCCAAGAAAGGTGTATGTCAGCCTCTGAAAACATTTAAAAAATGGTTTTGTGTATCTTAATTAGTATGATGTGTGCACCTGCAGTGTATCCCTTTGCTATAATACCATTTATTCATCTCATGCTTCCAGAGTATCTGATATGTACTAGATACTGACATAGACCCCTTATCTTCCTGGAGCTTGTAAAATATATGATGGGGGCTGGGAGGGGGTGGCCGCGATGAGCAGGTAGACAATAAACAAGTCCCACTAGAAAGAACATCTATGACATGCAATACATCTTGACCAGCTGCAAGCCCAAAACGCTTTGGTGCCTGAGAGAGTGCAGGTGGATGTTGGGTATGTTAAGAAAGGGGGAAGAGTAGCTGGCTTGAGTGGCTGACTGTCTGCCTACTTGCCCACATTGTGCTCTTGGGTCCCCTGGAGTTCAGGCAGGACCTGCTTCTCTGGCTTAGCCTTGGGCTATCCACAAGCAACTTCCCAGATGCTACTGGAGCTCTACCCTTATCTTTCCCCTCTCCATCCCTCACAGGGTACTGGGCTTCAAGGGACCAAGGTGGTGGTCCATTCAAGGTCAGAGAGAGCACCATGAGAAGGTCCCTGAAAGTTTCTCGAGAGTAGTGCTACCCAAAATGCCAGTCGCAGTGAGGTGAGGAGCTTGTGCTCTGCATCTGCTATAAATAAAAGCTCACTATGGAAAAGATGCCAGCTGAACTAAAGGCTGTTCTTAGGGATGCACTGATTTACAGCCTAGTGTTGGCTCCCCATCTTGTCGCAGATTGGGAACGAATAGTTTGTGCACAGGTGCCTATCTGTAGGCTACGCTTTGAGGAGACTGCTCTGCAGGGTAGGTTGCAAACTGGGGCTCCATGTTGCTGCATCCAGCCTACAGATATGTTTTCTTTGGCTTGCACACTGTTGTCAACATTTTAAAATGGAAAGATTTCGCATAAAATTTCACATTTCCAACAACTCTTAATCATGCCTTTGTTTCGGCGTCCCTCCAACATCTGATGTCTTGTGGTTCCACATTCCTACATGGCAACAGCCAGCTGGAGCGGAGAAGTGGCTCTCCTTTTCATGTAGGGCATGGGATGCACTTTCAAGGAACCCAAGGGACCCTTTTGGCCCAGTTTGCTTATTGATGTTGCCTGCTGCCCCCTAGAGGCATTTGATTCCACAACCTGTAAGGATCATGGGGGTCATGGAAAGCAAGTGTGATTGTATCTCAGGCCCAGTAGGAAAAGCCCTGGGCTCGGGTGTCATTGAGAACACGCCTCCCCCTCTTCTCTATTCTTCCACCATTCTTGGGGTTTTCTCTCATGCCCTCTCCATCATAAAAGCACTCAAAACCCATTGCGCCGAACCTGCTCAGGGAGGAGCTCGGGAGAGGAGGGTGGAGGGAGGGTGAGTGTCACATGTTTTTTCATGCACAGCAAAGTCACAGTTCCAATCTGTCCAGCACCGTTTCCCAGGAAGCTGGGGAGCCATCAGATCTACAGACCGGAGCGCAAATCAGTGGGGGGGAAGGGGAGCCTCAGAGGGCCAGCCCTGCCCACCACTGCTAACTGCTTAGAGATGAATTACTATTAACCTTCCCCAGAGAAGTACTGCTTTAGAAAGTGCCTTTCGGTTTTCTAATGGTTCAGCGATCTTCTTGTTACAAAGATTCTCATTTCACTGCTCCCTCTAAACCTTAGAAATTTTACAGTGTTTGTTCTGACTTCCCTGAAAGCACACAGCAGTCTCTGGTTTTAGTCAGATTTCTTGACGCTGTTTTTCCATCGGTTTAAAGCCTTGACTGTATTTTCCTGTGCAGTATGAAGTACACTAACTGAAATTGAAAATTATCAGCAAATATTTGTGATGCATAAGACCTGATTTGTGGAAACCCTCATTTAGCCAGGCTTCGGAAAAGCTTTGGAAAACCACTGTGATGTTCTAAGACAGACACGCTGTCTGGCAAACCCCCATGATTAGCATTCTACTTGCAGTTTTCTGAGTTTTGTTTGCATTTTTTTGGTTTTTACTCATTTATAAAATAGGATAAAATTTTATGGCTCCTGACTGAGAGGAATGGTAGAAGAACTGGGTACTGGCATCATCTTTTCCTCAATCTAAAGGCAACTAAATTTAGAGTTTTAGGCAAGGCAAGGTGGTAGGAAAATTCAAAAACAGTGCAGTTTATAAGCTCCACACACACAGGAACCCTGGCTGTAGGTGGCTTGGCGGAGAATGTGGAATTGTGTGCATGAAAGACTTAAAAATGACACTATAATCAATCTAGGTCCTACACTTCGGGGAACATAAGTGTAAAAATGAAAAATAAAGCATTTTCACTAAATGCAAAATATTCTACAGTACAAACAGAATGAAGGAAAGTTGACGGGACATACGATAAAGGAGTATTCCAAGTTGAAGACTATTAAATACTTAAGGAAGGAGGCTTTGGAAAGGGTACTAGTTCCCATTGCTCTCAATATGACTGGATTTTATGGGCACAAAAACTATTCAGTGTTTCTTTGCCTCACCATCTCCAGTGTAACTTATTGAACACCTTCTGTGTGCAAAGTTTATATTTATTGCTTATTTGGTTCACCTAAGAAAAAGAACAGACTGTACCCAGATGAGCTCCAGCCCTTAACTGTTCTTTCCTAAGTTCTGCCTTCCCCTGTATCTCCGCCCACCAAGCGGAGTCCGCGGCCTCCACTCTGAATCCTGGTTGGCCTTGTGACCTGATTTGGTCAGTAAAATGCAGCAGAAGTGACAGTGCCCGAAGCAGAACTTTAAAGCCTAGACCTCAGGACACCTTGTATACTCCAGACCTTGTGGGCACTGCCGAATAAGCCCATCTGCCCCACCCAAGCTTTCAGGTAAGCTGAAGCGCCTAGCCAAGGTCAGATGCTCCTAGCTGGCTTCAAGCTGACTCCAGATGCATGAGAAAGTTTCACTGAACCCGGCTGAGGCCAGAGCGGTCCAGATGATTTTAGTTTTAGGCCATAAGTTTGTGTTGCTTGTTACTCAGCATGACTGTGGTGATAGATAACTGATACAGAGCGAGGGTATTAGTCATATTTGGTTGCAATACAGCTGTACAGCAAACAACTCCCAACTCTGAGTGGGTTACAATGTTTATTTTTCTCTTTTATTTCCCTCATGGATTCGAGGTTGGCTGCTTCAGGGTGAGGGTAGGGTTTAGGACTGTTCCATGTGTCTCTCGTTCTGGGATCAGGGGCTACCCGGGACGTGGTTTTCTCACGACAGATGGCAGAAACAACATAAGAGTCGAGCTAAATCACGTAAGCAATGTAGTCTTTGTTGGCATCATGCTCACTAACATCCTAGTGGACAAAGGAAGTCACCTGGCCAAGCCTAAAGCCTGCGCAGTTTACCGACAAGACCAGAGGCCCTGCAGAGTCACGTGACAAAGGGGATGCTGTTTCCCCATCCCAGGAGAGAAAGGAGAAACTGGGAGCAATAACTGACCACAGGGAAAACTATCCAGAAGGCAAAATGGGGAAACTGTTTCCTGAAACACTTGATGAAGCTCATTAATGCAATAAAGAAGTTGTCCCAGAAAAAGCCAAAACAGACTATTAAACACTTGTAGCAATTAATATGCAGGTATAAATGTGGAATATTTTTTCCCTGGAGCATGTCAACTGGAATAGGAACATGCTAAAAATGTTTTCACTTTCCCCCCTCTTTATGTTCACTGCATTTGGGTATTACGCGGTATCTCTCCTTCTCTCGATTTTACCATCCTCTTGATTTTATACTTTTATCTACTCCCTTTTATTGAGGTTTCCTTCTTACAGAATTGTTGAAACAGGAAACTATCTTTCTTCTACTGAGAAACCATGGATTAAGCAACAAGTCACAAATGCGAGTGAAGGCTAATCTGCGCTCTAATTATAAGATGGTTTTTAATTTGAACTCTAAAGTGAGTTAAAACAATTAAACAAGGGAATAAATCCATTTTATTACAGAAATGCAGGACTCTACCTTTCACATAACAGGCTACACAGAGAAGTTCTCTAAACACCTTATTGTAGAGGGCAGGTCGCACTCCTCTCTGTCTGAGTCTTAGACTCTGGACGGTGCGTTTTGTGGTTGGCTGTGGACGCTGCTCCTTTCATTGATTGAACGCTGCAGCTTTATTGTTTAGGAAATATGACAGTCACAGGATCATTCTTCTTTGCTAAAAATGAATATATACCAGCCTCTCAATATCTACAACTATCTATCAGAAAATTTGATTTGAAATAACATATTGAGGGAAAAAAAGTACTATATCTACTTTTGATCGGTTTGCCCTGTGGACTTGTCCTTTAAAGGTGACCGGTGTCTGCCTGTCTTCCTGCGTGGAATGTGCTTGGGAGAGAGTCAGAGCCCTCTCCAGAATTACTTTCCACCCTTCTTGTTCCTAACACCAGCCACACACCTGACCATATACGATGCCAGGGAATAAATTCGTTAGGTCTCTTGTGAGCAATCAATGTCAGACGAGTCGAGGGGAAAGAAAGCAAGAGATATCGGCAAAAACACAAGGTTCGGGAGCTAGTGTGGGGCCAGTGCACACGGAAGGGGTGGAAACAGACACAAGTCGGTTTGAATGTGGAAGAAGTGGAGACCCGCCAGCAGAGCTCAAGTGCGCCTGTGCAGATACCACTGACCTCACCGCCTGGCCTCAGAATATTTATTCTTGGTCATCCACACACTTCACCCTACTGCCCAAGTCCTCTGTGCTTGGTTGGCACCTCTGTGCCAAGTGAAAGCAATTCGGGCAGTTCTACCTTGAGGTTCTGTTTCATCCAACCCACCCTGAAAGCACAGTGTGGACAAAATGAATAGCGAATTCGCCAAGGGAAAAAGAGTGGTAGAAATAAATTCTGCAGTGACCATTTCTGTGCGCTCAGAGAATGTAGAGCTGGAACGGAGCCTAGATACCATATTGTCCAATGTCTCCTTTTACAGAGGAAACTAATGTCCAGAGAAGGAACGTGACTTGCTCAAGGTCAAGTGAATGCCAGAGCCAGTTTGAAGCAGGCTCCTGGCTCCTGGGCTGGTGCTCTTGACCCAGAACTTCCTTTCTACTTGGCCCTTGGAACCGTTTAGCAATGGTTTCCGTGCAAGGAGAAATCAGGGAAACGTCGCGGTCACGTTCTGTGGCATCTGCGGGGTTAAAGGACCCTTTCAGCATGCAGTGCTTTTCCTGTGCCCGTTCAGCCCTCCACTGAACAGTACTTAATACTGTCTATTGCAAGTTCCGCACATTACACGGTAAGCACCCAGGACCAGTAACATTTTATGCATTCTCACGAAGAGTGAAGTTGTAAGGGCCGTAAGTGGCCTGAGGGGAGAGGATGATGAACTTGGTGGCTCACAAATCACAGGTACTCAACTGAGAGCTGAGTGACTCTGGATGTGAATTCTTCCTGACTGACAGGCCCCCAGGGAGCCAACCAGCCACCTAGGCACATACCATTTCTCTTTGGCTCTGGCCAAGGATGGTGGTAGCAATGGGATGTTTGTCCTTGCTGCTCATCAATCTTTATTGCTTCCTCCCACGAACTGAGTATTGAACACCTACTAAGTACAGGACACTGTGCTAAGTACTTTTCATTCATTCATTCATTCATTCATTCATTCATTCATTCATTCATTCACATTTATCCGTTGATTCATTCATTCTTTCAGTCATTTGACCACTGTTTATGGAGTGCCTACCATATGCCAGGCCCTGTTCTGCTCCTTTTTTTACCCCTCACAGTAACTTTAGGATGAAGGTCCACATGTTTTTCCTTTGCTTACAGTAAGGGAAACAGAATTTAAGAAAAAGAGTAAAGTAAAAAAGAGTCTCTAAGCCATGCAGTTATGTAGTGTGTAAGTCAGGATTAAGCCTACAGGCTAAGCTTTTAACTCGTAGGTAAGCAGCCTCCCTTCCCTGCTATTAGAAAGTCTCTAGACAGGCCACAGAACAGGAAACGCTGATTATAATTTGCTTAGCCAAGGCTAGCCTGGGGTGTGAATGGAGTTAGTAGTTACCCGTGAGGTACAATTTGTAATTCTTGAGAGAATCCCATGCCCCAAATAGTTTCCACTTAGTGCCATCGTGCCTACATCCCACAAATAGAAATGCATTCTTTTAGATTGTGACAGTATGCCTTCCAAGTGTAAATGCAGAATCCATCCCCAGCTCAGATTTTCTACTGAACTTAAAGCTGCATTTCCAGAAGTTTCCTCGATGTCTCCCAGGCATCTCAAGGTAAAGGCGTCTAAAACTGAATTTAGTCATTGGGGATGCAAATCCAAACCATGGTGCACTTCACACCCACTGGGATGGCCAGAATAAAAGAGGTAGGTAATGAATTGGCGAGGAGATGGAGAAATCGGACTCCTCGCACATTGTCGGCGGGAATGGAAAATGGTACAGGTGCTTCGGAAAAGAGCACGGCATTTTCTCAAAAGATTACATGTAGGGTTGTCACAGAACCCAGTAATTCCACATGTAGGTGGTATCTGTCCACCTGCATTCCGCATCGTGCCTGGCTCATAGTAGGGCCTCCTTACAATCTGAATGGTCCTGTGGGGGGAGAACAGCAGCATTTTCTGCTCCTTGGGATGAGCCCTGTGGGAACCTGGGAGAAATGGGGACATTGAGAGGAGGAAAGAGAGGGTACCGGATAATGGGAGGCACTGGGGGCACCCTGCCTAGGTCTGGCTCTGCCTGTGGCTGGCTGTGCGCAGGATACAGTGTCACCGCGAGAGGCAGGGGAACTCAACAGGCAGAGGTGAGCTTGGCTCTAGGCCACAGGGGTAGTGAATGAAGCCAGGCTGTGAACCCAGCTCGGTGATCTGAATAATTATCTGTCCTCTGTGAGTCTCTCCATTTCCTGATCTATAAAAAAACGGACAGTAATGCTTCTAGGAATTGCGAAGACACAATGAGACTATGTAAAGCTGTCTGTAACATGGTGAAAATGCTTTGTTGTGGTGGTTTTTGTTATTATTTTAACTTCAGGTCCTGCCTCTAGACCCATCACAGTAAAGGGTGAACATGGGTACTGGACTGTGTTTTCTCTCTCAGTTCTTATCTTGGGCGCCTAAGAGAAAATATTCTGAAAGGACTGTGAAGCTCTATAGAGAGTGGAATACATTCAATTACTATTCACGCTGTCAGTCAGAAGGACCGCCTACACCCTGATTCTAATTTGTGATGTTAGTTCTCGTCATTAGTCTTAGCTCAATAAGTAGCGAGCTGCAGGAGGGAAATATTGTGGCAAATGAAGACTTTGAAGGAAGGGTGGGATTCTGGGTGCCTGGGCTGGGTCCCCACGACCCTGCTCACAGAGGGCTCCAGGAAAGGTACCGCAGTGGGGAGAAGCGGTGGAGAGCGGCTTCGATGCCAGGCCCACGCTGCCAGCTGTTAGCTGAGTAGCCCCTTGCTGGGTGATGTAACCTCTCCAGTCCTCTGTTTCCCTGTGTGCAAGTCAGGTCATCATAATACCTCCCTCACGGGGGCTGAGGTCAGCATGTAAAACACTTATCACAGTGGCAGGGGCTTACTGAGCCCTTAATAAATGTGCTTTATCCTGAAGGATACTTTGAAGACACTTTCACATAACCTGTAAGCCAAATACAGAGTCCCGTACCACATTGTATAGCAATTTACCTTCAAATCAGTTCAACAAGTATTTATCGTTGCCCATAGTGCCAGGAACTGTGCTAGCTGTGCCTGCTGGAGGCTTCTCTTAATAGATGAAACGAACCAGTTAACTGACGAGAAAATTTATATCATCCAGGCTCCTTTAACTGATTCATACATGTCATGTTTTTCTATACAGAATGGTACATGAAAATATATTCAGAAACACGCAGGTTACTCATGAAATATATACCATGTCATAGTGGAAAGGGCTGTTACTGCTATTACGTTGGGGATCTAGAAGAGCATGTATGCATGTGTATGTCCCCAAATAACGAGCCCTCCAAGACTTTTGTCCAGGGAAAATCTAGTCCAATATTAAGAAACTCAGTACCTCCTCTTTGTGGTGTATTTATCCTAACCCTGAATTTGTTTCCAAGGTTCCATTTACTATGAGTAAACAGAAATGACATTCTATACTGTTTTCTGGTTTCTTATTTCTCAATTATGAAAGCCAGGACAAGCCAGGCTCCTGTTCTTGAGTAACACAAACAACAACAGCAGTAACAGCAAAGAAAGAAGAGTCCCCCCAACAACAGCAACCCCAAGAGGCAATTGCTCACATAAAATTACGAAAGCACCACCTTTCGCTCATACTTCGGCGACCAACACTCGATTTAGCTAGGTTGTTCCCTGCAGTTCATTAGGCCTCTTGCTCAGCCCCGGGCCCCGAGGGTGCATCTGGTTTGAGGAGCTGCTGCTCATGAGAACAAAGGGGCTGCCAAAGGCATCAGGGGCCCAGCTTTTTACTTTGAGTGGCCCCGTTTTCATATGTGAGACTGAACTCAAAAAGCAATGATGATTCATAGGGAAACAAATGATAATCCCCAGGAGTTTCTAAAGCAGGGGTAAGATGTGACACTCGTTAATTACTTTTTAATGTATCATTTTCTTCTCATATTTCAAAATAAAAACGCAGTACAACGAAATAAATACCAAAAACGATAATGCAGGTCTACATTTAATTACAAAGAATTCTGTATTTTGTTGACCAAAACGTCAGCTACCAAACTGGGAGTGTTGGTGTGACCTCAGATTTGATAAAACATGTGTTATTAATAATACCTGCCCTTTGCTAAGCACCTATTCAGTTTGGGCACTGTGCTACAATATACCATAAGAAAATGATATATTATCATAATATATAATATATACATTTCCCCTATTTCTCAGGTGTGAAGCTGGGGCTCACGGAGGGAAGTAGCCTCCTCAAGGTCACACAGCGAGTCTGGGTGAGAGCCAGGAGGCTCTCGACCCCAGCAGTGCTCTGCGCATCCGGATGCCGCCCCTGGCAGATACAGGGGAAGACACATAAACATGTTCACAGTTGCCACCCTTGGATGGGGGAAATGTTTTCTTTTAGTTTGTCTGTATTTTCTATTTTTCTTCAATGAAGTTATTTACATAATAAGGGAGGAAATAAATTGAACCATTAAAGAGCTTCCCCTTACCAAAGCAGACGAAGGCAGTGGAGGGAGAAAGGAAGGGAGGAAAGGAAGATAAGAAAGGAAGGAAAAAAAAGGGGAGGAGAAGGGAGGGGAGGGGAGGGGAGGGGAGGGGAGGGGAGGGGAGGGGAGGGGAGGGGAGGGGAGGGGAGGGGAGGGGAGGGGAGGGAAGGGAAGGGAAGGGAAGGGAAGGGAAGGGAAGGGAAGGGAAGGGAAGGGAAGGGAAGGGAAGGGAAGGGAAGGGAAGGGAAGGGAAGGGAAGGGAAGGAAGGCGGGACGCAGGGAGGAAGAAGGGACAGAGGGCCAGCTGTCTTCCTGTGGGGGCGGTAAGTGGTGTCTCTATACAGCGGCCTCCTCTTGTTGGTGGCACTGAACGCGCCCTGCTCAGAGGACAGGAGCAGAGGGAAATGTCCTTCGAAGCACAGGGCCTGGGAGAGGCACCGCCACACCGCGCTCCTTCCAGCTGCGGCAGCTCCAGTGTTGCAGCGCTGAGCTGACTTGTAGTTTATATTGAAGAGTATGTTTTCTACAAAGTGTAGTCATCTGGCAAAATGTTTTGAGGTTTTGGCAGGAGACTATTAGGTCTGAAAAAACTGACCCTGTTTCACTGCCAGGGCATGTTTTGGGCACCAGGGGGAAAGGGGCAGAGCAGGGCCTCGCGGCCGGAGGGGGTGCAGTTCGGGGGGGGACCCAGGAACACGAGGGCAGCAGGGCCCAGGCTGAGCCGGCGCTCATCGTCCCGGTGGCGGGGTGTAAGTCAGCACTGTCCCTCGCCAACCGGGAAGCCTGATCGCCCCAGAGAGGCCAGGCAAACCAGAAGAATAGAGAAGCTACGGAAACCCCATCGAGGACATGACTATAAAATACAAACACACACTTTCCCCCAAAGTCCATCCTGATTAATAAGCAAATAAATTTAAATTAAAACAACAAAAATGTTTTCTTTCATTTTTCAAACTGGCAAAATCATTTTAAAAAAATAATAGAGCTACCAGGAATTGGCCTCCTATATATGTCAGGAATGTTCTAGGGTTAAAAAAAAAAAAATTAATAAAGATTTTATTTTTTAAAATTTCATTATTATTATTTTTAAAAATTTAATCCTTACCAAATGAGTGAGGATATTTTTTTCTATTGATTTTTAAAGAGAGTGGAGGGGAGGGAGGAGGGGCAGAGACAGAGAGAGAAACATTGATGTGACAGAGACATAGTGATTGATTGCCTCCCACATGCCCCTGACTGGGGTGGACCTGCAACCCAAGTACATGCCCTTGACTGGGAATTCAACCCGCGATCCTCTGGTGTGCACACTGGCGCTCTAACCACTGAGCAACACCAGCCAGGTCAAGATTTTTACGTTAGAATAGTTTTAGAGTTACAGAAAAGTTGCAAGAATATTACAGAGAGTTCCCATATACCCTGTACTCAGTTCTCTCATATTACTATGGTATATTTGTCACAACTAATGAACAAATATTGATACATCATTGTTAACTAAAGTCTATACTTTACCCGGGTTTCCTTAGTTTTTACCTAGTGTCTTTTTTATGTTCTAGGGTTCCATGCAGGCTATCGCATTACATTTAGTCATCGCGTCTCCTTAGTTTCTTAGACTTCGTCGTTTTTGATGACCTGAGCAATTTTGAGAGGTAATGGTCAGCCATTTTGCAGAATGTCCTTCACTTTGTGTTTGTCTGATGTTTTCCTCGTGGCTAGACAGGTGTTATGGGTCTTCTTTTGGGGAGAAGACCACAGAGGTAAAGTACCATCCTCATCGCCTCATATCCAGTTTGTGTACCATCAACATGGCTTATCCCTGTTGCTATTCACCTCGGTCACTTGGCAGTGTTGCCAGGTTTCTCTTTCCTCCCCCTTCCACACTGTGCTCTTTAGAAGGGGGTTGTTATGCTCACATTTAAGGAATGGGAAGTTAGGCTCCACCTCCTTGAGGGTGGAGTATCTGCATAAATTATTTGGAATTCTTTTGCACAATGAGCTGTCTTTCTCCCTCATTTCTTTGTTTATTTAATCATTAATTTATATCTGTATGGACTTACAGACATTTATCTTATACTTTGGGTTATAATCCTATACTATGTTGTTCATTCTGTTCAAATTGTTCCAGCTTTGGCCATTGGGAACTCTTTCTGATTGGTTTCTGGGACCCTCTGATGTGCCCACGTCATTTGTTTTTTGAGCACTTTCTTACTTTCTGGCTCTATATGATGCTCCAGGTTCATCTTGCATATTTAATACCATAGCCCCAGAACCAGCCATTTTTTTTCAAGGAATCCTGGGTTCTTTTATTGGAGGATGGTATCAGGAACCAAGATCTGGGCCCTAGGTATGCTCGGTGCTCCTGGGTTGTTGTTACTTCTAGGCCCTCTTAGGGGACACAGTTAGGAAACACATGTGTACATGCTAACTTGTGTATACCTATGTATCTATAATTGTTTCTCTGTCTATACCTGCCTGTTTCCATATTAATCTAAATATGAGTTCAGATTATTTCTCTGACTCTCATCCAGTACCCCATGGTTCATTCTAGCATCTCACCTTGATTATCTGTAACTTCTCACTGCAACAGTGAGACTCTTCCACCACCACCATCCAACTCTGTATATTTAGTTTTGGTGAGATGGCTGGAAAATTGGCACTTTTGCACTGTTGGCACAACATTTGTGAAAGGAAATTAGGTAAAATGTGTGAAGAGCCTTAAAAGCATTAGCTAGTCTGGTCAAACTGTGCAGTCTCCAATAAAGAGGGCCAAAGGCATGGGGAGTTAAGAGCAGAGTCACCGGGTGGGAGGAGGGCAGCAGGCCTGGGAGGCAGCACCTAGGCTCAAGCTACACGAGGACACTTTCTCCCTCCCCTGCACTCAGGGTAGAGCCAGCAACCTGATCAAATCTGGCCTGTGGATCTGTGGCTGATGGTGATGGGGAAACAAAATATTTGACGATGGGCGAATGCCACAAATTCAGTTAATCAGGCATGATTTCTTTACATTTTCCAAGAGATCTGTTCATGGTTTACCTCTGAAATCAACTGACTGGTAGTTGTTGAGAATCCCTTATATTATCACCACTTTTGAGAGAGAGAGAGAGAGAGAGAGATATGCTCCTTTCCCAGAGAGTTAACAATCTAGATATTGTGAGATTTATGCTGTAAGCATGACTAATCTGCAAAACAACAGGCATTTTGTTTCTAAAAATAATAAGGGAAGAAAGAATGAATGAAAAGAAAGATAGAGGATACTTGAAGGTAAGGGTGCAATAACGGGGAGCCAAATATTCTACTGTCCTTACTGAGCCCTTCTAGGAGCCCTGTGCCGTTAGGACACCTGTGTGGGTCACCTCTGAACTTACGGCTTCCTCACAGTTACACATATGATATGTGACTCAAACCTTAGGTTGTGAAGTGTAAGGGTTCTGTAGGCTTCTGTTCAAAATCACATCAAGTACAAAGTCTGTTGAAGCAAGAGAGAGGAGGGTAACTATAATTCCAAACAAGAAATGAAAATTGTAAACCATCATTGTTTACCTGAGAAGGGATTAGGGAAGAATTACTTCTCGAACAAACTCCCCAAAGCTCTCTGCTCTTGATTTGATAGGCAGGCTGCTAAGACTTTGAAAGTATTGTCAGGTGGTTTAACTCTTTTGTGCTGGAGATTGTAACGGGAAGAGAGGCTGTCAGCTGTGCCAGAGAGAAGCAGAAGGAAGAGCGCTTTGCTCTTCCTCAAGGTGGTTTGGGCGAGATTAGTCAAATTTGGGAAAAAGTTAAAAAATTTAAATTAAGTTGTGGCTGCATTTGAAAAACAGGATTTCCCTTCAGGGCAGAAGTCAAAGGAGATGTTGAGTTGGCTAGCTATTTATTCAAACAACAGACATAATAACTGTGACTATCTGGAGGTTATAAACAAAAAGGGCAGAAGACACAAAAAATGTCTTATTCAAAAGCCAAGTTTTAGGTAGGTAAGAACAATTGAGAGGAAATACAACTCTAAGAATCTGTAGGCGGTATCCTGCAACATTCCCAAATGTAGTCACAGAATAAACGCCCAGTGCAATGCTCTGTGTTTGGGGGGAGACCAGAGGAGAAACAAGACATGTTAATTAGCATCTAAAAAATCCAACATGTTATGAGTTTCCAAAAAATTTCCCTTCTCTGTGCCTGTGTGTAGCAAACAGATCACAGACTTGTGACTCTCTGAGATCTGGAAAAAACCCCATCGCCATGTGGAAATTCCCTTCTACCAGTCTCCACCACTGCCTGGACCGAGATATGTTACCGGATGTGGTGCTGAAGAGGGTTATTGAAGTTGGGAGTCACTGTGGTGTAAACAAGTAGTGATCATGAAAAATGAAGAGGAGGGCAGGGGGCGTGCTGTTGAGCCCTGGCATATCCTTGAACAGGTGTCCTAGCCTGAGCCCGTATCAGGCATGTCTGGAGGACCGGTGGGAGGCCCATTATGGGTCTGTCTTAGTGACAGAACTAAGGGCAACGGGTTGGTTTCATTGCAGGGAGAGGTGACACGCACTTCTCAGAGGGCCATGGGCCAGCATCTGAGGGGTGAGGCAATTCTTTGAGAGCCCATCAGTGTCCTTCCAACCAAAGGCTGTGAACTGAGACTTGATTTCTTTGACCAGGTGGGAGAGGGAACTCTTGACCCTGTTGCAAGACCCTCGCTATTGGGTGCAGGAGACTAATGACCATCAGTGACTGAGCTGTCACTTACCTATATGCAATGCAGGGGATGTCACCACAGTGAACCAAATGGAAATAGCAAGAAAGTGGCTCATGATGTCCCACGGGCGTCAAGAGGATTGGTTATGGAGTCACATGAGACATCTTCTGGGACCTCCCAGAGCTCTTAGGTAGTAACGTGAAGACAAGAGAGGGCCAGCGCTGCTGCAGCGTGGGTGAGGACAGGGTCCAATTAATGTTCTTTTACTTGGCTGGACATTCCAGGTTTATGCTACCCAGACACCTCCCCACCCTGTGTTCAGATGGTAAAAAGGATGGCTTGGGAAACACAGGTTTCATGCCTCTTGTTCCTTGAAAGGGGCTGGAGGGAGAGAGGAAAGAACATCTCTCCTGTGTGCTCTTACAGCCTTAAATGTCATCACTTGCGGCAGTCTTGCGGCTTCTGACGAATGCTTTGGCCCTTCCTTCTGGAGTCGGAGTTTGTGCAGGGGCCTGTATCTTTATTGTCTGTCCTCGGCACCAGATACAACCCCAGAGATAAAGCGGGTGCTCAGCAGAGGCTTGGGGATGAATGGAAGACACCTAGCCTAGAGTGGGCACCGTGGTGAGTGCTTTATTTAGTTTTAATTTTAACATCTGTTGGAATCGAGTTTCTGTAGGGAAGGGGGGGACCTGGGCAGCTTTTCAAAATTTGCCTTTCAGAACCACAGAGCTGGAGTTCGGAGCTCATTAGTTTAGTGCCGCACGCAGCGTGGTCGACGGGCTGGCGCTGGTTCATGAACTGTTACTGGTCTGTGATAAGAGTGCAGACAGGGAGAGCATTTAGAGACTCTTACAGTAATTTGGCCTTGCAGGAACTTCTGACCCTGTGCTTCCTATTTGTAGTAGTCTTACCACAGTGTAGGTTCACGAACGGCTGGAAATGAAAGAAACCAAAAGGTGTGTCTTTTTGTCCATCTCAACAAAAGTTCAAGGCACACATGAAGTTCAGTTCTCTGCCTTTTCAGACAGGAATTTATGGCACAGTGGCTGAGCACATGGGCCCTGGAGCCAGGCTGCCCAAATGGGAATCCTGCTTCCTCTGCTTTGTAGGTGGGTGGCTTCGTGCAAATTACTTAATCTCTGCTCCTCAGTTTTCTTTTCTGTACAATGGGTTATGATGAAGAGAATATTTTTGGCACCTACCTGAGCAGGTGGTTGTGAGGATAGACTGAGCTGACACATGTAAAGCCGTTAGAGCCAGGGCTGCCCCATAGTAAATGTTATACAATTATTGAGCATTGTCATTTTCGCAGATGAAAGATAGACTCAGAGAAGTGATGAGTGCTGCTTGAGGCTACCTGGCTACTCTAAGGGGAATCTGGATCCACACACATCTCACCGGATCCCTCTTTCTATTTTCTGTCTCTATCCCAAATCACTCTCTACCAGTGGTAATACTATTTTCTTAATTCTTACATCTCTCTTCTCACTGGGCTCTGCCCGCTGATTTGCTTTGTGCCCCCTTCACACTGTTTATCCTTAAAACATGTTTAGTCATTCAGGTCCCTGCCTACCTGACCACAGAGCAAACTATTACCCTCCCAAGTTCAGGGGCTTTAATTTCCCTGCTGGAGTCATCACAAAGGACCAGGGCTAGATGCTGTCCTGACAGAGCACACGGACTCTGCTGCTTCGCTGGACAACAAGGATGCATCACAGGAGCGGCTGTGGACGTTTATGAGACTGATGACTGACTTCCCTGCACAGCAAATGAATCACAGAGCCTGCCTTGCAGGCCACGCAGTCAGGCCTTGCGGGGCAGGCAATACTGGCTTGTCATAGAAACAGCAGAAGACAGTGGACAAGATGTTTTAATTCTGCTTGGATTCTGCCCATGATAAGGAACCGATTTACCTATAAGACTGGAATTAGAGTTTTTTCTTCTGTTTGGACAAAAAAACAAAACAAGCAAATAAATGAAAAACAAAAAACCCCCTGCTCCCTTCCCGGTTTGCTAGGCCTAATAAAAACTTCTATATTTTGAAAAGATAAAGAACACTGTTTTCCTCATTCAGTTCTTCTCCTACACCAAAACTTTGAAAAATCATTTTCAGGCTCTTTGTAAATTTTTTTATTGATTTCAGAGAGAGGGAGGGACGGGGAGAGAGAGAGAGAAACATCAATGATGAGAGTCATTGATCGGCTGCCTCCTGAATGCTGGGGATCGAACCGGCAACCTGGGCATGTACCCTCCTGGTTCATGGGTCAACTCTCAACCACTCAGCTGGCTGCGCTAACCCTCTGCAAATTTTATGTCCTTGGACATCTTATTGCACCGTATTGCATTTCTTTAAAAGAATGCTTTAGTGAGGGCTTGTGTGCTGGGCCCGTTTCTAAGCACTTGTGTATGCCAGCTCCTTTCATCCTCACAGTCACCCCAGGAGAACAGGTTCTCTTTATTCACATTTTCCGTTGAACACAGAATGGTGCCGTGAGTGGCGGAGTGAACATGCTCCACGCAGGTGTCTGCTGGGGTCACGTGCTCACCACCTGAGGGGCACCAAGGGAGGTGCAGGGTGCCACTCAGCCTCTGGCCCTCCACCCCTCTTGCTTGTTTTCTATCTCCTTTCAGGCATCTCATCTGAGAGCATGGGACTATACTTTCTATTCCCTGGGGCAATGACAGGGTCGGCACTGGAAGTTCCCACCGCTTCCAGTCCACCGTCCTCTCTGCTTGGGAACTAATCTGAATAACAAAGTTGGGGGAGTTATAAATACAGACCCTCCAGTCTGACAGAAGCACCTCCAGGACTTTGGCTTGTCCCTCAGAAATACAAGAGTCACTGTGTCTTGTGTTTTCAGTAAGATATTTTCAAGTGGGAGGGAGAGAGAGAGGGGGAGAGAAAGAGAAAAGGACTGTTGAGTAATAGGAGGTATTGTAGAAGCTCTGGAATATAATTATTAAGCGTACCATTGATTAACTTTTTCATTGCTTGTTACAAAATTGGGGTGAGAAAATTGGGGAATTCCCTTAATGGTTTGCAGTTTAGGGCCAGATTCTTGTATCACTTCTTTTACTGTTGAAAAGCAAAAATACAGAAGGAAGAATAAATATAGGCCTACCTCGTTTTGGTGCGTGTGATCAAAAAGCAACATATGTTGCTTTTTTTTTTTTTTTTTAACAAATTGAAGGCAAGATCCTCCATCAGCAAAGAGGTTATGACTTGCTTTATTGCAACATTGGCTTTATTGTGGTGGTCTGGAATCAAATCTGCAGTATCTGAGGTTTGTCTATATGGGATTTAAAGTTATATACATAAAGGGTAGCTTCTTATATCAGGTTGGATTCCAGTATATTTCCAGTATATTTCGAGAAGGCTACCTCAAAGCAAATGTCAAAAAATATGCATTCTGGGAAGTGCCCTTCCCCCCCCCCCCCCCCCCGGACTACACTGACTAATCTTAAATCAATACTACTTGACATTAAATAAAATGAGTATATACAAAGTGTAGATGGATGACATCTCAGAAGAGTAACGGTAATCACTGTATATTTCATAAGCATCCGTAGTGTGACGGATGTTGTATTGATCGGGAAGGACATCTTCTCTATCCTAGAGCATATTCAGTCTAATTTAGACACAAATAATAATCAGTTGTAATGCTTCCATGTTGCTCAATGCCCAGAGAGATAAGATGTTAAAAATTTCCGTTGGCCTCTCATTTAGTAAGTGCTGTACAAGGCAGTGGGCGCGTCTTCAGTGTCAAGCGCGCCGCGTGTGACCATGAAGGGCCCTGGCATCCACTCGGGTTTGAGCTGGACGCAGTGCTGGAGGCGGTCTTGCCCACCGATTTTTGGCATAGGAGAGTATAGGAAGACTAGGCTAAAGGGGGCATACCTGCCAGGGAATAGGAGAAAGAGAAACTTGGAAAAGAATTACAAGCTTTTAAATGATTAAAATCTTTCAGAATGAGATTATTACCTCTGTACATCTGTTACATCCTTTAATTGTGATACTTTGGGAAACAAAAAGGCACTTCAGGTCAAAAGGATTTAAACTAGCATTTGGAGGTGAAACATAGACAACCCATTTTCTGGCATTTGGAACTGAAATATAGGCAACCTGTGTGAAGAGAAAGAATTTGCAGAACTTCCGATTTATAGAATTAGATCACGAAGCCTTGAATTTAGGGGTTTCTATGGATAGGGAGGAACAGGCACTGGGGAGCCTTAAATACATCATAATTAGACAGCAGCTCTTACTGGCTAGATGTTATCATCAAGCACGGACCCGTTAAGTTAAAAAGAAAAAGAAGTTTCTAGAGAGAATCAGTGTGGACTTGGTAGATCCTTAGCCTTGTGGTACGTCATAGTCGGGGGCGTCAGGGTAGAGGTGGGTGAAGCAGGGATCACTGACACGGATTAGTGGGTTGTAGTGCCAGAGTCCGAGTCACAGAGCCGTGGGTCCTCCACACCAAGGGGCGAGTCCTCAGTCGCACCCAGAGAAGCTCAAGAGGAAAGGAGGTCCAGGCTGTGCTAGCCCTGCACTCAGCGCCCCGCAGGAGTCTGCCCTGGCAGGGCCGCCAAGAGGGGCCCAAAGTGGGCAGGGACCCCTTCCAAAACCTGTCGTCCCTGAGCTCTCAGTACTTCCTACCTCTGCTTCTCTGACGCTGACCTGACCACATCTTTTACGGTCCCCTCTTCATGGGATTCTTTTCTTCTTTTAATATGTTTTTATTAATTTTAGAGGGAGAGGGAGGGAGAAAGGAGGGAGAGACAGAAACATCAACATCGATCGGCTGCCTCCTGCACGCCCCCTGCAGGGCATCGAGCCCACAACCCAGGCCTGTGCCCTGACGGGGAATTGAACTGGCGACCTCCCCGTGCAGGGGTCAATGCTCAACCACTGAGCCACACGGGCCGGGCTTTATGTGATTCTTTACCTCTTTTAGGGTTTGCTCTTGTTGCTATTTCTCCTAGGGGATGAAGCCATTGATTTGATGTTTTAGTTTTAACAGCTGCCTGGCTTACCAAGCTTTGGCTTACTCACATGCTTTCCAAAGTGAAAACGTGATTGTCAGTTTCATAATTTTGCTTAAGATGGACCCTTATGGGTGACCATTGTGTGTCACAGCTAATGCTGATCGTGATGTTGCTTAAAAGGAAAGACAGGAAGCAGGGAAACTTAGAGAATTAGAAGGTTATCCTGAGTTACACAATTCACAACTGAATTTTTTCCTTTCTTTTTTTTTTCTGTTACTGCAGGGAAGGTTAACTTGCCTAGAAGAAGGGAAAGAAGAATTGCAACTGTTTTAAATGTACAGGAACTATTTCCTCCTTTGTGCTAATTGGTAATGTTTAAAGGCTCAGGACAATAAATAAGCAAAAGTAATAGAAAAACACATGGCTCTCTGTGCAAAAGGGAATTCCCGTCTGAATATAGTTAGAAACAAAATATTATGATCATTGGAACATACCCCCTACTGTTTCATAGAGTAAGTTTATGTTAAATAGGTGGGCCATGGGCAGTTTTACTTATGAATTACAGGCCCTTTCACACTTAGTTCTGTTTATAAAATATGGCCATTTATATAAACATATCTTTAGAATATATTTATATATTTGATATATATAAATATACAAGTATTTATATATACTATATTTATATAAATAGAATATTTAACAAATATATACTTTTCTCCTTTATGATGTGTGCTATTAAATTTCATGTAATCCAAAGCTCACAATGTGATGGTCTTTTTCAGAACCTTGTCTCCCATTCTGAGTAATAATATTTGTCTGAGATGCAAAAATAGTTTGAGTTTCTTTAAAAAATGCAATTTGCAGTTATAACTATGTAGTTTTCTTCTAATAACAGCTTCTCTCAAAAATACAGAACAAGAGCCAACAGAAATGCCTGGCTAACTAGAGAGCAATTAGAGAAATTCTCATTAATTTGGCTATTTTATTTTATTTGTAGAAACATTATTTTTCCCATAAATTCTAATTGAACAAATAATATCAAGACAGAGAGGGACGGAGGAGGAGATGGAGGGACAGGAAGAGTATTTGCAAAGCCGCAAAGTAGCTTGTAAAGAACCTGTAGCTTGCGTTTTTCTGTTGGCTGCCACTTGCTTTTCCCACAGCTGTATCAGACATGCTCAAAAGAATATTCTTGAAAGAGAAATGAAATATGTGTTTAATTATGTCTTTCAGCTTATGTAGGAAATCACTTTTCTCTCCCATGGAGCTAAAGAACTACTCATGTTAATTTAACATTGCACTTCACAATTTTTTTATATAACCATCCTGATTAAGGCCAGGGATGCATGGGCTTAAAACCACATTAATCCCAAATTAATATGCTTCTTTTGTTATTTTAGATATTAAGCACAGTAAGTGTAATAGTGAGCAGATTTTTGAAAAGTGCCTGGAGAGTAAGATCACTTTCTGACAGGGACTCTACTGAACATGGAATTTGTGACTCTTCAGATGGAAACTACTCTCTTTTTCTCATCGACACTACACAAACCAAGCTAAGTTTTCCCAGTGGGCGCGTTAATTTTCCGTGGCCACGTGCCTCTCGGAAGCAGCAGCACTTAGAACAGCCTCCGTTTGTGAGAGGCCTGCAAACCCAGGAACAGAGCAGAGGAAACAGTGGCACGTTCAAGCTCGACGGCCAGAGAAGCAGAGATTTAGCTCCTGGACTTCCCTTTTCCAGATGCGCAAGTAGCATTCAAGCCTCTGCTGATAACAGTGCCTTTGCAAAGATCATAAGAGAGAAAACTACGAATTTCATTAAGTGAAATTCACCTTCATGTTCAACGGATTAATGTCCTGAGTCTGTTGCAGTGTTTTTACTATCCTCTGTTTTCTTGCTTTGCTTCTTTTATTTACAAAAAGATTACTGAACGTTTTCTTAGACACCCTTTTGATAATCTCACTCCTCCTCCTGTTGATCAATAAGGCCAAACTTAATCGCGAATTAGCTATTTAAGTTTGGAAAGGCCAAGTAGGGCCCTGACCCTTTGTTTCGTACAGTTTAGGATGGATTGTTCCGCGGTGGGTTTTGAACACCCAGCGAGGGCTGAGGGGACGACTCGGGCCGCACGGGCCTTGGGGTCCTCCCCAGACTGCTCGCTCGCAGGGAGGCGTCATTCACGCCGCCCTGTGACCCGTGTCCCAGCCCCAGGACAGCACCCCGGCCCCGGGCGCGCTCCTAACCTTTTGAAAGAAGCAAGAGGCAAGTCAGGGCAACGACAGCTAACACCAGCTCCTGCCTTGGTGCTTAGGCCACTCACTGGGAGGCTGGGCACCGGCTCTCCCTGGGTTTCAGTAAGATGCCCATCAACTGGTGCAGCACCTTTCTGGGGACGGCAGTGTGTGTGAGGTCACAGCTTCGTTACTCCAGAGCCTGTCCCACAGCGGCCACCCAAAAAATATTTGTTGAAGAAAAAGAAAAGCCTCTGGAAAGAAGCCGTGTGGTGTGTTGTTCCCCTCCCTAGCACTTCTGCATCAGGGCGCATGAAGATGTTCATAAATTAGGGGATGGAACGCTCACAGTTCAAGGAGAGCCAACGGGCTGATGGAACAGACAGAAAGGGAAAACATGCGATATGAAGAGCCTAATGCACTTGGTTCAAAAAGTATAAAAAACATAGACTGACAAAGATGTGATTTTCCAGTAGTTAAAAGTATAATGTCCATCAGACTGGAGATATAGTTCATGGCAAACCCGATGCGGATCAACAATAATGTGATGTGGCTGCTGAGCTATAACTGATCTGGGGCTGCATCAATACATGATTAACCTTGGGTCCATGGTTCCCGGGACCTCCTGACATTGTACGCGTTGCGTGCATGTGTACTTCTTTTTTTTTAGGAGGAAGGGTTTATACCTTTTATTAGATTCTTAATGAGAACAGTGACTCACAACATATTAAGACCTACCAGGTCAAAAGAAGATAGGCATCAGTCCTATTTTGTACACAGGCCAGGTCAGTACAGTTGTACCATTATCATCAGTTCTTGGAAATACATTTTAAGAGTGACAATGACAAATTGAAGCATCTCCAGGAGGCGAGCTGGGATAGTGACAGGTCTGAGAACCACGACCCATAAAAGTAGGACTGAAGAAACAGCAGGGCTAGGCTTGGAATGAAATATTTTAAAAATATTGCGTACGACTTCGAAAAAATGTTTCAAGTTGGGGAAAGATGTAAGTACCGATAGTATCTAGTGCTGGTGAGAATGTGAGGAAATGAAAATTCCCAGGATCTGTTGGTGGGTGAGAAATGGTATGGTTCTGTTGCACAGCAATTTGGAATGATTGATTTTTGTAAAATGCACATTTGTTTGTAGGTAATTTAGAGAAATTTTGTATGTAAGTGCATATGCACAAAGGTACATATACAAAGAAATTTATAGGGCTATTTACTGTGGCAGTTTTATTAATTGTCCCAAATTGGTACTGTCCTAAGGGTTTGTCACAGTTAGGTTGTATCTTTGCTACAATTACGGAATGCTATGTAGCAGTTAAAATGAAGAGGCTGATCTACAGATTTGACATGCGAAAACCATCAAAATTTATTAAGTGGTATAAAAGCATGCTGAATATAGCATGCATGTATTGTAATCTATGGAAAACCCCCACAAAATAATATAGATCATTCCCTATGTGCATAAAGAAATAAAGATCCGGAATAATTCATAACAATCTAATAATAATGGTTCCCTCTATGAAATTTAAAGAAGGTCAAAGGGGATCTTTATTAGTATAAATTGTAATTTTTACATAAAAATATATTCAAGTAGTTTTTGAAATAAGAATGAATAAGTGGAAGTTATAAATAAATAAAGGTGAATAAATAAAAATTTGAAGATTTATACATGGGAAAATTGTTAAATTCCTTTTTCTATATAGTTCCGGAGAGGACACAGGGTCAGTTGTATTATCATGTTTATTTTATTTCTATTTAAGGAAGAATTTCCAAGGATTAAAAATGTTTTGATCCAAAGGAATTGGTTGCCAGGTATTGGCTCTATTCTCATTGGAAGGGTTGAAACGGAGCTTACTTAGATACCGTCTTCCAAAGATGTTTTAAAAGGAATCGTCCAATTCAATGGGAAATATTATTTCTAAAATAATTTTGAATTTTGTGAGTTTAAGACTCTATGGCTAGCTAATGTCTAAGTGCACTTTTAGGTATAAGTTTTACAATTCTAAGTTAGACTTCCTTGACTTAGCAGCCAGTCCTTTGTCTCTCCCCATCCTCAGTTTACCTCTATAATCTCATCTCCTTTCATGATTCGCCACTTTAGCCCAAATAACAAAGGCATTTCTTTGGTAAAGAAGAAGAGTTAATAGATATTGGGTAGGATACTGATACTTTATCCCACAGCTACCCAAAACAGATGGCAACCACAAAACACATACATGAAAAACAAAATGATATAATTAAACTATAGATATATGTAGCTGATAATTGAGTTCGAAGCCCAAGAGCTTCTCTTACTTGGTTATAAAGGGAAACAAGCAGGTACTAGAAAATGTTAATGATTTTCTCCTGGACCCCAATCAAAAGCGCTGAAAAGGCAATAGCTGTTCCCCCATGATCTGATGATTCAGTATTATTTAATGTCATATGTATGCAGCACTGAAAATCACCTCCCAATTGACCAGTGGTGGGCCTCCCACACTTTGGGAAAGGTTTATAAATAATTTACAGGAGAAGAAAGACATAATGGAAATTTAAAAATAAATTTAAAAAATTAAAAATAATTCTTACATACTCTCCTCTGGCAATCATGTCCGTCAATCAAATGACAACTCAGACTGCCTTCAGTCGGACGCTTTCATTAATGACTGGTCCCATGCTCGCTCGTGCCTTTATTTTGGATGTTCTACATGTTTTTGGGCAGAATTGCTCTTATATAAATACAGCACTATATGAATGTGCATAAATAAGAATAGATATATACAGCATACAAAACCAGGATATAGGTACAACATGCAGAACCCCAAATCATTCATTTTAACACTCGTATACAATGGAGCCCATATCTATTTGAGCACACTATATTATATTTTAAATTAATCTCTCTATCTATAAATAATATATAATTAAGCTAGCAAATGATTAAGTACTCTAATTCCCTTAATTCTTTTGGAGCTACTGTTTTGTACAACTTGAGGGTCATAGGAGGTCACTATATGTACGCTGAGATGAACTGATTTTGCCTAGTAGCTTCCTCTGTGCTTCTCTGGTTTCTGAGTCAGGCTGCCTGTAACAAGATTCTGAGCCCTTCTTACACTTGAATATTTAGTACCCAGCACCCACTGGAGTCCAAACTTAGCATCTGTTCCTTACTTGTCTGGTTTCCCACTGGTTTAATTTCATTCCACACTATCCATATAACCATCCACATCTACATCTAATAATATTTTAGTTTCTGGAATTTGATGGAAGGGCGTGAAGTCCACAAATAACAAACTTATAAGAATTCAAATAAAGGTAATTTTGATTAAGATCAGGAGGCAGGAGAACACAGAGCAGAATGGGAGATAAAACCATGTCCCCATCAAAATTAAGTTTCTCTTGATATCTGCTGAGGTTTATTATGAGCAAGTTTTCTGATAAAGTAATTTTCTTAAGCAGACTGCGTTATACTAAGATGTATGGAGTTTGCGTAATGAACTGTGACAAAGGAGAAGTGTTTTCTGTGATCCCTTTGAAACTTCTCTCTATTTGTATGCTTAATGTTACTGTCACATTTCTAAGGAGACTCTGGTTTTTCCTAGGAAATTGAAATGCTTTTGTACTCTATTGCACAAATTTTCATGAAGTTAAAAAAAAAGCATTTCCACCAATGGGGTCCTTTCAGAACACCTACCGAGGATATAAAAATTGATTGTAGTGCATTGTATTGATGTCAACAGAACTGTGTGTTTTCGCCCTGGTGTGATGTCAGAACAATGCAGGGCATCTTTCACTGTGCCAAGTTCCCAGAATAAAAGACCCATTCACAGAGCAACCCTTGGATGGTCACAGTTTTTAGGAGTTTTTGTGCATGGCCACACAAGCTTATAACTTTAAATTTTTATTTCAGTGCATTATATTATCTTCCCATGGTAACTGAGCTTTCATATTGAAAAGTGAATATTTTTATATACAGCAGCTGACACATATATTCATTCTTTAGTTAAAAAATAGAAAAATAAACTTGTTTTGCAGAATGATTGGATCCCAAGGCCAGGGTCTGCACATTTCATTCATGCTACTTTCTAAAACCCCTGGTATGATTGACATCAGAACGTGGACTTCATAGATCCTGCCACACAAATTCCAAACTCCCCCAAATAAGGAATTAACAGAGTGTGGATGGTGTTGTGGATGCTTTGGAGATGAAATTAAAACATTTTTTAAAAATTTATTTTTTAAATTTATTTTTATTTTTTAAAAAATATGTCTTTATTGATTTCAGAGAGAGGAAGGGAGAGGGAGAGAGAGGTAGAAACATCACTGATGAGAGTCATTGATCGGCTGCCTCCTGCACGCCCCCCGCTGGGGATCGAGTCCCCAACCCGGGCATGTGCCCTGACTGGGAATCGAACCTCGATCTCCTGGATCCTAGGTCGATGCTCAACAGCTGAGCCACACACCTGGCCAGGCAAATTAAAACATTTTTTATTTCGATGTATAAAATAAACATACAGCATTTTATTTTAGGTGGTTGGGGTTTGGGGAGAAAGAATACAAAGAACTCTGCTTTAGTTCAGGAAGTCTTCTCTCTCCCAGACTCTTCACTTGGTTGCTCTAGTTAAATTTTTGTTTCCCTGACTATAGAATTGGTTGTGATTATAAAAGAAGTTGGAAAATACAAATAAAAGGAATAAATTAAATTACCTTGGAACACCCTTTCTTACCCCACCCGGAGGTATCCGTTGTTAATGTGTTGGTGTGAGTCCCTCCTTTGGACTCATTCCAGTGTAAATAGGTCACGCTAATGTAAGGCATTACAACCCCATTCCGATCAGTATACCACGAACCTTTCCTGTTGGGTAAGGACTCTACAGCATTACTTTCAATGACTGTAAATTAGTTCATTATAGATGAACCATAGCTTTAAAGCAATAGCTTGATTATGACACTCAGGTTATTTTTTATCTATTTCTATTTAATTTTTTAAAATATTAACCCCCTTTCAGATGAATCACTATGTCTCTGCCCCACCCATACTCCCCAGTTTATGGATTGTTAGGCTATTCCTGTTTGTTTGTTTGTTTTATTATAAACAAAACGGCCATAATCACCCTTAGACAGGCATCTTTCAGCACATGTTGAGTATTTACAGAGTGTAGCTTCTGGGAAGAGAAATGTCTGAGTAATAGAATGTGAGGCTTTTTAAGATTTTAGTAGATAGTGCCAAATTGTTGTCCAAATATTGTACCAATTTGCACCTCCAACAATAGAGTGAATTCCCACTTCCCATGCCCTCTTAAACATTATAAGTAGCAAAATTTTACCAATCTGAGAGGCAAAAGTTCACATGACTTAATTTTCATTGCCTTAGTGATTTAAAAAATTAGGCATCTTTTCAATGTTTATTGTGTATTGTATGCATTTTGACTTCAGTGAATCATTTTTTGTTTGAATCATTTGTGTATTTTCTACTAAATTATATCTTTTTAACTGATTTATAGAAACTTTTTAACCCTTTGTTTTTTTATATACCCGGCAAATGTGTTTTTTCAATTCACCATTTATGTTTTAGTTTTACTTATGTTTTTTTGCCATAGAAATATTTTTAGTCATTTTCTTTATGAGTTCCTAGGCTTTATGCCTTGGCTAAGAAAGACCTTCTCCTCTTAAAGATTGTGTTTTCTGTTTAGATTTTTAATCTATTTGAAATTAGTTTTTGCTTAATGGTATGAGGAAGAGATCTGACTTTTTTCTTTTCCCAAAGAATATCCAATTGTCTCCAACCATTTCTTTTCAAAACCATCTTTTGCCACTCATTTTTGATATCAAATTAATATGTCAAATGGTCATATTTATTTCAATCCCTTTCTATATTCCATTTGTTGTTTAAATAGTGTACTGTGTTAATTATTACAGCTTTATAATTTGCCTGGCATCTGGGGTGAAGAAAAAGACATTTCTTCCTTCTGCAAGTGCAATTATTGGGTCAGGTTTTACGCATGGTTTGCAGGTTCCAGGAAGGCTGCACCAGTTGACACCTTCACTGGCAGTTTATGCAAATGCTTATTTCTCTTTACCTTACTAATATTTGTACATATGCATTTCATATATTTTATATGTATGTTTTTAAGTTTCTTACTTGGTATGTGAAAAATAGTCTCTGATAAACTTTATTGTACACATCTTTGATTGCTAGTGAGGCTGAACTCCTTTCATGCAGTTATTCATATTTGCAGTTATTTAAAAATATTTTCCATTCTGTTTAATGTGCTCATATCAGGAGATCTGTATGTTTCAGCAACAGCTCAGGCCTTGACTAAGGAGAACATACTGGTTGATCTGGGAGCAGGACAATTCTGAAACCACGAACTAAGGAACTTCCTACCGCAAGGAGACCAGGATAATAGTAGCCAACCTCCATTCAGCTCTGTTCTAAAAGCTTTATATTCCTTGGCTTATTAAATACCCTCAACATGACTATGAGGGAGGCATCAGTCAACCTCCACTCTCTAATGAAAAACTGGGGCTCAAGGAGATACACAACTTGCCCAAGTCCACATAGCCAGTAAGTGGCTGGACCAGGCTGGGAATCCAGGCAGTGTAACTTCTGAGTCCATAGGCTTCCACAAAGGGTCACCTGAGTCCATTGTCCTTTCCCCAGGACAGCCATGGACACACACTGAAGGAGTCATCTCTAGGGTCAGACCGGCAAAGACAAATAGTTGCCTGTTCCTTTAAAAGTCAGGCTCTCAGCCACAGCAATCTTGAGAAGGAACAAAGTTGGAAGTATCATGCTACCTGATATCAAACTATGCTACAAGGTTATAGGAATCAAAACAGCCTGGCACTGGCATGAAAACAGACACAGCTCAATGTTACAGAAGAGAGAGCCCAGAAATAAACCCACAACTACATGGTCAGTTAATATACGACAAAGGAAGCAAAAGCATACAATGGGGTAAAGACAGTCTATGCAACAAATGGTGTTGGGAAAATTGGACAGATACATGCAAAAAAAATGAAATTGGACCATATTCTTACACCATGTACAAGAATAAACTAAAATGGATTAAAGACAAATGTAAGACTCAAAACTATAAAACTCCTAGAAGAAAACATAGGCAGTAAAATCTCTGACACTTAGCAATATTTGTTCTGATATATCTCATGGAGCAAGGGAAACAAAAGAAAATAAACAAATAGGACTAAAAGCCAGGCTCTTAAAGTCTGGGAAGGTGGAGGTGAGCAGGCTGTCTCAGAAGCACCGTGGGACCTCCCTTCTCCGCAGCGCGCAGTGTGAGGAAGACTTGCATTGCTTTTGACGACAAAATCATGTATCAATGAAAACATTTCTAAGCAACTATTTCAAAATGCTCAAAATGCGCTGAAGGCATAGCACACATTTATTGTGAAAAGTACTGACATTTTCGGTCTCCCTAAAAAGGCACCCTTACCTGGAAATGGGCAGGTTGTAATTATTTATTTTTAAAAAGAGAAATGCAGAGTAGTACATTACTGCTTTATATGATTTAATTGTGCTTACTTTTAAGTTGTGATGGAGCAGATGAGCTGATACTAGAATTACGAATGTCACTTCTGTCATTTTTCTTACTAGTATTATCTTTTGTCTGCACTTGTCAACTTTGTGAAGTTTAGTTAAAACTAAGTATGTTCATCTGGTGCAATATGACTATTTAAATAAAATAGATGGTGGTGTTTTTTTTGTTTTTGTTCTTTGTTTTTGGCTTCTACAATTGGCTAATAAGAGGACCAAAAGGTTCAGCTAGGGTTTTAGTCATCCCTTTATTTCTTACTGTTTGCTAGCTAAGGTTTAGGAGTATTTTAGGGGGCATGTGGCTGGAATGAAAATGGGTCCAAAACTAAATATTCATAAGAAACAAGTCTTATATGTGCAGGCTGTACTTTGCACACAGGTCTAAACTGGGATTTGAAATGTCTATCACCGTTATGAGGAATCATATTAGAGTCATATATTGATCATACAACATTGATCTATGCTTTCTGCTCATTTGCGGGAGCTGGATCGATGAGGTGACATTTTAGAGGACAGGTTGGAACTGCAGGTCATCTTGCCTGAAACCCTGTGTCCCCTCAGTTCTATCTGAACAAATGGCACACCTCAATAGTCATTTACAGTAAAGTCCTAGAAATGATCCATCCTTAACTTCTTATACTCAGATCTCCAAATACTGTCAGTTCCATCGCAAAAATACATCTCAACTCCTATTTTTTCCCATCTTTGCTGTCACAGTCTTTGAATTCTTCTCTCTCGCCTGGATTTTTATCATTAGCTTCCTAACTGGCCTCATCACTTCAATCCTTCCCCCAACTCCATCAATTTATTCACTCAGTAGCTTAAATGATGTTTTAAAAATATTGTAATTAAAAATTAAAAATTTTGAAATAATTTTAGACCTACAGAGAAATGGCAAAAATAGTGCAGAGTTCTCATATGTCCTTCACCCAGCTTCCCCTAACGTTGTCATCTCACGTAGCCAATTGTGGAAACCAGGAAATTAACACTGATGTGATATTGTTGACCAAGGTAACAGACCTTACTCAGTTTTCACCAGTTTTCCCACTCATGTGTCTGGTCTAGGATCCAACCCAGGACCCAGCATTACATTTAATTGTCAAATCTCTTTAGTCTCCTGCAATTTGTGATGGATCTTCAGTCTTTCTTTGTTTTTTATGACCTTGATAGCTTTGAAAAACACTGGTCAGTTCTTTTGTAGACTGTCTTTCAATTTAGGTTTGTCATTTTGTATAATTAGATTGAGGTTATGCGTTTTTGGCAAGAATGACCACAAAACGATATCATGCCCTTCTCAGTACATCAAGGGGTCTTATTAAAGGTATAAATTAGATCGTGTCACCACCTTCAGCAGCCTCCATTTCTCTGAGAGTAGAATGCTGACTCTTCTATGACCCTGCAGAATCTGGTCTCCTGTGTACTCAGTTCATGCTCCTTGTAAGGGCAAAGACGAAGGGAAAATAAGAGGTTTAATTCTCCCTGTTGAAAATTGGGGAAGAGACTTCCTCCCACTTCCTATTCTTAGAGCATTTATTTTAGAAAACTTATAATTGTAAGTTATCTCTGTTTCTTTGAAATGTCTGCAAATCTTTCTAAAGCTAAATAGACTCTTGTCAGCTTTAAGACCCAGGAATGTCTTTCTCAAGGACTTAGGAACTGTCTCTTTGGGGAAGATAGAGCCCCTACCACCCAGTCTCTGTGGGAGGGGAAGAGCCTCACGTCCACGGGTGACTCACTCCAAGTTACAAAACTACTTCTTGTCATAAAGAGAAGTTTATTTTTCTTTTGGATAAAGCCAATTAGTTTAACACAGGTGGCCATCCCAACTCCTAAGTAAATTTAGGAGAAACTGTGTGTGACAAATGGTCTGTCGCGTTCTCAGTTGACTAGTTACTGTTTTTCTTGAAACAGATTGTATCTGCTTGGCTGTATAAAAGGGCAAAATGTCTTTCAGCCTCTGTAATCTCTTAGCTGATCGCCTATAATGAATATCACATCTGGCTTAATGCTTATTCAATAATAAAACTGTTTCTTTCTCTCCTGTGTTTGTGGAGAGGTTTTCTGGATTGGGATAAGATTTTGTTTTTAATTATATTTTCCCAGTGCTTTACTCCATTGACTCACCATGATTTTCTTTCATGTCTTGAAAAACACCAAGCTGTTAGTTGCCGTAACTAACCTTGGCCTGAAATCTTCCAACTTCTTCCACTTCTTTATATAAGAGATTCCTGCCATTCCTCTCTAAAGAGGCCTTTCTCAACTATCTTGTCTAAGGAAGCTACTCTTTCCCTGGATTCTTTATCACATCAGCCTGTTTATATCTTGTAGAGTACTTAACTCAATCTGTAATTATTGTATTTATTGACTTGTTGACATTTTTTATAGTGTGTTCCCCTCCATTAGAATGTAAACTCCAGGAGGAAGAGACTCCTCTAACTCCCAACTCATCTGTTTTATTCTCAGCTGAATCCTTAATGCCTAGAACAGTGCCTGGAACCTAGTAGGTGCTCAATAAGTATTATGGAATGAACAAATGAATGCATGAATGAATGAACAGATGGGCGTAAGCAACCAGTTAGGGTAGTTATATAAAGAAGATATATTACACATATACATATATAAACACACAGCTGCTTTTAGCCCATTTCTCTTCAACTTGTTTTACACTAGTTTTAGTAGCGTTTGCATTTAATGAACATATAAAATAAGTATATGGGGGAAGCAATACATGAATGCGATACATGAATACACCTTCATACTTGAATCAAAATGGGTCCAAATACTTGTTTTTTTCAAATGGGAAAATCTGCAATGTTTTTAAAAACACTCAGATATTTCAGGAAAACTTTCATGCTAATTCTGGATACGGCTGGGGTCATTTGAGTTGTAGCATTGGCTAACTGACCAGCGTGAGCTTCATCTGGTCTGAATAAAGAGCAGGAGACGAATTCTAAAAGGGGGGGGGATTCTGACCATTGAGCAAATCTACGAATCATCACATCCTCACAGAGGGAGCCTCAGGGTTACGCTGACATTTGAAGGAAGGCTCACAACAGTGTTTCTCAAACTTGAGCACATATGGGAGGGCTTGTTTAGTGCAGGTGGCTGGGCCTCAGCCTCCAAGTTTCCGACGTGGTAGGTCTGGGGTGGAGCCCAAGAATGTGCATTTTTAACAGTTTTCCAGGTGCTGCTGCGGCTGTGGGCCCAGGCACTGTACTTTGAGAACCACTGCTTTAAGGTGTAGTAGGGCTGGAAGAAGCTGATAGAGCTAGTTTATAACAATACTTTGGGAGTGGACAGGGCCTTCTTTCTAAAATTAAACATGCGTTACATTGTTTTTAATTGTCAAGAAAAAGGTCTCTCTTTTGCATGCCTCCCATCTCAGGCCCCATTTCTATATTTCACCTATTTACTGACATGTATTAGTTACACACATTATTCATTGAATCCTTATAATCACGTGCAAAGATAAATATTATCATCTCCATTTTACCCAGGAAGAATGTTAGCTTCAAGGTGTTTGGATCGCTGCCCAGGGGTTCACACCTGGTCAGTGAGGAAGCTGCAGTTTCACTGAGGCCGTCTGATTCCAGGATTTGGCCTCTTTTCCTCTATGCTGCTGCTCAGCCTGAGAAAATTCAAACTAGTTAGTGACACCTGGGGTGTTATAAGGCTAAGGCAGAAAGGACTCATTAGCTTGAGATGAGCCTGATGTGACATAGAAGGCTGGGTAAGATACAAAAGTCCTTATGTGAATTAAAGCATTTAGGTGCATTGGTGCCCAAGAAAGACAGCACACTTGCTCAGCAAGAGGGTGAGAGTATTATAAAATCAACTCCAGCAAAACACTCATTTTCAAAATCATTTTCTATGTGAGTCTGAGTAATTCTTCTAAGTTGCAAAAACAACTTAACTTTTTTTATCTAATTGCCTACATGGCTCAGTGAATTCTCTGTCAAGAGACATCGAGACTAAAAAGGTTCTCTTTAACATCCCAGGAATGGGTGGATCATCTTGAAGATCCCTGAAAAACTAATAACAAGAAGCAAATGACTGAGTTCATCATTGTTTCTCTTTCTCTAAGCCCAAATCGACAGCCAGTAGGGAGGCATTGAAGTCCAGTGCCCTTATACTATTTCTAAGGTCTCGATATTTCAGACTTGTATTGCACCATTCATCCTAGGATCATAAAGGTGGCTGTTAAAATTTACACCATATTAGTTTGATTAACACTAAGATGAATACGAATGAAGGACTGGGGAGAAATATTTATTTCGCAAGAGTAGGAACTTTAATATATAAAAATCTGCATTAATCTGCAGACATTTCAATTAGATTCGGCTGAACTGCTTCCGGATGCAGGAGAACATGGTTTACTCTGCCAACAACTAAGAACAACTTTTCTGATGCAAAACTTGTTTCACTTCCAATATTGAAGCATAAAATACCCCAGCTCAGGGGACAGAGTCTTCCACTTCAATTTCTTCATTGGCTCCCATCCCTCCATCACACACCTTACTTCTTTATTATAAGACATAAACAGGATTTGCTAAGTGCTACACTAATGGTCCTCTTCCCAGGCCATAGTACCTGGAATCCTATTTTCTGTTAATAGATCACTAGAATGCTGTCAAGCAAGTTACTCATCTGGGGCTTAATTTACGATCAGGGAGCAGTTTAGCCACGAGAAAATCTGGCTCATAAAGATGACATTAAGGAATCAAGGGATGTAGTTCATGGGTATTTTTGTCAGTTGATTTCCATTTTTTTTTTTTTTTTCTTCTTCTTGAATATATGTTGTTTTTTAATCTCAGGAAGTTAGTTATTCCTGTGTGCTGGCAGGTAAACCTATGTCTTCCTGCATTCAGAAGTACTTCAGCAAATCTTACCAGAGCATTTGTTGGGGCCCAAATTAGAGCCAGGTGAGGCGTGAGCCCTCCTCCAGCATGGGGGTCCTGCTCAATCCCCAAAGGCATGGGAATCCCATCGGTGTCTGCTTTCAAATTTCCTTCAACACCAGAAGCTTTATACTTCCATAGACCTTGGCTGTCAGGTCCAGCCAGACGTTTTGCTATAACTAGACATTTTGATATAACTGTTTCAGCTCTTTTTTTAAAATCCTCATCTGAGGACAATTTTTTCCCCCTAATGATTTTTTTAGAGAGAGTGGAAGGGAGGGAGGAGGGGCGGGGAGAGAGAGAGAAACATCGATGTGAGAGAGACACAGTGATTGATTGCTTCCTGCCAGGGATCAAACCTGCAGCCGAGGTACGTGCCCTTGACCAGGAATGGAACCTTCGACACTTTGGCCCACGGGCTGATGCCCTAACCACTGAGCCAAACTGGCCAGGGCTGTCTCAGCTCTTGGAAGGCAAGGTGAGGGAGAATATTTCTTTTCAAAGGATATCAAGGGGGAATGTGAGAGCGGCCATGTCTAGAACCTCATGTTCCATCGACTGCCCTGTGGACAAACCAACCTTTGGTCAATATTCTCTCAATTACATTTGATAAGCCAACCTATTCTCCTTAATTAAGATATTGGCAGGCACTCTTCATGTGAATTTATGCCAAGGATTTGTTATAATCTTCTTGTTTTATGATTTTCCATTTTGAGTAAGGAAGGAATAATTTCGTAAGCCCTTCTGAAGGAGAGGCTCTGTAAGCGACAATTTTATCTCCTTCATAATCTTTTTTGATCTCTGCAGATTTGTGTGGAACAAAAAACACATTGCCCAAACATGTTGTTTTAATTTATTAATTTAAAAAAATAGTCATGTAAAGCATTTGCAAGAAATTGATTTGTAATAGATGTTACTGTGGCATAAGCATTAGTTTGCAACATTAGGAAACACGAACATGGAAAAATCAACATTATTTATAGACTTACAAGCTCCCTATTACTGTGGAATCTGAGTCAGGAGTATTATAAAACATGTAGACCCATGTCCTTGCATTTACATTTAACCCTTGGTTGTCCCATTTCTCAGTGACATTACCTTGTTTCCCTGTGGTCCGAAACATAAACTGATAATAATAATAATAATAATAATAATAATACTGATCACTGATGTTAAAAATCAAAAACAAGACAGAACTGGTCACTGATGTAAAAAACCAAACAGTGCTTATAACATAAAATGAACTTGGCCCATCTTACACCCTTCTCATTTCTTTTCTCCCCTCTCTTCTGTCAAAGGGTAGGTTGGGAATAAACACGAGATAGAATTGGAATAAGCTTATTAGAATGCCTGGCAGCACAACCTACAAGGAAATACGATATTGGCCGATGAATTTCAACATGGGTGAAATGAGTACTAGAATAAGTGCCTCTTCTGATTCCAAGACAGCTTTCTCTATTAGCACGGACACCGGGACGCAGCTGCGTGGGAGGCAGAGTCCGATCTGCCAGAGCCAGAGGCCCTCGCCCCAGGGAAAGCCCGCTCCTCGGGGCTGAGCAGATGTTCTCAGCCCAAGGCCAGTCCCTCAGCTCCTGGGGTATGTCCAAACGGCAGCCATTCCTCTTCCCAGGACGCAGACCCTGGTCATCTGGGCTTCCGAATTGTGATAATATTCTCTTAGTCTTCATTTACGCAGTTCATATTTAATGTCCCTGGGACATCAAGGACTGAGCCCGGGTCATTCCTCGATTCTCAGTTCCCAGATTTCCTCACTATGCTAGGTTTCTTTCGGGACAGTATCCTGGCTGAACACACACAATCTTGCTTTTCTCAGATGCTCCAAAGTCAATCACTCGCCCTTTACCATTATCCTTTTATACCACTAGGCAAGAGATCTTAGCAATAAAGTGGTGTTGGTGTTAGAGGGACGTGTGGACCTGAATCCAGCAGAAGCACTTTAGAAACAGCCTTATGGGAGGAGAGAAGAGTGGAGGCTGTGTTTCCTTTGCTTGTTTTGAATGAAAGGAATTATGTTGTAGCAGCAAGATTTCCTTCGAATCTAGTTTCCCCACTTACTCTGTGTTCCTTTGTTCACTTTCACTTGCACACAATCTGGGTTACGTGGCACATATCAGAGAAGAGAATCTGGCTTTTGCTTTTAAATCTTTCAAAAGTTAACTGACGAAAAGAAGGGATTTTTAGATTAATATCTCACTAACCATACCCCCCCCCCCCCCATGTTAACAGGACCTACTTCACTATGTAGTGTCTACACTTGGCGGCCCAGACAGAGTTCTGCTCATTAGCAGTCTGGAGAGGTCCCTGGATCTTTGCTGGGTAGTGTGATGTCAGATGTCACACTTTCCCTCTTCTGACAGAATTTGGAAGGGGGCTGAGACCACAGGTCTGGGAGAGGGACACGCAACAGGAAGCAACCCTGTTGTCCCCTCACTTGGCAACAGCCTCACAGTTCAGCAACACATTCAGCTCCCAGGATAAAAGCAGGTGTTTGGCTTTAATTAAGACCAACAAAGACTTTTCTGTTCTCAATAGGCTTATATTTTTAGACACTAAGGTAAGGAGGAAGAGAACATTATCCCTTTCTGTGCATAAAAATAAAGATTCAGCATGAACTGCATAATTAAGAACTGAAAAGGGGGAAAATGCAATTCAATTAAAACTGACAGAATAATACACGGAATCAATGGCTTTATTTGGTGTTTAATGGTGATACTGTTTTCATTTCATTATACATGAGTCATAACCAGCTTTGCCATAGTTTAATTGTGTTCCTTACAGAGTAAACCGAAGTATGCAATTTGCAGTACACTCAATTTAAACAAGGCTTATTTAAGATTATCATAAATTGATCTTTGCGACTGAAACCAATTTTTTCCCATTCCACTATATCAGTTTATTGGAATGAGGAACAGTTTTAGGCAGGGATCGAGAGAGGCATTGGTTGGGGAGATGAACAGTGTGCAATGGATAAAGCCTGATTTCCATCAAAATAAGTAATGATAGTAAGTATGTTTTCCAGTGGAGAAAATGATACGGCAATATATTTTTGATCCAGTGAACTGAACGAAACAAGATGAAATTTTAGGCTGGAGAGAAAAATGCGAGATTGAGCTGCCTATGTGAAATAAATCACGGTATTGGCACAAAATCAAGTGTAACAGGGAGGTAACATTTCTATATGTGGCCCTATAGCCATAGAGATTTTCAAATTGAGACAGGGACCCAAGGAAAGCAGAAAAGAAATGTGTTATAAGTTAGGTTACTTGAGTATGTCATGGAATTTAGTGGGCTATACAGAACATTTTGCTGGTAGGCACATTGGGCATAGAAGACTTCTCAGGTGTGCCACTCAGCAGGGCACATCTCACTGCCAGAGCTCTGTGGACCTAACATGAATGGGCAGTGAAGACTGAGTGATTATGGGGTCAGGATCTGACAGGTTGGTCATAGCAAAATGCATCTATCTTATGTCTTTATTCCATTAGTTGTGTGGATAAAAGTTTCATATTCCCCATGCTTGACTAAAATTTCAAGTGTACCGTTTAAACACACAAATTAATGGATTCTCACTTACCCATGACAGCACTGCTCTCCTCAAGAGCTGATAATGGATTGGGTCTCAGGAAATAGTACTTTTCCCCCCGATCAGGGAGTCAAGGGGACTCCCCATCCTGTCCTCCTTGGTGAGCGCAGGCCACCCAGAACTTACTTATGTAGGCTGGATCTTCCCGTACTACGCACATCTTTCTAAGCTCATTTCCATTTTCTAATATCAGAATAATCTTTCTGAGTGGGTAGTGCTAGACCAGTTTCCTATGCCAGTGATTTCTTTATAGTGACCTGAGGTGGATAGAGGAAAAGTGAAATAAAAAGAAAAGTGCATATGCAGGAGCCTTAAAGCCCACAGAGCAAGCAATACAAGAATGCTTGCACTTTGTAGATATGGTGGGTAATATTAAATTCATAGTAATGACTCATCTTTAAGGCTCATTTTTGTATCTTCTTACATACTTCTGCTTTTCCTTTCCTTTTTTTGTTTTTGTTTTTGAACATTGAAAAAATGTCAACATGCAGATAGGCCTAGAGGTTTGCAGATATTTTCATGGACTAACCCTTGAGTCAAATATTTGACTCAAATTTTGATCTACATAACCAGGTGTACAGGTAAATTCTATCTATAGCTACATTAATTTTATACATACGTAAATAATTTAAAGAGATCAGAATTGAATTTCTATTACTCTTTTCAGGTTCTAGGTTTATTGGCAAAATTATATAGTTTTCACAGGATGAGTAGCAGGTGAAACTAAGAAACTACAGTAAATAAGACATGTCCTATGTATCATTTGTATACTGTGACAAACATTGACCCATTTAGACTTTCTCATTCTTAACAGCTAAAAACAGCACCATTCAATTGCTAGACAGCTACACAGGCTTAGAAATGAAGTTAGTTGCTATGGAACAATAAGCTATGCTGCCCTTTGTAGGACTCAAGCAAATGACCTTGAATCTTATTGCACTATGTATGGTTCAGCTGGCACAGCAAGTGAGTCACAGATCTAAGACTATATATATGTTTGAGCTTGTAGTATGTATGTATTCATTCACTCTTTTATTAATTTCCACATTCAATACATGTGTTTTGAGCATCTCATGATTTAGGCATTATAACAAGTGCTGGGTACTTTGTCTAATAAACACTTGATAACACTTACTCTATGCCAGGCATTGACTCACTTGATTATGGTAACAACTCTATGAGTTATTTTTCCTGTATTTTACAAATGAGGAAACTGAGTCATAGAGAGGTTGATTAACTCACCCAAGATCACTCTGCTAATAAGTTGGCAGGGCTGAGATTAGAACCCAGTCAGGCTAGCTCCAAAGTCAGTGATCTTATCCCCAAGACAGGTATAGACTCTGCTCTCGTGGAATTTACCCTCCATAGGGGATATAGACAACCAACAGGTAAACCAAGGAGAAACAAGAGATGCTGAGCTGTGATAGGGCTCTGAAGGGAACAAAAGGAGGTGGAAGGTAATGTGTGGCTGCATAGAGTGATCAGGGAAGGCTTTGTTGAGGAGGTGGCAGGAAGGGTGAGAAGAAGCCAGCCAAGTGGGGGGCTGAGAGAGTATATAGGCCAAGGGAAGGTCAAGTGCTCAATGAACTCAACAGGGGCCAGGGGGCTAGAGCAGGAAGCTGTGTGCTTGTTGCTTCAGGAGGGGAGTGATCCAGAACAGGACTCCAGAAAAATACCTGGAGGAAACTTTATGAGTCAGAGAAAACTATTCTCCTAGATGAGACAAATAGTTCTTGGGTTATGGGGAGTTTGGGTGGGGATGGGAAAGTATATGGAAAGGAAGTAGGAAGGCAGAGATGTAGGCAGATCCCAGAGATAGTCTTAGGGGAGTGACTTAGAAACTCAAAGAAACTCAAAGATGCTGAGATCAGGGGCACTCTGTTCCCTGTGTCCTGGGCAGATGGCCATAGATGCAATGACCTCCCTTTACCAGAAGAACTAGCAGTATGCTAGAGCTAGGCAAATGGGGTCATGGGCAGCCTCACGGAGACTCTGGAGTGCCAGCATGGCACCAAAGCCAAGACAGTTCCTGGGTTCCCAGGAATACAGATAGTGGAGAGAACAGCTAGGCTTGAAGGGATCATGCAGCCAGCCATAGGGTTGTCTTGGGGAGATTTTGTGTGTGGACAAATGACAAAACACCCTCAGCAATGTCTTGCTGCTATGAAAGCTGTCCCCTCTCCCCAGAAAGTTAGGCCAAACCCAGGAAAAGTGGAGCTGCTGATTGCTGAGGATTAACTGTCTACTACCGCCACAGAATAGAGACTCAGAATGGAAGTGGAATATTGCAGAAGTAAACTTGGCCTTTTGCACATTTGAGTTTGTAGAGTTAGGCTCCTACTTGCTTCATGTGGAAGCATTTTCCAGGTTTGGTAAAAATTCACCTGCAGCCAATATCCACACTGTGGATTGATTACAAGCCCTAGGATGAATGCCAGGTCATTTGGAGGTAACATGTGTAGCCCGTAGGAGGACTGCCACAGAATGTGGTCCCCTTGCAGAAATCACTGTTGATTTTGGAAACATCAATGGACTGTGATGAGCATGAGTTTGAAAAAGTACAAGAAAATGTTTAAAATTTTCTGGGCAGATAAAAGGTGATCTTTAGAAGAAAGGGAGAGTAGGTGAAGCTACCCTTAGAAGTTTTTTTAAAAAAAATTGTTTTAAATTTTTAGTAAATTAGTTATTTATTTTTAGAAGAATACTTAGAAAAGGAGAGTTCTGAAAATGATTTTTATGGCATCTAACTTGCACTGTGATTTTTCTAGTTATCTTTCAGGAAAAGAAAGGGCAATGTTAGCAGCACCAGCTAGAGTGAGAGTACTCTTCTTTATTCTAAGAAATGGCTATCACAGGGAAAGTGAATTGACTATCCCCTTAATGGCTCTTGCTTCTAATATGCCAACGATGTACCCTTCCATGTGCACAGGTGCACACACACGGCGGAGAGACTACGCCTGAGGAGAGAGCGAAGAACTAGACTACACAGCAAAGCTGGTGCATCATTGTGGAGGGATTGGTTTCTAAGACTAGTGAAAGAAGGTGTTCTTTTTTTTGTAGCCTTTTTCTTCTTCTTTTTTAAAAAATTTATCTTTATTGTTGAAAGTATTACAGGTGTCTCATTTCCCCCCCCAAATGGCCCCCTCCAGTTTGCTCCCACCCCCTCCCCAGGCCTTCACCCCGTTATTGACTGTGTCCATGGGCTATGCATATCTGCATATAACTTCTTTGGTTAATCTCTTCCCACCATCCACCCCCCTTCCCTCTTCCTTCTGAAATATGATCGTCTGTTGCATGTGTCAATGTCTCTGGATCTATTTAGTTTGTCAGATTCTTTTGTTCATTAGCTTCTTCTTAAAGAAGACCCTTCAACATTTCCTGTAGTGCTGGTCTGGTGGTGATGAACTCCTTTAACTTTTTCTTATCTGTGAAGCTCTTTATCTGACCTTTGGTTCAAATTATAGCTTTGCTGGGTAGAGCAATCTTGGTTGTAGGTGTTCTTTTTTTATAAAATTTTGCTTCTCTTTTATAAAATGAAATGAATATTTTGTTATAGAATATCTCCATAAATATTCTGGCACATCTGGCAATGAAGACATAAAAGATGTTCTAATGGGGTCTCAGGAAAGAACCTGAGAGTGGAAGTTGAGCTGGAATGGTGCCCATTTACCTCTTGAAACAGACACCCATTATCGGGATTAATGACTATAACCAAGGGTTGGACTGGAAATTAGCAGCCAGCGACAGCTGCTCACACACCCAGTTATGTGAGAGGCAAGAGTCAGGTCTGTTAACATATTTAAAAGGAACAACCTTGCCCTGCTGGCGTGGCTCAGTGGTTGAGCATCAACCTAGGATCCATGAAATCGAGGTTAGATTCCCAGTCAGGGCACATGCCCTGGTTGCGTGCTCGATCTCCAGTAGGGAGTGTGCAGGAGGCCTCTCTCTCATCATTGATGTTTCTATATCTCTCTCTCTCCCTTCCTCTCTCTGAAATCAATAAACATATATTTTTAAAAATTAATAAAAGGAACAGCCTTGCTGTTATATGGACAACTAACAGAAGGGAAGGAAGGATTTAAAAGGTTAAGCTTATTGTACCAGTTTAAATGGTTTCATAATTTTCTCTAGCATTGTTCCCCTGGTTGAGTACTGGCATGGAGAGGAAGAATGCTAGAGGCAAATGAAGAGGGAGGGGGTTGATGAAACTGAGAATGACATCCATGGATTGGAAGTCACGGGAGGTGGTAGGATTGCTACGGTGAGAATACTTGTATAAGTAAGCGAAACAGGCTGGAGGCTGCAATGAGAGGATGGGGTCTTTTTGATTTCAGAAGTTGGAGGTGGTTCAGATTTCAGAGGTGATGAGACTGGAATGTGATTGAGGCCTAGATGATATAAACAAGAAGATGGTCAGAGGTAAGGAGATAAAGAACTAAAAGTCCACAGTTGGGATAGGTCATCCACATGAATGTAGAAGGCACCAAGAAAGAAGACAGTCATTATGTGGAGATGAGATGACAACTCAGACCTAAAACTGATATAACAACAGTTAATACTATTCAGTATTTGCCAAATGCCTGGGGCTATTTGAAGAGCTTTTATATATAATCATTACTCCCATTTTTTAGGTGAAGAAAGTGGGGCTCATGTAGATTGGTAAACTTGCTGCAGGGACACTGCTAGTGAGTGTCACAGCTGGTTCTTAGACCCAGGCAGTTGGGCCCCGGCACCTCTGCATTAAACCACCTTGCTCTGCTGTATCACAGAAAGGTGCAGTGACTGCAGGGGCCAGGAAGCCAGTGGGTAGTGTGACCCTTAAAGAAGCAGGAGGAGCTGCAAAGGTAAAAGGAAGAAATAGTCTTGGACAACTTCAATTCTTGACCTTGAGGCCTGAGGGCTATGAATCACAAAACTGTCTCCACTTAAGATGGTTGCAGGTTCCAGACAGCGGTTTCCTCCTGGGAGAGCACAGGTTTCCCTTAAATCAAGGAGGTGGAAGAGCATTCTAAGGAAAGATAAAGCATATTGGAGCCTCCAGGCCCAGTGGGAGGGTGGATGGACAGCGAGCTTGAGGGGGATGGTCAGATGCACAAATAGTACGGAGATGAGGATCTTGGTGATCTTGGGCTTCTAGCAGCAACTGGTGTAAACACCTATGGAGGCCCCGAGGGGTTTGTTTCCCTAACAGCCAGTGAAGGTACTGGTTGGCTAGGGCAGCCCTGACAAAAAAACATATACTGGATGGCTTAACCAACAGAAATTTATTGTCTCATAGTTCTGGAGCCTAGAAGTTCAGGATCAAGATGTTGGGAAAGCTTGTTCCCTCTGAGGGCTGCGAGGGAAAATCCGTTCCATCCCTCTCCCCGAGCTTCAAGTGTTTTGTTGGCAACCTTTGCTGTTTCTTGATGTGTAAAAACATCACCCTGATATTTGTTTTCATCTTCACATAGTGTTCTCTCTCTTTGTGTACAGATTTCTCCCTTTTTATAAGTTTACCAGGCATATTGGATTAGAGCCCAAACTATTCCAATATGACCTCATCAACCCTATTTCTAAGTAAGTTCATGTTCTGAAGTACTTGGGCTTAGAACTTCACCACATGAATTTTGGGGCACAAGATTCACCCTATAGCAGTGGGTGTCAGGAGCCCTGCTCACTCCTGCCACTCCCGTTCAATTAAATATCTGTCCTGAGCACCTGAGCACTCAAGACACTTTACTACATATACACATGAGTGAAACTGGATCCCTGGCTTCAAGGACCTGGAGTGGGAGGAGCAGACAGAGTGTAAAAAACTCAGATAACTAAAACACAAGTGGGATCTGATAAATGCCATGAGATACAAGCAGGCTGTTACATAAATTTAAAGATTATTTGAAAAGGGGAGTGGGTCTTTGGAGCTAATTTTTAAAATTTTATTATGCAGGTAAGGAATCTCATTTTCAGTGATGTCAAATGAGCTGCCGACGGTCTGCCAACTGTAAGTCCCCTCTTTCAATTACACTATGTATGCAAACACACTTGCAGACCTATTTTCTACTATGTCAAGTATATTTGAAATGTATTATTTTAAAAATTACTTTTATATAACTGGTCAGGAAAAAGATTACAAGAGTGGGAAATAATGTTTAAAAGAAGTCATAGGTGTTTATATCTAGAACAAAGTGATTGAGCTGTTGACTAAATATTGACTTTAAATCTTCAACCACCCACTATAGGCAGGTGCCAATTTGCCTACAGTTGTAACAATTTAAATGTGATGCTAAAATGCACAGTTTTTCTCAAATCCTTTGCCATTAACCACCTTGAACCTCTTCGTCTTCTCCCTCAATATCGTGCATCTTCCTACTTGAGACCGGGATAACCTGACTGGAGAAACAGGCTGGGCTCTGCACATTGGCCTGGCTTCTTTACTGCACAGACAGATTAACACTGAATGTAGCTAATGCAGTTCCAGATTTCAAAAATCCAGTGCTGATCTGGGATTCATGGAATAAAACTTGGTAACTGAGGGGAACAAAGTGTGTGTCTTGAGTTTCATAAATTGTTGGGGGTATATTTGGTGGGATTGCAGTGTGTGGTGTGGAAAGCCTGGAAAAAGAGAGAAAAAGAAGGGGAAATCAGTCTTCTCCTTTTGGGTTGATAGTGAAATTTCCCCAAGAAAGTGAAACTACCTTAGGGCCATAGAAAGAGTGAGAAGTAGAAGTTGTGAATCACCCATTTAACGTAGACCGTTTGATGTACTGTATGCAAATGGAAAATAGAACTGGCTTTGTTATTGATGACATTTACCAAATCAGGGCTCGGACTTAGAGATCAGCCTGCTTCTTGGCATCAGAATGTGACCCTGCCCTGGGAATGAACCTGCCATCTTGTTTGCGGCAGTGAGGAGCGATAACTACACAATGCACCATTGACCCTCTGATTTGGAAAGGATAAATAGTAGAAAAATACTTTACTACCTCCTTTTAAGAACTACTTTTTTAAAGAGTAGTTTTAAGTTCACAACAATACTGATCAGAAAGTTCAGTTATTTCCCATATACCCCCTCCCCCGATCCATGCATAGCCTCCCCCACTATCCCTCACCAGAGTGGTATATTTGTTATAATTGATGAACATACATGGCTACCTAATTATCAGCCAAAGTCCATTGTTTAAGTTAAGGTTCAATCTTGGTTTTGTACAAGGTATGGACAAATGTACAATGACATGTATCCATTATTATAACATCATACAGAGAAGTCTTACTGCTCTAAAAATCCTCTGGGCTCTCCCTATTTATCACTCCCTCCCACCTAACTCTTGACAACCACTGGTTTTTTTATTGTCTTCATAATTTTGCCTTTTCCCGAATGTCATGTAGGTAGTTAGAATCAAACAGTATGTAGCCTTTTCAGGTTGGCTTCTTCCCCATTAGTAATACGCATTTAAGTTTCATTAATATCTTTTTATGGCTTGACAGCACATTTCTTTTTAGCACTGAATAATATTACATTACCTGGATGTACCACAGCTTATTTATGCATTCACGTACTGAAGAGCATAGTGGTTGCTTCCAAGTTTTAACAATTATGAATAAAGCTATTATAAACATCTGTGTGCAGGTTTCTGTGTGGACCAAAGTTTTCAACTCTTGGTAAATACCGAGGAGGACAAATGATAGAGCATATGATAGGAGTATATTTAGTATCAAAGAAAGCACCAAACTGTCTTCCAAAGTGCCTGTACCATTTTGCATTCTCACCAGCAATGAATGAGAGTTCCTGCTGCTCCACAGCCTCTCCAACATTTGGTGGTGTCAGTGTTTTGAATTTTAGCCATGCTAATAGGAGCTAGTGGTATCTTTGTTGTTTTAATTTGTATTTCCCTAATGACATATGATATGGAACATCTTTTCATATTCTTATTTGCCTTCTGTAGATCATCTTTGGTGAGGTGTCTGTTTACTACTTTTATGGTTCAAAATCTATGATGAGTGTATACATTTTTTATTATAATAACCAGGAAGCTATTTTAGCTCTTGGTCCTTTTATTGACTGTCCAAGTAACAAAGTACTGAATCCTTATGCTCTCTTTTCCTTTCGCCCTCTCTTCACTCATAAGGTAGTTCAGAGCCTGACACGTCGGTCTCTAAATTGTGTTTAATTATGTATGCGGTATATAATGATGAAGAAAATGGACATGGTCCTTGTCTTCAGCCTGTGGAGAGATGGATCGTAATGATATAATCCACAAACATATGATTGCAAATTATGATAAGGTGATCAAGGAAAAAAGAAAGAGAGCCACAGGAGTATGTAAAGGGGGTGCAGACCCAGGGTGTGTGGTCAGGAACGACTTTCCTGAGGAAACGGTATCTGTGCTGAGTGCTGAAATGGTGTCTGTGCTGAGTGCTGAAAGGTGCGGAGGCATCAACAGGCACTGTGTGGAGATGGAGGCGCCAGGGTTGGCAAGACGTTTCCAGACAGAGAATCAAGGGACCAAGGTTGGGATGGCCAGGGGAGCAGAAGAACTGAAAGAAGGCCCCTGTGGTTGAGGTGCCAACAGCAAGCAGGAGCGCGCTGGAGGAGTAGGCAGGGGCTGGATTGGGTAGGAAACTTCCAGTGAGGAGTACGGTGATCAGATCTTAGCACCCTAACACTACCATGGGTGGGAATTCACAGGAGGGAGGGCCAAGAGGAAGCCAGGGCCAAAGAGGAGAGGGTGTCAGCTTGTGCCAGAGTGATGATGACGGTGAATGATAGGATCGATTTAAGAAATATTTAAAAGGTAGAATCGTTTTGTGATCTGCTTTTCTCACTTGACATACAGTGGGTACCCTGCTGTATTTCAAAAATGTAGGTCAACATAATTAGGTCTCCATAGTTCCTTGTAGAGATTATGACATATTCAATAATCTCCTATTGATGGACTTTTAAAAAAATTATGACTCTGCAAAGAACATCCTCTCTGTATCAGTCGTTTGGCAATTCCCCTAATGGATACTTTACATTCCATGCCAAACCGACTCCCAGGAACTTTGTGTCAGTTTACTCTCTTGTAAGAGTGCATAAGAATTCTGTTCCCCATCCCCTTGCCAAGTCAGTGTATTGCCAAAACTTAAAAAAAAAGAAAAAGATTTTTTATTAATTTTTAGAGAGAGAGGAAGGGAGAGGGAGAGAAACATTGATGTGAGAGAGAAACATCTATCGTCTGCCTCCTGCATGCCCCCTCCTAGGAATCAAGCCCGCAGCCCAGGCATGTGCCCGGACTAGAACTGGCAACCTTTCTGTGCACCAGGTGATGCCCACCAACTGAGCCACACGGCCCAGAGTGCCAATAGTTTTAGCTGATTAAGATAATAGGTAAAAGATATTTAATATTTTAACTTGTATTATTTTGATTATGAATGAGACTGGCTGTCTTTTCTCATGTTTATTGATCATTTATATTTATTCTCATGTGAATTATCTATTTCCTTTGCCCGTTTATCTATCGGGATGTTCTTTTCTCTCTTGATTTAATAATACTCTTTTGTAACCCTTTATCATATGTATGATATAGAAATGTTTGCCAGTCTTTTAATCTCATAGACTGGGCTTTCTAGCTTATTTTTAAATTTTTTATTATTTTGTTAATCTTCACCCAAGAATGTCTTCTCCATTGATTTTTTTAGAGATAGTGGAAGGGAGGGTGGGAGAGAGAGAAATAGAAGAGAGAGAGAGAGAAACATCGATGTGAGAGACACATTAATTGGTTGCCTCCCACATGTGCCCTGACCAGGGCATGCACCCCGGCCAGAGCTTTTTTTTGTTTTTTTCCATTTATGCTTTTTCACTTTTAAGTAGTTGAGTCTGTCATTAGTCATTGTTTTTCTTTATGATTCTAGTTTTGTTGATATACTTAAAAGGCCTTTCTTACTCTTGAGGCTATAAAATTTTTTCCAATACTTTATTTTCTATTATGAATTTATTTGGAATTTGGTCTGAGGAGTGAGGGTTATTTGGCAAGTACCTACGCAGTTGTCCCAAGACTTTTGATTGAATAACTACTCTTTCTCTCCCTGATTTGAAATTCTATTTTTTTATTTATAAAATCCTCAAATATATTCAAGCTCAATTCTGGACTCTATATTCTGTTTCTGCTCTCATCCTATGCCAGATCCATGTTGTTTCAATTACTATTATTTTGCAACACAACTTTTATATCTGGTAGAGCAATTTTGCCTACATTCTACTTTGTCACATTTTCAGTTACTTAAAAATATTTGTTCTCCAAAATAGACTTTAGAATTATTTGGTCAAGCTATAAAAAAATATTCTATTAAGATTTTGTTAGGGATTAAATTACATTGATAGATTAGCGTCAGTCTGTCATTATGGGTCATTACAATTTTTTTTTTTCAAATAGTGGTTGAAGTAATTTAATTTGGGATTAAATAAAATTTAACATATATTGTGACCCATCCCTCAGAAATACATGAGAAACTGGCAAGCTATGCTATTCACTAAATCATTATATGGATCTGGATAATTTATTCATACAACAAATATTAACAGCATCTGGTGCTGTTCCAGATGCTGGGGTACAGCATCCTCTTTCTCACATCCTAGAGGAGACAGACAGTGGAGCTTGCCCCCTACCATAGATGTGGCTCGGGTGAGGGTGGGAAGGCCACAGTAGCTGTAGACAACTCTTTCCAAAAATGTTTGCTTTGAAATAAAGAAAGGAGAGTGGATGGCAGTTGGTCATGGGGGCAAAGACGGTTTCTGCTTTGTTTTCAGTATGGAAATTGCTAGAGCATATTTATGTGCTGCAGAATGACCACCAGAAAGGGGGAAAGTAAATTTACAGAAGAGGAAAGGGGTGCCTGCAGGCTCCAGTTCCTTGAAGGTGAGAGCAGGTGGAATGTGTTTCACAAGTGGAGCTTTAGCTTTTGATAGAAGGAACAAAATAACACGAGGAAATTCAAGGAGGGTGGACCCAGCTACAGGTCAATTAGTGTTTATTTCGCCACTGAAATTAAAGAGGTGCTTTTGGCTGGGCAGTCATTAAATTTATAATACTCTGCCTATTATTCATTGATTCCAGAGAGAAATGGAATGTTCTATTCCATCGTTAAGCTTGGGTGTCATAACTTCCTCACTTGAAACTGAATTTTATGTAATGTTGAAACCCATTCTTAGAACAATGTCTGGGCACATATCTGACACTTCATATTTACTGAACAGATGCACAAATTAGTGGGTGAACTACAGTTGTATATTGCTGAGCAGAATTTTCATACTGTGCAGGTGATGTCATATCTCCTGTATGAATTTGCACTGATTCTTAGCATTTCCATGGCTGTACATAATATTTATTTAACTCTTCCATGTGGTAGCAGAAAGGTCATTGGGCTTAGAGGCAGGGCTTGCATTTAACTATCTGCCTACCCACTTTATAGCCACTTAAAGCTGGGGAGGATATTTAACTTCTCTGGGTTTTACTATTTTTATTGTACAATGAAGCAGTTGGGACAAATCAGTGGTTTTCAATTCTTTTAAACCATTAGGCATTCTCTTTGAATGGAAGCCTTCCTGGAGCCCACTCTATAAAGCAGACAGCCTGGGACTCCTCAGATGAGAATGGGGATGGGACACCTGCCCACTGGGCGCCAGTATCCCTGGCCCTGTTCCCACCCTCCCTCGCCTTGCTGCCAGGGGCCCCTGAGTGGGGCTCCTTAGAACGGAGGTTAGAAACCTAGAAGGACTATCTCTTAGGTCTTTAATGGCATAACTGAGGACAGGCACCTTCTGATGTGATTTTAATAATCCTGGGAAGTAAGGACTATGTAGTGCCATTGTGTCTGTTTCACAAGTGGGGAAACTGAGGTTCAGAGTTCTTCATTCACTATAATCTCATGGCTGGTAAATGAAGGAACTGGGATTAGAGCTAAGTCTTCTGTCCCTTGTCCAGGCAGGCCTTTTGTCGCTATCAAGTGATTTCCCCATTGGCTTTATGTTGACTCACTGGAGTCTGTGGTTAAGCTATCTGAAATGATTTCTGCTAGAAACTATTACTGTATACTTAGTATAGGGCACATTTTCACATTTGTCATAAACCACTTAAATATGTTTTCCTGAGTATTGTTCTATACCTGAATTAGTTAAATTATAGAACCTTAATTAAATTGCTAAGAAATAATGAGCTGCGAGGAACCATTACAATTTCTCAACAGAAATTTCTAAAATGCAAATCAAATGAATTGACTGAACACTTAAATCTGTTTAATTTTCAAATCAGTTTCATTTTTTTAGGTAATCTCCACTTTGAGACAGATAAAGCATAGAGCCTTATTTAATGTGGGACATATTGAAATAAGACATCAATTGTAACTCAAATGCATATTGAGAAATTAAAAGAGGGTGTCTATAATACTTTCAACAAGAAATAAATTTTAAAAAATTTATCTTAAAAAAAAAAAAAAAGTTAATCAGGATTAAACACTGGGTTGGAACAGGGTGACAGTTGAAATGGCCACATCAAATAAAGGCCGTTCTATAAAAATAATTAAAAAACAAAAACAAAAGAAACAACTGTTGGGTCAGGTTGACTGCCCCTCCCTTGCGTGTTCTGGGTGCGCCCTTGCTCACCTCTTGGAGCGCTCTTCCTGATCAGATAAAAGCACTGCTCAGCCTTCAAGGTCCCTGTCATAAAGTGCTCCCTGTGAGGCTCACTCGACCTCATGGCTTCGTTTTCTTCTTGGAGACAACTGACCTTCTCCCTTCCCCGGGGCTCCCCGAGAACTCTGCACTGTGGCTGTAGGGGTCATGTAGCTAGTCCTGCTTGCCAGGTTTGAATTTCTGCAAGGGCAGAGAGTATTACACATTCTAAAGGTTTGGGTTTGTTTTTTCCTATTATAAAGTAAATATATACTCAATAAATGAAAATCTGGAAAAATGCAGAAAAGTTAGCATGAAAGAGAATCATTTCATTGATGCATTGCCCTAATACAGTGAAAGCTTAGGATCTGGAATAATTCTTTCTCATGTTTCCTCGTGGATGACAATGTTGAGTTTCGTTGGGAAGACATTGCTGATGCTAGAAGGGATGTGACAGTTTTACCTTTGCACTAGGAATGTGTTGTTACGCTTTTGAGCATGAGTCTTGACGATTGTTTACCTCAAGGTCCCACTCCTCGCACCCTGCTTCTTTCGGCAGCACCCGCAGGCCATGCACACTAAGGAAGAGCCAGGCACCAGGCCAGCGGGCGGGCGGGCGGCTGCGGGCCCACGCTGCGGGCCACCGGCCTTCTCAACCCGCGAGCAGCAATGTGACGGGAGCGGCTTCCTTCGTGGAAGGAGAAAAGAAGCATGGCTGGAAACGGATCACTAATGCTGGAGCTTCTTGCTGGCAAAAACTGAGATTTTTCACCTGCAGGATACCATTAGTTGAGACCTCTTGTTTTGTTTTTTTTACATTTTAAAAGAGTATAAAAGTTATAGAGACTTCGGAAAATGCAGGATTGTATGAAGTTGTACATCAAAATCAACAGTACACCCACCGCACATAAATAACTACTGTCAGCCTTCGGATGCACTGAGCTTTCAGTCTTTGTCTATTAGGACAGAGATACATAATTGGGATCATACAATATATAAATAGTCTATCCTTTCATTCAGCTTCAGATATCTCTGTCTTATGTAGATCATTATTAAGTTAAATGAATATTGAAACATTTTGGAAGTTAGCTTAATATTCTGTTACGAGGATGAACTAAAATGAATTTAACCATTCCTCTGTGGTTAGTAGTTCGGCTGGTTCCAATTTTTTCAAAGTGAGATATAAAATTTCAAAGGATATCTATTGTCCAAATTTTAATTATTCCCTTATGATAAATGTATAATATAGAAATGACTTGAACAAAGGTATGAAATACCTGTCTTTATATTTATTGATACAATTCTGTCCAGGGAAGTTAGAGACATTGCCAATTTGCAAGTAATTGTTCCAATATATTTAAAAATATATTATTATATTTGAAATGTTTGCTATTTTGATAAATTTAAAAATTATACTAGCAAAGTTGATATTTGTTTTCACATACTTATCTACTTGTGTTTCTCTATAAATTGTTAATGTCTTTTATGTGGGGTCTTAATGTTCTTAAGCATCAATTTTTTGTTTGCCAGTAATAAGATATTGCCTGTTGGCTTAAGGTAAATACAATTTATCAGATTAGGACCATCGCCTTATGTTCTTTTTTTACTAGGAGTATAAGTAGCATATTAGGATGAATTAAAGCCCAGGTTTAGAAATAAGGTCTTCGGCAAATTCTTTAGTGTTTCTAAGCCTTAAGTTTTGAATGGAGTTGTATGAGGCCATTTTCTGGATAGGGTTGATTAGATGGTTAAAAGAGATAATGTATCTAAACCATAATATAGAGTCTGGCACATAGTAGGTGTTCAATCAATGTTTGCTATTATTTTTACTATTCTTAGGAAAAGGTGGAAATTTTAAGAAATCTCTTTTTAGTATCTACTGGGCAATCATATCCATTTTAATGTTTGTTTACTAATAGATTCTTATATTGATGGGATAAAGTACTTGGCTGTAGTGGAATGTTCTGTGTTCTCAAATTCTATTTGCTTCTATTTTTATTTATTAAAAAAAACAATTTAATTGTCTTTTATTTAAAAAATTACCTTTATTGTTGAAAGTATTACAGGTGTCCCCCCACCCCCATTGACCCCTGTCTCTGGACCTCTCATGGTGGATCTCTCCGGGCTTGTCAAGATTCTTTGCCCCGTGCATGTACATTTTGAATCCTTACATCTGTATGTGAAAGTGTCTCCCAAAACTTCCTTGCTGTCATCTCCTACTTTTCTCCATTGTTACTCTTCCTGCCTTTCAATTTGCTGCTGGTCACTGGGTTTGGGCTTGGAAAATTAGAATTAGAAAGTTTATTAGAGTTGTGTGTTGTCACTGAGTATGAACCTGAGGGGTTCTCTTATGAGAAAAGTTTATGATCATTAGTACATGAATCTGTGGATTTTTTTAAAAAATTAAATTTACTGAGGTTTAAAATTATATAGGTTTAAAGTATACAAATCTATGATACATCATCTGTATATTGCATTGTGTTTACCATCCAAAGTCAAATCTCCTTCCTTCACCACATATTTGACTCTTTACTAACTACCCCTACCCCCATTCCCCTCTGGTAACCAAACTGTTGTCAGTGTCTATTAGTATTTGTTTGTTTATTTGTCCAATTGTTGTTTTCAGTTTAATGTGTTACATATATACAATGAAATCTATGGATTAAAAAAAAAAATCTACAATAGAGATTGTTTTGGGTAAGGAAGAAAATCCAGTATTCTGTAATGGCCTCATAATAAGAGCAACAATAATAACAGCTAGTTTTTGAGAATCTACTGTCATTCTACATTAGATATTTAACCTCTGTTAACTCATTTAAAGCCTCAAAGTGGGGACTATACTCCCCATGTTAACAGAGGAAGGGAGCAGGGCTCTGAGAGGTTAAGAGATTTGACCAGTTTTCCTTTAGCTAGTAAACTGAAATTCAGGGCCAGGAACTCCTGACTCCAGAGCTCTTTCGTCATTCCACTCTTTGGCTCTAGGTATCACCCTACCCTATATTCTTTAGCCAACATTATTTCTTTTTAAATAATCTTGCTGCTTGTTAGCTAAATACTGTGGTGTACTTAGTGTTTTGAAGTGTGGACTTAGGGAGTAAAATGGTATGAGACTTTATATTAGGACAGTTTAAGAAAATTTTGAAGGGTTGTTGTAAACATTATTCAATGATATTTGTAATCCTAATAGCAATGAGATGATGGGTTGAAGATAGATGTGTCTGAAGCCTAAAAGTCTAATGAGACATTGTTGCGGTGGGGCATAAGAGCTTGATTAGGGCAAGAGAATGGGAGCGGTGAGCAAGAGAGGGACCTAAGAAACATTTTGGATATGGAAGGAATAGAAACTGTGACCATAGTTGGGGATGGTGATGAAAGACGGGTCAAGAATGGCTTTGAAGTTTCTAGTTTATTTGAATTGGTGAAAGAGATATTTATTATGCTCTGAGATGTGGATTATAAAAGATGAAATGACTTTTGAGGGAGAAGGTGGGTTTTATTTTAAACATTTGGGTGTAATGAACTTGTGAGACATCCAGGAAGAAATGCTCAGCAGACACCTGAAAATGAGGAGAGCCTTTGCTCTGATTATATTTAAGTTAATAGAGATTCCACAGGCTCCTGAGGAGCAACTTGAATGGTGTTTTTGGTGGAGGTGGACTGTCATGTGTATCAAACATATTTTGGATTGCTAGTCTTCCCTTTGCCATTCTTGGAGTCACTCAGATTTTCCTCTAGAAAACTCCTCTTTTCTCTTCTCAGCTGTGCTCTTTGAATGGATGGGACTAATCCACCCTCCCTCCCTCAATAGGTAAGACTTGAGGACTTAACGACCATCATCACATCCATCTCCCAAATCCTCAGAATGGATCTGATTACTTGCTTTGGGATGCTAGTAATAGAATATCTGACTAAAAGTGTCATAAAAAACAGAAGGTTATTCTCCCCTCTCTCAAAAAGAATTCTAGAAGAAGGTAGTCCAAGGATTTTTCCATGGCTCAACAAGTCAGTCTCTGGAGCAGCCTGTCTATGATTCCCATGTTTACAAGATGATTTCCACAGCTCCAGATATCACTTCCTTAGGTAACAACACCAGAGTAGGGTAGAGGGAGTAGAGAGGTCTACCTGAATTTCTCACTGTTATTAAAGAGGAAAGTCCCACAGACTTCCAGGACTTCTCTAATGGTTCTGTTGACCAGAATTGCCCACATCCTAAGCCAGTCACTGGAAAAAGTTGTAGTATTACCATGATCGACTTAGTTCAATTATGGTTCATTATTTAGACTGAGGAACCATTAGCCCATTGCTGCTCCATATTTAAACAAAATCAAGATTCTATTATCAAGGAGGAAGGGGTAACGGCTATTGGGTAGGCGACAGAGAGAGTCTGTTGCACTGGGCATGTAGCTCAGTAAGACATAAGTAGCCCGGCCATTGTGGCTCAGTGGTTGAGTGTCAACCCATGAACCAAGAGGTCACTGGCTCGATTCCTGGTCAGGACACATGCCTAGGTTTCAGGCTCGATCCCTGGTGGGGGCCGTGCAGGAGGCAGCCGATCCACGTTGATGTTTCTCTCTCTCCCTCTTTCTCTAAAATCAATAAAAATATATTAAAAAAAAAGACATATGTAGACCTTTGCTTGTGACCCACCTCCTTGCTCTTCTAGGAGACTTACAAACATTCTCTGCCTATAGACCATGTGATATGTGGCTCTGATTTCTAAAACTGCCGCAGCCGGTGTTGCTGCTCTGAGGGCAGCGTGCCTGAGGTCAGAGGCAACCCAAGAGCAGGGCACAGGTGTGTGGGTCACAGTGAGAAACAGCAGGAGCCTTGGTTACATGGGGGACTTCTGGATCAAACTACACCTAAGGTTGGTACACCTCAGGGTGTCCAGTCATAAAAGAAAAGCCATTCTTGATGTTTGCTTAATCCACGTGAGGCTGGGTTTTCTGCTGCCTGCGATATAAAGAATTTTTATGGTAAGAGGGTTGGGAATTTGGGCGGCAAGGCCTTCCTACTCCTCTCTGTCTCAGTGAGGAGTCCTAACCTTACTTTCAGTTAAATAGCATGGAACATGATCGGTGAATTTCTAATACGCTTTTGGTCTTTGTAGCAATGTGATTTTATTTACTCCAGACAAGTAGGGGGACCCCTCTCTATTTGAAGAAGGCAATGAAGACAAGACAGCAATATTGCTCTAGCGACACATAACTTTGAAGTTCTGTAAGCAATATAAATAAGTAGACCCCTTCCAAAACCTTCTGTATTTATGAACAGAGTAGCACTACTTTTCATTTCCTCTTCTGCCCAAACCATTCTCCGGGCAGTACTTGAAGTAACGCTCTATCAGAGATACAATGAGGCATCCCAGCGCCTACGTCTAAATCCAGGATCTGCTGGCGTTAGGCCTAAATGGAATGCCTGTGAGCGCAAATGTCAGGGCCTCTTACCCTCTCAGCTCCAGGGGAATCTGAAAGACTGGTAACTTGGTGATACTGTATTTTCTCCTTCCTTTGAAGAGTTATTTAGTTTACCATAAGCACACAGGTAAGGAAAAAGCGCTTTAAGCCTGCTTCCTGAAAATGAGCAATGCCCCTGTCCCCAGAGGCTGGCAGACTTCTGTCCTTAGATGAACAGTAATCACATGAATAACTTTAAGGGCTAATCAGCATTTTATAGTAAACACAGTGTTCATCATGCAAAGGGGAGGGCCGCTGTATCCTTCCTGCAGGGTAATTGCTTTTGGAAATCAGAACCCATTTATCTTGCGTCAGCGACACGTGCCCCCGACTGACGGAGAGACACTTCTGTGCTGATTCCTCCTGAGCCCGAGGCTGTTCACTCCTACAGCAAAAAGCGCAGGGATTCCAACAGTGCAGCACAGAAGGACTTTAGTTTCTACTTGTGGGAACCAAAAGAAAAGCAGCCAGGACCTGTCTCCTCCTCCTCAGATGCTTCCCTTTCCCCGATGCTTTTCCTACTCAGTTTCGCTAAGGTCTTTATGACACGCGGTCAGCCTCAGACACACTCCCCGCTTTTCTGCCCTCCACCCGAGTGCCACGCACGAAAGAGCCACGGCGACTTCTTCGCCGAGTCAAGTCCTGGAGGCACACTTCAATTTCAGTTTAGATTTTGCAAGTTCAAAGCTAGCTGTGGATAAATCCAAGAAGACTTTTTATCAGGATATTGACCCTCCTCCCCAGAAGCCCCCCTTTAGGGGGTTTTCTCTGCCCACCACGTCCAGTACTTCCCTTAACCAGCGACCCCAAATCGACAGTCTTGTCGGAGCAAATGCTCTAAAATAAACATCCATTTGTCTGCCTGCATTACTGATCCTGACACGGACACTAAGCCCATATGAACCATGACCAGACAGTTCTTACAAGCACTTTGCTCACTGCCTCAGTCCAGCAACAGGAGAGCAGACAGAAGGCTTAGCGCCCGACTGGGAAGAGTTCATGGCATTTAAATCCAAAGGAAATCGTCGAAGGCAGGCCTACCTGCTTTCTCTCCCTGGGCAGCCTTCTCCGTGAGAATAGTTATCTCATTTTAGCAAAAACCTGGTTTGTCTGCAGATCTCATTAGAACGCTCCCAACAATCACCAGTCTGTGTACAAAGACGCTAGAAGAGGGAGACAGATCTCAAGCTCAGTTTCGTAGGCTAGGTTTCCCCTCTGATGTTTCCTTAGCTACTTAATGCGCACTAAAGCTTCGGATATCTTTAGGAGTCATACTGGGAACTATCTTACAGCAGCGAAATGATCAGTTAATAACAGACATTCTATCTTTTTGGTTCTAAAGAATATTTTGTAGGTCTTTCCTTACTCTTATTAAGCTTTACTGTGAGCCTGAATAATATAAAGAGAAAAGTTACTGGGTTTGTATATTTTGCATTCAACTGGGAAACCGATGCAATACCATGAAGGGATTTTCCTATTAATGTTTTAGGGTTTGATGTCCTTCATGAAGCCATTAAAATTTCAACATTACAGCTTTCCAAAGAGCCTTAACAAAAATTTTAAGGGAGCATAATGATGCTTCAAGTCTGCTAACATTATATATGCCCAGCACAAATTAAGTAGAAATTGCTTGTAGGCATATCTGATCATTTAAAATATCCAGTTGAAATAAAAGGGATCCACTCTTGTGCTGTAATTATCTGAATTGATTGTGTTATCGCTGCCTGAGTCGTTATCATTTTATACATCATTTCAAGAGACACAGATAGCCTAAAAGCCTGCAAATTATTTTATAAAGGAAAGAACCCAATTGTGGATGTTATCCTTAAATTTTTATTGTATGTCATATTTATATAGCTATCTCAGAAAGTCTTTAACACTACGGGAAAACTACCTAGAGGAGGAAAAAAGGCCACCATCCAAATTTATCACAAGACCTTCTTAAATTGCTACATGTTCTCTCTCTGACTATTTGCGGTATATCTTTTATTCCTGCAAGCAGCCCTGAGACTCTCATATTAATTCTGCTCGAAGTGTGGTTGTTTCCTTAAAATATACCCCAAGTCACACCTAAGTTGAAGTGCCAAATGCCAGTTCTTTAGAAATTAAAAACACACACAAAACAGCACAACTGTTTTGCCCATTCTTTCCCTAATATTGTTGCCATGCTTTATCTAATTCAGAACTTTTACTAAAAAGAACAGCAGTCATTAGCCATGACGATTAATTTTATGTGTTAAATTGACTGGGCGACAAGGTGCCCCATATGAGGTTAAACATTAGCCTGGGTGTGTCTATGAGGGTATTTCTGGGTGAGATTAACATGTGGGTCAGTGGACTGAGTAAAGTTAATGGCCTTTCCCAGTGTGGGCTGGCATCCAATCCATGGAAGGGCTGGGTTAGGGGAGCTCAGTCTGCCAGGCTGCCTTTCAGCTGGGATAGTGATTGGTCTTCTCCTGCCTTCCAACTGGAACTCAGACTGGAACTTACACCACTGGTTCTTCTGGGTTTCCAATTTGCCGGCTAAAGATTTTAAGACTCTTCAGTCTCTATGATCACGTTAGACATCCTCTCTCTCTCTCAGCCTCTCTCTCTCTCAGTCTCTCCTCTCTCTCTTTCTCTCTCTCTCCCCTACTGCTTCTCTTTCTCTGGAGAACCAAAGTCAACATAATTTTGAAAAGGAAGCTGTTTCATAATCCTAATGTGTAAGATTTAATTTGAATATTCATAAAAGTATTTAATCTGATCCTGATAGGATAAACCAATGGTGAGTAATTTATTATTTAGCGTTAGTCTTTCCTGATGTAAACAGAGTTCTGTTGGCCCTTGGGGATCTGCAAAGAAGGCAGGGGCGTCAAAAGAATAGGTGCTGAGATTCCTGTGTAGACATCCTCAATTGGTACAGGGTGGCAAAAGGTACAGATTTCTCCTGTTTTGGCAGACTCTTCCTTAAAGTAAGAACTCACATTTCCAAAATGCAAAGTAAATAACACATTATTTGTTGGGACTTGGACTCAATCTAATTAAAACATAGTAAGTGGCCTAACGTGTGGATCTCTGGGATGAAGAGTAACATAGATCCAGTACATAATTTCTTCCCTCAAGATTTAGCTCCACCAGTAGCACAATCGAAAACACCACAGATCATGGATGCTTGTGGAATGCCCCAGTTGAACAGAATCTTAGGTCAAGTTGAACCTCCTTGTTTTATAGATTAAAAACCTAGGCAAATAATTTAGACTCTCTGAGCTTTGATGACTTACCAACTCACTTGTGCCAAAGCAGGACTGCGGCCCAGGTGATAAGACTTCTCATTCAGTGCCTTTCCTTTATACAATTGCCCAAAATATGATTGCTCTAAGTCATAATAGACAATAAAATTTTATACAATGTCTGTCTCAAAAATCTTAAAATCAGAATATATAAATTATTCTTAATTTAAGCCTCACTTACTTATTGAATAACTCCTATGTGTGAAATACTTGTCAGCTGTTGGATGAGTGTTTTCTTGTAAAAAACCTAGCAAAGATGTCTCATGAGAGCATGGTTATTATGGTGTATCTTCTGTTTTATATGTGTTGAACTGTTATTGCACAGTAGGGTGATAACAGATTCTGATACCACTACATTTACACTTTGCACCTGCTGTCTACTGAGATTGTTACAAGAACTGAAAGCACATTTCTTGAGGATCTCCCTTAACAACAACTCTAAAGGTTAAAAAAAAAAAGATTTAGACCCACAATGTAAAAACAGATAAATGGCAGTACTGGAGAACCATAATACAGTGCTCAAATAAGCACCTGCTAGTTATCTCTCGGTGTCGTTCTGCTCTTGGCCCACTGAAAAAGATTTTATCTGAGTACATGATTGTCCTGCTAGAGACTGCATTTCCCATACTCCTTTGCAGCTACATGTGGCAATGAGACTGGGCTCTCTCCAGTGAGGTGTAATTGGTGTACCAAGTACCGCTTCTACAAATAATCGTCTAGAAGGAAATTACTTGCTCCAGAAAAAAAAAAAAGCTACATCTCCAAGGAGATATTTGGGAAATGTATATATACCAAACTTACTTTACTCATAGAAAAACTATCTACAGAATAACTGTTCTTACCAGTAAAGTTCAAGGCTTAGGTTTTCAGCATATTTATTTTCTTATTCTCACTTTCTCTTTCTTTGTCTCTCTCCCTCTCATGCACACTGTATGCGTTTTAATAATAGTGAATTAGAACAGGTAATCACAAATCCCATAAGAGGCACTGTTTATTTATTTATTTTTTAAGGAAAGATCAGGTTGGAAAACTTCTGTCTTCAAGAGAATCAACACCTAAGAAGCTTTCCATTTGTGTTTCATAGCTAGTGCTAGAAACCCATCTCCTGGACAATACCAGAAATACTACTGGTAGTTTGAGGAAAAGTGACTTTCTGATGGAAAAATAATAGATAGAGGAGGATATTTTATATCCAAGTGTTAATGTAAACCCAGAAAAATATATATGTAAAAATTCAACATAGCTAGATAGCCACAATTCTTTTTCTTTAGAATGAAATTGGTTGGCTTATAAAAATGCTACCTTAAGAGAGCTGGATTGTACTGCCTTGAATCTTTTATGCATTTGATAGGGAAATTAAGCTAAAGAACAAATTGCTATGCATAGGGCCATGCATTCCCTTGATGTGCGAACAGGATCTGCTAGAATAGTCTTGGAGGTGAGCTGGTTTCACTCACACCTCATGATTGGCCCACAGAGAATCTTAGCGGCCCTGTTCTATTTTAAGGATGGAGGGCACATGTCATTGTGCTGCTATGAAGTTTCTTTTAAAAATGTTTGCAAGCTAGAACTGCATCCCAGAACTTCATTAAATTAAGAAACGTATTCGATCAATGTAGGATATTTGGCATTTAAGTCAAAAACTAAAATATGTTTATGTGCATTTTATGGCTCCCTATACAATCAAGTGAGTCATATTTTCAGTAGATACTTTCCTTAAGTCAAGAGGTAATTCCTCCTACTTATTCTGGGTCTGATTTGAGGCAAGGTTGCTTTCCCCTTGAACAAAGAGAGTTTACAGAGTTCAAGGACGTATTTATTAGTTTGATCAATTTATTTATTACTTGATTTATATGTATTTATAAATATTTATGAATAAATTATACACTTTTTATCCTATACTATGGGTTTAGTCGTTCTCATCTAATGTTTTTTGCTGTCTTTACAAAGCCCACATTAAAATAACCTAAGTATTGCTAAAGACACTAAATTGAGTGGGAAAAACAAACACTGATAAGTAATATAATAAGATGTACCTAGGTGGATCAAACAAGAAAGTATACCTTCTACAAAATGTGTAGACCCCTGTCTTTCAGTTGTGCTTGCTCTGTGTAGAGTGGTCCCTAGTGACTTTGGTCTGAAACTAAGAAGCCATAATTAAACCTTTAATAGATAACTAGAAGCCTAAGTGTTCAAGTACACAAGAATCTAAAAACCCTGAAAGTATTTACAAATGGTTTCAACAAATTTTTTTTATGGGTTTATAAAAGGGGGGGTAGATACATTTGTGTAAAATGCTATTTGATCTCTTCTTAGTATTTTGAAAAACAAACACAAGCAGAATATAAAAATATTTCTCACCAACAAGTTCAATTTTGTGAAATACTGATATACACTAATGTGCTTCTTTAAGCCTTTTTGTTAGCAGTAATACTTTTAGTTACAGTTTCTGTTCAAAGGACTAGGCCTCAAGTTTTATGGGTTTTTTTTTAGATTGAAAAATTACCTTTTAAAGAGTCATAAGAATTTCTCCACATTTGGAACAGGCTTTCTTTTCATTCTTGGAGGACCCACTCTGTGGCTATTATTAGTTATGCAGATATAAAGCAAATACCTAACTTTTGCTCTCAAGATGTGTTGACAATGAGATAATTCAATGAAGTTGTGTTAACTAATGGAGGTCGGCTGCATGACTTATGAAAAATTTACCCCTCTGTACCCACAAACTCTAAATTTAAATATAAACGGTCTATGCTTGAACATTATGATTTGATCTAGATATGGCTATAAGTTGAGACAGGACTCAGAGAGAAGAGCACATCTGATTTCCTTGACACTTTGTGTTAGAGAAAAGATTGTGGCAGAGAGTAGGAGACAATTGAGTGCTGGGAGAATTGTACTGATGAGCTTGGACTGCTGTGGTCTGGGCCATGGTGCCTCATCAGCCCCTAGTCTTTGACGACATGGCTTCCTTGAGGAGAATGGAGGTCTGAGAGAAGGTTAATCTCCTTAGACGTGGAGCAAAGCGTGAAGTGAGCCATGGTTTGAGAAGGGCAACTGTCTCTACATCTGATGGGGGCTCAGGTGGTCTCAGATACCAAGGCAAGGCGGTGGGTGGTGATTTCCTAGAAATTGGTGGTTCCAGTTCCAGCAGTTTCGGGGCTATGGGCTTTAAACGTAGCCATTATAATAGCAGCTGCCCATTATGTTTTGTGTTGTACTTTTTTCTGTTGTTTCTAAGCCTTTATTAAAGTTTGGTCTCAGACTCTTGGAAATGGAGTCTGTCCCTTGCTTCTGAAAGAGCAGCCAGGAGAAGAGTAGCCAACAACTCAAAATACTAAAACTGCAAAGCAGAGTTAAACTGACCTGGGGCAAGATAAGAAAAGAAAGGAAAAATTAAGATTCTGCCTTAGAATGACATTGGTGAAGAGGCACTGAAGTGTAGATTGAGTTGCGGGATTATGACAGAGCTGAGAATATACAACTGGATGTAGTTGAGGATGCAGCAGTTTAGATAAGAGGTCTGCAAACTTTGTCTGTAGAGGGCCAGACAGTAAGTATTTTAGGCTGTGGGCCTGTCACTCTTACAATTCACTCTGTGATTGTGGCACAAAAGCAGCCAAGTTTCAGTAAAACTTTATGAACACTAAAATTTCTTTTTCTTTTTTTTTTTTTTTTTTAAATATATCTTTATTGATTTCAGAGAGAGGAAAGGAGACGGAGAGAGAGAGATAGAAACATCAATGATGAGAGAGTCATTGATCAAGCCCACAACTGGGCATGTGGCCTGACTGGGAATCGAACCCCTATCGCCTGGATCCCAGGTCGACGCTCAACCGCTGAGCCACGCCCGGCCGGGCTGAAATTTCAATTTCATATAATTTTAATGTCATGGGATATTCTTATTCTTTTGTCTCCCCCCCCCCCCAACCTTTTAAAAATGCAGCAATCCTTCTTGAGCCTGTGGCCGGATAAAAACATGCACTGGGTCTTACTTTAGAGGTTCTTCGTGGGGTAGATATTGTCTGTTAGGGAGCATTTAAGAAATTTTGGGAGACATTTTTTTATCTTCTGGTGAAGTCTTTCTTGAGCATTTATGTATTAAAATACATGCTATTTTATTATAAAATATTTTTCTTTTACTAATAAGGCATTATCAAATGAGAAATGAGTTGAACATTTGAATGGATTGGCAGACACCGAAAACGCTTTAGCATGGGTATTATTCTGAGCAGCAAAGCACAAAAAAAGTCGAGGACATTGACATTAGGGGAAAAAGAGAACTCGAAAATTTCTAGAGAGCTAGGAAAAACAGATGGAAATGAATAGTGTAAGACTCATTATTTCAAATTTTAAAATGAGTGAGCCCAGTTGACATGGCTCAGTGGTTGAGCATCAACTTATGATCCAGGAGATCTCGGTTTGATACCAGGTCAGGGCACATGCCCGGGTTGTGGACTCGATCCCCAGTCAGGGGGTGCAGGAGGCAGCCGATCAATGATGACTCTCTCATCATTGATGTTTCCATCTCTCTCTCTCTCTTCCTTCCTCTCTCTGAAATCAATAAAAATATATTAAAAATAAATAAAATGAGCAAAACATCTTTGTTATCTTTATTTAGTGTGCACTACTTACACACGCACAACACATGCACGCATATTTAGTGAGTGAAAAGTCTAAGGGCTTTTATAGATTCTTTCTTGACTGTGACCTCCAACCTCATTTTTCTATGGTGATATTTTCTCAACTTGTAATTTTACTCCCACAGGGATATTTAAGAACATGACCTTCGTGTTAGAGGAGGGAATGACTGAGATTGAAATATTGTTCTTGAAGTCAGTGCATTTCTGACTTACCAAGCTGTTTAGAGGTAGCATTCCTCCACGGGAGCCATCTAGGAGACACGCTGGCTTGCAGGGGTGTGTACTCCTGTTTCATAAGAAAGAAGCTGGGGCCATTTAGAAAATGTAAGGCCAATCATCGTATTTGTCATAAATTTAGCTGTAGGATATAAAAAGTCATTGCTTTCTAGCTCCTAATGAGCTATTTGCTTTTGGCCATTTATTAGCCTTTCCTGAGACTAAGCCCTCTGGGCAGCTGTCAATCATTACTATGTAATGACACATAGGGCATGGGTATTTTTGGAAATAAAACACCTCATTTTTCTCTTTCGTTCTGTTAAAAAGAAGTTTTTCCCTTATATCCAAGGAAAGGTGTATTTTATATCCATACATATAAATGGATTACAAAATATGTGTGACCTCGTTTCCCAGAGTCTAGCCTCCTCAATTCAGTAAAGGCAGTGTTCCAGTGCTATGGGTAGCAAGCCCAGGGAGGGTTATAGTGATCACTATACAACACCTATAACAAGACAGACATCATTTCATTATCACCAGTTAAGTTTTTTTCAGTAGGAAACAAAAACCAAAAACAAGCCAAGCAGCACTAATGAAGAAATATTGCCTCGATGCTCAGTCTCATCCGTTACAGTGGAAAGCGCTTTGATTAACGAGACGTGCACAAATACAGCAGGTTAATTGCAGGTTACTAATTCCCCCTTTTTTTCAAACCTAAAAAACATAAATTAAAGAAAAGACAATCTCTCTTTTTAAAAAAAATCCTCATCTGAGGCTATTCTTTCCAGAGAGAGAGAGAGTGAGGGAGAGAGGGAGAGAAACAAACAAACAGTGATGTGAGAGACACATCGATTGGTTGCCTACAACCAAGGTAACTGCCCTTGACTGGAATTGAACCCAGACCCTTCAATCTGCTGGCCGACACTCTAACCACTGAGCCAAACTGGCTAAGGCAATGATCTCCCTTTTTAATGAATATTTCTTGTTCTTAAAATTTATTCTTAATCCAGAAGATCTGATCTGAGATCATAGCCCTATCAGGGGGTGAGGGGAGGCAGAAAAGGAGGGATAAATAGTGATGGAAGGAGACTTGGCTTTGGGTGGTGAACACACAATACAATATACAGATGATGTGTTATAGAATACATTTGAAACCTACATAATTTTATTAACCAATAAATTAAATAAAAATTAAAAAAGAGTTATATTAAAAGGATGCTTTTGCATTTAATAGATTTTATTACCCATCAATAATTATTGCTGGAGCTATCTGCTTTGTCTAATTTTTTTCTAGTTGGAAAAAATTCTACTGTTATTTTATTTTATTTTAAATATATCTTTATCAATTTCCAAGAGAGGAAGGGAGAGGGAGAGAGAGAGAGATAGAAACATCAATAATGAGAGAGTCATTGATCGGCTGCCTCCTGCACCCCCTGACTGGGAATCGAGCCCGCAACCTGAGCATGTGCCCTGACTGGGAATCGAACCTTGATCTCCTGGATCCTAGGTCGATGCTCAACCGCTGAGCCACGCCCTGCCGGGCTCTGCTGTTATTTTAAAAGCATGTCCTGATTATGGTTTTCAAGTTAAAAATTGATCTCTCATTGAATGATCATACTTTTTAAAAAAGATACTTTTGATGTTGATTTACTATTGGAGCAGCCAATATTGCAAAGAAAAAGTTAATACTGGAAAAGTAATATGGTGATCTTATGCCATCAATTATGAAAACTATCCTACATTCAGTAGGGATTAAATTTACCTGGACCTAAAGCATAGTTGTACCCACTTTTAAATAATCTGAATCAATAACTAAACTAATAACACCTGAAATCCGTTCTGGAAAAGGGCATGCCAGGCAGCAAACAGCCTGTGAACTTCATCTCATCAACAAGATGCACTGTGTCCAAGGTGAGAGACTTTGTGGTGCTTTATTTCCTCAGCACAAAGGACTTACTAAGAAAATCGAGTGGACAAAACAACAGATCACACACCCCATAGAGTTTTAAATGTCCTGTTTAGAGCAAAAATCCTGTGTAATAAAATTCACGAATAAGAGAGAACTTTTGGAAATGAAAATTTAAACATAGGCTACAAATCCCTTTTAAAATATATCACCTAAAACTACGAGGTTCAGCATAAAAGCATTAACATAGAAGCTGGATATTTTAAAGAGAATACTTAAATTGAATGTATATTATGTATAGAGTTATACGCTCCTATTAAAAGTATATCCTGTACGTACAGTGATTGGAAATCCATATAGTATATTTTCTTCCCATTCAGGGAAGCGGCCTGGAGCAGAACATGAGCTTTGCAGTCAGAGAAGCCTGAGTTCCGATTCTATAGCTGCCCTTACACATAGTTTGAGCTTCAGTAGATCATACAGCTTCTCTGAGCCTCAGTCTCTACAGTGTAAAATATACCTGAAAACATGTATTTGAAAAGATATATGCACTGCTGTGTTCACTGCAGCATTATTCACAGGGGGCCAAGACATAGAAACAACCCAAGTGTCCTGCGATAGAGGACTGGATAAAGATGGGGGACACGGACACTATGGAATACTCCTCAGCCAAAAGAAAACATGAAGTACATGGGTGGACCTTGAGGATATTATGCTAAGCGAAATAAGCCAGTCGGAAAAAGCTAAGAACCATACGATTTCACTGATATGTGGGATGTAAAACTGAAACTCGTGGACACAAATAGCAGTGTGTTGGATGCCAGAGGGAAGGGGTGACCTATAGCGTAATGACACGCCCCCAAAGACATCTCCTTCCTTAGCCCCAGAACTTGTGAATATGTTTCAGTGCAAAGGGGGAATTAAGGAAGCAGATGAGTTAAGGTTGTGAATCAGCTGACCTTAAGGAGAGTGTCCTGGATTATCCAAGGAGGCCCAAGGTGATCACTGGGACCTGATATGGGCTGAATTGTGCCCCACCCTCCCAATGCATATGTTGAAGTCCTGAGCTCCATTACCTCAATATGGGAACTTATTGGGACATAGGGCCTTCGCAGAGGTAGCCAAGTTAAAATAAGGTTGTTAAAGTGGGCCTTAATGGAACTTGAAGAATGTCTTTATAACAAGAGGAGATTTGGACACAGTCAGCTGTAGAGGGAAGGTGATGTGAACACACAGGGAGAAGGCGTCCGCTGCAAGCTAAGCAGAGGGGCCCGGGCCAGATCTTCCCCTCACCGCCCTCAGAAGGAACAGGCTCTGCCAACACCCTGATCTGGGATGTGTGCCTCCAGAGCTGTGGGGCAATACATGTCTGTTGTTTAGGCCACTGGCTGTGGTGCTTTGTTAGGGCAGCCCGAGCCAACTTACACAGGCCCTTTAAACGAGAGGAAGGGAGGCAGAAAAGTCACTGAGTGATTCACTGTGAGAAAGACTAGGTCTGCCACTGCTGATGTGAAGATGGAAGGGGCCATGAGCCAAGGACGCAGGCAGCCTCTAGAAGCTGGAAGAGGCAGGGAACAGGGAACAGATTCTCCCCTAGAGTTTCCCGAAAGGAGTGGATGCAGATCTGTTGACATCTTGATTTGGGGCCAGTGAGACCCATTTTGGGCTTCTGACCTGCAGGACTGGATGCTAGTAAATGTGTGTTGTTTTAAGCCGCTAAGTAGTAATTCGTTACAGCAGCTGCAGGAACCCTAGACAGCGAGTGAGTTTAATTTCTCTCAGGTATGAAATCTGATTTCCTTGGGGTTCTGTTTGGTTTCCTTTTGTTCTAGTTTTATCTCTTGAGGACTCAAAGCTACTGGGCTAATTTTTCCCTGTCTGCTACTTCAGGGAACATGTAAAACATTTTTTAAAGGAGCTCGTCATGTTTCTTCTCTTCTCACTTTCTTAAGAATTGCAAACTCTTTTAGGATCTTCCCTTGCTCCACATCACAGGAAATGCTTTAGAAACGTGTGCCCTTTCTAAAAAGGCTGGAGAAGCCCTTTATCCTAAGGCACACAATAGACCCATTTATTCATTTTTTTCTTCTTCTCTGAAACCGTAATCCTGGGCGTAACCCTTAAGGCACACAGATGGCCACGAGTGGACTAAGAATTAGGAATTGACTGCGCCTGTTTGACTCCTGACATATTCATTCGGTAGCCCCACAAGACTCTTCTGTAATGGCACAGTTTTATAAGTAGTAATTTACTGTTGTATAAAGGAAGAGTTAATAGATAAGTTTTAGGCACAATATAGCCAGGCAAGAAGAGATTTTTGTTACACCCTCTCTGCTTTGTTTCACTGTTGGAAATGAAATTACAAACAGGAATTATGATAAGTTGTGTGTGTGCAACGACATTATAAATCCCTAAGTAGCATTCAAATTTTTCTAGAATAAGCTGCGTAACAAACGTCTTAAAATTAAAACTAAGGCATGCCTAAAGAAGATGCTGTCCACTTACTAGAGACTCATCTCACATTTAAAATTAGGAAACACAAATCTCATTATTTCTGTAACTTTAACCAGCTGCTATTCTTTAAAAATATCAAATACCTGTTATAAAAACACAAGAATTTATGGGCATGTCCAATTCTTTAATGTATATCTCAGAGAAATAATGCCACATTCATATTACAAACATTAAACTTTCTTCAGACATAACTTTAATAAAGTCTAAGGAAACTTAAAATGGTCAAAAGAAGGCCAGAGGGAAGCAGAAGCCCTTTCTTTCTAACTTGAAAACCAGCCTCAGTGTTTGCAGTGCTCACCACAAGCACTGCCTGCGCTAATGATATTGGTTCAGGTTCTTTGCTTCAAATGGCAGAATGTGAGTTTATTTTTCTCTGGCCCCTGACATTTACACAAGAAATGAAATGAATAACATCTAGGATAAGAGAATTCAGGAGGCCAGTTTTATTTTATTTTATTTTTAAATTTTATTTTATTTTTTCCATCACCCTCTTCTACCTCTCCCCCCCATTACCACGCTGTTGTCCATGTGCACGAGTTCTCTCTTTTTTCTTTTTAACTCAATCCCCCCCCTCCTCCCCTCTCCCTCAGCTCTCTGCCTGCTCTCTATCTATGAGTCTGTCTCTATTTTGCTTGGTAGTTCAGTTTGTTCATTAAATTCCCCATATGAGTGAAATCATATGGAGGAGGCCAGTTTTAGAACCAAGTAAATTTTGAGAACTTACTATTATAGATTCATTAATAAAGTTCTCACAGCAGCCTATAGCTATGAATGATCACCATGAATATCAAATTAGGTAATGCATATGAAAACCATAAGTGGCGTAAAACATGCAAAGTTACAGTAATGTTGCTTTTTTAAAAAAAAGTTATAGATATAACAATAAAACTCCAATATTTATACCAAAAAGTTTTTCCCTGAAGAGTTTTAAATACTTAAAAATTTTAGACACATAAATCCTCGAAGGTCAATTCTATTTTGTAAAAAGACTTAAGACTTGTGATGCCTAGGGCGCGGCCAAACATCCTGTCACGCTGAATGTGAATTCTACTGGTTCCGCAGCTTACATGTTTATAGAACCCACGAATTCCAAGAAAACCCTCACCTGCCAAAGGACCCGATTTCTAGGAACCCGTAAACCTATTACAACTACAAGGGCTTTTAGGTTTGGAAAATATAGCATCTCAACTATACAATCAACAGCCTCATCTCTCTGATTCATATTTGAGAACCAAAAAATATGGTTAAAAATGGGGAGGGTTGTGGTTCTGAGCTGCCAGGAGAGAGTTCACAAAATTCTTTCATTGAAGCTCATATTTTTACTCACTGGACCCCTTTTTATTCCTGGGACTATCACTAGAAATCCATGACTATACCAAGGTATCTGAAAAAAAAAAAAAAACAGAAAAAAGAAAAGGGCTAGAGGCCTGGTTTCCCAGCAGATTAGAAATAGCTAAAACTCAGAATAGCAATCGAAAAACCCATAGCATCTGGGACCAGTTACTATAGAGGCCAAGAGCCGTGCAGTCCTGAGTGGGACCCGAGGAATCTGTGTTGCAGCCCAGCTCAGTAACGATGTTCCCAGTGACACCTGGCTCTTCACTGACAGTCGCTTTGAAGGCCCTGCAGCGGTCACGGCACGGCCACTGCCGACGCATTCCACAGGCTGTTACCGGCTGCGCGCGGCGCAGGGGTGAGCGAGCCATGCTTCCTGCTCCCCAGGACTGCGGGGATGGCCTATCGGGCCGCAGGCAGATGTGAAAAGAGGGAATTTCTGCGTAGAAGTTACATGCCCTAAAAGTGGAGACAGGATACTCTGGAAGCACAGGCTTTTCCTAGTTAAGAAAATGTGATTTCCTTTTTTTTTTTTTTTTTTTAATATATCTTTATTGATTTCCGAAAGAGGACAGGAGAGGGAGAGAGAGAGACAGAAACATCAATGATGAGAGAGTCATTGATCGAGCCCACAACCCGGGCCTGTGCCCTGACCGGGAATCGAACCCCGATCGCCTGGATCCTAGGTCGACACTCAACCGCTGAGCCACGCCCGACTGGGCAGAAAATGTGATTTCTATCCAAATTAAAACAATAAAAATAGTTTCGATGCTTGCAGTTAAAGATATAAAACCTCAGCTCTAGCTTAGCCATGTAGAATGGCTCATTTCTCAAACATTCCCACAGCTATAGCTTTAGCATGTTTTGTTTTTAGCTAATTTTGTTTTGCCTAATAGTTAACGTGTTACAAATCAGATCTAAGAAATTTTAATTCATTTAAATGAGTTATAGAGCTGGTCATTGTTTAGTTGGACTAGAGGTTCAGTTCTAAGCTATTCTAACAAGTCTCGCTTTGGCACCGCCCAGTTTGACCTCAGTAACGCTGCGCTGTGTGAAGATGAGCTTACTATTACACTGTTTCCCCTCTGTCTATTTTTTTAAACAATATGAAGAATCACTCAGGGGAGGACTGTCCATCTCATTTCATTTAGGTCATGAAGTTACATGCCATCGAAGGCCAAGTCCTCCTCTGTAAGCCATCATCAACTATGATGTAATAAAAGGCTGTTACTACCATCTGGTGAAATGAATTCCCTGACTCTTGTTTTAAGTAAAATAAAATAACATTTTATAGACCTTCTTCATAAACCCACAGTAAGTCATTCTCTCTGTGACATCCAGCCCAAGCCCAGAAAATAAGCAGCACTTTAAGCCACATGAATATTCAAAAGTTACAGTCTCATCCAAAGAACAAAAATAGTTAAAATATACTGAAGCATGCCTTTTCATTTCTTAATGAAAACTGTGCCCAATGCTTTAAAGGAGTGCTATGTTTCTATTTTTCCAAAGTCTCATAGTCATCTCTTTTTAATCTTGGTTCTTAATCTTGAGAAATTAGCTACAATGGAAAGGATGATATTATAGCATGCCTGTTAAATTATTATTTGATAGAGGGTAGAGTTCCTTAGTAGGAGAATTTTGGGGTCCCCGGAAAATACACTGCCCAATAAAGAGATTCCCACTGGCCTACTCAGTGTGCCCAGAAATCCTGCCCCACCTATAGCCATGACCGCTTGCCTTCATCCCAGATGAGCTTTGGGATGTTTTAAGCATGTTCTTTTTTATCACCCAAGCTAGAGTGTAACCTCCCTAAAGACAGGGCCAACTATCTTCTTTACGTTTTCTCTGCAGTTCAAGCACAGACTCAGGCATGTTAGGAGACAAGATAGACACACGTTAATTAATCATAAAAGGTGCACCTGCTGTTTTTCATTTCTGCCCTTGGAGCAGGAAGATGGCAAGAACAGGACAGAACTCCAGGGCACTTAAATCTTCAAAGTCTCTTGTCTCAAAGGCTTTCCTTCTGTGAAGGTTACTGAACTATGAATTTGCTCCTAAAGCACTTCCTTCATAGGCCAAAAGTGATAACATTTTTGAGAAACTGAAGAAATAAATTATAATGTATGTATAGTATAAATAAGTATACTGGAGCAAAGGGACTCTAAGACGTGTACATGATCACTCTCCCTCAAATTGTTGCTTCCCTGCTCTCATGCTCCTCTTATCTGCTTATCTGCATTGTGCACGCTTAATTGACTTATTTATTTATTTAAAATATGTTTTTATTGATTTCAGAGAGAGGAAGGGAGAGGGAGAGAGAGAGAAACATCAATGATGAGAGTCATTGATCGGCTGCCTCCTGTGCGCCCCCTACTGGGGATCAAGCCCGCAACCCGGGCATGTGTCCTCACCGGGAATTGAACCGTGACCTCCTGGTCCATGGTTGATGCTCAACCACTGAACCACACCGGCTAGGGATAATTTACTTATTTTTTTATTTATTATCTATTTGTCTGTCTCCACTAGAATGTAAGCTGCAAGATGCTGAGGTTTTTGTTTATATTGTCAAGACACTGGGGTTTTTGTTCAGATCATCAACACCTTGGGCAGCCTTTTGTGCCCAGGAGGCACTCAGTAAATATGTGTTGAATGAATTAATAACAGAGGCAGTGCTTATAAGTGGAAAGGGCATTGGGCCCTGAGATGTAACACCTATTTAGCTTTGGCCCTGCTGATAAATAGCATTTATATTTTTAGGTCTTCTGTATAATGGGAGGAGAGATGTGTGTTATGGATCCTTAATGTCTCTGCTGACATTAAAATGATCCATAAACAGAAAAGAATTTTTAAACACTAATGTTTCTTCCTAATGTTGGTAGATTTTCTTAAATTTCATTTTTAAGTGCTGGTTTTGAGTTGTGATGGGAGAGAAGACATCTTTCTTGGAGTAATGGGCTTGTGCCCTGGTCCTTGGTCTACGTCAGCCTTTCTGTGTGACCTTTGGCTAATTCGCTAACCTCTCTGGAGAAGAATTTCTTTTGTAAAATGGAGATTAAAAATTAGCAAGGTTGCTATTAAGAGAATGCTGCCAAGGGAATGTCTGAAAAGTATACAGCTCTGTGGAACTGTAAATTAATATTGTAATTATTATTATAACAGTTCTGAGGGTTATCTTAGATCAGGACATGGTACCATCTACTGACAGACTGGCTGGTTTTATTATCTGATCTACTGTGATCTGATGGGTACATAAAATACAGTAAAAGGGACTCAATGGTAAATGAAATGGAAAAAAATGAAAATACAAACCCAAATTTAAAATTTATTTTAGATTTAATGGACAAAATATTTCTCCGTAAACTTGCTCTAACCATTTATGAACACTTACAGTTTCTATACTTAGCTGGTCATAGAATGGCCCTAGCTGGCACTTGGATGACCTCTGAGGTTCTTCTGGCTTGATAACTGTAACTAATGAGTGACTGATCAGAGAGATATATTGTTAAAAATCATTATTTTATGTTCTTAGCTCAACAATTGTTGGATTTTCCCTATGGTTGTATTTCAAGAGGCTAATCGACAGAGCAGCACTTTTCATCTCATGGCACACATAAGCTAATGACCAAAATTATGCAGCACATCAAAATATATATTATAATTTTTGCTGATCTAACACAAAAATAGGTATAATTTTGATTCATACACACCAGATCGCTACTGAACGTACACATTCACCTCTTCTAGCTCCTCCCCCAGCTCCTCCCCCAGCTCCTCTCCCAGCTCCTCCCCCAGCTCCTCCTCAGCTCCTCCCCCAGCTCCCCCTCTCAGCTCCTCCTCCAGGTCCTCCCCCAGCCCCTCCCCCAACTACTCCCCCCAGCTCCTCCCCAGCTCCTCCCCCAGCTCCTCCCCAGCTCCTCCCGCAGCTCCCCTTCTCAGATCCTCTCAGTTCCTCCCCCAGCTCCTCCCCCAGCTCCTCTCCCAGCTCCTCCCCCAGCTCCTCCTCAGCTCCTCCCCCAGCTCCCCCTCTCAGCTCCTCCTCCAGGTCCTCCCCCAGCCCCTCCCCCAACTACTCCCCCCAGCTCCTCCCCAGCTCCTCCCCCAGCTCCTCCCCAGCTCCTCCCGCAGCTCCCCTTCTCAGATCCTCTCAGTTCCTCCCCCAGCTCCTCTCCCAGCCGGTTGCTACCATGCTTATAGCTGAGGGGAAAGGTAACCACAAGGCAATGGGAACAAGTGAGTGGAGCTTCTGCAAGCTAACTGAAGCACTTGTCACTGTACAGGGCTTATTAGTGACACTCACAGCACTAGTCTGTCTGAATGATAATCGAATTAATTGTCCACCTTAAAGATATAGTGCCAAGGACCCAGCTGAGATGTAGATGCTTGAAAATTCTGGGGCAGAAATCACGGTAGCTCCCACATTGCTAACATGGGTGTGGCAAATATAGTGTGATTTCTGCAAACTACAGCTGACACCTAAGAGAAGGTATTGAGTGCGGAGAAACATTCATGGTTTTGATGGCAACTCAACAAATGGTCTCCCACAGGCAGAAGTGGAAAAGAGCTGGAGCTTTGGCGTGGCTGTACTTGGCACTCTGTTCCTTCTCCCCGCAATGTTCCCGCCTTCCTCACCAGGCACACGCATTCTTATTTATTCTCCAAGTGTCACCTCCCTTCTGAGGCCTGACTCAGTGCCACCAGGCTGAGCATGTGGGGCACCTGTCCCCACAGCATTTGGCACAGCGTAGCTGCTCAATAAATCTCAGCCCAGCCCTCCGCACGCCCCTGCCCTGCCCTGTCCCGCTCCGTTACACACTCACCACTGCGGGTGGTGGCCGCGTGCGCATCGTTCAAGAGACTGAGCACTCTAGGCGGCCTTCCTTCCTTCCTTCCTTCCTTCCTTCCTTCCTTCCTTCCTTCCTTCCTTCCTTCCTTCCTTCCTTCCTTCCTTCCTTCCTTCCTTCCTTCCTTCCTTCCTTCCTTCCTTTCCTTCCTCCCTCCCTCCCTCCCTCCCTCCCTCCCTCCCTCCCTCCCTCCCTCGTTCCTTCTTTCCTTCCTGATTGCATCCCCTCTATAAATGTTAGTGAGTAAAACATTTCCCTTATTCATTTATACATGCGTGCTTTTTCTTTTTTCCCCATTCAGCAATCTAATATCTGTTATTGTCAATTTTGGAGAATGGCTTCATTTTCAAGGCATAAGCCACGTCCCTCCCTTCTGCCCATTTAAATAGTTTGGAGCACCTTTTCTAAATGTGTAGCCCACAGGTCCTCTATATCAAAATCACCAGAGGAGCTTGCTAAGCGGAGGTTCCCGGTTCCACATCCCACCTCTCGAACATCCAGTCTTTGCTTAGCACTATTTTTACTTCCACTTCACCCGGGTCATCTACGCTGCCACCCTTATTCAGGGAGAATAGAGTGAAAATAAAAAATGACTGCATTTTCTACAAGCTCTCCAGTGATTCTTGGACACCCTACAATTTGACAGCCACTCTCTTTGGGATGTTGCGAAGGATTATTCCAGAACAGATCGGACGGGTTTATCTTGCTTGAGGGACAGTTGCCTGTGTTTGTTGCCTCTCTGTGCACAGGGTGGAGCCAGCGCTGGATGCTAAGCTCAGGACACTGACCTGGCAGCCCAGCACCTACCCGGGAGTCGGGGCTGTCAGAGAAATAGCTGTAATGATGGATGATGCCTGATTACCCGCCACTAGAACTCAAGGCCAGAAAGGTCAATTGTGGTTCATCTACAGGCTGCAGTGTTTGATGTCACACATTTAGCTCTTCTTAGTGTATCCAAATGTCCTTGTCTCCGTAGAACGAAGCCCTAGGACCGGGGCAGTTTGATGATTTTTTAAATGTACATGCCTCAGGCTTCTCAAGGAGGACATATCCTGGTGTAGCACTATTTTTACTTCTACTTTACCCAGATAATGCATGCTCCCCACCCTTATTCAGTGCAGCCAGGGAAAGAAAGTGAATTCTTAGAAGACTGGTCATGAAAAGGTACTCATTTACGTCCATGAGGGAAATGGAAAAAGATTTCTAAACTTGGTGCATTCCCTCCCTCCCTCCCTCCCTCCCTCCCTCCCTCCCTCCCTCCCTCCCCCCTCCCTCCCTTTTCCCCCTGGTCTCCTAGCTTTTTGTCCCTGCAGCAGGACAAATGAACATAAAGGAAAAATCTATGCCAAAAAATCTGTAGAAGCTTTGAGCATAATGAATGTTAAACTTTTGGGAGGAGGAAAATTGAGTTCCTCTATTCTGCTCTGCAGAATGTATCAGGGCGGATGCAAAAAAGAGGGGAAGTCGGAAAGTCACACTGAGGTCATTTTCTACATCCACCGGTTCAAATCAGAAACAAAAATCAGATAGTAAAACATATGTGTGTCCAAAGACTTAGAGCTTTGTCTAACAGTAGAGTGTGAACATTTAATGTTTTAATTGTTTACCTCATAAGGGATCTAGAGGTGTCTGTGAGGAATGATTTAATGTATGTTCTTAAGAAAGACAAGGGTGCTAGACAGATTTTGAATAATAGTCCACAGCATACAGGAAAATGTGAAAACATTGTTTGTGGCACAAATACTTATAATAATTGAAGGGGGGGTGTCAGAAGTCCAATGCATACACCAAACAACTGGAAATCATTTCCTCAAATACATTTGATTACCAAGAAAATCATGCTTACAAAAGCCAACTAAGCAATATGGAAATTCAAGAAAACACGCAAGGTAATGAAAAATTCAAGTAGAATCAAGCAGTGTTGTGTTATTACTGATTTCAGAGTCCAAAATGAGTGAGTAAGAATGCATGAAGACAAGTGGGTCAGGAAGACCACTGATCCGTTCGTTAAGTCACATGCAGGCCATTCGCTCCTCACCATGAAGGCGCTGGGCGCCGGGAGGGCGGTGGAGAGAGCAGGGGGAAGGCAGGGAGGCCTGGTTAGGATGAGGTTACATTCTAATGCGGCAGGAGCTGAGCGGACGCCATAAACCATTTCAAATAGGGAGAAAGGCTGTGAAGAAAATTAAGTAACCACAAAAATAAAACAAAATAAAAGCTAGAGGGAGGCTGGAGACGGGATGGGGGCTGTGTCTGATGAGGGATCAGATAAGGCTGTCTGTAGGAGTCAGTGTTTCAATGACGTGGAGGCCCGACCCGTGCCACACAGCCATCTGGAGACAAGTTCAGGCAAAGGGAATCACAAGGGCTAAGATCAAGAGGCAGGGATGAGGAAGGGTGCTCGAGGGACAGAGGGGCTCGGGAGGCTGGAGCACGGAGAATGGAGTGAAGAGAGTAGGAAGTGAAGGGACAAAAACCCCACAGCACTTGATTTTCTCAACGGCAATCGCCTGTGACATTGTTTTCAACAAAGAGATGACGACGACTGGGTGGAGAGTTGGGGAAAACCACCGTTTCCCTGGTTAAAGTCACAGACTCAGCTGACATGCAGCGCTTTCATCCTTTGCGGTTTCTCTTCCTATTGCCTGGAATATAGACGCAGTGCCTGGGGACAGAGCAGCCTTTTTGAAGCTATGAGGACAAAAGACACATACTGAGGATGGTGGAGCAGGTGGCCAGAGAGCGTTTGGTTTCTTAATGACTGTGTTGAGCAGCTGTCCCAGCCTTCAACCTCTAAACTGTTACATGGGGGAAAAATTAAACCTTTTACTTGGTTAAGGGTAAGTTGCTTAAATCTCTTGGGTATTCAAAGTGTTCCATTTAAGCGGTTATAGCTGGGCTCCTAATTCATGCAGCTGAAAGTGTACGTGGTCAGGGACCAGATCACGCAGGGTTTATTTGCCACAGTGAAGATTTTTGCATTTCATTCAAATTGCAACAGGAAGCCTTTAGAGGGTTTGAAGCAAAAGGGTGATATAATCTAGTTTATTCTTGGAGAGTACTCTGTCTGCTGTATGTAAATTAGACAGCAGAGCCGAAAGATGGAAGCAGAGAGAATAACGCTGTTGCAAGAGATGATGTTTTTTTCCCATTCATTTTATGACAAGTATTTTGGTATAGTTCTGCCTTTAAAAATTAGATGTTGCAATATTATTAATAGCTGGGCTGTGTGACAAGTTCCTATGTGTCTGGGACCATAGGATTAGGGGCTACTCTTTGTAGCAAGTACTTCAAGGACTTGTCCACAGTGCACGGATACTTGGGCATCTCCTTTTAACTTGCAGATGTTTAAATGATAAGAGTTAATTAGTGGTTCTGTACTCTGTCTTCCTGCCTGATCTAGCTTATCCTTACCCTTGTAAATCTCTCTCCACTTTGTTTTTTTTTCTCTTTTTTGTTTCCTTTGCTAGGGATCATTAAAACATTAGCCAGAGCTGTCGCCAAACTAATTGAAGGCACCTGCCTTAAGGATCATTCTAATGAAAAACAAGGGACTTGGAAAATTGATCATATTGGGTTTCTTAACTGCCTGTGAATTGCTATTAGCTTGGGAATTAAAATAGGACCAAAATAAAATAACACACATTCAACCCACAAATTCTGGATTAGAAAGTTGTTTTTCCCTGTTTGTCTAGGTTGCAGAGGAAAATACGTAATTTATTAAGAGAAAGTAGAGCCTTCATTTTAGTGTTATTGATACAGGTCAACAGAAGTAATATTTTGTGGAAGAAATAATATTTTACTCATAAATACCTAATTATAAATATCTGATTTCAAGTTTAAAGAAAATGAATCTATATGAGACATACATGAAATAATTAGAAGACATTAATGGAATAATACTATGCAGTGCCCTAAAAATGTCTTAAAAAAGTAGAAAAGATGCATTGTATACAATTGCTACACATGGAGAAACCTCCCAAAAAACAATGACAAATCCAAAAGAGTTTATTTTAATTATAATTGAGAACTACATTTTCAATGGATAAAAGAAGCCTTCAGTGTTTCCTTCTAAACTCATATGTAGCATTACAGAATTTTAAAAGTAGAGAACTCCTGGGTTCAAGTCTGTCCATGTAGCTCTTGAGGGATGAGGCCACTACTTGCTCCTGCCCAGGTCATTCTGGGGCCAAGAATTATTTCTTGAATAAATGAAGAAACAAGTGCAGGGATTGAGAAGGCCTTGACCAAGGTCCAGGGCTAGTTGGAAGTGGAGCCCAAACTTGGTCTCCTTCCCCTGGTTTCAATTCAATATTATTATTTCATCTCTTTCCTTCAGTCTTATGCTAAGACCTTTATTTGATTTTTAGCAACAGTATTTTATGGGACTTTCTGTCCAGTTTTTGCCCAAATTTATTCACATATGTCTATATAAAATCCATGAAAGCAGACCTCCACATAAATCTTTATCTTGCCTTTATGTGGGGTTGGCAGTGCTATATCACCTTTTTCATTTTTAAAGCATCCACACTAGTTTTTGTTTTTTCTTTTTAAAAAAATAGGGCACATGTTCTGTGGATTAAGATTTTACCAAGATTTGTTGGCACAGTTACCATAGATGTAAGGCAAGTGCTAGTTAATGACTGTGAGCTGTAGTTTCCTACAAATTGACACTTTCACAAATAAAATAATATATGTAGAGTAACTTCCCAAGAAAAATTGCTATATATGTTCTTTCCTTTTGTTCAATCTCAAAATGGAGCCTCAAGTCATTGTTAGCCTATCACTTCCAAGGCAATTCTTCATGAACCTCTGGAGTCCTTATATAACAGTTAGAAAGATACTGTATCCAAACTTTGTAAACTTATTTATTCTGCTCATATTTATCTAACGTACATGTAAATTTTATTTCCATTTTTATTGTTTTTTTTTTTTTTTCTTTCTGTGTTGGTTTAATTACTGAGTGCTGAAAACAGTGAGATGATTTCAACTTAAGATATTTATGTCTCAGTATGGCCTCTTGAATTAAATGCAATAATATGGCCCCAGATTACATAAACTTTAGTCAACATATTAACAGATTCTTGACTAGCCCAGTCTTAATGCTTTATTGATGGGGCAGTAGTTCTGGATGTGACCTTTTGAGTAAAAAATTTCATCCATCCACGTTAGCCTCAGATAATCCCACTTAATACATGTGTCTCAGCATTTTTTTTTTTTTTACAGCTTTCTATTTCACTCTGAAAAGTGTCCTGGATTGGATGACAAATTATATAGCCACTTTATTTACAGACAACATTTAAAAAATATGTTTTTATTAATTTTAGAAAGAGAGGGAGGGAGAAGGAGAGAGAGAGAAACATCAAAGAGAGAAACATCAGCATTGATCAGCTGCCTCCTGCATGCCCCTCACTGAGCATGTGTGAAACTCAGGCATGTGCCCTGAGCGGGAATCGAACAAGCAACCTCTTGTCACATGGGTCGATACTCAACCACTGAGCCACATCGGCCAGGCTATAGACAACATTTTTAACAACAACTAATGTGAAGTCAGAAGAACTACTTAGAAATGTATAAGGGATGCAAATCTAGGATAGGATAGCTAAAACATGCCATAATTAAACATTAAAGATCTTGATAAGCTGGATAGATGGGATAGAATACAAAAGAGTAAATGTATTAGGGTTTAATGGGGGAAATTACCTTTAGATCTCCCAAAGTAATTATTTAAGTGCAGTGTGAGGGAAGTCTAGTTTAAAAGCTGCTCATTCAAGAAAGACCTGGAGATTTTAAATAACCAAGTGCGTGCATGCTGTTTGCCCGCAGTGCGATGTGGCCAACCACACAGCAAAGGAGGGAGTGCTTCTGTTGTTGGACCTGGGCTCTCCAACAGGACCGTCTGCACTGATGGAAACCTTCAATATCTGGCTCTCTACCCGCTTACTAGTCACTTGTGGCTGATGAGCCCTGGAAACGTGGCTAGTGAGACTGAGGAACTGAAGACTGAATTTTATTTAACTTTCACTAATTTAAGTTTAAAACTGAATAGATGTACTGCTAGTGGTAACCGTATTGGGCAGTGTGGGCTGAGATCAAGAGAGATCTGAGTGGGGGTTGGGCTGGCAAACCTGGGAAATCCTGGTCAAAGGGCATTTGATAGGCTGTGTGCGTCTGATTCAGCCGAACAAAACGTCAGTGAACATTCAGTTATGTGCATCACACCGTGGTAGGCACTACAGGGTTATTCACAACAGAGTAGATTCAGTGAGAGGGAAGCACGGATCAGACTGACCAATGTCAGAGGGATGGAGGAGGGCGGGTGGGTGGAGAGGGAGAGAGAAACCAAAAAAAATTATGTGCCTATATGCACAACCCAAGGACACGGACAATGGGGGGGAGAGGGACTGGGGAGGGGGGTGGGATGGGGTGGAATGGGTCATTGGGGAGAAAAAGGGATAGCTGTAATATTTTAAACAAACAAAAAAATAATAATAAAAAATAAATAAATAAAAATAAATTAAATATAGAAAATAAAAAAATAGAACTTAAAAAAAAAAGTGAGTATGGCTGTCTGTGCAATTGCAGATTTCATAACGTCCTACTGAAACCAATGGGAACACAAGTAAGTGAATTATTAGCGCTGTATCGCAATAGCGAGGCCATTCTAAGGGGAGCTGGGGGATGGGGAGGAGGGCACCAAGCTGTGGATCTGAGCGGGCTGGTGGGCTGAGAAGAGCAGTCGGACCGGCGAGCTGGACGGCAGCATCTACACGAGAGAAGGCCCAGCGGCAGAAAAGCAGAAGCGGGAGCGAAGGATGCCAGCGGGGTGTGCTGCCCGAGAGGGTGTGTGTTGCCCAAGGGGGTGTGCTGCCCGAGAGGGTGTGTGTTGCCCGAGAGGGTGTGTGTCGTCCGAGAGGGTGTGTGTTGCCCGAGAGGGTGTGTGTCGTCCGAGAGGGAATGCTGTGGGGGACAAAGCTTGCTCAGAAGCAGGTGGCGGAGAAGCTAACGCCAGTCTAAAAACATTGGGCTTTGTTCTCTAACTAACAGAATGAATTTTTCTAAGTTGGAAACTGATGTATCAGACCGTCCTTTTGTAGGGGCGCAAATCCTGGAGCCACTGAGGGTAAGCGTGGGGTAGAAACCATGGGAAGCAGGTGCCCATGGTTACTGGAGTGCAGGCTACCAGGGAGGCCACACTGCCTTTCTTTAGATATTTGAAGAGCTGTTACGACAAAAGGAATGAGAAGTATTTCATGCAGCACCAGAGGATCAAAATAGGATTGTAAATATAGGAAGGCAGATTCAGGATCAATAAAATGAGTAAATTTTAATAATGAGAGCCACCACAAATGGAACAGCTGCCTTGTACAATGGCCAGTAAGCCCTGCCCACCTGAGGATTCTGCGCTGGGATGTTACAGGGAAGAGTCCAACTGGTGTCCAGATTCTGAGATTTCAAGGACGGGTCAAAACAGAGCAAGGGAGCATTTAGTGTTGCTAACTGTTAATTTTGCCAAATAAGAATATTCAATACCTCCAACCTAATCATCTAATATTATCACATTTAAGATTTAAAAAGGCCATTGCAACACCCACCTGCCCCCCAAACAGGAAGAACACAGGTTTAAAATAAAGAATGACCCGTTCTCAAGAAAAGATAGCGGTCACCTTGATTTCACCCCTCCCTCTCCCTCCCCCTCCCCCACGACGTGTGCTGTGTGTCTCTGAGAATTTCAAGCTTCCCCTTTTTTGTAGCCTGGCCAATAGTAATAAGCAATAATTAGTGTTTGTTTAACTCTGGGAGGCAGCTAAGTGGTCCTGCGGCTCAGGTAATTATTATTTCTCAAATTTAGCCTCGGAAAATCATCGCCATTGAAACAGTATGATCACAAGCCTTCAGGAATTGGACAGAACAGTTACGGAAATGAGATGGTGGTCTAGGTACAGAATGGTGTAATAATTAGGACAAGTGACCTTCGTAAAGCCTCCAGAAACAGTAAAAAGAAGAGAGAAATACCAGCCACAGATAGCTATCACAGAGGGCGAAGCTTTCCATTCCTTTATCATCATAAATCGTGGAGCTTCATTGATGCCTATTTTATCCATATTTTATCACAGCGCTCCTGCCAAATGTGATCCGAAGTTTCTGAGCATATCCTCAGGGACCACAGTTACTGATATAATCAAGAATTCCTTTTATGCTCCTCTCAACACTGCCACAGCTCAGATTGAAATTAGCATCTTTTACAATGAAATGCCAGTTACTGTCACAAACAGACGTGACAGCTGGACAGAGAGGCCTGTTTATCCAGCGATTCTTCATGGCCTCTGTTCATTATGGCTTATTAAGATGTGTCCTGGAAGTTCCTGAGTGAAGAGCCAGGTGAGTTGTTGCAGTGATTATCATTTGAATAGAGGCATCCAGAGACTATTGTCAAACCGGGGTGGTGGGAGGGGTGATGAAGGTCACAGATAAAAAATCACCCTAATAAGCACCTGCTTGAAACTACAATCATTTGTTTTCTTAAAGCATGTCTTTCTAAGATGGCTTTTTCTCACTCGTGTGGTTTGAAACATTCCTTTCCATCGTGGAACCATATTGAGAGGAACTGCTACTCAACTTGCATTGAGCACCTGCCATGTTCCAAGAACGGTGCTAGATGCCTCTATGTGTTATTCATGATATGGGGAGTCACGACATCAGTCTTGTGACAGGAAACAAGAATATATTTTAAAGAAGGACATTAAGTTACTTGACCAAAGTCACATAGTTCATACATAGCTTTGTGCATCCCAAGCTTGCTGTTTCTTAAACTACCTCATACCACTTAAAAATTGTTATTTTAAAATTTGACTTTGCAGTTATTTTCATTGGCTACAGGTAGTACAGAAGCAAACCATGCATAATTCCAATCTTCTTCTGATAATATTTGTAGTTAGCATTTATTGTGTGTTGCCTACTTGTTAGGGAAGGTGCAAAATGCTTTCTATAGATAATCAAATACAAGTCCTTTGAGAATGGAATTATTATCCCACTTTTCAAATGAGCGAACTTGCTCAGAGAGAAGTAACTTGTCCAGGAATTTAAGTAACTTGTTCAGGGAGAATCAGGAGCAGTGACTGAAAGCCAAGCAGACTCCAGCATCTGCTGGATAAACCCTCCACCAGTACTGTGGGAGCTAATCATCAGATGGGCAGAGCAATGCCCACAACTGCAGAAATGGGTGGGCTATGGGCAGTGTGTGACTCTGGGACATGCAGCACCAGCTGTACCCAGGCTGTCTGATTCCTGACAGAATGCACTAAACCATCATAAATCTTGCTGTGTTATATCTACCTGGATTTGTTAAGGAGATGGCATTTCCAGTTATACCTAAAGTGGAATTTCTGAGAATTATTTGGTGGTTCCCCATCTCCATTCCCCCATCCCCAAGGCCACCAAACCAGATGAGTTCACCTAAGCAACAAGATGTTTCTTGCTGGTGAAGAAAAGGTTGTGAGCTGTGTCAGAGACCAACCAGAGGCTAACGAGTCCCATTCCCTCTTCTTGGGTACCCAGGAAAAAGGGCATTTCTCAGTCTCCCCTGCTGCCAGCTTGGGGTCACACGACAGGGTTCTGGTGATTGAAAGGCAGTTGGAAGCAATAGATACCATTTTTGTTAGTAACTATAGAACATTCTGAAAGATCTTCTACACTTTCTATCTTTGCTCTTCCGCTGAGCTCAAGCAAAGATTTTTGCCCGGATTGGGAGGAGAGCCACAAGATGTCTCAGCCTGAATTTTTGAGGTACTGCTTGGAGGAAAAACACTCAGAAGGACCATCTGACATGAAGCTGAACTGTGAAGTGAGCAAGAAATAGACTACCATTGTGTTAAACCACTGACATTTGGTTGTGGCAGTTAGCAGATATTACCCTATTGCTTACAGTAATGGCCTTGAGCCCTCACTCGGCACCCTTTCCCTCACTGCATACAAGCTCCAGGCATCCACTCATGGTTCCTTTGCATTGAAGAAGGAATCCTGCAGATTCACCTCCATCTGCATAGCTACTTTGACATGTCAACTCAAGACCCCTGGGATTCCAGTCCTAGAACCAGGGGATTATTAAAGGGGGTACAGTCTTGTTTGAAAGGTAAGTGTCCTGCTAGAAGAAGAGAATGGAGGCTTGAGACCAGCAATAATTTTATTCCAGACATTTAAACAAAAATGACAAGGGCAGAACACAAAGCAGTAGAATGGAGAGAAAAACCGAGATATTTTTGATATTTCTGAAGACTAGACAGCAATAGACCTGTGAACAAACATGAAACACAGTGATCACCTAAGCAGTACGGAGGCACTTTGGCAGGGAGATGGGGGAGGGTAGGGAAGTACTGTATTGTGCCAGCAAGAGCAATGGCATGGGGTCTTGAAGTCCAGTCTCAGGGTAGTCAACTACTGTGTGACCACAGAAAAGCCACTTAAACTCAGCAGATTCAGACAGCATTTAGGGATTCCTTAGTGCTTGTGTTACTCTAAATGTGACAAATACCTTATAAGCTTTATTGGTTGAAATGTCACTGTTTTGGACTGAATGTATGTGCCCCCTTAAATTCTTTTATTTTGAATCCTCACCTGAGGAAATTTTTCCCATTGCTTTGCAGAGAGAGCAGAAAGGAGAGAGAGAGAGAGAGAGAGAGAGGAACATCAACATGAAAGAGACACATCAATTGGTTGCCACCAGCAACCGCACCAACCAAAGTGGGGATCCAGCCTGCAACCGAGGTATGTGCCCCTGATTGGGAATCGAACCCAACACTCTTCAGTCCACGGGCTGGCACTCTAACCACGGAGCCAAACTGGCCAGGGCCTCCTTAAATTCTTGTGTTGAATTCCTAAACACCATTGTGGCTGTATTTGGAATAAGGAAATTATTAAGGTTAAATGAGGTCATAAGGGTGGGGCCCTGATATGATAGGATTAGTGTACTTCCAAGTAGAGAGTCAGCTCTCTCCCTCTTTCTTCCCTCCTTCCTCTCCTCTTTCCTTCTGTCCCTGTCTTTCTTCCTCTCTCCCTCTCCCCCTCTCCCCATGTACACGCAAAGAAGAAACCATGTGAGAGCACATTGAGAAGGAGGCCATATAAACCCAAGGAGAGAGCCTCCTAGATACCAATGCTGTTGGCACCTGATCTTGGACTTCCAGTCTCCAGAACTGTGAGAAAATAAATGTGTTGTTTTAGCCATCCCGTCTGTGCTATTTGTTATGGCAGCCCCAGCAGACTAATACACCATTTTTGCCCTGTGTCTCTCTAGTCATCCATTTATATCTTCAGTTTATGCTAGCTTGTGGAGATATAAACTAAATTACATTGTGGCACGCTAAAATGTGAGATTGACCAAAATACCCTATTTTGATATTGTTTGTTTTTTTATCACATGCATGTGGCAATTTAGATGTTTATACAGCACTTTGGCCTAATTTGGGATGTTGCATTTGGGGTTTAGTCTTGGTTTGGAGAGATACTGCTTGAATGAGTATGTTTTAACTCTCAGTGCAGAACCTTTACATGCTGGATCTGCACATATCCATGGAAAAATAGTTGTCACTGTACTGTGTAGAAGTGAGTCTCTCAAAAATGCATGCAATGACAGCGAAAAGGGATTAGTTCTTTTACATGGTAAAAACCGTGGAGTCGTTATGGAATCTGTAGGAAATGTTCATGAAACACTTAAGTTCCTTCTAAATTAGCCTGTTTCCTGGATGTCTCATATTCACACCCCACACCCTGGGAAGGCATATTCAGAAAACGACTGCTTCAGGTTCAACTTGTAAGTGAGTATTTCTAACAGTTAATGAATTTCTCTAGTTTTCCCCTGGAAAGTGTCAAACCCCAAGGCCCAAATCCACCTGTTCACTTTGGCTTTGGTTGAGTTTTTTAGGAGGAGGCCGATGGTGAAGGTCACACAGATCGTTTAGCTGGTAGGGCACAGAGAACAGACTTGCCCGAATGGCACCTGGTGCCCGGACTTCAGAGATGGAGATCATCGATAGCAGTCCTGGTAACTTTAGTGGTCCACCCAGCTACTCACAAAGAGCATAAATTTCAGCCTCTGCAGTCTTCAGCCGTTAAAGCATGTGCCATTTAAAATTACATTTACTTTCCCCAACACATCACAAAGCTACACTTAGATTCTAAGAAGTAAACATAAAATGCAGTTATTCATGTTTTTAAAAAGCTGAGAACTTTCCCCCTTTTCACACAAGTCTGCCTTACTGCTCTCTCCCAAGACCCTTCCTCACTGCGTTTTGCTCTCTTGGCTCTAGCTGTGCCCTCTGGCCCCTTGTCTGCCAGCTCTGCAGCCCCTCCTTTCCTAAAGGAGGGGACCATCTGGAGTTCTTGTCTTCCCATGGCTGTGTTGACCAGACAACACTCTGCTGGGGATGTGGGCTTAGAACATTCCAGCATCGAGCTGGCACAGTGCAATGTTTCAGGGGTGTCATAACGCACCAGGCCACTGGCATCGATGAGCCGCCACCATTTAGAGAGGGGACTCTGTGTCATATCCCATCTCTGCTTTGAATAAGTTATCACCCAGTTGGCAGTGGGAGCAGGTGTGGAGAAAATATGAACCTGGGACAATCGCTGTCACTGGTGAAAACACCATCGAACATGGTACACAAGTGTGATTGAGTTCAGTGGAGAACCAGAGTCTTGGGGGTGGGCAGAAATCTATGGCCCATTGTTTGAGATCTCACTCAGGAAGAGAAGTTTTGAGCCATCCCTGGGGGAAAAAGGGTCAGAGATAGTTCAAAAGAAATGTGGTTTTCTCCAGAAGGTGGCAGGAGCAGTTCCTAAGGGTGTGAGTAAAGAAAGTGACTTTTTTGGCACAGAAAGTCACATTTTTATTTAAAAACATTTGTTGAGACTTAAAATGTTCCAGTGGACCAAAGAAATAATATGAAGTCAGTTGTAGCCAGAAGAAGGGTTGTTGACATATGACATGAAAACATAAAGCAGCGCATTTCAGACTTTGCAAAGGCCAGGCTCCAAACACCCAGGGTCATCCTTACTGTGTACTCATCAACTAATGGCTCTATACTGGGTCCTTCTGTGCATAGAACACTGGAGGGAGGACGATCGTAATAACTGGTCAAAAATACATCACGAATCTTAAGAAAACATTAGCAACAGGTCCATCTGAAAAGGTAGAAGAGTGTTTTGTCTATGAATCTCTCAAAGTCTCTGAAGAGCTACATAGGGAGTTTCCCCTTCAAAATGATATTGAGAAAACTCGAGATTGTCCTGGAGGGAGGCCATGCGAGGAGAGGGGTAAAAGAGACAAGACATAATGTGACTGCTCCAAGGAAAATCATTATCTTAAGTTCACTGACGCCGTCCCATCTCCTTAATTATAGCTTTGTTGACAGCAACTCACTTTGCATGCACGGAATCCTTCTGAAACAATTCATGTTCCTATTTGCCTTGGGACCAGACGCATGTTTGAGAGATGATATTTTTGTTTTTGAGTTTTTGATATGGTAAACAGTCTGGGAACTGTTAGACCTGGGGCTGTGTTACTAAGGCAAAAACTTCCTGGGTCAACCTTCTCCGTCCCCCTGCCCCCACACATTTTATAAAATCACAGGAGCGCTAAGGGAACAGCATGTGAGGGTACAGCTGCTAAACATCAGGCTCTCTGGCCTACCCAGCGCGAAGCGGGCCCAGCTCTGGGCTGGTGAGTATGGCCCACCGGCACCTCGGGACAGGTAGAGGGGGGCTAAGCTAAGAGAAAAGGGGAGCAAGAGATGTTTTCAAGCTTGGGCCTCTGGACCTCACTTATGAGCCTTCCTATCTGTTTAAAAATTGAAATGCTGCATCCCAGGCTTACCTGGATTCGAGTCAAAGGCCAAAAACACTTCCCTACTCAACTATCAGTGATTTTGGATCATTTACAGCTTCACGTAATCCTGACCGCATCTCTCAATTAGTGCAGATAATGACCATGGAATTAAACTTTGCAGTTAACCTCATATCTAGCTAAGTTTTTTCTTCTCCCAAGCTTCAAAGAGAAATGTGTATGTCAAACTTGCATTTTATTTTGTATTTTTGTGTTCCTTGAAAAATTCTACTCATATTCATGAATAAAGAATACTTGTCAGAAGCTATGCTTTTCAATTTTTTAAAAAACATTTTTTTTTTTTTCTGGGCGCCTTCCATAAATTGTTTATTGTTCAATACGGCTGTGACTTTTCAATGCAGTTACTTACTTTTGATGCCTTCAATTTGGCTTAAATATTTCTTTTACCCAGCACCAAATGTATGAAAGGTTCCCTTTTATCTCCAAGACGCAAGACATATCTTTGATATCTTTCGTAGGACATAAATAATGGTGGAGTTGGGGTGGGGAAGGGCAGGTAACAGATCTCTTTGCTTAATCGCTGCATATCATAATGAAATGAGCTTTTAATAATGGCCTATTTCCTCTCTACCCTTATAATAAATAAGGCCATGCCTTAGTGGCCATTCATTTTCTCCTCTATACTTTGCTTACTGCTCCCCCAGTTATCCAGACCCCTTAGCCGGTGACTTCTAAAGGTGGCAGGACACGGCCAGCTACGCTTTTCAGAACTATGAATGAGGGTAGAGATTGATGTCACTTGGCTTTGGACACACACTGACTCAAGGAGTTTGGAGGTTCGGGTCAAGGTGCTACAGCAGCACTTGCCTGGTACATTCCTCCAAACTCACAGGTTGTTTCTTTCTCAGGTCACTTCTTAATCTACTCTGTCTGAACCCCTCGATAACTTATCAGAGCCTACATTCTGGGCAGCTCACATGTGATCGAAGCTGTGCTTTCCTGGTTTCACACTCTATGCTTCTAGGTGTTGTAGAGCTGTTTTCCATGACGTTCATTCAGGAGATGTCTTGGTTCTCAATTTGGAATATTTCCCACTATAAAGTATACCGAGAACACTCTTTTGAGAATGGTTTCCCCTATGGAATAATGTAAAAACAGGACAGCTGTGAATAAAACATCAGTGCGCCGGTCTCCATTCCACTTCGTAAAGCCACATAAATGGTCTCCAAGCCTCGGGTTTGCACGGGGCAATGGTACCCCGATGAGTGAGTGTTACGGTCAGAGGCTCAGCAAGGAAGTTCTGTTAGGCTTGTGCCTGGGTGGGTGGGGAATATACGCTGCGAGACCATTTCATTAGCAGCAGGTGGCTCTGGTCATCGACAGATAAAGATTTTTTGGCCAAGTCTCCTGCCTTTTGGCAAAATAGCTGCCCCATAAAATGCTGCATAAGATGCCATTTTAAATCCTATGATAAGTGTTTGGGCCCCTCCTATACTTGCCTCGCGTGAGTGACAAACATAGAATCGTGGCCTTCAGAATCGTGGAAGTGCGCGCACGCACCCGGGCAGCATGCAATTTAGAAAGCAAATGCTGACCTGGGGGTTCAGTCTTGCCGACTGCTGTCTGGAATGCTGGGCACGAGGCAGGGCTCCCCAAGAACAGGAAGTCACCAGATTAAATTGGCAAAGGTGATGTTATCGTCTGCTAAGTCAGAGTCACAAATAGGCGGAATCCAGGGCTCCCTGGCGGAATGGTTTAGAGCTTTTTGTTGGGTTTTTGGCACTGAGGTAATAGAGGCAGAGAAAACAGTTTTAAAAATCAGTTCGGTTTTATGAAAAATCCACCAAGATAATCATAAAGCAAGACAATCCAACAAGATAATCCTGATCAGAAGAGAGCACATCTCTAATGACTTAATTGTCTAAAACACGTGACCACTGGAATTTACCGAATTTGTGGAAATGAAAATTATCAGTCTTATTTTCATGCTTTCAGCGTGGAGGCCTGGGTTCTGGTTCCTTCATTTACAGAATAGTGTCTGAGATGTCATTACCAATCTTTCTTCTATAGACTTGAAACAAACAAACAGACAAACCTCTAAAAACCCTATTTTGTTCATTTAACGTCAGCTCATAGCAATTTGCACTGTTTGAAGGGAGCAATATCACGGAAATAGAAAACTGCAAATAATCGTGAAAGTGGTGTATTTGAAAACATCACTTGGAGGTGTTTTAGGGATCTGCAGTTGAGTAGCTGTCTCAGGCTCCAGGAATGGCCCGCACTCTGAGCAGAAGCGTGTGGCCCGCTGAAGGGTGAGGCATTGCGCTGCAGTAGCCATGAAACAGACTTGGAAACTCTGGACTGACCCAGGTCCAAACAGCAAGGCTGGGATTACTAGCTGTGTGATCTTGGACAAGTTACTTTACTTCTCTGCGACTGAGTTTCCTCAGTTGCAAAATGGTGATGTTTTGTGAGGTTTTTCTCAGTAGATGGGATAAGGCTGGTGAAGCGCTTTACACGGTGCTGAACATAGCAAGTGGTTTTTATTCTGTGTGGATGTGGTAAGATTCCCTTTTTTGCTTCAATCTCTTTACCCCTGTGACTCTGAATGTGTGGATTAGGGAAAACACAGGTCATGCGCTTAGTAACAGGATTGCACAGAGTAGTTTACAAGGTCAGTACTAGCCTATAAGAGAGTGCTCACATACACGAGGCCTAGAAAGACCCCGGAGAACCTCTGGTACTTCCCCCATCTGTTTGGGCTCGGCCTCCCATAGGCCAGTCATCTGCACATTCCCCTCTGATGACCAGGAGCTCCCTACTCCCCGGGGGAGCCTGCTCCAATGTAGGACAATTCATCATTAGGAAGCCATTATTAGGCTGGGATAAAATCTGCAGCTCTGTCTGCAGCTTCCATTCAGGGGTCCTGATTCAGTTCTCTGTGGCAATGCATAATTAATTTAATTTCTGTTTCACACAGGGGTATTCCGGATGCTTGAAGATGATTATTATGGTCCCTCCAAGCCTTTTCTATGTCAGGTCTGCCGTTTTGAACACCTCTGCCATTTTTCTCGTCTGGCATGTTTTTGAGTCCCTCGTAGGCCAGTGGCTATTTTCTGCAGACATGACTTTGGTAAAGCATGTGAATGGACAGAATGAGACACCTCGGGTGCTCCCCAACCAAGACAGAGCAAGGCCAGGACTGACTCATCCCTGGAAAGAGGCCTGGGTCTCAGTCCCAGCTCTGCCTTTGCTGGGCCGAGAGCCTTGGCATGCCACTCAACCTCCACACGGGGTGTTGTCCTCTCTGGCATCTGCTCGTGGTAAATTCCATCTTGTTACATCTAGTTCATCCTAGCAGCCTTCTTCATCCTAATTCCTCACCTAATGTATTATCTATTCTTTCTGGTTTCATTAGATTTATAAATATGATTGGCAAACCATTATGGGCACATCTATACCAATAATTATAGCAAAATGTAATCATGTCAAGTACAAATAGAGGCCTACAACAGAGCATTCAACACCTGTACTGGGTTAACCATCACTTCATTCCCTTATAAAGACGTGTTTGTTGATCATTGACAATGCATTAGTCACGACCTTTGGTTCAGGGGATGTAAAAATGAACAAGAGAGTCCCCATCCCTGTTCTCCTGGGACCTGGAGTCCAGTGGACAATCTATTCATTGGCATATGGGACACTGTGGTAAAAAAAAATTTCAGCCATTGTAACAGTCTTTGTTACAGAAATCTCTCAATCACTCCTATTGTGCCCCAAAGGAGGCAAGTTTAACAGGTATTAACAAAGGCATGTTGACTTCATAATTTTTTCTCCCAAAGTTTTGTCTAATCATTTTTCTATAAATCATCTGTAATGTGGCTAACAGAACTATAAGAATTATCTATATTATTATTTGAAAAATGGGTGACTTGTCCTTAAATTGAAAATGTGTGCTTTCATAAGCAATACATGGAGTTAAACTTGGCCCCATGGCAGTGGTTGTTGATCAGGGGTAATTTTGCTTCCCAGGGGACATGTGACAGTGCTTGGTGACATTTTTGGGGATCAAAACTGAGAGGATGCTCCTGGCATGTAGTGGGTGGAGACCAGCGATCTTGCTAAACATCCTACAATGAGCAGAACAGTTCCTTTCTCACCCTTCCAATAAAGAATTAAGAATTGTCTGGGCCCAAATGTCAGTAGCGCCCATGTTCTCAGGATGGGAGGCAATGTGATAACCTGGTTAGGACTACAGACGCGGGGCCTGGACAGCCCTGGGCTTGAAATCTGTCCTCCTAACCCTGTGCCTCAGTTTCCTAACCTGCGAGATGAAGATGGTAACAGTTCTGACTTCACAGAGAGGATCAGGAGGCCGTGACATGAAGCACTCAGCACAGTGGCTGGCACACAGGCAGGACGAAATAAATGGGGATTGTTTTCATTGCTCTGTTTACTTTCTCTCTGAAGGCTACACATTTTAATTGACACAAGCAAACTGTATAGATGTATCCAAAGAAATGGACAGCACCTCTCTATCATGAAAGAATCTGTTGTTTTCCTGTGTTTAAAGAACACCCTTCAGCAATCTGATCTCCAGACGCTCACCAGCCCTGTGAGTCGGATGATAGCCTCTGGACTTAGCTGCCTGAGGATTCCACTGAGATGCTCAACTGCCAACTGGATTAATTTTTTAATGACTACTTGAGGATTTTGTTTCCAAATGCAAGTGTGCTGCACATTTTTAGACTGAAATAAATGTTTCCAATATTATGGAGATGAGAATACAGGCTAAGGGTAAAGCTAGAAATAACTATTACATTTCGAAGCTATAATGTTAATGAAGATGTACTTTGATTGCTAGATACTGTTTGCTTCCAATAGAATTTGTAGTGATAATAAAGCACACGAAGTGATACACGATAGTTATTTATAAGATGAGCATCCTTGGGAGTTCTTGCCAGTTTTTGCAAAGTATGGGAGCAGATTTAAATTCTTATTTAATATTCAAAAAAAAGCTTACAGAACACACACTCTCAAGTGTGGCTTCTTCTTTCAATGATGTCATTACAGTGCCTTTGCAAATAGTACTCCAGATGAGCCCTGGATGCAGAGACTCAGGAGATTTGAAAAAGAGCGATATTGGGACTTGTACTGTTTCTTGCACTAGAAAGTGAAGATGAGGGAAGTCCATGGGCTTGTATTGTTGGCGGGCACAGAGATGACTGTAACATCTGATTGGCTTCTCCCCCTGACCTTAAAAGGCGGTGAGCAGGTGACACTGCCCACTCTCCATGTGTAGTCAAGACCATTTGCATGACAAAAGATCTTAGATGTAAAGGTCTGAGTGTTCACGCCCATCGGCTTTAATACTCTTATCAGGGTGCTAATAATCTTTCAGATTAAAAAACATGTACTTAGCTCCTTTTAGATATTCTAAATGAAATTTCTTTAGCCAATTTCTAATTAAATTGCTAAATGAAATTGCTTCTCTTGGTTTAAAAACAAATTATGGTAAGTTCATTGATTATTCGTACTACCTACAAATTAACCCAAATTAGGACTTCATAAGGGTTCAACGATATTGACTTTAAAAAATGAAACAAAGTGAAAGTGAACATGACATAAAATGTACATTACTCCTTCAAGGAAACATTATATACAATAACTTTAGCCATGGATTTTTATAAATACACCGAAAACACTTATGCTTTTAAAATGGTTATTCATCAAATTGCATAAGCTACTATTTAATAAACTGTACTTTAATTTATCACTGGAAAGTAGAAACCAAAGTTTGTTTCCATCCAAAAATATGAGCCAGAGAACAGGAGTCCTGCACCACCCATCCTTCCACACTATTTGACCACAGCCTTAACTCTAAGCCTAGTAATCTACTCTCTCTGGGTACAAGGGGTAATTGAATCCTCACACTTAACTCTATCATGGTTTTCTCTTGACTCCTGGCTCCCAACTATGCCAATAAATGACACTATGTACTGTTCTCTAGGAAAACACTAAGACCACCTGTTTATGCAACTAAGGTCAAACCCGAAAGAGAGAAACAGTCAAGCTGATGATTTACCTAGAGTCATTTTAGTTCCTTATGGGCCCCTGAATATCATTTTTGATGGAAAATTCCCATAGCTTATTTTATAAGCCACGTGCAAGAGCATATCGGTGTAAGTGTTTGGGCCACAGGTCATTTCAGTGTGAGGTGTAGGGTTAGGTTTTGTCTTTCTTTCTGCCAGATGTTGAACACAGTGTTGTAGCTGTGTGGTTGGGCTTGCCCAGTTGGCCACGTGTCAAACTTCTATGACAACCAGATGTAGCCATTGCCATGGAATGAAATTGTTATTTTATTAATTACCCTTTGATTAATTGATACACCAGAGAACATGTAGCCATTTAGTCATAATTGGTCTAATACTCAGCATTTCAAAGGTGGCATCTGTGAGAAGACTGATGAATAATAACCATTTGATGAAGTTCTATCTTCATTACGAAGAGATTCTGGGTATTTTTAACCACTTATATGTGCATAAACTCACTCAATGTTTAGTAAAACTGAAAAAAAGAGAAAAGCCTTTAAAGTTTTTCCACTTTCTTACCTCCCTTATCCCCACACTAGATAACCACCAATAATTCTTACTGTTGGTCACAGGCACAGTTTAGAGAGAGAATTAAAGTAGCAAAGATCATTTAGGTATTTGACTTCAAATATAAATTCATTGAACTTAGAAATTTCATTGATTTAATTTTCCTTATAAAAAACCAAATCAACACATATCTATTGAGAATCTCCTATGTGTCAGATTCCAGCTAGGAACTATAAAACTATAAAGAAATATCTCTTCCATATAAAATGCCTCTTTATTCTTAACACAGTCATGACATTAGTCAGAATAAAGTTCTAAACTTTTGATTAGACTGTGAACCATTTTTATAAATAGCGGTGATGCTCCCATTTCAGGTAGTGCCGGGCATGTCTTTGACATTTGTACTTTTTGTGGTATTTTACATGACCGTCTCTTACTGCTGTGGGAGAAAAAAAGGGGTGGCATCATTTTAACTTAGCATATTTTTAAAGAGACCCACAGTATGTAGCTCTCCTTACTCCTTTATTGTAGTTATTTACTGATGTGTTTCCATACCACATGTACTTTCTTTTATGATTCCTTAAGCTTAAAAAATATTGCGTGTACCTCGAGGGGAACTGGATCGTCTCTCTTTCACATTGCGCCTGAGTAATGCTTTGAGTTGAATACTCTGAGGGTTCTGAAATTAAGTTAATCCATATGTAATTAGGAACATTCTTAACTAGACGGTCTTGGTTAGCAGGAGACTGGCAGGCTATTCTGAGAATCTGGGAAACCAGGAATAGCAATTCAATGGGAAAAGGCTACATTTCTCTTGAAAATGGGTTGTTTCCATAACTTAATTTGGCAATATGATTTTCTATGTTTAATTGCTAGAGACAATTTTGTAGAGTTTTGCCTTCTGAAGGCTTGACAGCTCCCGAATTCTGTACCACTCATGCTTTTTAACACTTCAGTGAGTACTCTGCCCTTGCCAGCCCTTTTGATTCACCACGGATAAAGGAAACTGAAGGTTAGTGAAGACAGTTTTGTACCTCTTAAACCCACTGAGACAAAATGAGTGTCTTGGAGAAACTAAGTGTTTCTCCTTATGAGACTTCATGGCTTATGTAATTTATTTTGCTTTTTAAAAAATAACATAATGTTTTCATTCCCAGAACAGTCATACTTAATAACATTGACATTAAAAGGTGTTCCTTTTTTAATTCAAATGATGAAAACTTTGCTCCCTACTCCGTGTCAATATTGGGATTCAGGGAGGGTTTGAAAGTGCGGAATCTACCACGTTCCCCTTTCCCTCCCCAGGTGCCATGCACTTAATGCTCGCGACAGCCCCTCACTCATTTCCTCATCTGCACAAGTCATTTCAGAGGGAATCTGTGACAGGACCGTCTTTTAGCAAATAACAGTAAGCCACAGTCTGCCGTGCCCAATAACTGTAGATGCTCAGCTGCCTAACATCACCTTGATCACTTAAAATACATTTTCTTTTGTCTCTCAATTAGTATGAAAATGCAAAGAAGGCCATTTCTTCAATTAGATGTGAAAGATTAATCACTAGGCAATTTGTTTCACCCTGGAAAAGATTAAACGTCGAAAGTGGAGTATCTGCTTCTTAACCACCACGGGCCTATGAAAAAAGGTGTTGGAGAAGTGCAAGAACCTGGTGCTACTGGCATATATTTCACCTAACCGAAACCTATTCACGAATGCCGGAATTACATAAACCATTCATTCTTACTGCAGTTTCCCGTGCTGTTTTTAGAAAATGAGAAATTTTGTCCGTACCCAGAGTAGAGCCTGGAGGGGAAACATGGTAGCAATGGGAGCTCAGCTCTCCAGTGCTCCCAGTGTCTGGGAATAGAGATATGCTAATTTTTTATTTTTTTTTTGGGAAAACGACCGAGATTTTTCCAAAGTAGCATCAAAGTGAAACCAGTGAAGATAGAAGCGATGTGTTACTTTTCTGCTTTGCCCCTTGCTCTTATTTTTGCTGCTCCTCAATCCAGGTTGCAGCGCCACCAGATCAGAATGAACAATTAACTGTCTAATTATTCCGGTCACACCGGCCCACAATGGAATCTTTATTCCGTGTTTACAGCAATCTTTGGCAGAGGCTGTCTTGCTGCTTCTAAACTAAGAAGAACTGCCCTTTGGCTCCTCTCGGCATCAGCTGCCTTGGTTTCAGGCTTGGATGCCAATAATCAGGCTGCTTTTTCTTCCAAAGTGGACATTTTTTTTTAGGGTGAAAAGACCTATTCTCATCAACCCCCATATATTCTGGCTGATTTATGTTCCAGCCACTGCAGCTCTTCCTTCCGTGTCCCCGAACATTTCTCCTCTGTCCATAGAACACCACCAGGCAAACCCCCACTCTAAGCCCCAAATTGGAAAACATGCTTAACCAAACAGTGCTCGCCACTATGAAGGAAAGAAAAACACAGCTACTGGTTTATGGGGAGAGGGGAGTCAAGGAAATCCCTCCTGCTTCTCTAAACTGCTAATTTTCTAGCTCAAAAGGCATTCAATAACTTCTCCGCCAGGGGAAAACATATTCACTTCTCAGTGGCTCTCTTGATTACTTCCAACTATTTACTTAAATTCGCCAACAGCTGCATGGCTTTGGGAGGCTCAGAGGGTGGGGAATATTTACAGACATATCAGGGGCTGAGAGAGCACCTCTGAATCCCTTTGAAATGGCAGGGTGGGGGGCACTATTGCAGTGTACAGACAGGGCTGGAGAAGCTAACTAACCAACCCAAAGATAAGACGAAGGCAGTGCCTTTACCAAAGGGAAGCAGGGAAAAGAGCTTGGTTGGCCCTCCTTGAACCATTCCCTGGAGTCCCCTCCCTGGATCTGAGAGCAGGTGGAAGCCACTGCTGGGCCTCACGGCTCAACTGTTTTTCCCCCCGAAGAACATTTTCCTGTTTTGCAGGGATGATGGCATCTTGGTTCCCATACCAGCCTCCAAGCCCTCTGTGACTGTTCCCCTAACAACATGCTCTCGCCTCTCAGCCCCCAGCACTTACTACACGCGCATTGCCAGTCCTGTGAGAACTGGGTCATAAAATTTTACAGGGGAGAAAGGTAGAAGGGGGAGGTTCAGTAGTATAAACACTGATTACATTCCCGGGCAACTGGTCCCAAGTGAAAGGTAATTTTTCTACAAGTATGCACAGGCATGTCAAGAATGCTAAGTCGTTTTTATGTTTGTACTTTTCCGTTTTAATTTTACACTGCCACATGGCACACACGCTAAAAATGTATCCATCTCCTTAACCTGCAGTGTAGCAAACTTCTCACAAAACATTGGAAACGCATATTTTATAGACTGTCCTTTCCCAGGATGCTCAAAGCATTTTTGGGATACAAAATTAGATCATCTCATGACAACTATCCTGTTAGATAGGCACGGCTACTCGTGGCCTGGCAAATAGGGACAATCAATGCTGGAAGGGGGAGGTCACACCAAAGTCAGTGGCAAAAGCCTGCAGAGACTGACAGCCTCGGTCCATTTCATACTACTTTCAGCTTGGTCTTCATTTGTCTCTCTTTTTTCTCCGGCAGGAAGGGATGTGGCCAGCAAGGGGGCTTGACCTCATCTCCCACACTGGTGTAACTCTGACACTCTGTTCTCCCACGCTCCTGCCCTATTTTCTGAGTCATCAGCTGGCCCAGCCTGTGCCATGGAGGAGCTCTGACCAGGGGCCAAGCCAAGAGGAGGGCACCGCAGGTGCCCTTGTGGCTGCCTCCAGTGTTGGGAACTGAAGCCTGCCCCTGCCTAGTAATCTGCCCAGCGAGAAGGCAAGGGTCACACTAGGAGAAAAATTAATTTCCAGATCGTATAATACATGAGAGGTAAAAGTTGGGTCAAACAGGATGGTGTTCGAGACTGGCAATGCCTTCATGGTTCCCCAGCCCGATGGGGCGGAGGAAGGTAATCGGATAGAAATATAATGTTCAGCTGCGGCCTTGGTGCAAGCACAGGACACAGTTGTGACTTTTCCTTGTTTTTACTGTTCTTAGGTAGACCCAGTTTCTTAGCGGGGTGCCTGACACGGCCACATCTCGGAGGGGTAATTTCCTTTGATGGAGGGATAGGTCAGAAACTAGAGGGTGTCAGGGGGCATTTTATTCGGGGAGGGGCAGATTCTGTTTCCAGGCGACCTATAACAGAAGACAAAAATCCTTCCTGGCATTCGTGCCAATAACAACATCAATAGCATTAATAGTGATAATAATGGCAATAATAATGAAACAGTAAACTGTGACTCCACCAGGCGACCAATCAACCCCCCAGTTCTGCTTCCAGTCCTCTCACTCCCTGCCTAGCCTCCGCCGGAAAAAAAAAAAAAGACTCTGGCGCTGCCTCCGGGCTGCCCTCCAGGTTGCCGCCCCCGCCCCCCAGGTGGATGGCCAGGCGGAGGCCCCCGCTTCAGCCTAAGTCCAGCCCACAGCCTCTCCCGTCGCTAAGGGCGGGCTGGGGCTCCGCGGTAGCGTTTCCTTTACAAATCTGCAACTTTCACCAGATCTGGCCCCCTCGCCGCCCCCTTACTGTCTCCACCCCCAGGACACCGCAACATGCGAAGCCCAAACAAGCCGCGCGCGATCCAGCAGTTCAGAGCTTTCCCTGGGAGTGCCAGGGCCCGGAGACAGGGCATCCGGGGAGTTAGCGACGCCTGGCAGGGGGTCCCCACCACTCCTCCCAGGGCCGAGCCCGGAGGGGGCGCGGCGCTGAGCACCGACCGGACGCGGACCCGCAGGCGCCCGCACCTCCCCAGAGCCTGGGTCTCTCGCCCCCGCCCGGCGCGCACCCCCGCGCTGGGACGCCGCTCGCCCTCTCCCTTTGGCAGCCGGAGGGAGGCGCCGCCGCCCGCGGGGCCAGCCGGGGCGAAGCCGGCCGGGCGCCCCGAGAGTCGCGCTCTTGGAGCCGGGTCTCCATCCCCCAGCGCGCGCCCAGAGCGCCGAGCTCTCCGCCCGCCTCGCTGCGCCCCAGCTTCCTGCTCCCACAGAGCGGCCCCGCAGCCCCGACAGTCCCTTCACGTCCCCCTTCCCCCCAAAGTCCGAGCAAGTCCGATTCCCACGGGCCCGCGGCGGCCGCTGTCTGCGGGGACCGCGCGCAGCGTCTCGGGCTCCAGCGCCCGGGGCCCGCGGACGGCCGCGCGGGGCCCGCCCCGAGCTCTCCGCTTTACCTGGGGACGGTCGGTCCAGACTCCTCCGGGGCGGGCGTCCAGCTCACATCGCTGCCAACCCCACCGGGCAGCCGGCGTCCGGCTGGGTCCCTCAGCCTCCGCGCGCGGCGCCGCCCCCGCCCCCCACCCCCCTGCCCCCACCCCCTCCGTCAAAAGTGTCACAGCTGTTGTGCCTCCGGATCTTTTGCAAAGTCTCCGCGCGGTCCCCGGGAGTTGGCGGCAGTGCCAGGCGCGCTCGCCCCGCGGCGCCCGCCCCGCCCTCCCGCGGCCCCCGCGCGGGCCGGGTCCGGGTCCGGGAGAAGGGCCGCTGGGTCGCGGTCACCGTGCGCTGCGCGCGGCGCGCCGTCCGCTCCCAGCCCCTCGCGCCTTCCCCAGCCCGAGTGACAGCCTCCCGCCCGCGCCGCGGGTCCTCCTTCCCCTGCTCATGAATATTCCGACAGAGGCTAATGCCGGTGAAAATTGAATTAGCCAATTGGTGCCGGGAATGCGCGCTCCTGCCTTCCGAGGGGCTGTCTGGCACGCCACCAGACGAAAGCAATTAGCGTCCGGTTGGCACCCTGCGGTTTAGACCAGTGAGGGGCAAAGCGGGTTAATTCTTTCAATGCATTTTAGATGCGCATTCAAATGTTTAAACTCCTCTATTGGCCGAGAGAGTAAGGAAATGTTAAGAGGGGGAGAGAAAAAAGGGGGTAGGCAGACTTGGGGGGGAGGGAGGTGGCATATCTACACCCAAACTCCCCTGAAGTTGAAGTGACTTATTCTGCGTAGATTCTGGATTCTGGAAGAGGCAGATCATGAGAACAGGAAGAGGTAGGCAAACAGGATCAGGAAGGAGATGGATAGCGACCTAGGTTTAACCTTGACCTTGAGGATGCAGAGGGCTCTAACAAATTTTCAAGAGGAGGGTTGAGGAGAGATCATAGAGGGAGAAGAAACTTCAATCATTGACCTACTTTAAGAATTTCTCCAAATGCTCAGATTTCCTTCCTTTATCATCATAACAAATCCAGAGTTTTAGGCCTTTGGGAGAAGCAGGGTTGGAGCAGAGGTTCCTGAAAGGTCAAAAGAGAAAGCTGAGGCCGCCTTGGTGAAGGGAGTTTCCCAGTTTACACAACAAGGATGACAGGGCCATTCTAGAAGGCAGTTCCAACTGTAGCCCAGCCTTCTCCATCCGGGGGTCCAACAGACAAGGTGGACAGGAGGGACAATCTCTCTCTTGCCCTGCCTCCTGCCCTACAACGCCAGTTCTTCAGTTATCGATTACAAGTTGTCTTTATCCGATGGGTAGAAAGGGACTCTTTGCCCAATTCTGCATCCACACCTCCCTTGCGGTGCTTCACCTGCGGTGCTTTTAGGATTTCCTCTCCCATTACTGATTTTCTAAATACAGGAAGTCGTTTTGATTGAATTGCTTGGTTACTAAATGACCTACCTGTGCTTGTGGTCAAATGATCTAGGTGGATAAACAATGGGTAAAACTATGTGTGTAGGTAACTGATAAAATTCCCCAATGTGAACCAATAGAAATAAACATCCTGGTTAAGGCAATTGTGCCATATTTTAATATGACTCAGAAAGGCCTAGAATCGGAACTCACGGTTATAACAGTAGTTATTAATATAAGAGCAGCTAATGTTTATTGAGAACTCGTTGTGTGACAGACAGGCATTACCTGAGTCATCTCATTTACTCTTTCCAACTACTACTATATTCAAATATATTATTTCCACATTTTAATAGAGAGTAAGGTGAGGCTCAGAAACATAAGTAATGTGTCCAGGTCACCTAGCTCATAAGTGGTGAAGATGAACTTCGACCCAAACCAACCGAATCAATATGCCAGAGCCTTCAGGTCACCAGCGGCCTCCTTATCTAAAAAGAGAACCAGTTCCTTGGTGTTTTGTGGAAGTGACTTGTCCTTGATGATTAATTTCTTATTGCAATTTAGAGGGGAAAAAAAGATTTTGGGGAGAGAATAGTGTGATTTATTTTATGTGTCAACTTGATTGAGCTACAGGGTGCCTGCATGTTTGGTCAAGCATTATTCTGGGTGTTTCTGTAAAGGTGTTTTTGAATGAGATTAACTTTTAAATTGGTAGATGAAGAAAAGCAGATTGCCTTTCCCAATGTGGTGGGCCTCATCCAATCAGTTGAAAGCCTGAATAGAACAAAAAAGCCAACTCTCCCCTGAGTAAGAGAGAATTCTCCCTCCTGGTGTCTTGGAACTGGGACTTGTCCCTTCAACAACTGCATGAGCCAGTTCCTTACTATCTATCTCCCATTAGCTCTGTTTCTCTGGAGAACCCTAATGCAGATGGGTACATTCGGCAAATACTACAATGTATGAATTTCCCATGAAGGTCTGAATATTTTCATCTCCCAACACATTGTCTGGTACATAGTATACAATAAATATGCATTTTTACTTAAGATTTTCGAGACCTATTATCCTATTATTAATAAGGAAGGAACAATTATATATATATATATATATATGTGTGTGTGTGTGTGTGTGTGTGTGTGTGTATGTGTATATGATACATACATATATATAAATTATGTAGAGGAGACATCATCAGAATTAAATGAAATTTTATCTTTGAAGAACTAAAATGTAGACTAAAATAGATTGGCTTAAAGCAAGATTTATAGATATTATCTGAAAGGAGAGATTTTTAGTATAATTTCAGGGGTAAAAATGATCATGTTAACTCTGAATTCAGCAGCAGTTGAGTACCTACTAAATGCAAGGCACATTTCTATTCAAATATTTTCCATTGAAGTTCACTCTTCAATCACTTAGAATAGTTGAGGATCTGCCACATTTTACTCTCTGAAACTTTGGGCAGTTAAAAACCCTTTGCAAAAAAAAAAAAAAGCATCTACTGTTTTATCCCTGTATTAAATATTTAAGATGTTCCCCACCACGATTTCTCCCTTATAATGCTCTGTTGGATACTTCTTCTAAGGAGAGTATCCTCTTAGGATTTAGAGGCAACATTTCGCAGAAAAGTCTTCAGATGTTGGAATGTTTCTATATGTGAATATGTTAACATGATTTTAGGCCCATAAAATGTTGTCTGGACAAATGCTTTCCGTATGTGCCCCAGAGCTGCCGTGGGCAGTGTGAGGGGAGGGCTGCCACAGTCAGAGGAGGGACGCTGGCACTGGGTCAGGGTGTGGGGCAATCTCGGACAAGCCAGTCACCTTTGGAGCCAACCAAGTTAGTGCCTCTGCAAAATGCAAGGAATAATACCATGTTTCTCAGGTGCTTTGCTGCCTACATATTGCTCTCCTGCGTGCTCTCTCCTTCCATCCTGCTGGTAACCCTGTGAATTCAGCATTGTTATCCATATTTAATTGATGAGGAATGTCAGGCTCACAGAGATTTAGTAACACGCCGAGCTTCTCCTAGGAACAGGTAGAACGGGAACTTTAATTCAGTGGCAAAGTCACCTTCTCAGTGAAGCCATCTTTGATATCTCCCTCTCTCCACACCTTCCCACATACATTTCTTTCCCCAGTAGAATACAATGCCTTCCTTTGTGTATCCCTTGGATTTCTAAGATGCATAAATAATAATTGGAATACAATGTGTTGTCTCTGCCATGAAACAGAAGCAACCTGAAGCTAGGAACCTTGTCTTAATCATTTTTGTATCCCCCAATTTAGGTCAGTGGGAGGCTCTCAGAAACCCCACTAACACCAGCTCTGCACAGTTCCAAAAATGTGTCCCACTGACTTTACTGGGCATTGGGATTAAGTGAAATAGCTGGCAGGCTCTTTGGAAATTTAAAAACACTGTGTGATGATACTGTTATTTTTACTGTAGATTTAGAAATAAATGTAATAATTTTAGCCTTGACCTCTGACTGATAAATTCTGTGGATGAGAAAGCAGTTCGATAATTTTTGTCAGCTACTGTTATTTAGGACATGGGGGATAACACTTACTCAAATAATAATCATCTGGTTAATAGTAACACTAAACTGGCCCATTAAGCAAGAAGGTATTAGTCTGAGAAAGGTGAATGAGTGTGTGTGTGTGCGTGTGTGCGTGGGCTCGCATGTGTGTATCTTTCATTGTTTTCTGTGAATGAGCAGCAGCAGCAGCTAGGATAGTTGTGTTTCTCTAAGAAAGGGATCTGCTTTTCTCCTATAGGATGACCTTTATGAAGACCCCCAAGGTCACAGAGTGAACAGAAGAGCTGGGGCTCCTGACCCCTGTTCAAAGCTATTTTCACTACCTCACATTGACCCTGATGGGCAGCCACGGCCCGTATGGTGTGGTTTATGGTTTTACAATTGAGACGAGCGAACGCGGCTCAATACCTCCTTATAATTAGTCTCCTGAGTCAGCTAATACCCTTGTAATGCAATTCCGTGATCTAGATTATTTAGTATTATCCATTCAAGATATTTTTGGATTTGTAATGATCATTATTTAGTAGAACTGATGACAGAGACACACTAAAAATACTTTGTGGCTTCATAGCTTGTCTTTACCATGAATATTCATAGTGGAGCAGTTGTTTTGGTTAAAAATATACACACACACATTCACAAAATTGGGAATTCCTGTTAATCTATAGGTTCTTTATTTTCTATAGCATTGATATAAAAAGTCAAAGGAGGCTTCTATACCGATTTTACTAAGGCCATTTGCAGCTCTGTTTTGTTTCTGTATAACATATCATTCATTACATAATTTGAATTTGTGGGTTTAACCAGTGACTTTCAGTCATTCCCTGAAGAAACCGTTTGCCTCACTTTTGGTGTCTGTCAATTCTTGTCTGTTTAATTGTGTTTGTGAATATAGTACAGACAGATGCACCATGGCCATTACCTCCGAGGAGAAGTAGCAGTAGAAGAATTCAGTGTTTGTGACAACATCTTGGGAGTCAACACAGCTGATCCAGTCAGTGGAATCCGACCAACGCAAACACAGTGTCCTTCCTCCGGGCAAGGTGCTACTCCGGTTACTGTAGATGTCTCCAAGAGAAATAAAACCAGTGGCCGCTCTCAAGAAGTTTATAATCTGGGGGATGGGCCTTCATGTTTAGCAGAGTAAAGGATCTAAGGCAGAAATGGATGGTTTCTGTTAAAGGATCAAAAATGAAGTGCTGTGGGAGCCCCGAGGAGAGAGAGATTATTTTCAGTGGAGAAGGGACAGGGGAATGGTCTGTGGAAGGAATGATGGTGGGTCTGGGTTCTGAAGAATGGGGAATATTTGGATACATGGGAAAGAGTAGAGTGACCATCAGTGGTCAGAGGGTAGAGACCTGGGAAAGTAGGGCATGATTTTGAGCAACTGCTGTGATTGCCACCAGCCCACATACACATGGCATTAAAAGGAGCTAAAACTAGAAAGGAAGCCGGAGCCCAGAGGGCCTTGGATACCAAGCGGAGGAATGTAGATGTTACTCTGCAGGCAATGAGGAAGGGTTGATTTTGAGCCTGGAAGTGACACGTTGCAGCTGTGTTTATATCTGAGTGTGGGATGTTTCAGAGGTGGGAGACTGAAGGGGTGGGCACCAGCTGGGAGACCTGCAGGAGCTGAAGCAAGATGTGATAATGGCCTGTCCGGGAATGAGGCAGCAGGACCTGGAAGAAGACTAGAGATGGAAAATATCATTGTGTGTCAGTATTACATTGTATTAATATTTTTTGCTACTTGTCTTGCATGCTCCTGTCTCAACAACTCTCCCCCCACACACATGCTCATGAACGAATGTACACACGAAAATACAGGCCCATACCATACCTGCATACATGCACACACACACAAGCACACAAATATATGCGTATACACTTGAATATGCACATACATCTAGCCCAGTGCGAGGCATTTTGTTGGTACTAAGTAATTGTTTGTTGAAAGGGATAAAAAAAAAATTGATGGGGGGCATCGGAGAAAATGAAGAATTGCAAAATATTGATCCTGGCAAGTGTTCAACTTCGTTAGGCAAACTACAAAAATTCTCCTATGTCCCTTACTAATTGACATTGGGGGGGGGGGGGAGAGCATGTCTGGAGCCGAAGATGACTTCTGATTATAGAAATGTCTGAGAAGAGGAGAGCATTTCGTGAATCTGATGGTGGGTGCAGCTGGAAAACCTCGAGGCTAGAGTATATCTTCTCTCTGAGGTCTGAAAAACTCCTGTGTGAACTACAGGACATTTTTTCAAGGTTTCCTTTTCATCATTTAGAAGGCATGGTAACAGAATGATGTTTCCTCAGAGATGTCCACCTCCTAATCTCCAGAGCCTGTGGCTGTGTCAGGTTACAAGCAAAGGGGAGTTCGGGGTGCTGATCAGCCGGCATTCTAATAGGGGGATTGCCTTGGATTATCAGGGTGGGCCCAGTATAGTCACAAGGTCTCTTAAAAGTGAAAAAGGAAGACAGCAGAGGCAGAGTTGGAGAGACATGATATGTGAATTTTACTGGCCTTTGCTGGCTTTGAAGATGGCGGGGGGGGGGGCCACGAGCCAAGGAATGAGAGTAGCCCCCAGAAGTGGGAAAAGGCAAGGAAGCTGCCTCCCCGAGAGCCCCCAGAGGGGAGCACAGCCCTGTTGACACCTCAGTTTTGTCCCAGTGAGACCCATGTCAGACTCCTACTTCCTGGGTTATAAGATAATAAATTGGTGCTGCTTTAAGTCACTAAATTTGTGACAATTTGTTGCAGCAGCAATAGAGAACCAATACGGAAGGACAACCAGCATGCTGATTATTAGCTATCAGGGCACGTCCTGCCCCAAACGACACAAGCTGTGGTTCTGCCATGTCCTAGATTCAACTATAGAAATATGTTTTGTTATAAAATTTCACATCTTGGTCTGAATATAGTATACGCGACAGCTTTCGTGGTGTGAAGGCGGGGTATATGTTCTTTGATTACGTCCCACCGGGTGCAGTGAGGAGGCTGATGGTTTTAAATTAAGCTCCCTTTGCGACCCCTCAGGCAGTCCTCCTAGACTGGACACTAGCATCTCGAGAGCAGTGGACCACAGCACGAGCGCACAAAATCACAATGTGTGTCCATAGCCTTGTTTGAGTCACCCGACTGGTGCTTTACTGAAACAAAACAATCATTTTTCAGTTTCCATTTTTGTAGTTCTCATTTGGAAGAATGCGTTTAGATCGCACCTCTCTTTCATTATTGTTATTTGTATCGCAGGCATCATGTGAGACGATTTAATAATTCAAAGGGGATAGTAATAATAATATTAGATGTTGTGGCTTCATATAAAAATGTAAGTAGTCAGTAGCTGAGTAGGAATGCCCGTGTTTTAGCAACATGCAGGTTTGGCCTGGTATTTCATTTTAATGCGTCATCAAAGACTAGAGTAAATGGCAGAAAAAATGCTTCAAGGAGACTCGCTGTTGAACCCCCAGGTACGTTCAGCATGGCACACACGCAAATAACCACGCCTTATTCATGGCAGAGCCTTTAAGAGCTGGGCAAGGTACGTGCTATTTAAAAATCGACTAATTCCTGAAATTAGCATGGACTATAAATTAACTTTTGAACACGAGCCTCGGGTAAGTCCTCACATACAGATAGAATTTCTGCGATTTTTGATATTCAACTACACCAAATGTTAAGAGAACACAGAGCAGCCTAAAAATAAAGTATAAAATAGGATGACTAATTTTATGTGGAGAGGTTTTGCAGATGAAGGAAACTCAATTTGCCAGCCCTTTTGTAAATAAGAACTATTTGTTATTCTTGGCATGATTCTGAAACCTAATAGCAACAAATAATTGCAAGAAACAGCTCTAAAAATGCTTATTGATAACCTATTAAAGGCAGACTCGTAGATGATTTAAATTAGAAGAGCCGTGCTGTAGAACCCTGGAAAATTAATAGCCACTAATTACATATTTTTCTCTCATTGAAAAGCACACAAAAAATGAAGGGAGTGGAATCTAGTGGCTAAGGAGGCTGCCCCTGGAGTCCCACTGTCTGAGTTTGAATCTTGGCTCAGCTACTTGCTAGTGACCTTGAGCAAGTTATTTAATCTTGTCGTGCCTGCATTTTCTCATCTGTAAAGTGGGTATAAATAGTACAACCTATGTCATGGGGTCCTTATGAGGATTGAATTAGATAATCCATGACAGTTGTTTAGCACCATCTGGCACACAGTGAGTACACATTAAAGATTAGCTATATTATTAGTAAAATGGTTATGAGTATCCGAGTATTTCTATGCTTTTTAAATATCATCTTTGTCAAGAAAGGAGAGTGAAGTATTTTTGTCAATATTGTTTCTATCATTGTTAAAATAATAGAATCACAGAAGTTTTGAATATAAGGGATCTTAAAGATGGTTAAACCCAGCCCTCTGGTTTTATTATTGAGAAAACTGAGGTATAGAGAGTCAGAGGAACTGGCCCCAAGTCACACCATTTCCCCTCTCCCTGTGCATCTAGGGTGTTTCCCTTACTTGTGTGGTGTTGTGAACCAAAGAAAATTTATAGAATTAATTAGTCTGATTCTCACCCTTGCAAGGGGGGTGAGCTTTGCCAGTGTGGGATACAGAGGGGGTAGGGGCAGAAGAGTAAAAACTGAGATTTTTGCACACCAGGGTGGTGTGCACTGAGCCATCCCACTGACTATAGTGGAAAGGACCCCTTTTCCATTATAGAAAAAGTGGCAGGGCTGTGAATTTATCTGTGTTCCTGCCCATCGAGTGGGCTGCAGGCAAGTTCTTCAGTTCTTCTGCTTGCATTTTCTCATCTTAATCCGACATCTGATCAAACCACCTCCCAGGGTGGTCAGGAGCTCAAAACAGACTTAGCCATGAGCCACGTACCAACAAGAGCTCGCAGGTGCGACTCCAGTTCCAACAGTGGCCTAAGGAGTCAGCAGAGGCGGTTAGAGCTAAGGGTGGGCCGGATTCTTAAAGCCTCTTGGGGTTAGTAATCCACAGGAGCACCCTGCTGTGGGACAGGGAACCCTGGAGGCGACTTTCTGGCCTGGTGACAGTCCATTACAGTGGGGATTTGGGAGAGGTTAAGGGAGGGAATGACCCCAATCCGAATGGCTGCTAACAGGATGTGTAGAGAAGCCAAGGACATCTAGAAAGTTTGTGAGAGGACGGGGCACCATAAACACCCGTCAAAAGTGCAGTTGTTGTGAGGTTTCCTTTTACAAGAGATGACCGGTTCATTAGAATGTACCCAAGAGAAATGTTTTTTACTGAAACAGATTCTTCCCAGTAGGAAGCTTGATGTGTGCTTCAGATCAATAGAGAAAATGGGTTTATTTTGGTGATTTTATAGGAGTAAAAGGCACAGGAGTCTTAGAAGAAATTTGTTGAGGTTTTACTTAGCATGTTTAAGACTTAAAATTTCTCATGATTGCTTCCGAAGATAAAACAGTGGGGGTTGAGCAACTGGAGCTTCTTCTGGGATGGCGGTGTTTGGAAAAGAAAAAGACGTATTTGGGGGTATAGAAGTACATTCCTGGGAGATGGAGTTAAACCGCATTCCAGGAATTTTTCACCTAAGGAACAAAGAAGGACTATAGTTTGTCTATGACAGAACTGATGATGACACCAAGTGTAATAACTAGCATTTATCGCTTGTGTCCTGTGGGCCAGGGGCCATAGCCAGCATTTGCATACATTATATCATTTAAATTGCATCAGCACAATCTAAGGTGGCTACTATTATTATCCCCATAGATGAAGGCAGTGTGGCCTAGAGACCGTAACTAATTTTAGCCGAGTCCTAAGACAAACGGCTTTATAGGTGCAGCTTAAGGAATGATTCCAGTAAATAGGCTGTTAGCGGGAGTCTTCCAGGTGTGGAGAGCAAAGGCACAGCAGTGAGCTCTTTCCGTAGCTGGTGCGGAGTCTTTGCGGGGAGAGGGGCGCCTTCCACGCAGCTTCTGCGGGGCAATCCGGGAGGAAACAGCAGAAGACTGAGCCGGGGCATCTGCCCTTACGGTGCACGGGCGCCACCTTGAGGTAAGGTGGGGTAGTGTGAGGGGCCACGGAAAATGCGAGGGGAGGAGATACAGGGTGGGTGGGAGGGAAGCGAGTAGGGAGGGCAGCGAACACCGTGGGGATGAGCCAGAGGAGCTGCCAGCAGCGGTGCATGAAAGACGCTCCCGCTGAACAAATGAGATGAGAATCGATGGCCCCAGAAAGGAAGGTGCATGGTGGGAGGAGAGAAAGGAGGGCCCATCAGCCCTCAGGAGCTGGGGAGACCCCAAATGATGAAAATGATGAATCTGGAAAAGGTGAGACCTTAGTCCCACAGGTAAGAGCTACAGAATATGTGGTAGGGTAGACAGGAGAAGAGGGAGGAAGCCTTGGGACCTAAGAAAAGCCACCTCTGCAGCTACAAGGTCTGGAAGGCAAGTAACTGTGGAAGGTAGGGAGCCAGTGAGGCTGGGTCCTGGAGGCAGCCTTTGGGGGCAACAGCAGGCAAAGGCGTGGAGGGAAGGCAGGGCTCAGCACGGGCACGCTGGCTTAGCAAGAAATTAGATGCGCGGCCTTAGAACGCTTGTCAGTAGGGTTATGTTCATGCTTTGGGATGGGCTGGTTAGGTTGGGGGTTAGGGTTAGGTCAACGATTGTTCTGAAGGTGCACGACGTGAAATCTGGATGGAGGTTACGTGATAATGAACTTCAATCAAGGAGGAAAAAAGGTGAGGTGTGTATATGTATTGAATAAGGAATTGTATCTCGGGAAAAAAGTGACAGAACTGAACATAAAGAGTGATGGACGGAGGTGAAGGTTTAGCCAACGTGGGCAAATAGATTGAAGTCTCTGCCCTTCCTCTCTCTCTGCACGTACATCCCCCATCCTCTCAATAGCAATAGTTGATGTTGACTGTAGTGCTCTAGGAACTGTTCTGAGGGAGGCGCTTGCACTGGCTCATAAACTCTTTCCAACCACCCTACAGGGGATGTTGTTAGCATCTAAGAAGGGCACCAGAGCTGCACAGGGAGCAAGAGGTAAATAGGCATTTGCAGCCAAGTGTTCTGATTCCAGAGCCTGTGCCCTTTCCCAGGACACGGCCCTGCTTCTCAGCGCTCACCTCTGCGCCATTTACAGGCCAGCCTATATTACCAAAATGATGGACGAGCCCTCACAAGTGACAGATGATGTATAACACAAAATTCGAAGTGTGACTGCAAAGTGAGCAGGCTTCCTTGGGTCCTACCTATTTTATTCTTGGCTGCATTTGCAGGTGATTGTATTAGTTACCAATAGGCGCAAAACAAATTATCCCAAATTTAGTGGCCTGAACCAGCAAATACTTAGTATTTCAGTTTCTGTGTGTCAGGGAGCCAGAAATGGCTCGGCTGGGCGGTTCTGGCTCAGTGTCTCTGCTGAGGTGACAGTTACCCTGTTGGGGGCGCTGCTGTCACCTCAAGGCTTACTGGGGGAGTGTTTGTTTCCAGGCTCACTCCACTGGCTGCTGGCAGGCTCGTTGTGTTATCACAGTGGCTTCCCCACGACCGCCTTGTGACATGGCAGCTGGCTTCCCCCCGAGCGAGTGACTCGAGAGACCAAGAGAGAGTGCCCCCTATGGAAGCGGTGATCTTTTTATAACCTCCCTCCCTCACTTTTGCTCTATTTTTTTCATTAGAAGTAAGCTGCCAAATTGAGTCCATGCCCCAAGGACAGAATTACACAGGGCGTGACTCTCCAGGGGCAGGGACATTTGGGGAACGTCTTGGCTACCACCAGGCTCATGCCCTCTTTCTGTAATTGCTCCTCTTTCTGAGTCTCCAACTCCACGTTTCTCTCTCTCTCTCTCTTTTTAATATATCTTTATTGATCTCAGAGAGAGGAAGGGAGAGGGAGAGAGATAGAAACATCAATGATGAGAGAGTCATTGATCGGCTGCCTCCTGCAGGCCCCCTGATGGGGATCGAGCCCTCAACCTGGGCATGTGCCCTGACCGGGAATCGAACCTTGATCTCCCGGATCCTAGGTTGATGCTCAACCACTGAGCCATGCCCGCCGGGCTCCACATTTCTCTTTTTCTTCCTATACTGATGGTGGCCTTTTAGGCTCTTTTAATAACTCTCCCCATTGCTCTGTCCTTATATGTCCTTTTTTTTTTTTACTTTTCCACACTTTGTATTCTCCTGGTCAATATCCTACTTGCCCATGGCCTCAAACGTGTACTGACTCCTAAGTTATTTATCTCTGGCTCTAACCTCAGTGTTAAGCCCCCACCTGATTCACTGCCTGCTGGACACGTTAGCCGGTTCCTAGCCCATCTGGCCAAAGAAACCAAATCCATCCCCCACATCCCCCCACCCTCACTTTTCTCTATCTCTCAGAATGACACAGTTGTCCACTAAGTTGCACAAGTCAGAATTCCAGGAGACTCTCCTGACCTGCTTTCCTCTCAGACGCCCTCGGTGCCCAGCCAGTCATGAGGGTCTGTCCATTCTAATTCTTAATTGCTCCTTGAAGCTACACCCTCTCTTCTATCCTTACAACTACCTGTCCTAGTGAAGGTCGTCATCTCTTTCCTAGGCTATTAAAACATTAAAATAGTCTTCTCAAAGGGCTTCCTACCTACAGCCATCTCTCCTCAAACCAGTTTTCTCTAAAAGGCAAATGTGATCAAGGTCCTCTTCCAAACAAAACTTCCCCAGCTTTGTAGCCTACGGAGTGAAATCTGGAAGGGGTACGGGTGCAGCGGGAAAAGCATGGGCCACGGAGGCAGAATCAGCTCGGTTCGGCCCTGATTCCACCATTCACTAGTTGGCTGAGGTTGGATAAACTTAAAAAAAATAATCTTTGAGCCTCAGTTTCTTCACCCATAAAAGGGAAATAATGCCCTCATCGCAAAGTGGCTAGGGTGACGTGAGGTAACGAAAGCTGCTGAGTTTTCCACACATGTGGGTTGCTGTTGCTGATAGGCTGGCTGCATAATTGGCTTTATCTTTGTTAAGGTAATTAGTGCATGTAGTTTCCTAAATACATCATTTTCTCTACTCTTCTTTGACTATGAACATGATTTTTTTCGTGCTTGGAATGCCCTCTCCTGTCCACTCCCCATTTGTTCCCTGGCTTACTGATCAGCAGACTTCTTCGCCCCCTTCAGCACTTCACTTCCTCTTCTGATCACCTCCCCTTCTGATCGCTTCCTCTTCTGATCACCTCCCCTTCTGATCACTTCCTCTTCTGATCACCTCCCCTTCTGATCACTTCCTCTTCTGATCACCTCCCCTTCTGATCACTTCCTCTTCTGATCACCTCCCTTTCTGATCACTTCCTACCGATGGAGACCTCTTGGACCTACATCCAGGTGGCACGTGCCTCACTGGATGCAGTTGTTTCTTTGCACACTTAGACTTAGCTCCACAGTAAATGTTGAAACTGTCAGTGTGGATAGTAGGTCTCTTCATCATCTATGTGTCTCAAATGCCTAGTACAGTGTCTACTAGACAGAGGCAATAAATAATTTTCTTTCAAAAACATTTTCTAATGCCTGAATGAATTCTTTCTTTTCCTTTTAATTTTTAGGTAATAGTCAAGTTAATTTGTAGAATCTGGAAAATTTAGTTAAGAACTACGGTGGATATATAAATTCACTTTAGAATACATTGAAATAAAAAGATATAAGCCAAAAATCTCTATTTAAAAAGATCGTGGAAGGGTGCAACAAGTCTCAATTGAGCAAGAGAGAAAAAACTTCCCTCTCTCCCTGTCTTAGAAAACCAAATATGCTACCTTCCCTGAGGAGCTTGTTTTCTGATCATAGCAGATATGTCGAATCTTTTGGGAGGTTTCTCAGCAATTCATGCATGCAGCAACAGTGTATGTCGGAATTCATGGACAAGAAGCTGCCAGGCAAAATAGCAAGGAATGGAGGAAAAAAATCAGAAATCAAGATTCTAAGCATTGCTGGAGGTGCAGGGGAAATCGATTTTCAAATTCTCTATAAGGTACAGGCTCAGTACCCAGGAGTTCATATCAACAATGAAGTTGTTGAACTAAGGGCTGAACAAATTGCAAGTAACAAAGAGTTTGTAGCTAAGTCATCAAACCTCGAGAATATAAAGTTTGTTTGGCATGAGGAGACACTCTCTGGGTATCAAAATAGAATAATGGAGGAAAAACACTTCGGAAGTGAGACTTTAGTCATATGATTCAGATGCCGCGTTATGTAAAAGACATCTCAGCTACCCTGGAAATTTTCCGTAGCCTCTTAGCTACCAGTGCTAAGATTCTTATTATTCTTGTGTCAGGGACCAGTGGCTGGGACAAGCTATGGAAAAAGTACAGGTCCCGCTTACCCCGGGGTGACCTCTGCCAGCATGTCACACTGACTGATCTCACTCAGATGCTGGACAAGGTGGGATTAAGGGTGAGTGCTACGGCCTTCTGTCCACCATGGACATACTTGACTGCTCTATTGATGGCAATGAAAATGGAGACGTGCTTTGGGATTTTTTTTTTTAACAGAAACCTGCAACGTTAATACAACGCCACCTGATCTCAAAGCAGAAACTGTGAACCATCTGCAAGAGCCTGAATTCCATGTAAAGAAAGGTGGAAAGGTTCCTTTTTAAAAATAGTCTTAGTTTCATCATGGCTGAGGTATAATTATCACTTGTGAGAGTGTATTCAAAAATTTTTATTTTAAACAATGTTGAGCATTTATTTCTGTTAAAAATTGCAAATGCATCTCATAAATAGAGCATTGTCTCTTATAAGTAAAATCTAGAAAATTCCAATAGATTCTCGGACTTCCATGTACAAGCATATATGATATGCTGGTCTTATCCCATCCCTTCTGCAGGTCAAGAGACCACGTGCAGGCTAAATTCCACCTAATCTGGAAAAAGGAGACAACTAAGTTTCACTGGCTTATTGACAATAAAACCCCTCCCATTTGTCGATTGTACTAGAATTTCCTAGAACACCAGTAAAGTAGTGCTACAGATTCTTTAAATACTAGTAAAGAATATGTTTATTGATACTTTGTGTGTGTGTGGGGGGGGGGGAAGCAAGAGAGAGACTGCTCACAAGACAAGAGATGAGACTAAAGGCTTTCAAGGAAGAAATGTATTTGTATAGAAAAATAATAAAGGAATTAAAGCATGAATAATAGCAATATAAAAACAAAGGAAGAATTTATAGAATAAGTTGATGGAGAAGGAAAAGAAGTTGAGCAATGGCTAATCCATCTGATTTGCAAGAAGGAAAGGGGGTGCTTGACTGGAGAAGAAACCAAATAGGTTGAATGATGCCCGAAGAGACAATGTGGACAATGAAATGCTTTGAAGAACTGTTTCCAGAGCAGGAAGAGCTACGCTCTGAGATGAAAGGGTGTGATGAAATGACAGGAGAAAGACCCAAGAAGTAAAGTAGCTCGTGGCAAAGAAACCTTCAACCTCCGATGCTCTGCGAGGCGAGGGCCGGCTGGACCATGTCATCCCGACTCAGGCTTCTTGAGAGGCACCTGCTCTTTGGGATTCTCCTGGTCATCCCAGTGCTTTCACTGGTTAAACCCAGCTCACTTCCTAAAGTCAAGCACAGCTAGTCCAGGTCGACAGGTATAATCACCAAGAGAAAATAACCTAGGAGGGTCTGAGTGTGTAAAGGTGTGTGTGTGTGTGTGTGTGTGTGTGTGTGTGTGTGTGTGTGTGTGTGTGAAAGAAGCCAATTAGTTTCCTGCCATTGAAACAATTCTACAAAGAACATCATTGATAGTATCTTTTGAAATATTATTTTTTTGCATCTCAGAGTTAGCAACGTGATCAAGTTCTCGGGGTGGCCAACAGTTCTAACTTAGATGGCTTCTTTCTGCATTTTTGAAGCCTGTGTGAACAAACATTCGAAGTTCTTCATGGCACATGGGAGAGAAGTGAGATGGCCAGTAGAGAAAGAAGGAGAACACAGGTGCCAGACTTGATTTCATTGACATTTCGAATGCCGATTACAGAAGTAGTGGGAGGAGTCTGCCTACTGGAAGGCTTGGCCATACCAACGAGAGCTAGATAGGTTTCTAAACACCTTTACAGATCCTTCTGTGGCAGAAGACAGATGACTGATGTTGGTCTTAGGGAAAAAACAAAGAACGGTGCCAAAGGAGGGAATTTTATTAGGTTTAGGCTGAGAACAACCTTTGGGCCAACAAACACAGATTTTTTCTTCAAGATCGTTAAAAGCTGTGGGTGCCAGCCAAGTGACTGTAATGTATGAAGACTCTGCACAAAAGTGAGAGGCATCCACTATTACTCTCAACGGTGGAGAGGAAAAAATTGCAGGAATAAGAGGTATGTCATAGCCCTTGTCATATTGTGGACTTTAGAATTATGTTTGTAGAGGGGAAAAACCAGGGAGATACCAGTTATCTCTTTTAAGGCTGGTTGATTGTAAAGATGGAGAAGAAATAGCAGGTAGCCTAAATCCCACATTACCATATGCAGACAGTGTCCCACTAGTAATAATAATAATAATAATAATAATAATAATAATAATAATAATAAAAGAGTCAGTATTTGGCATAATGTAAGAATTATGCCATGAAAATTGACTGTGTCATCCCCAAACAAAGAGAACATCCGAAAAAGGCAAGAAAATGGAAAATATTGGAAAATGCATCCAATGAGAGCATTTGGGCAAGTGGTTTAGAGTTGCAAAAGAGGCAAAATGAAATAGAAATGGAAATAAGAATGTAGGAAAAATACATATTGGATATTCACAGGCCATTATTAGGGAACACAGGTTAAATTTTGTTTGTTGACAATTTTATGTTGAGCCCTGTGGAAAAATCTGGTCAAATTCAATGACACATTTTGCTACCGGCTATAAGTAACAGCGAATTGCGACGGGAGTTTGTATGATCCAGTGAGGGGAGTGGGGGTGACACCCGGTGGGCAAGCTTCTTGTTTTGCCGCCTGGAGGAAAGGAGTGTCTGCAGGGGGGCAAATGTTCTGGAGAGGAAATGGGCAGGCGGCTGGACTAGAGGCATGTGGCGAGGAGAGCATGGGACGGGGCGATGAAGGCTGAATCTCTCACAGGGAAAGCCAGCAAAGTTTCACAAAACAGTGCCAGAGAAGGTTTCTACTTATAAAACAGAAATGGAGGGATTTAGAGCGAGAACATTCATGTCATCCTTAAAAAGCTTCAGGAAATAGAAAAGCTAAGGCCAAGTGCGATGCTTTATACAGCAGGTTCCTGCGGAAGGCCGATGGGATATTCCTGAGACGATCCCACTGGCCCAGGAAAAGCGTCTGGAGGAAGTGACATGTTTCATCTCCCCAAATGTTATGCAGCAAAATATTGTTTGGAGTCACACAGACAAGATTATTGGAGAAAGGAGAGGCAAGTAGAAGTAATGAAAAGAAGGTTCTTTTTCAAGAGAAAGCATAAAAACAAGATTTGAGGTGATAAGGGCTCATCTTGGTATAACTTAAATCTGGGAGGCCGAATGATTTATGAGACTCCAAAAGTAATAGTAGGATGGATAAGGGAAAATAAAGATGAAACAAGTGATGATTTAAGTAAAATGGAATATGAGCATATTGAATTTGTAAAAAATCAGTATGGTGTATTTCTAGAAATATAGTTTTGGGAAAATATGCATCTGTAAAATGTATGTGAATTTTTTATAACTTATTCAGTGATAGAAAATTAAGGGAGGCATTTAAATTAAAAAAAAACTTATAAACATGAGGAATCCTTTAATATTTAGAATGGACAGGATTGTAGTCATCCTGCATGGATCTCCACATGAGAACATTTCTGTGACTAGAGATGCTTGAAAATAGGATTTTCTCACCACAATTTTAATTAGGCTTCTCTGAAGGCTCCGGGATGCTCTGGGGTGGCTGGAGATGCAGAATGCCATTCTGGAGACTCCCGGAACCTGTCAAAGTTAGGTATAAATAGAAAAAATGAGTGACCGTTTCTATAACTCATACTGTACCTACACCAGCCAAAACAACAAACAACAACAAAATCCTGTCAGCCAGCTTTTCATTTATATGACACCCAGTCTGTGGTTAAACTAATTTCTTTTTCCCATCAGAACTGGCCAAATCTTTAAGTATCACATAGAGAATAGTTTTGTCTTCACTTGGAAATGTGTTCTAGTGGTTGGATTATGCCAAAAAGCACTAGAAACTATCCTTTAATGAATGTGGTGACTAGAAGGGCATATAAAGAAGATGCCCTGGGCTGCAGTTTGGACAGCTGTTCATAGAGTAGTTAGTAGTCGAAACTCGAGCAGCACAGGAAGTTACTGTCCCCAGGAGGACAGGCCTCCAGTAATACGAACAGAAGTCGAACAGTATGTTTGTGATTTCTGGTAAGTGCAGGGGACAACTGGAGAGCCTGCTCCATGGGGGGCCAGCAGGCATGTCACTAAAGCCAGCACTTCTTTCTAAGCCTGCAGAGCTCCAGGCCAGCAAGACACAGGATGACAAGCTCCCTGGAGAAGTCCTGGGCTGCACCTTGCTGCTCTGGTCTCAGGGGTGTTCAGCAATGGGGGCCCCTCTTGCAACACCCCCTGGTGGGCTGCTGAGCCAGGCTGCCACGGGAAGGGCACACTCAGCGCTGGGGCATTGTGTGCGGTCCTGCTGGAGGGTGTGAGCTCCAGTGACAGCGCTCCCCTTCACCTGTGCGTGATGACAGGCAAACCAGGAGCCCCGGGGCCCCGGGAAGCATGCCCGCCTCATCCAAACCACGCCCTGCCCTGCCGATTCTCTGTCACCATCCGGTGCCTGCTTCCATCGGGCTTTGTCACCTGGATTGTTCTTCCTGGAAGAGGTCAAATCCTGTTTATTTTTTATTTTATTTTATTTTATTCTCTAAGAGAGAGAAATAGAAAGAAACAAACTGGAAGAAAAATCATCTTTTCAATAAGTTCAATGTTGAAATGCAAGGATGGTAGCAGCAACGACAGGGCTCCACGGAAATCAAATTTTCATATAACTCCTCCAAAAAAGAATCATTCAAAATCCTCACATGAATCTTTGCAGGATATAGGATTTGGGGAGTCAGGCAAAAGAGTGACCGACCTTTAAGAATAAAGGATTACTGAGATAGAGAGAGGAGAGACAACAAATAATGAGTGTGAGTAAAATATTAGTTGATTTTTGTACGCGCTCCCCTTGAAATGTTGCCAGGCCGTGCACCTGCCCGCCGGCGAGGCGGCTGGAGGGGGTGCTCCCACACCCCCCGCTGCCCAGCAGCGACCCCCCTGCACGGTTTACATTGTCTGGGAGAGCCGGCCAGGGTTTCCCATTCAATGCATCGTTGACAGCTCGCCGCAGTGGCTCCACGGAGTCAATACACATCCTTAATAGAGAGCAAAGAGTGAAGCATCGGAAAGCAAGTGCGGGACAGCGTGAGCCCGGCCTGCCAGGAGCCCTGGGCCTGCCCCCGCACCCCCGGCTCCCTGCCCGCGGCCTGGGCCCAGGCCGAGGGCAGGGCAGTGTCCCCAAACCTGTCCTCCTGATCCAGGCTCCCTGAGCTGGGGCTCGGCATCGGGGAGCAGAGCGGGAAAGAGTGGGCAAGTACAATTTGGGGGGAAGTTAATAGGCCAGCTGGGATATTCTCCTTATATTCTAATCGCCAAAGTAGCAGGAAATGTTTTGCTGAAATGGAGTAAAATGACCACGAATGGCCATCCCCTTGCCCAGCAACTCTTAAAGCCCCCGGAAGGGGGAGCACAGTGAAGTTCCCTTCTCAGGAGCCCTTTGGGCATCAGGCCATGCACCCCGGCAGTGGTGCGGCCTGGCGTTTGCGACAGAAGCTGCCTTTACCGAGCTCTAAACGATGCCATGTGCACGCCAGGAACTCAGGTGGTAATTCACTTCCCTCACGAACAGCTTCTGAATGCTTACTGTCAGACACTGTGCGGTAAGAGGGATAAAAATAAACAATAAGAGACATCACTTTCCTCAAGGAACTTAGAGCCGAGCTGCCTAGATTCCATAAGGCTAAAACAATAGAAGGCCCTTGCCAAGAATACCCGACAAATACCTGTATTAAAGTAAATGAAGTTCTGTTGACAAGGGCATAGTTATTTTAGTAACACGGGAAATTTAATTCATCAAAAAATTTACATCTTAATAGAAGCAAAAACTCACTTGGTATTATTATTATTGTTTTGCTTTATATAAATGGGTCTGTATATAAAATTAGAACAGTTTATGTCTAGAAAAAATTAAAAATTTTTAATGTTTTAAATGTACTGTGTTAGTTAATATAGCAGGCTAAGTATGTCAGTCATAGGTTTAAGGAGATTTGTCCTGAAGGCGATCGTCGTGGGAATTTGTTCACAGACCTTGAGTAAGTTTCTACATGGTTAGTCTTTTCCATTTTTGTTTTCTGTTGGTGCTTCCAAATCTGTGCTTGTGACGGAGTCCTGCATATGTCTATAAGGAAGAAATACTTCCCAGGGTACTGCAGTTTCAGGGTACCCTGAATGGGTACCTTTCAATGGCTTTCTGTGGTTTAGCAAACAGCAGGAATGAACAAACCCATGGAGTGTTTACGGAGAAAACAAGGATATCAGAGAGCATTATTTAGCATAAAAATTCTTCACCAGCACAGATTTACTTTTCTGACTGGGCTCCAGCCCCAGCAGCCAAGATATTGGCAACTGTCTAGGAGAAATTGGGTTTTACAGATGCCTTCGATGCTCTCGGTAGGTTTCTGAGAATGTGCTAGAAAGTGGAGGGAGCACTCTGGTGAGCAGCCTGTCTAATCTGAAATAAAAAACAAGGGGGTTGGGATTCACAGGGGGGACCTGGCTGCTGGCTGCCTTGCCTTTCTAGTTTGCTTGTTTGTATTCTTTGGTGTTCAGGGCCTAAATAATGCTTAAAACAACCAGCTCTGAGCTGGCAAGAAGGCCAGCTTGGCATAACCCAGCACCACCTAAATGTCTGCACTTGCCCAAGCAGAGCCAAATGCTTTTTGTAAAAGAATTTCCCATTTGGACATAGATTTTTTTTTTTTTAGAATATTAATTTTTCTTTCTGTTTTCTATGATTTTTTTGGTTACAAGTCTATTATTTTCCCTGCTACCTGCAGTCGTTGGTGGAAGGTGGAAATGAGAGTGATTGACGGTGGAGAGCAGGGCGAGAGGAAGTAGAATTGGATTATTTTATGAAAGTCATGGGAAATATTGCAGGGATGGTGTTGTTTGTGGAGCTGCTTAGAATAATTGTCTAATGTCGTCCGAGACTCAAATATGGTTTTTAGATTTTGTTTGTTTGTCATTTGGCTTAAAACATCCGAAGCAGAATCTCATTTCTATGTTTCTTAAATATGAAATGTTCAAATCCACAGAAGCATAGAACTGATCTGCTGTCACTAAATTATGTATTTCTCATTTGCAAAACTTCCTAAGTCGACCATAAATAAATTAACTCTAGTTGTGAATAAATGAAGACATTTTTTGTTGATGTTCTCAAGATGCCTAGTTGGTTTCAGGATTTTAGTGACTACTTCTCAGGTAAAAACTTTACATCTAAAACATTTTATTCACTTAAATTATTTTTATTTTTTCAAGTCAGGAATTTTGGTCACGATAACATTAAGGACTTTTCCTGCGTTATTAAAGTCTATGCGTATTTCACACACACACACAAAGTTTACAGTGTAAAAGTGGTATATAAATAACAGTATCAAGAACAACAAGATTAATGCCAGATTCATAATAGGAACTTAATAAATATCTGTTGAATGAATTAATAAATGATAATGACTGACATTTTCAAGTATTAAATATGTGATAGATACTGTGTTAAATATCACTTTAAGGACAGCTTTATTGAGATGTAATTCACATTTTGACAATTCACTCATTAAAGTGTAAAATTCAGCGGTTTTTAGTATATTCAGAGATATGTGCAACCATCATCACAGTCCATTTTATTTATTTATCTATTTTTGTATGTTTTTATTAATTTCAAAGAGAGGAATGGAGAGGGAGAGAGAGATAGAAACATCAACCTTGAGAGAGTCATTGATCGGCTGCCTCCCGCACGCCCCCTGCTGGGGATCGAGCCCGAAACACAGGCATGTGCCCTGACCAAAGATCAAACTGACATCTCCTGGGTCACGTGTGTTTCTTCAAAGATTGAAACACGGTCAAAATAATGTGTGTACTTTCTCAAGATATAACATAAAATCAATACATTTGTAAATGGTAATAGCAAACCAATATTGGAACAGTGTCGTTTTAAGGTTTCTATTAGCAGCTCATTGCGTAAAACTTGATTGACAGTTGTCAACTTAATTCGTACGAAGCGGGATTTTGGCAAAGTTTTAAGTAAATATCAACATTAATAAATGAGATGATATTGACTATATAATGAATGTTCAAACATGCTCCCCCAGTAGATGCCTTTATATTAAAATACTTTACAGGTCGATGCTCAACTGCTGAGCCATCCTGACCAGGCATCACAGGCAATTTTAGAATATTCTTGTTGCCAGAAAAGAAACCTCGTACCCTTTAGCTATTCCACTCCTCTTCCTTTACCCCCCCCGCCCCCCGGCCAGCCCTGAGCAACCTCTAACCTATGTTCTGTCTCACAGATTCCTCTATTCCGGACGTTCCTATGAATGGAAACAGAGAGTCTGTGGTCTTTGTGACTGGTGTCTCTCACTTAGCGTGATGTTTTCAAGACGCATCTAGATTCTAGCAGGCATCAGAACTGTGTGCTAAGTACCTTACACACGATGAATTACCACAGCAGCCTTCCCAGGTGAGTTCTATTGTATTTCCACTTGACATATGACAGAATAAGCCTCACAATAATTAGGTGACTTGCCCAAGGCCACCTGGCTAATACATTTCTAGAACCAGCATGTGTAACCATTCCTCTGCTGGTGAGACGTTTTCAGTCTTGGGCAGTTTGAGACTTCGATACCTTTTCAGAGACCAATGCAGAAAGGGTCTTAGGTAGTCCCTGCTGTCACCAGAGCTGCCTGGGGAGAAAGCAGGGCTGTAGTGGGGTCTGTGGGTGCCATCTGAGCCTTCATTCAGGAAATGTGAACAGGGAAGGCCTCTCCCCATGCCTCCTCCCACGTCTGAGACTCATAAGCCTTCGGTGCCTGCAGCCCTCACCCACAAACATGACGTACGTTAGCTTTTATAAACCTCCCTCAAATGTTTCCTTTGTGCTTTCTCCTTTTGTGCCACTTGGCTGATTTCACCCTCACTTCACTTGCGTGAGGGCGCTCGGTTAGAAAAGTGTGGGGAAGGCAGTGATGTCCGATGCTCACTTGCGGCACTCCGAGAGGGGCCTGTGGTGCTTGCTCGGTGTCACGCCCTTGAGGGAACTGAAGAGTGAGCATGGAGGTGGTGCCCAGCAGCCCTGGAATAGCACTGTGGGCTTCGGGGGAAGGGGGCCAGTCTCCAGTCAGTCTCTACAGTTCTGGAGGCTGTGCCTGTGGGGAGGTGTCTCTGCTCGGGTCACCCTGCCTTCAAAGAAAACCCGTGGCAGCTAGACCTGTGTCGTGGTCTACTCTCAAAGTCATGTTCTGGTGGACTGCCATAGAGCTCCCGATTTCCACGTGACTCATTTATACGCCAGCGACTCTCGAAAGTGAAGATGTACTTGTGATCTTACCCACACCAGAGAGTCAGTTCTCAGCATGAAGGACGATCGCGCACTTTGTTAATCTAGCAAAGGCCCTCTGGGCACCTCTCACCTGCCAGCACAGCCCCAGCACTCGGCCCGCCAGTGGCTGAAGATCCGTGTTCTTGTGGCACCACTATCCCAGTGCTTTATGTCATGGCCCCCCTTTTTCATTACCTTTTTTGTATTCTGGTGAGTGTGTATTTTTTAGGCATTTCCCTGATCATCAGTATCTCCATCAGAGGGAAAGTTGGACAGGTTAAAAAAATTGACTTCGTTTTGTGATTTCAGTTTTGGGAGACAGAAATTATATGGAGTTGTGGTTTCACCTAATAGACAAAATGCTCTTTTTACATTATGCTCGTATTTCAGTTATCTATGCTAAACCTTATGTCTCTCTCCATGGGTAACTTAGGGCTGCCTTCACTTCTGGAGCCTGTTCTGAATGGGTTTCATTTTGTCTTGTTTCACTATAACTGTCAGAAAAGAACTGGGAGATTTCCTCAACCCATAAAGGGAGAGGGGATATATTCTGTAGCCCTTTCTTCAGAAGGATGATCTAAGATACGTTTGTACATGTTTTATTTCCAGCCATCACAGCGCAGAGCAGCGCAAGCTACTTCGATTACCTCAGCAACAAGCTAGCAATGCAACTATATCATTTCAATTTTTCATCTTTTCTCTTGAACTTGATGTTTGTTCTATGCAGTATATCAGCAAAATCTCATCAACCCCGGCCTCCATTGGGCTAATAAATCTCAGTCACAAATTAATCTCACACAAAACGAGAAAAGGAAGATCACAACAGGAAAAGCTAATGGCTGCAGTCGGTCAATACTCGCGAGCCAAGCTCTGGAAGTGTCAGGTTCTTCAGCCAGTGCCAATTGTTAACACAGCGGGCTGTCACTTTCATGTCTCTGACTATCATGATTCCATGGGGACAGTGTGACCTCTGGACAATTGCTTATTCAACCAATGAAGCCGTCAGTGTCCCAATCACACTGGGGAGAACTGTTTAGGTGGTTTCAGTGGTGATGGTGTTCCTCGCTGAACTTGGACCTTTGGTTATATCAGTCTTTCTCTTAATGTAAGAATTGGGTGCATTTCTGTTACTAGGATGGAGATGTCACATCCAGAGGACTCAGCATCCATGGCCATGGTGGCCTTAGTATTCCCCCTTTCTTGTATTTGCAAAGCTCTATGCACCCCTCTGTTCATTGCAGCATTATGCACAAGAGCCAAGACATGGAAACAACCCAAGTGTCCTTTGATAGAGGACTGCATAAAGAAGGCGTGGGACACGGACACAATGGAACACCACTCAGCCGTGACAAAGGCTGCAAGACTGCCATTGTGACAACATGGATGGACCTTGAGGATATTATGCTAAGTGAAATAAGTCAGTCAGAAAAAGCTAAGAACCATACGATTTCACTCATATGTGGGATATAAAACTGAAACTCGTGGACACAAACAGCAGTGTGGTAGTTGTCAGAGGGAAAGCGTTGGGGGGTGAAAGGGGTCTTAATATAAGGTGATAGGAGAATGTATGACTTTGGGTGGTGGGCGCATAGAGCATTATACAGGTCTTGTGACATAGAAACCCACACCTGAAACCTACAAGTTCATATCAATCATTGTCACCCCTATAAATTTAATAAAAAAGAAACAAAAGCCATGTGGCGCAATGATGGCAAACTAATAGATGTCAGAGGAAACAGATAAAACTAGATCTGGATTGTTTCTTTTCTCTGGGCGTCTGAAGCGGAGGCCAATGTTGTGAGACAATGCTGTAAATGAGGCCATTAAAACACGGCTTTGATTGCGCCAAATGTGTTTCGTTAAACTTAAGTGACCTCTCTGGAGGATTTTGCCATATAAGTGTGGCACAAATGTCATCATAACCAAGGGCACATAGTTACCTTTTAAATAAACCTGAAAACAGAGTTACCGAAATGTAAATATTACTGATAATGCACCTATGCTTTAAAAAGTTCTGAAGTAGCCTTTGTCATAGTGCACTAAGATGTTTGTCACTCAAAGGAAAATAAGCTCTGAATGCATTCTTTAAAATACTGGAGAAATCTGGAAACCAATTAAAATTATATGATATTTGAGGGGCCAAACTCGGGTTTGTTGAAAACCTTTGAAGTCACTAATTAAAAATGAAAATCATTCAAATATAAACACATGGTGTTTTCTTTTCTTTTTGGTTCAGTACAAGGCCATCAGATTAAATTTTCTGCCTCAAGTATTGCATTCAGGGTTAGCACCTGCAATTAAGTTTTCTGCCATTTATTTCCTTAGTAGTCCCATTAATTGTGAAAACTAATTCATAAGTAATCTGAAGGAGCTGGGGCTCTGCTGTCACAGACAGCTGCTGACGAGTTGCAGAAATTCTTGTTCATTTTTGCATCTCTCTATCTCCCCCACCCCTCTCTTCAACAAACTAAGGCAGACAGTGACAACCAGTTCTTTGTTGTGGCTCCTTGGGTCCCTTCTTGAAACTTGATAGAGACCGAGACTAAAGAGTTTTAGTCATTTCAAGGAACAAAATAGCAATAGTATCACATAGGGCCAGAGAACACTTGAGAAAAGCAAAGATGCAAAATATGATGATTCCAGGATCAAAATGTAAGCAACTATGGCTGCCAGAGCTGCTCAAGTCTTCAGTCTCAAAGGCCTAACCTGCTGACTTCAGACCCAGGGTGACGAACCTACGGTGCCACAGGATTTTTAAAATTTATTTTTTTGGTTCTTTCTTTTTTATTGGTTATTTTCCTTTCAAAACTGGAATTTGAGGCCTGAAATAACAAAGGATGCAGTGATTTCTTTGAGCAAAGCCAGAATTTCATTCTGACTGTCACTCTAGGGTCATGGACCAGATGAAGGATTTCCTTTACCCAGTGAAACTACAGAAGGGCCTTGGATTTCTCCAGATTCCTCTCCTGCCCATGGGTATTGATAATTCGAGGCAACAAGGATATAGAAAACTTATCTATCACGTTCATGTCAGCCTCTATCATTGCACATTTAGATTATTTCAGATTTTTAACATACATATATAAATTCTGCAATTAATAACTTTTTATAGAAATATTTTTACATATTTAGATTTCTTTAGGATCAATTTTTGTAACTAATTAGCAAATGAATAAAGGGTACAGATAGATATGTTTTATTTTATACATTCTGCCAAAACCCCCTCCAGAAATCTGTAGACATTTACTCTTTAAACAGCAATATATATAAAAGTCTCTTTAATAGTTTTTGTTCTAAAAAAAAAAATCACCAAAATTTAAATAGAAAGAAGAAAGTGAAGCAGAGAGATGGAATTATGACGTTTTGGTTGAACAAAATTTGTAAAAGCCAGAGGCCAAAGGAGCTCATTTTTTATGAAGTTTTCAAGAATTCCTCTGTGAAATAATTTTTCTTTTAAAAATTCATTTTGATTAATTTTTTATATTTCTTTCTCATCCTCTCTTTTACTTTGGGGCACCCTTTAGGGCTTTTCCTGTATCACAAATAGCTGTTGTCAACAGTTTTTCACTGTTGGTGGAAACTTTTGGTCAAAAGCAGTTCTTAGACACAAGTCCACGGGTCTCCCCTCTCTGCAGAGCTGATGGAAGCACTTTGCTCTTGGACAGGGAGTATAGTCCATCTGATCAGGCAGCTCCTAACTACTAGCTGTGTTTAGGTTTAAGTATGAAAAGATTTCTTCAACCGCTTCTGTTTTTCTGTTCACGATAATGCCATGTTTCAAGCAGGCACAAAATCTTGACTTTCTTTGACTGTCTATCACCATCCCTACTTGTCTGGACCACCATGGTAGCCTGGTAGTGGCTCTTCATGCTTCACTCTTGCCTATGGTCCATTCTCTACGCTAAAGCCTGGGTAGCCTAGGTAAAGCCCAGTTGCGATCATATCTCTTCGTAACCCTCTGCTGAATTTCTTTGATGGCGATTGGAATAAAATCTATCACTTTCCACTGACTTAGGAGGCCCTAGCAAATCTGGCCCTTGTCTGCTGCTCATCTCCTCTCCTCTCATTCTCTCCTTCTCCAAGCTCCTCCAGGAAAGCACTCTTCTTTCTGTCTCTCTCCTCTGCCAGGCCTGTTCCTGTCTTAGAGCCTTTTCACTTGCAGGTCTTTCTCCCTGGACACGTCTCTCCTGGATCCTTATATGGAAGATCCTTCTCATCACTCAGTTCTCAGCTCAAGTGCCCCTCCTTTAAAGGCCTTCTCAGGCTAGATAATCTTATTAAAACAGCACCTGCTACTCACCACTCTATGCCATTTACATATTTTTTCAGAGCATGTATTAGGAACTAAAATTATACTACTTATTTCTCAGTTTATGTGCCTCTCTTTCACATTCCCCAGAAGAATGTGAGCTCTGTGATGCATATATCTTGCTTGCTGCATTCACCAGTACCTGGAACAGTATCTAAAACAGAATTGGCACTCACAAATGTTTGTTGAATGAATTATTGTTGAAATCTCCCTCTTCCATATCCAATCAATTTTCCTATTCTATTGATTTTTCTTCCTAAATATTTCTTGCATCTGTCTACTTTTCATTGCCCTTCTCCATTTCCGTCTAAGTTTTATGTCCCCAGCCCTAGGCTACCGGATGAGCCTCCTAACTGGCCTCCCATATTCCTTTGCCTCTCCCTCCGATTCATCACGCACACTTCTTAAGAGAATGCTTTGGCCATGTGACTTTCAGGTTTAAAACCTTCAGTGGATCCTGTAGCCTAAAGGCCCCCAGTGAGCTATCTCAATACCTTCTTTTATTATGGTAGCACAGCACACATACATCATTATTGTTAATAGACTTGCTTTTGGCTGAGTAAGCTCATGATCCAGGACCCTGTCTCCCTGGGCTCGGAATCTTCCCTTAAACCCATAAATGAATATTCAGAGAGAAAGTCTTTTTCTTTGTGAAGCTGGAAATGTTGAGTCTTGTGAAGGCCAAGATCTCAGCTTGATGGCAGTAGCCCATCTGCAATAAGACAGAACCCACCCCCCCCCACACACACACAAACACACATAGAAGAAATCAGAAGAGATTACAAGAATGAGAAGAGTCAGGAAAGAGAAAAAGCACTGATAATATAATTCCAGTGCTTGGATCCAGCTGTATCTGAATTTAGTTCTACCCTTGACTTATCAACTGGAGGAGCCAATAAACTCCTTGTTTTGAGTAGCCTACTTTGGGTTTCTGTCACTTTCAGGCAAGATTTCTGATTAATATGACTTGGCTCTCAGACCCTCCTACCATTTGATCAAATCCTAATTCTCACCCTTACCTCTTTCCTCTACTCCCCACTGTTCTCAGCACGTCTTCCTGATTATGATTCATACTTCTGCATCCCTGACTTGTACTCCTCTCACTGCTATGTCTGGGATGGCTCTTCTGTCTTTTCTGTTCTTTAAAACTCAGATTAAATTTTCCCTTCTCCGTGAAGTCTTGGAGAAGACTCAGGGCCCTTTCCTCCTCTAAAACCCTCTAGTGTTTCTTGTTTGTGACATTTATTTAGAAGGAACCGTATATCATTGTATGATATTGCTGCTATTAATCTTTATGTTGTAGATTAGGATGTCAAAAATGCAACTGCCTGTAGGGGATCAGGTATTTGTTGTACGTGGGTGTGTCTTGGGCCAGGATAATATGATGAGGAGTGGTGACATGGCGAATAGAAGAGTGTGTATCCTGCCCAATGGCCTTCTATTTAAAAATTTTAAAAAAGTGTGTAGATCACATGGGACATGCGGGTTGGATCTAGTCCCTGGTAGTTCACAACCTCTTCATTTATTTTTAGCGTTTACTTTTTATGTCTTATTTGTTCAAACATATTTTAAAGCCAGGGACCTTGTATTTACACATCCTTTATCTCCTGCAATGCCTGCCACACAGTAGCTACTCAATATGTAGCTGTTGGTGGATTGATGTGTTGGCTGTGCTATAAGGTTTATTAACTATGTTATTTTGCCCACCATCCTTCCACCCCCAGCTCTTAATCAGACATTTATGTTTTGGAGGGGACAAATCAAGGCTGGGTATTTTGTCTTTACTCTCCTCTAGGGGACCATCAACGTCACATTCCTTAGAAACATCATTTTGGGAAAGAGATTAAAAGTTTTTTTTAAGAGGACAAACATTTTTTCAAGTTCACAATATGTTTTTCCTGCCCGCATGATCAATCAATCATCACATTTAGGAAGTGGAAAGGGGCCTTACAAGTCATGTATTCCAGTGTTTCTCCCACTTCAGAAATGCTGCTTACAGCATGACAGATGGCTTCCGCTTGAGTATTTCCAGGGACTGGAAGCTCAGTCCTTTGGTGAGAAAGCCCATTTCTTTGTAGAGCAGCTCTAATTAAAAAATCCTTTCTCATAGCGAGACAGAATTGACCCCTTAAACTCCCTGTTTTAATTCTTTTTAATAAAGACACAACATCTGCTTGTTACGAACACGCACAGGTATTCAGAAAGACAAATGGAAAGAAGTCATACCAAGTCAAAGTTTCTTTATGTTTTGAATTATGGTGACTTCTTAAGATACCCGTGTAGAATGTAGGAAAGAGGGACACAGCCACAGGAACTTGTAATTATGCGGTGCTGAGGCTTAGGAAGCACTTGCAGAATATGAAGTTGTAGGATGCTCCTAACTGCTGTTTGTTGCTGTCTGGATTTGTGTACTTCATCCCGCTATTGCCTCAGGCTTTCAAAAGGAGGTGACTGCGGCAGCACTGCCTTCAGGTCTCCAAGTCTCTCTCTGCTTTTGTTCCCCTTCTGAGTGAGCACTCAGCCGGGGACCCGGGAGGCACCACTGTGTGTCTCATAAGTATCTCCTATTGAGTGTTCTTTAGTTTGCTCTGCTTTTATTAAGATAAAAACAGATTGAGATTTTCATAAAAGCCTATTTTTAAAAAATTTCAATAGCTCTGCATGCTCTCCATATTTAATTAAGACCCATCTAGTAATTGGAAGTAATTTAGTAATTGGTGTAGATAATATTATATTATAGGCTGTGAGATGAGATGTGATGATACAATACTTATTACTTTTAAATTTTATTTAACCAAACCTTTCTATGTATGTATCATTCTCTGTGTCTTTACAGTGTAGGGAGTTGGTACCAAAATGCTGGGCTGCCGGGTGAGGTTTCTCTCAGTGTCTGGGTGGACGCTTGTGCTGATGGACTTGCGAAGCCCCGTTGACAAATTGGGGTCCTTACTCCCATGGTCACTTCTGATGAAAGGGTTGCGATCTTGTTACATGGATGATGCTGTAAAATGTTTGTACCAGTTTTTCCCTGACAAATCAACATGCCAAACTGAACAGTGGAAGAAGTGACTCTGCTCCTAGTTCACCCTATGACTTGCTCACCCAGTTATTAGCGGCCATGCTTGGGGTAGATGGCACATGTTCAGGTCCCCCCATAGAGACAGGGGGCATCTTCCACTTACCCAAAATTTGTTTCAGGTGTTAAACTGATGATGCCATGCATGCACCCAGGAGGGTATGAAAGGTTTATTACTCACACACTGAGGCTTTCTGGGTCGAGCGGGACAGGCTTGCAGGCAGGTGGGTGAGAGCAGGGAATGGAGATTGGCTTGGCTTTTATTGTGATGGGGGGTAGAATGGGAGTGAAGGTTCCCTCACATGGGCTGGGCCTTGCTTGTTGGACCCCTTTCTGGCACCAAAGGAGGGAGCACCGGGCTCTCTTACCAGGTTGGCCGGGCGTGGAGCAGAGGGAAGAGGAACTGGTGAAGCTTGAAAGCTGTCAGCAGCCAAATGTCACACATGGAGTAGGCTCTTCTCCACAGCACTATGCTGTGCTTTCAGGTAAAAATCAGACTTTTCTGGGGAGGTGCACTGTGTCCGGGATGAAGAGCTCCCAGACTTCCCACCAATCGCCTCCCCTTTGCCTCCTGCTCCCCTTCCCTGCTCCCCTGTGGGATCCTGCCTGTGCCTCAACCTCAGCGGAAATGTAATAGTTAACCTTGAACTTTCAGCTCAGACTCTTGCTTCTCTTACTAAATTTGGATTCCTGCTTCTATAGATTTATGTTTGAACAAATATGTTTGTACTAGACACACGTGAGTATAGACTGGAGGGAATCCAATTTCCTTTCTTCCCTTTGGGTCAGGAGTGTGTATTGACTCTGTGGAATCGTGGCAGCACGTGGTCAGTGATGAATGAACAGGACGTGTCCCCTCCTGGAGGAAGCGGGCTGCAGAGAGCTGGGAGAGTGAGGCGCCCTTGCCCACTTTCTCTGCATTTACGTCCTTGCTCGGTTATCTACTCAGGCCGAGTTCCTCAGTGATGCAATTTGGAAATCGGACAGTTGAGTGGAATGGAGTCATTGTAGGGACTGTCGTGAGATTAAAAAGAGCATCATTCATACTGTGTTCTGTTCAGATAGAGATCAGAATCAAATGCTTTATGCACTTGTGCGTTTCCGAAACCATAAAGGGAGCATGGAAGGAGAATTTGACTTGGAAAGAGAGGATCTGATCCTCGATTTTGAATAAGTCTGTTTTGTTGGCTGCAGATGGGTTGTTTTCCACTGTTGTTTATGCTTGTTTAATTTCAGGCTTTCTTATCTTTCTCACAAAAGCAGCTCTGGATAGATGTAGGGCAAAGAAGCTACTTCTCACTCATTCCTGATAGTCAAAAAGTATTAAAAATAGAACAATTTTGTTGAGACAGATTCTACCAAGTGATTAAAGACATTTGAAATTACAGCTTAGTGCAATCTTACTAATGATTTGAAAATATTGAAATTAGAATCTGTCAGGTGCCAGGTGCCTAAAGAACAGAGCAAATCACACAATTAGGCAAAGTCTTGGATATATTTCACTCCGCCTCAGCTAATTCATGCAAGTTAAGTGTGTCTGCTGGGCTCAGACAAGGAGCGGAGTTGAGGGTGCCAGTGTAAGAAGTACCCAAGACATCCTGCTCTGCTTCAAGTTCCAAGGCATGCCCCTGGCTGACCACTGTTGTTAGGTGCTCGAAGATTACACCCCAACATTGTCATTCTTGCCAGTGCAAATGCAAAGTGCGAGAGACTGTCACAGTCTCTACTACTGCACAGGTTCAAGACGGTATCTTAAATCATTCATGTGTTTTTACTTAGCATTGGTATAATGCTTTCTACTGGAAGAACTCTGAAATTTCCCTTAGTAATAATCTTCCAAGCAACCCAGTGAGATAGGGTAGTACTCCTGGGATGACCTCATACTCTTGGGATGCAAAAGCAGAGGGAAGTCATTGTATTTGAACCAGATTATAATATTTTAATATAATAATGAGAACTAATAGCTCAGGAATTTGCAGTCTGTTGTTCAGTCAGCTGGCTTATGTTCCTCCACGTCTCATTATGTGTATGAACTCAAGAGAACTGGTAGGTCCCTCAAAGGTACATCTTAAATAGGAAGCACACCAGAGGGATCAGCTGAGCTTAGTGCTCTCTCATGAGAATACTCTTTGATTGATTGCCTCCTACAGAGTTACTTTCCCCCTTCACTCCTATTTTATGTTTCTCCATATATAATGCAGAAGAAAATCTTTTACAGGAAGTTAGCCAGAATTTTCTTGGTGTTTCAGAGCAAAAAATAAAAAAAATCTGAAATATCTATGGAAGGTCTTTGTTTTGACAGCTCAAAGAATTGGATTTGGGAGCTAGAGAGCCAAGAAAGAATTTCTTCAGACCAAGAGGCAGTCAGAGAAAATGCGAATAGAGGAGGTGATAAGAAACACCCAAAGGAGACGTTTTGTGGTGCAGACCGTGGTATGATTAGAGCATCAGGCAAATCCGGACCCGATAATACAAATAATTTACATTAGTTTTTCATAGAAATGAACTAGAAGCTTTATGAGGCAAGTGTCCATGTAGAACATTTTTAACTCTTTGGCAAAAAGCCTTGGCCAAACAAAAGGAATTCTGATGTTTTTGGTGACAGCTGATGCGGAATAACTTTTTATAGTATATATTCTACCATGTGGCACAATTTGTGAATTTTCTCAAAAAAAGTGACAGTCAACGTAGGCTTGTGTTTGTGGGTTTTGTCTGTAAAAATAAAAGGCCGAGGTTCTATGAAAGATAAAATTCACAGCTTACCAACATTCAGACTAGAAAGACGTCTCAGTGCCGTTTTTGGGAGGAGTGAACTGGAGAAATGTTCATGATGAGCTTCCAAGTGTATGGAACATCATTGAGCAAATAAAAATTGAAGTTTTGTATTATTTGTTGTAAGGGTTAGAAAGTAGTCATAAAGAGATTTCCAGGAAGCCATAAGGCAGTCTAAAGGCTTCTAGATGAGCTGAAATTCTTTTTTTATTCCCTTTAAGATTCTTTAAAAAAAAAATAAATCTATTTGTTTTCCTTCCACATAAAAGGTGTCTGGACAAAGCATTTCAGGACTAGCATGCTCACTGGTCACTAACTGCAGTAGAGGACTTTCTTCTACATGTCCAGCCTCCTTCTTGTCTTCAGTTATCTATCCTTCCTTAAGATACCTACCCATCCTTCAAGGCTCAGCTTACATCCCTCCTCCTCTGTGTAGCATTCCCTGATTACTCCACGGGTCGGGGGACTCTAAGACCCCCCTCCAGCTTCATGCTTCACTAGATGGACTTTCAGGGATCAGAGAAAGCTGATTACGGTTACACTCATGGTTACAGTTTGTTTCAGTGAAAAGATTCAGATGGAAATAAGCAAAGGGAAAAGGCACGTGGGCAAAGTCTGGAAGAAACCAGACACGAGCTTGCAGGTGTCCCCACCTCCCCAGAGAATCCCATGGCTGTACTTAGTTCCCCCAGAAATGACGTGTGACAACACATGAAGTGTAGACACCAGCAGGAGCTCACCAGAGCCTTGGTGTCCAGAGTTTTTATTGGCATTTAGTCACATAGACCTGACTGATGTCAACTGCTTGGACTCTTAGTCCCTTAAAGCAAAAATAGGCATTCACTGTAAATTATATCGTCAGCACAAACCATCTGATCAAACTGATATTGGGTGGCACAAGGATTCAGGTGTATGAAAGCTCCCATCAGGGAGAGTATTCCAAGGGCTCAGAGCTGGCCAAGGATATTCTAGGAGCCGGCCAAGGACCAATCGTGAAGTAGGCATTTTGGGGGAATGTGCAGGGTTTGGACAACCCAGGCCCATTGAGTTATCTCTTTCCCACAAAACCCACACTCCTGGCGCTTGGCCTAGGCTCTCTTCCTAAAATGAACATATTTTTCTGAGTATATACATTCAGCATCGCATTTATATAACAGATATAGCAGTAATATATCTAGCACCCGGAGGATCCGTGTGGGTAGAGATAAACTTAGGGATAAACTTGGAGAAACAGCCCATCCATCCTGTGATGACACTATTTTCATTTTCATGTATTTGTACTAATTTGATTACTTTCTGACCCCTTTGATTTACTGTTATTTATACCTTGCGATAAACCCGTGTAGAACTGTTTAGCACGGAACTTACCTGATGTTTAGCTAAATGAAGTTTTTCCTCAGGCCAGCCACTTTCCTTCAGTATTACTCCCCGAAGAGGCTTTAACTCCAGCTTCCAATACATTTGGTCATCAATATGAGTATTAGTGTGTAATTTATCTACATAAGGCAGTTGAATCTTACCAGTAATGCCAGTGCTATATCATATTGCAGTATAGTCATGGTACAATTCTGTTTTGTTACAGAACAAATCAGGAAGAATTGCAGTTATTTTGCTATGTCTTCCCAATAGGATTGGTCCTTGCCCACATATCAGATATTATAATTAAGGACAGGACTCATTACAGTTGAGCATGGTTTGGTTATTTCTGAGTTCCAAGTCAATTGGGGACAAAGCCAGTTACCTTGCCTTTGTCAAAGTCTTGTATTGAGACAGGCTTTTGTTGTGTGCTCTTGTGAGCCGAACTCAGCTGCCCACTATGGAGAGGACATGAGTGTTGCTCAGAATAGTTCCTATCCATGCCAACTGTACCACAGGATACATCTTATTCCATTCCTTTTGGAGGTGACAGCAGTCAGTGTGCCCCAGAGGAGTTCCCTAGGTTTAGAGACCCACAGGGTCCCATAGGTGCACCCCTCAAGCCTCAGCAGCTGGATGGAGGGCCACTGCCCCATGACAACTCCAGCCTCAACCTGTATTAAAATAGTAAGGTGGCGCTGGTGGGTCAGGATGCAAGTCCTTTCTCAATGCTGGGTCCTAGCACAATCCAGCATTATTTGTTGAGTCAGACTGACTTATGTCACTAAAGTCTCATCTTCTTACCAGGCTGATCCTTGCCTTCTTCCCGAAAACGAATTTCCTCTCATCTTCTTATTCTAGTGAATACATCTGTTTCCTCTAAATACTGGTCCTCCATTCAAAGTGAACTCAGCTTGTCCCTTGATGTCTAACTGGCACCTATCACCTCTAAAACACTGTCTGTGGGCCAGTGTTGTTTAACCCACTGCACATGTCATTGTCATTGTGTACTAATGGCTGGAGTGCTGTTAGGACACATGCATTGTACCCCAAAATATTGGGTCTCTCATACTTGGGTCAGGTGAGCCGTGTTCACACGTAGGTGTGATGTAGGCTGAGTATGCCACAAGGGCTCCCTCAGCCTTCCTCATCTCAGGGTTGGGCTGCTCTCCAGGGCACTTTGGACTCACTGTGTGAAGCCTCCTGTTTTTTCTCATCAGAAATCCATTGTTTTTTTCTATTCTACTTAATAGCTTTCCACCCACAAAAACGAGAGTAATATGTACTTGTTCACAGTACAATGTAGCATGTCAGCTGCTATACTTTCTCTGTTATAACCAGGGACCTTGCTAGGCATTAGGTCGTCAAGGTTTGCAGTTGCACGGTGATTGGTCTGCCAGGGCTTGTACACTGCACAGTTACTGGATATTTCTTCCCAAGTAATATCATTTATGGTGTCTGTCACCTGGAATATAAGTCAAAAGATATTGGCACATTACCAAAGTTCACACGGTCATCAATAATTTGTCCGGTTCATCAGTACATCACACTACCAAATGTCTCCCGGAGTGATGCCACTCAGGTGTGTAGGCTGCCGTCAGACCTTGTCAGATTCCAAAAGCAAGGAGATCTTGGCAAACATATGACTCCATCCTGGTATAACTGTGGTGAGACAATATCATCTTCTTGCCCTGAACCTCTCTCAAGACACCAGTGTAATACTGGATGTCCTTTGTTATGTAACCCATTTATATTCATTTTTTTTTATCATCAACTGCTGTTTTTCCTCCCCTCCACATTTGTCATTGATTTTAACCTAAACTTTCATGCCTTTGGAGGGACATTAGATTCAGCCACTGTACTGGTCCAAATGGTCCTCAGGAATATTGGCCTAGCAAGTACCCCCACTTAGTCCATTCCCATTCATGTAGGGTAGGGTAGGGTAGGGTTACTGCGTACACACCTAGTGGATAGCTCTACCTCTAGGTGGCACAGGTCTACTCACTGTCCACCCCAATTTTGCAGGTGGGATAAAAACACTATAAGTTATTTGTGTGGGAGCACACTATCTTCCACATAGTTGGTGCTCAATAAAAGCTTCCCTATTGTCTGACTGATTGATTATGGGACCGTCTGAATGTCTTGGACAACTGATAGAAAGTAGTGTTATTTTGTCCAGCCAGTGTGGTTCAGTGGTTGAGCATTGTCCCATGCACCAAGAGGTGACGGGATCCATTCCTGGTCAGGGCACATGCCTGGGTTGCAGGCTCGATCCCAGGTAAGGGGTGTGCAGGAGGCAGCTGATTGATGTTCCTCTCTCCCTCTTCCTTCCTCTCTCTCTAAAATCAATAAAAATATATTTTAAAAAAAGGAAGTGGCTTTATTTTTTTCCCCACTCCTGTCTAAGATGCTTTCCACCTCTTGATCACATCTCAGGTAGATTATGTAATTTTCTGGTCTCTTTTCTGTAATGATCTGTCCCTTTTCTGTGATTCCGACTCTTTCAAATATTAAAAAAAAATTCCATTCTAAGTAAAAAAAATTTTGTCACATATAAATGACAGAATCTCTACTCTTTGCAGCAGGGAGAAGGTACACTCTGTTATTTCTCATTGTTCCTCCTTGTCCTTGCTTTGCTGACTTTTAGAGAGGTAGGGGATTAGAGGAGGAAGGTGCTGACACATTACCTAAGTGGTGCTGCTCTGTTCTGGGGCCGGATGCCTCAGGTGGCTGCCTGTGTGCACCTACAGGGCAGGGTCATTTGCATTTGGAAGTCCTTCCAAAGACCACCGCATTGCATACTTCCAAAATACTGGCTTCACGCTCTCTGGTTGACTAATCTTCCAACACTCTTGCTTTGTGCCCCTTGCAATATGTTCAGTAACCTTGTGAGGTCCCTCATCCTCATACTCTTGGGTGAAGTATCTGCAGTGATGGTCCATGTCCTGCTACCCTCCAGGTACTTACTTGGCCCCAGGGAAACAAGACTATCCTTGCCATGCTCTGCAGCAGATGAGCCTGACCCAATGCTGCCCTCTCTTTCGGTTTTGTTGTTATAGGTTGTTGCCTCCCTTCAAAATTTCCCAGACAAGGGAACCCATGTGACTCTATGTTCATGTATCTCCAGAGGGTCCACGTCAAATTTGCTCAAGAATCCCTTTGCTGCAGTCTGCTTTGTTGACATCTCTGGGCGAGCTGGCTGGCTTCTGCAGATCTCCCAGTGTTCAGCTTGGCAGTTACGGGCCAGCTCCTTCACCCCCAGGCTCCTTGAGTGTTTCTCTGGGTTCCCACCCCTTTATCCTGGAGGGGTAGGTGCACCTTCCTCTCTACTCCCAAGGCCACCACACTCCCCCTTTAGGCTCCAGACTCTCTTTCTATGGTGATTGAATCCCCACGGGGAGCTCTTGAGTAGGTTGAAACTGGCAGCACCACAGTTAGAACCTCCCAGCTGACTTGGTCCCACAGAAGGACTGTGCTTTTCAGGACACTGTGGAGGAGGTGTTTCCACATCTCTTATATCAAATATTCTACAGGCAGGGAGAAGGTGCTGAGGAACACAATTTTGTGCTCCCTTTAGCCTGGTTCTCAGATACTAACATTTATAACTAATTTATCAAATTTGATGGAAAGAAAGGCCAAGATTTCTTAAAGCTTCGCTGGAGATAGTACCTTGTCGCAACTTGAGTTGCTGCAACCCTTTGGTGTGCTTATTATGGAGTTATCTGTAAACCAGTCCCTGAAGATAAGTAGATTTCAGTCACTTTCACTATTATAATTACAGTTTTATAATTTCAAGGGGGGAGTGCTGGGTGCAGAGGTTTCAATCATGTCATCCTCTCTAATGTAACTTTCTTTTTATGACTGTGTTAATCAGAGGTCTGTGTCCAAATCTAGGTGTCTCCTACTGAAGCTGGATGATGTGACATTTTATCTGCGCTTTTTCAATACCTGCACAGATTTTGGGTTGACACATCAATCACATGCCTCTTCTTACAAGTTTAGGCACAATGCAAGCTTGCAGCAGTGTAGGGCCAGAGCCCCTGAATCCCCGAGCGTGGCTCCGACCTGCCTCAGGAAGGAGGGACTTAGAGAATTCTCTAAGTAACTCAGGTGAAAAGCATTTAGGTCTAAATGAAAGATTATGTAGTTTATTGATGGCCCCAAATAATAACTGCAATTTTCCCACTTGCTCTCAAGATTTCCTGTGAAAAATAGCTCAGCTCAACTTTCTCATGTTCGGAGTGTCCTAGAGAATAGTTATAGACTTTGTGACATACTGCCAGGTGCTTAGGTATTATTTTCATACAAGAGAAAGATCTCCTACGGAGCCGTTCGACTACAAGCTTTCGGAGAACAGACACTGTGTATTGTTTTTTTATTTTATTATCTTTTCTTTCCCTAACACACAGTGCTGCTCTGTCTTATATACTTAATACATATTTGCTGAGTGGAACCAGATCCTACAGTGCCAAGCTCTGTTCTGCGTGCTCTACATATATTATTAACTCATTTACATGTCCCAAAACCACTTTTAAGCAGGTGCTATTATTATCTTGATTTTATGGTTGGAAAAACCATAAAATAACCACAAGTAACTTCACCAAGTCAGTGGCAGAGCCAGGTCTAGCTTGCACATTTAATCACTGTCCAACTCATGACTCTTCCTAAGTCTAAGTACAAAGTGTCCTGTTGACCTTGGAGAACTATATAGCTGAGCCTTCCTGGTGAAGAGGTCAGATGTCCAGTTATAAAATAAATGTCATGGGGATATAATGTACATCATGGTGACTATGCTTAATAATGCTATATTGGGTATTTGAGAGTTGCTAAGAGAGTAGATTTTAAAATTCCTCATCACAAGAAAAAAATGTTTCATAACTATGTTTGTAATGGATATTAACTAGAAAAAAAAACAGGAGAGATCTTTGGTAGATCTTTGCAGACTAAAGTTTTCCTAGGGAGGGTGTGTTGTCAACAGATATTTTACCAACAGATGTTTTCCCAGCAAGGAAAGCTTTATACTGTCAGCATGAGGCTTTTATAATCCATTCTTAATTGCTGGTTAGATGTTTTCCTCAAGATTTTCACATTTAGAAGGTGCAACACTTGAGTCCGTGTGTTAGGTGGTGGTGCCTTCTTACCCTTTGAGAGGGGCTTCTTGTTCCCCAGGCGTCCTCTTGAGCATGGACTCACACTGGGGCTTGCTTGGGAAAAACTAGCTGTCGGAAGCCTCAGCAGAAACCCATAGCTATGGGCCAATAATGAAGTTAATGAAAAAAAAAAAAAAAACCACAAAAACCCCCAAAAACATTAGGATGGACAGATGACTGACTGACCTAGAGCAGAGCAAAGATAGAAGGTAGAGAAGATTCAGACTTTCACAGTGAAAGGAGTAAAGAAGGGATTAGAGAGAGAAACCTGGAAAAAGAAAACTGGCAGGCCCAGCAGGTTTGGGAATAAAGTAGTTTATGCTTATTTGGGGAGCCAGGAGGAAGCTGTGCCTGTGAATTGTAGTGTGAGGCTAAAGGAGGGCTGGGAACCACCTAACCTCTCCTTTTCTGATTTCGTAGGCTGCAGTCACACCCAGAGCTGATGTACCGGTGCCGAAGCCCTCAATAAAGTAAACTGTAAGGGATCGGGTTCTTCAGTGGAGTCTTTAGGCACGTCAGGTTTGAGGCCTCCCCTCTCCCTAACTCCAGTGATGCAGCCTTAAAATAACTCAAAGCGACATTGTTATCTCTGCCAACTGCTGTGAAAGGACCGACTGCTGTAATCAGTCTAATCAAAACCACAAGCATTCACCCATTCATTTACCATTCAGCAAATATTTATTGAGAGCCTGGCTTAAACACATAAATAACTGAAGCCAGAGACGTATTGGGAAGTTATGGCTCGGCTATGAAAATACAGCTGCTCATTTTTAGAGCTCTTGTTATGATCTGTAGAACCATTTAGGACATAACTTTGGGGTTCATATAAATCTATCTCTGAAATCTGTACAAAGACCATCCTTGCAAAATGTCTGGATCTGTTTTCTGCTTATCTAGGCCAAAACCATCTTCTCTTTTACTTGTCCGCTCATAATTTAATTGGTATATTTATATCTGGATTCCGTCCTCAAACCTAGGACAGTCTGGATGGGGAATTTTCTGTGGACGATCCCGTGTGGCCAGGACTGCGAGTGCTTTGAAATGAAGAAGAATGAAGGAAGCGAAAGAGAAGTGAGAGCTGAAGTCACCACTTGGGGAAAACGGATGTTTGGTTGGGTTTTTGTGTGAACTACTTGGGCTTGTGGAGTCTTGTTTCCTCCATTGTTTGCAGCCACTTATATCTCTGGGCAGTTTATTTATTCTTACTTTTTTTAAAAAAAATTTTATTATTGTTTAAAATATTACAGATGTCCCTTTTTCTCCCCAATGACCCGCTCCACCCCATTCCTTCCCCCTTCCCAGTCCCTCTCCCTATCATTGTCCATGTCCTTGGGTTGTGCATATATGTACATAAATTCTTTGGTTACTCTCTCCCCCTCCCCCCCCGCCCTCCTCCATCCCTCTGACATTCATCAGTATCACCTATGCTTCCATGTCATTGAATCTATTCTGTTCATCAGTTTATTAAGTTCTTTAGATTCCACGTATAAGAGAGATCATGTGATATTCTTACTTTTTTATGTGTTTTGTTTTTTGTTTTTTAGAGAGAGAAAAACATCGATGAGAGAGAACATTGATTGGCTGCCTCCTGCACACCCCTCACTCGGGATCGAGCCCACAATCTGGGCATGTGCCTTGACCAGATATGGAACAGGCTACCTCTTGATACATGGATCAATGCTCAACCACTGAGCCACACCGGCTGGGCCTTACTATTATTGTTTTTTTAAGCCGGGCCTCACAGGGGCTGCTCCTGTGTCTGCATAGCTTAGTGGCCAGCCAGTGCCTTGGGAAGAGGTTATGCTCACACATCTTGAGCCTGCAAAGGCTTCAGCCCTCTGCTGGGATTGGAAGGGTAGTCCAGGCACAGCCATTTTTAATCTCTCTTGGTTTCTCTTTTCCCCTGGGCTTTCTTGGGTTCCCCCCACCCTGCGCATTCTTGGATCTTGCAGTCCAGGGGTGTGTGGAGAGCTTTCCCAGCCCTTTGTGGCTCCTCATTTGCAGCACCTGCCCCATCTGTGACCAGAGCCTCAGGTAGTTTCTTCTTGACTTCCTATTGAGGCTGTCACCATTAGCAGGGAGCCAAGAGTTGTTCCCTCCCCACCCCACCTGCCCCACATTCAGGTAAAGGCCCTTCGGACCAGAGTGGCTGGTTTCACAACAGTCCCTACTGCACAAAGACTGCAACTCTTGCCTTCTGAGCTGGGGGCCGGGTATGCGGCCAGCTCCAGGCAGCATGGAACAGGCTCTGTGTTTACCTAAAGCTATAAATTCTTCAGGATTATATACTGTCCAAAGTGCTGCCTTAGGGCTGCTACCAGAGCCCTGAAATAGTTTTTTTTTTGGACCATTTTGACCAGTTTTACACTTTTTGTGTGTGTGAAGGTTTGCTGATTTCTTCACCCCGACACAGCTGAAAATTCATCTCCCACATACTTTTGCCCTATGTTTTGTTTTTAATCTTGCTGCCTCATTTAGTTCTAATTTGTCTTTTATAAAAATCAAGAGTTGGGTTTTTCTTTGTGATCTAGTCTTAAATGTTTTTGTTTTTTTTTCCCTTTTAAATAAGTGCATTAAACTTACTAACATTTCCTGATTTGACACATAAGTTGTATTTGATCACAGTCTTTTTTCATTATTTTCTGTAATATTTCCTGGTTTTGTAATGTTTTTAAAGTCTTAACTATGATCCCTTTTGGTCTGTTAGTGTGTGTGTGTGTGTGTGTGTGTGTGTGTTATGGCATTTAGAGAAGTTTACATTTTTGTTCTAATAGTTATCTTTATAATTAAATCTTTATATAATAATAGCCTTATTTTTATATATATTTTTCCATTTTATAATCCTTGCCCAAGAATATGTTTATTGGTTTTTGGAGGGAAGAGAGAGAGAAAAACATTGATGTGAGGGAGAAACATCAATTGGTTGCCTCTCGTATGAGCCCTGACCAGGGATGGAACCTGCAACCTAGGTATGTGCCCTCACCCAGAATCAAACCCACAACCTTTTGGTGTATGGGACAAGTTTCCAACTAAAGGAGCCACCCAGCCAGAGCAGTCTTATATTTCTTTAGTCAGTATCTATTGATTTGTACAGTGAACAACAGACTGCTGAAACTGGTCCTTTCCTTACGTGCACATGGCTGTGGGCACCCTCTCTGGCATCTTCTGTTATAGAGGAAGCTACTCTGAGAGTGGATGGTCTCCCCGCCCCATCCTGAGTCTATGAGGGTTCCCATGGCTGTGTCTGCCACAGTAATTTGGGCTGATCTTCCCTGAAATCAGCTCCCCGGGGCCTTTTGTATGCTCCCACCCCAATTACTCTGGTTCTCTAAGGGATCCTGGCAGGCAGAGGCAGGCATTGCCTGGTTCCCAAGGTAGTCTGTGACACTGAACTTGCCAAGGGGCCCAGGAGCCACCAAGAGGGACTCTTTCCATAACTATGGCTCCTGAAAGTGATTCACTGCTGTGCCTTCCTCTCTGTTCCTCAAACTAAAGTAAAATTCAACCAGGAGAGTCCATTTGCCAGCTTTCTCCCTTCCAGTTCCCCATTCATTCTCACCAGCCAGGTATGTGGCTTTTGAGCCTCAGTGTGAGGTTTCACTTGCAGGAAGCTTGTTTTCCCCCAGAACCTGATATGATCTGTATCATTGGGCCCTGTCAGCACTCTTAGCATTTTCTCTCAGTGAGACCTCCTGTGTGGCTTTATTTCTGCTAATTTTGGAAGGCTTTATGTATGTTTATGACTCAGTGGATCATGTATTTCTCTTAGTTTTATTGGAAATAGAGTTTTAAGTTACTGTTTTCATTTTGTTTCTTGGATTTAGGATGAGAAATGGAAAGGTAATTTTTGCTCAGCACTGTTTTTGCTGGAAGTCACCAGTAACTTATTGAGTGATTACTTTCTGCCAGACACTAGGCTGAGTATGGTACCTATGTTATATCCTATTTAATTCTCACCCTAGTGATAAGAGATGGGATGATAGATACTGCAGATTAGCTCTTTTATATCCATTCTGTCTCCCGTTTAGAATGTTATATAGCTGAAAAGTCAGTCTACATTTCTCACGCTTCCTTACAGCTCAGGTCTGTGTGTGAGTCGATGAGCCACCATGCTGCTGAGGTGACCCACACTCTGGCTTCTGCAAGTCCTGTGGCGGAGGCATTTGTTGTGTTGCCACAATGATAACAGGTAGAGGGCAAGCATCTGTCGTCTGGGGGTGTGCTCCGAAGCCTGCAGCTGAGGCAGAAGTGTTGGATTTCTAGACCCAACAGAAGCGTCATGGAATAAGCAGTTGGGATAGTGACTCCTCAGTCTTTTGATTCCAGGCTGTGCCAGAGACAGCGGCTCCTGTGGAAGACCAGTGGTGTGGCACTGTCCTGAGTGGTGTCGCTTCTGAAAGCTGAGTCCGGAACCTGCTCCTCTAGCTCTTCTCACAAACTTTTCTAAACTGCTAATTCCCTGCACTCAGTCTCTTAACTGTGCTGGCTGCTCAGATGGGTTCTGATATTTGAAAATGAGCCTTGACTGGTAGATGCTTCCATCCCCGTATCACAGAGAGAGGAAGGTCACCTAACTAGTTAGCAATGAAACTAGGATTTAGTCCAAGTTTGTCTGAAGGCAGAATCTCTCATCTAACGCTTCATAGGGTTTACTACATGCCAGACACTGTTCTAAACGCTTTAAATTTGATAACTCACCAATTCTCACAATTCCACAAGCCAGGTATTTGTTACAATTATCTTCATTACATAAATAAGGAATTAAGACATGGAAAGGCTGAGAAACTTTCCCAGGGCCTCACAAGTCTGCTCCAAAGTCCATGTTCTTAATGGCTGGGCTGTCTTCATCTCAAAAATGAGGTTTGCTTTTTGTTTACATTTTGAGATTTTATTTTTTTAAGTTACTTTTAAGATTCAGTCTTCACTTTGTGGTACAGACTTTGGGTATAAATTTTATTTTTATATATTCATCAGTCTGGCCCTATTCAGATTCTTCCTACTAGAATATTCTAAATAGAATATTGTTGCCAGTGCAATGGAATTGATGGAACTGTTATAGAATTAGGGACTATCAGGATCAGAAGAAAGCCTATTGATTATCTGTTTCAAGGACTTGGATTCTCTCTGTAAATTTCTTGCCTATTTATCAGTCATGCTGGGAAGTTCAGCATTTCCCCAGAGAGCCACTCCATCTTCAGCCAGGATCTATTTGTAAAGTCTTCCTAAGATTGAACTAGCTATGCATTGTTATGACCCCCATTCATTAATTCTTGATAAATATATACAGGCTATTATTCATACTTTACATGATGGCCCTTTAGGTATTTGAAGATGGTTATCATGCCTCTTGGAATCTTGTTGCCTCTTCTTTTCAGGTGACCTACTTCCAATTTCAACACTTTGTCAGGATTTCAATTGGCTTCAACATACAGATTGCTCTGAATTTGTTGAAACTAAGCACAAGTTTAAAGTTGGGTGTGATAAGCAATGAGCAGAACAGGACCTTGTCGCCCTTGTCTTGGGTATAGAATCCTTTGAAGAACTACAAGGCATTACTGAGTCATATTGAAATTAGAGTTGATTAAACCTGTAACCCCTTTCAGGTCAGACAGCTGTTAGGATTGTCTCTTCTACCCTCTGTTTCTTTGGGGCTGTCCTCTCTTGGTCTCTCTGCTCTAGCCACACTGGGCTTCTCTCAGCTCATTGCCATACCATGACCACATCTGCTTAGGGCCTTTATACATGTGTGTGTTCCCTCTGCCAGGATGGTGTATTCATCTTTTCCTGCTCCAGTTCCCCTCACCCCTCGCAGTGACACCTTCCCATCTGGTTGGTTGCCTCTTATGGGAGCCTTTCCTTTCTGTTTCTGTTAGGTTTCCCTAATACACACTCCAAGGCTCTGTCCTTCATGTACTTATCTCAATTATAATTGTTTTAAATGTATAATTTTCATGAAAGAAAAAGAGTTCTACGACCTTTTTGTTTATCTTTTTATTCCCAGTTCCTGGCACACGTTCAAAATGCATATATTGACTAATTGATAATAACAGGACTTCAAATAATTTTCATTAAATGTTATGTTGTTGGTTTTGACCCATTTAGTTCATCAAGATCTTTGGGATTCACGACTGTGTCACTGAGAGCATTTGCCATCCTCGCTCACAAGTTATGCTAGCATGTCATTTATGTCCTTACCCAGTTTATGGCTAGACTTCGATTATTTTAATACTAGCGAACTCCTTCCAGGCTGATGTCAACTCTTCAAATTATATCCATTCAGATAAGATTGAATTCATTTTTCCATATGACCCTTCAACTCATATTTCTTTAGTTTGTCTATATGATATCAAGACAGGCACTAATGTCAGTTGCCTTTGTTGAATTTTGAAAAGAAAAAAAATGAACTCCCATTCCATTTCCTTGAAATATCTTGTCTTCTAAGCTTTCAAAAATCAGTCTAAGTTAATTTTGTAAACATGCAGCTGACTTTTAGCAAACATGATTTCTTTTCTGAGGCTCTTGGTAGCCAATTTTAAAGTAGAATCTTGCTTAAGATTATGGTGTATAATATACATACGTATAATTTTTGCTGAACTGTTTGAAAACAAGGCAGATAGTCACAAAGGATACTTTTTTACGTAACTACAATATGTTTATCACTCTCAAGAAACTTAACATGTTATCTAATATATGGCTCATATTCTGATTTCCTCCCATCATCACAGTAATGTTCTTTAGAGCAGGATCCAAATAAGGGGGATATATTTCATTTAGTTGTCATGCTTCTTTAGTCTCCTTTAATTTGGAAGTTTTCCATCTTTTGCAACATTGAAGTTTTTTGAGGAGTTCAATTTGGTTGTTTTTCAGGATGTTTCTCACTCTGGATTTGTCTAATTGTTTCCCCATGATCAGATTCTGGTTAAACATTTTTGGCAAAAATACTACAGAGGTCATGTGTCCTGTTCAGTGCATTACATGAGGGGACAGGTGACATTGGTTTATCTCTTGGTTGGAGATTTTAATTTGATCTCTTGTTTACTGGGCGTCCACCAAGTTGCTCCACTATAAGGTAGCTTTTCTCATTTGTACTTAAAAAAGAGTCTGTGATATTTTGAAGTCTGCTCTTGAAATTAGAATTACCTTTGTGTTCTCCACAGCTTGCCCTTTTGGTGGCTTTTGAGGAATGCACGTTTACAGTCTCCATAACACAGTCACTGGGTCCCTGCTGAGTCGCCCAGTGGAGAGAAGAATCTGAACTCTCAGCTATTGTCCAACAATCTCTTCACCAAATATGAGCTTCAATTCTCTCTTACTAGTGTTTGTTTCGAGGTATCAATCACTCTGAAGACCAATCTCTTTTGTGGAAGAATCGTAAGAACAGAATTGATCACTTTCCGTTTCCCTCTGCCATCTGTTAAAATGTCACTTTCAGCCCCAGCAGCGGTTCCTTTCTGGATGTATCCAGTTCCATCCCATTCGTTATTTTACCAGTTGCCTTGTTACCTCTGTCCTCTGCATACTGCCTTGGAAAACAAAGTGCAAAGTACTGTACTTTGATTATTAGGTGTTACATTTGGAAATATGTGCTAACCTTACCTATATGAGCTTTATATTCTGGGCACTGTCCTTCAGACACTACAGTCCCAGGACAAAAGCATTAGATTTATCATGAACTCACTAATTTTTGTGGGAATTTGGCTTGTTTCTTTCCCTTCTTTTTTCTTCTGCCTTACAATCAATGTCTCCATTTAAATGGAATTGCTTTTGCAAAGGTTCACCTCAGCCGTCATCTTCTGTCTTATCTTACTGGACCCTCCTGTATATGTGATTCTGCTGAACACTTCATCTTTTAAAATTTACTTTCATAACTTTCCAGACAGGATACACTTCTGCTCTCTGATAGACAACTGATCATCTCTGCCACACTGCGGTTGTAAGTTTTCTCAACATATGGTATAGTAATTATTTAGTCTGTTAAAATCTTGGCATGAAATGTGTTATTGCGTATATTTATTAAATATTTTTGTTTTAGTTCATTATGGAATCTTCTACAGGGCAAAAGATCTCAAAATGATTAGTCAGAAATCCTGCGTGCTGTCAAAGAAAAATTGCACCGACAGAGTTGAACAGGCAAGGAAGCTTTTATTTGAGACTATTGTAATAAGGGAGAGAAACCGAACTCAAGTTTGCTGAAACAAAAAGGTGGAGGGTATGTAGACTCTGGAGTGAGCTAGTAGTGGAAAAGTACTGGAGGATGCTAGGAGAGAGGTTGTTCAATGGGATTAGTTCATCCAGTGTTGGCTAGCTGTCTCTGGTGGAGTTGAAGTTTCTACCCTCCCACAGTGATTGGGAGACAGGGGCAATATCTTTCTTTTAAAAAAATTAATCAATAGCCCTGCCAGGCGTGGCTTTGCAGTTGAGCATCGACCTAGGATCCAGGCGATCGGGGTTCGATTCCTGGTCAGGGCACATGCCCAGGTTGCGGGCTTGACCAATGACTCTCATCATTAATGTTTCTATCTCCCTCTCCCTCTCCTTTCCTCTCTCTGAAATCAATAAAGATATATTTTTAAAAAATTAATCAATAAGTTAATTAATTTTTAACTTTTAAATTGAATTTATTAGGGTGACATTGGTTAATAAAATTATATAGGTTTCAGGTGTACAATTCTATATACATCAGCTGTGTATTGCATTGTGCATTCACCATTCCAAGTCAAGTCTCTGTCCATCCACATTTATCCCCCCTTTACCCTCTTTTACTGCCCCCCATTCCCCCCCTTTTTTTTTTTTGCTTAATCCCTTCACCTTTTTCACCCGGGCCCCCACTGCCCCTTCCCTCTGACAGCTGTCATTCTGTTCTCTTTATCTATGAGACTGTTTCCATTTTGTTTGTTAGTATCTTTCTTGATGATTGCATTTCAAAGGGATGGCTCCCAGGTCCTTGAGAAAGACATTCTTGGTTTGTAGAACTGATGAGAAGCTGGGGGAAGATTTATCTACATTCCAAAGGGGCAGAGAAATGAATTTGCAATTACAAGTTTTCTAAGATAAATGCTCTAAGAAAAGGGAGGTCAGGGGGGACCCATAGTCAGGAAGAAATCTGTCTGAAGTTTGTTCAAACTGAGGGGAAATTTAAAGCCATTTTGATCAATGCAGAGTTGTGGTTTCTCACTTTTCTGGGTGTAAAAATCATCATTGGCTTCCAAGTTCCTGTTCATACACCGAGTCCTAGGTAAAAACGAGTGTTCCATCTGAGGGGAATATTGAAAATGGGGTCTAATGGTGTGGACAGAGACAGGAGGTCTTGTCCCAGGGAGACAGGGGCCACCACGGCCCAGAAATTCCATTTCTAATGATCTCCTTGCTGCCCCACAGGAGTTTTTTTTTTTGTTTTTTGTTTCCTCTATACATCTTTATTGATTTCAGAGAGAGGAAGGGAGAGGGAGAGAGAGAGAGAAACATCAGTGATGAGAGAGTCATTGATCGGCTGCCTCCTGTGCGCCCCCGACTGGGGATCGAGCCCACAACCCAGGCCTGGGCCCTGACCGGAATCGAACCTCGATCTCCTGGATCCTAGGTCGATGCTCACCCACACTGAGCCACACCCGGCAGGGCCCCACAAGAGTTTTAATCTTGCCTCTCTGTGTCCAATACGCAAAAAGAGCTTTTTATAATTTTATGTCTCTTACTTAATTTAACTTTGAGGCTGGAGCGTTTGGGCCTGGGAACAAGCATAGCTATTATTTCCCACCTTTCACACCCACCCTCTTTTCCCTCGCGGCCTCTCTGCTGTCCTTCAGGTAGGGATTTAATGACCCTCGGGCCTCTGCATCGATGTTTGCACGTTTAATCCTGATTTATACTAGAAAGCTCTTACACTGAGGATGTAGTTTCATTATTTTAGTTTTTGTCCAAATGGCCTTGAGAGAGCTAAAAATTAGTAAATATTTTAAATGGCTTAGGATGTTGCGTATTCTTTTATTTCGAAGCCTTGATCTCTATCTCTCTTCATTTGTAAATTTCTGTCTGCTCCAACTCAACAAAATAGTTAATCTGCCTGACTCCTAGTAATCTTTCGTTATCTTGAGCATCTGATGGGCCTGTAATTGCTCATTGTATCCCTTCGGAGCCCCAGAGAACGAGGTTATGCAATTTGGGAATATAATATACTGTTTCATGATTCTTCATTTCCGCCCAGATGCTGGCCCTTGTCTAAATTCAGAACTTGTCTAAATGCAGATCAATAGGCATTGTGGGCCTTGTTTAAATATGAACAAAGTCTAGAAATCTAATGGTGTGCTAATTCCCTTCCTCAGATTCCGAGGACAGGCTGAAGTTTTGTGCAGAATGATCTATAGCCTGGCTGGCAAACACTGATTTTTTCCCCCCCTCCGTCTTCAAGTCACTGTTTGTTAGCTCTTTGGTTTCTTTTGTTTCACAGTTTTTGTTCTAAGTTCTTTGTTTGAAATTAATACAGAAGAGTAAATATCTAACGGCATGTTTGGTTCTCTGTTATTAAAAACGTTTTGGTAGCTCTGAGTTGTTCAGAAGAAGACTCACAACATTTGCAAAGAATCAGTGACCAGTAGAGTTTTTAGCTAGCTTGTTGTATAAATGGCAATAATTGTTTTGGTAGGTTTCTTAATGAAAACTCATTCTAAATGCTTCCCTTTTCCATAAGAAACTGGAGATTTTATACGAGGCTTGACAGAGGTAGATTAATTTCACTGAGGCCTTGTCTATGAGCAAATATGAAGAATGGGGGATTGGTGCCTACATTAATTTAGTGCCTCCCAGGTGACATTGTTTACATATGTTATTTAATTTAATTTAATTTAATGCTTTCCTACACCATAAGCAGTAGATGACATCTCTAAGTTTGAGAGGTTAAGCAAGTTTTCTCAAATTTACACAGAATTCGCTAGAACATTTTAGATGCTTAATAAGTAGCTATCATGTATGAGCCTCTTCTATCGCACATGAGAGGTCTACAAAATGCATTATTTAACTAGTACCAGTCCACCCTCTCCAACTGAAAAAACTATGATTATTCCCATTCTATGGGCGAGTGAGCACGTACTATGTGGCCCTTTAATGGTCTGCCACCCCTGCTGGAGGCCAGCCTTGCACTTCTGCTCTCCACGGTGAGTTGCATTCTTGTCAAGATTCAGTGGTTTTCTTTCCCACACTTGTCGTGCCAGCTGTTCTTGTTAGTGCAATCGTTCAATCTAATTGCATGTGGACAGCAACCAATGTGCAATCATTCAATCTAATTGCATGTGTAGATCAACCAATGTCATGTGAATTCAATAAAAAAATAGAGATTTGGGATTTTTGTCTTTATGAAAACTAAGTTGAATGCTCTGTACAGGCATGGGGTGAGTAGCTAAAGTACATTGCTCCAAGACTAGATGTGTTCAGTATGACTACAAGCTACTAGGAGGAAATATTGTACAAATCCAGAAGGATTTTGTATTCGTGTTTAGGTTCTGACTCTATTTTAAAGAAGCCAGAATGGGGAATCGCAGGGAATACATTAGGGGGTGTGGTTTAAGAAAGAATGGTCTGTGAGAACACCTGCGAGAAGGACTCTACCTAAAGAAAGAAAGAAAGAGAGAGAGAGAGAGAAAGAAAGGTTTATACTCATAAGAAAGACTGAATAAATAAATACCATATTTTAAGTTAAAAAAAGTGTAGGTATTGTATGACTTTTGTGACGAAAGCTTTAAATAACCTTCTTGATTGAGTGATCAGGGTGTTGATGGAGGCAGGTAAGAGGGATTCCTTCAGGTGCACGGAGCACTGTGCTCACATGTCACGCCCACAGGGACCTACAAATCTATTTTTTGTCTTTCACCAGGATGCCTGGCAGAATTTCTCAAATGTGTTCTTTGAACTCATGCATTAGAATCACCTTAATAAGATGTAGATGTTTGGAAAGATCCCCAGGATTCTTAATTTTAATGGCCTCCATGTGACTCTTAGACATGAAAAAGAACCAAAGGTATAGAATAAGCGCCTATTTAATTATTTACCTCCACATCATCGAATATAATGCAACTCGAACTCACAGGTTCTATGGAATCTGTGAACGTTTGCTCTCTCCTAACTTTAGCCGTTGAAATCGGGTTGTTGCATTACTTGCAGGCTTCATTAGATCCCTTGGGTAGGAATTGGATAAATAAGTTGGCTGGGTTTTAGTCTTACTCCCTAATTACTCTACAGAAGCTCCCACCAGATAGTGATTTTTAGCAGTTTGAGGAGTACCAGAGTTGAACTATCTAAACCCTAAAGTTGTGAAAGTATAAAGTGTAAAATTGAATATACACGTATGACTGTACGTATGAATGTATCATAGATGTTAACCTTTAAGTTTTGTCCAAGGCACCGAATAGAATAGATGTGAAATTTGAAAGTGGAGTGCCAAACTCCAATTGGAAAGGTCACTGTCAGTGACTCAGAGCTGGCGAGATGGCTCGAAACTCCACAAGTGAGACACTTATGGATGGAGAGGGTGAGAAGAGGGCTCCTGACTTGTTCTCTGGGGAGAGGCCTGCTACTATCCTGTGACAGTGGAGAGCAGGGCAGGACCTCTTGAAAAGCCCAGTTTCCTGGAACTGGGGACGCTGGGGTCTGGTGCCTGGCTCACATTTGAGAAAACAAAAGGAACATGAAATATGGTGTATGTGGGGGTGCGAGGTGCTGGGGGGATGAGTGGGAGAAGGCAAGAGGGATAAAGGAGAGGGAGAGAAAGGTGGGGAGAGCGAGAGAAGGGAATGTGAGGGGAGAGGGTGAAGGGAGAGAGCTGTGCGGGGGATTCCATGCCTCCCACCCTGAGGGTGCTCAATGAGGAGTCCTGCGGGTGTGCATGGGAGAGCTAACCTGCGTGAAGCCTTAGTGGGCCCTAAAAGAGCTCTGTGAGGGGGGGGAATGCCGGCAGTAAGAGCTTGCTAGCCCAGTGGCCCTGGTGCCAGGACAGAGGAGCCTAGCTGGGACTCTCTCAAGCATCCCTCGAGAGCTCTCATGGGAGGAAGAGTGACCCTCAAGTGGCCATTGGGGCCAGTGAGCTCGAAAGGCATTTACTGCAGAGGCAGGCCTCCACCAGTCAGGATGTGCAGCTCAATCCCGTCCTGCCCTCCTTCCCCCCAAGCAGCCCTGGTGAGGGGACCGAAAATGACCGAGAAAGAATGCAGAGGTGGCAGGCCTGCCCTCCGCCTCCGAATGCATAAAGCATTCTGGTCCTCTGGAGTTTGCACCCAGGGCTGGGAGGGCCACCCCACTCAGCAACTCCAAAGGAGCTTTGGGAAAGAAAAATTAAGTTGTATTTTAATTGCATCCACCACAGGCCTGGCTAGCATGCCCATTACGTATGTCTGTACGGCGCTGGTTCTGGAAGATAGTGGCTACTTAAGGAAATTCACAAAGCAGCTTAAGAACTAAGGCCCTCAGAATTTGGAGGAGCCAGTTTCGGAGGCATTTGGTCCTGTTGCTGTCACCTGAATGTGTTCACCAAATCACTTGAAGAAAAACCTGAAGGAAAATCTTCTTTATAGCAACTGTGCCAGTAAATTGTCTTTAGGATCATCTTTCAGGGCAGATATAATCAATCCTCTGCCTGAGACAGACTGTCTTTAACTAAAGGTCAAACAAATTTCCCCTAGAAACCTCAGGGAGAAATATTAAAAAACCTAAGTCGTTGTCCCTTGATGTCAAAAGTATTATTTTGAGCACTTAGGAGCTTACATCATTTTCCTGAACTGAATATCTCATAAATTGCCATCTTATGTTATGTCACATGCTAAGTGATCTTATAATTTACTGTAATCCAAGTATGAATATTATGTTAAAATAGTCACCTACAAATCATGCCAACTGCCTGTGCTGTGTATTTCCTGCTTGTTTCTTCAGACCTGCTTTCTACCCTTCCTCACTCAGCTCAGGGTCTGTCTCAGGCTCAGGAGGGCAGAAGGAAATCTGAGTGAGGGTGCAGCATTTTCCTAGGCTTTCACCCTGAGGGGCCCCCCATGCTGACTGCTCCCTGACTAGGGTCCCCGTTCCTTCAGGGCCTCTCCGAATAACTCAGGCCTGTTCTCATGGGAGCCCCTGTTATCCCCTGTGGCCTCTCGCATCTTTGTACACAGTCGTCTATTAAACTTCCTTCAAATACCTAATCTGAGTCCCATCTGCCTCTTGCTAAAACCCTGAATGATACTGTCTCTTTTGTTCATCACTGAGCACATAAAAATTAATGAATATTTAAAATATTATTTTCTTAATGAGAAAAGTGTCAGGAATCACTGGGTTTACTTCTCTTGTATTCCTTTCTACCTTGCATGCTAGAATTTGAGAAAGTCTGTTTTTTCCTTGATCCCAGACTTTCCTACTGTTTCCCCAACTCCACTCTGAATTGAGGCAAAACTTCCAGCTTCCACAGAGATCACTTTGGAGAAGGGAGAGGTCAAGAGCAGAGTGAATGCGGCTCAGGGCCCTTCACTGCAGCTGCCACCAGAATGGCTCCCTTTTCATCTGCTCTCTAGGTCGAGCTTCTTTGTCAGAATAAGTGTAAGTTTGATGAAAGAATTCTACTGTTTAAAGTGTGTGAAAATCAGCAGGTTAAGGCAGGGAATATTTCTCTTGATGTGCAAATCATTGTTCTGGAAGGGCCATTACCTATTAGTCATAATCATTCCCAAGAAGGGCTCAGAAGTGTCTCGAGCTGGGTTGAAGGTGTTGGACCTTGTGTGACATGGCCATGCTCAGGAGGAATGCTGAAAAGACAAGGCATGAGTTCCCCATGTGAGGGCTACAGATCCCATAGCTATTTCCCCCTGACTCTTAGTATGGCCAACCTCTCTGAAGACAAGGGGCTGCATCCCAGGGCAGAGGATGGCCTCATGCAGAGGAAATGACTGATGACTGGCACTTGGGCAGTTTGTCATGAAGACAGAGATTGTGAGGCAAGAGCTAATCACTATCTGATTATTGTTGATTATTGTTCGTGCCTGAAAGCTGGTAACCGTCCCTTAGGCTCCCTTCTCCCTTGGTCCCACATCCAATCTATCACCAGGTGTATCGATTCTCCTTTTGAATGTATCTCAATACTGTTGCTTCTCTCCACATTATTTCTTCTGCCTTGGGCATTCTTCCTCCCATTTGTCACTTGGCTCAATCCTTTGACTCAGCTTAAAGGTTACCCCTTCAGAGAAGTCTTCTTTAATCTCCCAGTCTGAACCAGCCCCCTGCTATGATCTCTTACATTTATTTGTGGTCACACGTTTAGTATGTGGCCCTCTCAATACTTTTACCTTAGTGAGGAAGTATGGATCTTCTGGTTATTCCTATATTCTTGGCACATAGAACAGTGTTTGGAATATAGTAGGTGTTCAGTAAATATTTATTAAATGGGTGGATTAATCGTGACCTTTATCCCTTTTGCCCAAACTTCCAGGCTCCCAGGCCTGTCAGTTCTCTCTTCTGTGTCTCTGGAATCCTTCTCCATCTGCACTGTCACTACTCCAGTTTAGGCCCCGTCAACCGTTACTCAGACAGCTGTACCCATCTCTGTGCTGGACTCCCTGATTCTACTTCCACCTCTGCCAGGGCATCCCCCACCTCATAGCTAGGGGCTTTTCTTCTCTTGCTTAAAACCCAGAAGTGCTCCTGTTGTCCTCAGTGGAAAGCCCAAACTTTTAAACTTGGCTAATAAAGGCCCTGTTTGCTTTGACACCTGCTTTCTCTCCAGCTACGTCTCCTGGTTTCTCTTCTCCAGATATACTGAAGTGATTTCTAAATCTTTGGCTCTTACTTCTTTGTTTTTGAACTTGTGCACAGGCTATTTTTAAATCTGGAAATCTTCTTTTCTTCATTTCCTCTCCCCCGCTTCTTCTGTCTTCCTTTCCATGACTGACCCACATTGTTCCTTCGGGGTTTTCTTAGATACGGGTTCATTTGGGAAGCTTTCCTTGGCCTCAACCACTGTGTCTGGGCTCCAGCGTCCCGTCTATGGCTGGGAGAGTTCCCTGTATATTTCCCATCACAGCACTTTTATATTGTCTTCTATTTGCCTGTTGACTTGTCTCTCTCTCACCAGATAGTAAAATCTGAGAGAGCAGGAACCATGTTGGCCTTATGTACATATGGGCCGCTTCCCGGTGCTGAGTACACAGGAACTACTTAATTCTTGTTAAGTGGCTGAGTCAATGAAGGTTGATTTTGGGGAACAGGGGCTGGGGTGTTGTTTGGAGATAATAGAAGTAGACCAACTGTGACTGTTACTGAGATGGTTATTAATTTAGTAACTTTCTCACTACACTTCCCCTCCTTACTTTTCAAGCAAGTGTCCAGACCTTGCAGTTCCTTACCTGGGGGAGAGTTTAAAGTAGGTGGGCAGAAAGAAGGAACTGCTTGAACCCAAGGACAATTATTGTTTCAGAAGCCAAAGCTCTTTGGAGAAATGCTGCTACTTATCTCAGAGAGGGAAACTAAAGAGGAAAGAGATTCCCCAAAAGTGGGTAAATTGGAAATATCTGTAAGTCTGAAGAGTAGAATTCACTTCGTGAGAGGGCTGTGAGGAGATGGCAAACCTCGGGAAGAGAGTGCACAGTGTGTCTGGGACGTGAGCCTGTGGGATGCCAGCATCTCCAAACACATGGGATATGTTCTTTGTGGACCGCCACACTTAGGGAAAGAACTACTCATAAGGAAATAAAATAAACAAAATATATATGTTAAATATATAGTTAAAACAGTTAACAGCTTTTTCTTTTAATACAGATCTTTTAGGGCTTAGTATTTTAGAATCCAGCCATAATTGCAGTTGTGATATCTGTCTGCTGGAACGCCTTTCCCAGGGTTCTGGGTGAGGTCAGTAACAGACCCTGTGTGTGGTTTTTTGTCATGGGTGTCTCTGATGCAATGGATTTGCCCTATTTTCCAGAAGGAGAAATTATGGACTAGAGCAGTTCAAACATGAACTGCCGGCCCATAGAATAAAGTGAAGACAATAGAAATAAAAACGTCTCAGGCTTTTGTCAGTTGCTTTCTAATTGTATAACTCTTGTTTGCTTTCAGATAATTGGACCCATTTGGCCTATTTCAGTAGTTCACTTGTTTATTCATAAACATTTATTTTATGTCCACTAGTGCTGAGCTACACACTGGGGATTCACAGCTGAATAGAGCAGAGACATAGTACACTGGAGACCAGGAAAAGATATTTTAGTTCCAACCATGTTTTTAGAACGGAGTTTCTTACATTCTCCTTTGTGCGAAGGGGTTTATTTCATCCGCAGTGTACCCACTAATCCAGGGGGCTGTTTCAGCAAAAGTAATGCTTTTTGGTGACACATTTATATCTGGAAAATCCTCTTTTTTTTTTTTTTTTTTTTTTTTTTTTTATAGTGACATCAGTGATGGTTACCATGAGAGTGAACTCTTCTATTCTGACTTTGAACACAGTCCCCTCTTCTTTCTCTACTCTGACGGGGGTGAGCATGGACTTGCCTCCACCATCACTCTTCCTTGAAATAATATCCATAATGCTGAAGGAAATGATGAACCATATATGTTCTAATCATCTGATTATTGAAACAGGTTCAAATTTTGATCAAATTTACATTGTGAAGCATGAATCACACTTATGATGACTGATCCCATTTAGTTATTTGGAGAATTGATAAAAATGATCTACAAAGGCATATCGAGTGATCTGGACGTGGCATTTTCTGGATTTTGAACAGATTAGTTACAGAGAATACTTAAGGTACCTTATGACATTGATTTTGCACAAACGCCGAAAGAGAAACTACCTGATCCATGTGTAACAGGTTTCAAGATAAGAGTTTGGTTTGATATTACATCTGCATCTTCAGTGTCTACAAAAATTGGTTTCTAACTTGACAGCCAGTCAACCAGGATGCTAAGCAAAGGAATAACAATAGTCCTTAAACTGTGAAAAACTCAACTGAATTTGGCTTTACTTGGAAATCTCTGGCTTGATCAGGACCTTTGCCCCCAAAGTCAAGTCAGACCCCAAAGGTACTGACTTTGAACTCTGTTGAGACCCATCAAGTTTTTAACCCTTTTTGTTTTTTCCCTTCCAATCAAATGCTATGAAGTAAAAATAAATAAACAAATCCAATCACAACAGCAAAATCAAGACCATGCTGGCCGTAGGGCACTTTTAATCTGGTAATGAGGATATTACACACCACATAGCTTGTACACCAAATAGCATTAATATTGCTCTTTAATTAGCCACAACCGTGTTCAGAACATCAGGATCATTAAGGACTAATTTTCTTCTTATTAATTCCTATTAAAAATAGACTTAATAAGCAAAACACAAATAAGTTGATATTACCCGTGCTTGCTTTTTCTTACCTCTTACATTAGCACCCTCCTGCAGCAATGGAAAACTGCAACTGCCGGTAGCATCAGTGTCAGATTAAAATTACTCAGTGCCACATTCTTATTTATGAATCACAATAATAATATAATTTAAAATCTTTCTTTTCCTCTAGGGAGAAAATATGTACTGTAACATTAAGCCTAAAAGCACTACTCAGAATCTAAGAGGGTTGATTCATTGCTTTCTCTTTTTTTTTTTTTCCTTTTTTTTTTAAGCTTAAACTACTGTAATTCTCCTTTAACTGGTCTTCCCACTGGGCAAATACAACCTTCAAATGGTATAAAACTCTGCAGCTCATCTTTCCATTTGGAAACTAGCTAAATCTGCATATATTCCCTTCATGGAGGAATTTACCTTGCCTTCCAGGAAAGCTCCGTGGTGACTTGAAAATGTTATACCGCCGTTAGAACTCCGAGCTCTGGCTTCTACCCAAGACCGAGAGATAACACATACCCCACAGCTACCATACCAGGACCCTCTTAAGGACTCAGCATTATCAGGTAGGTTTTAGTGTTCAAGCCTCTGTATTTGTTGTCCTGACACTTGAAATATTTATCTTTTAACCAGGAAATAGTTGCCTGTCTATTTTAAGTTTTAAACCAAGATAAAATACTTTTAAAAAAAATTTGAGTGTGTTACATAAACCTGTCTTAACTAGGTGTTTTGTTTGTTTGTTTGTTTTAAGTTGGAAACTATGAAAGCAAATATGCTCTAGAGTTACGAAGTGGTGTGCCAAGCTGCGCCAAGATTAAATTTGTGTCGGCCGTTGAAGCTGATATTCCAAATGCTACCTTAGCCAGAGTTATAGGGTTTGGTGAGTATATTGCAGAGTCTGGGTTAAAAATGGATTGAGTGCTCATGAAAAATGCCAAAAGAAACATAGGCGTTACTTCATTCAGTTCAAGATAAGAAGTATGCTATAAACATTCAGAAAGAAAACTTGACCACTTTGCCAGAGCTCCTTATGGGATCTACTAAGGAGACCTCTTGAGACTCAGCAGTTAGCGCCTCCCTCCTCCCACGCCGGTTCCCCCACTCCTGTATGCGTGAGAGCCTGGCCTTGCACACAGATCCATCTCCTTCTCAGAGCCTGTACTCGCCACACCTGTCCCAGGACCACACTTGTGTATGCATCTGCTTACCTATCTATCCTATCATTCACTATCCATTCATTCACCATTTGTTCGTGCACCATGGCTACCTAATATGTGCCAGAAGTAATACAAAACTTAGGGCATGTTGTTGTAGTCATAGCTAGCTGGCCATGTAATAGAGAAAGGAGGAAAGAAGAAACAGTAAATAATTGAAAACATCTAAGGTGTAAGCACTTGAAAATGCTTATTAAAATCCTGTTTAGGCATCCATGGTGTGTCTTGAAAATGAGAAACTATGTTTTTTCTGTAATTGCTTGAATCATACATCTTTTATCTTGATTAGCAATTTCAATCAACCAAGGCATCACTGAGCATTTTCAAATAAAAAGCTGCACATTTCTCAACCAGAAGTCCTCTATTCAACCTTTTTACTTTCCAAACCCTTTTGATTTGTTAGGATTGGGTGGTGTTATTTCTTGTAAAAATATTAATTTCTCTAAAATGCAAAACTCTGCCAATATGGATAAAATAAGATGCTTAAGATGTTTTTTATATCTTTAATATTATTTTTGTTTGTGTCCTTTGATTTCTAAACTTGCTTTCTTTTTGGTCTTATGTTTGTCTATATCTAGATGAAAATCCCCTATTTTGCTATTAAATGTACTTAGATTTTTAAACACACTAGTTGCTTAAAAAACAGTCTTGGTCAGATGACTGAAAAGCTTAAATTTACTAAGCACTCAGAAGAGCAATAGGCTGTTTTCTGGAGAGTCATATTTGAAGGTTACTGTTAGTTGAAATAAGCCTGTTGTTAAAATGTGGAGTAAACTGAACCAGAGGAAACAAAGCCTGCTTCTGTCTGGAGGGTTTTTGAATTTCCATTCTAGAATGCCAGACAGTCTTCTGTAGCTTTCGTTTCACGGCAGCGATTTAAATCCATTGCCTCGGCTTGATTCCTGCGTTTCCGCAGACCCTTTAGCCCCGTGGGGTCCTGCCTTCTGTTTCTTCTGTGGGTTCTCCTTCTGCTGAACAGGTTTCCTTGCTGCATCACAAAAGCTAACGCCAGTCAGAGAGATCTCATCACATTTAGACAGAAACACAGTAGCAGAAATTAGAGTGGATGCCTTGGCTTCTAACGGCTGCAAGGGGCTGTTGCCCCACTTGCCATCTGGTGGCATGTTTTTCTTTCTCTTCATTTATGGACCATGTGGTTCTCTCACTGTCTCTCTCCTTTATCTATTTCTCTCTCTCTCTCTGTTTCTCTCTCTCCCCCTCCCTCCCCCTCTCCATTTATTTTGCCTATTGCTCTCTGCTCTCATCCACTGAAATCTTATTAGGAGCATTGTCAGCGTCCGTCTTTATTGTGTGCAAAGTATTTGAAAGTCCTTAGAAAGAGGAGGGACTACAAGCCTAGCCTCTCATTATGAATGAACAGTCTAAAGCCTGGAATCATTTGGGGAAAAAAAAATAGCAGCAAAGATTGCCCTTTCTACGACAAGTTGCTGTTTATCTAGATAATGAGATGCACTCCTAATGAATCATGCATGCTAATTTAGTATAAATTTACTTGGCTACATCAAGCTATCCTTCCAAGACCCAAATAAAATAACAATAGAAATATACTCTGTTAAGATTCTGGAATCAAAGCCAAGCATGCACATGTTACCTGACTGTATTTCTGTGTAGACCTTGATATTCATGGCTCATCTAATTCACATTCAAATTTATGCGTGGCCACCCTGCATCTGCTGCAGAGTCACCTGGGGGAGTCGGGAGCAACATGGTACAGGAAGTAAGGAAGGGGTGTGTGGCTTCTGAAATTTACAAAAGGAAGTAGGCGCATTTAAATTAGCCCAGACTAGAACTTGGCCAGCACGCCAAATTCTTCCTCCTATTCATTTTGGGATTTCTGGGGACAAAAATCACACTGAATTATTGCACTTATTTATATTCAAATATATATCTGAATCTAGACCATAGCACTTGATATCAGAAGTTAACTTTAATTATCAACTCTAGATGAGTGATTAGATTTCATACAGAGACTTCCCATGTGCCTAACTCATGTGTAAGTGAAAACTCTTGCCATTCCTAGCTGGTCAGACTGGATAGATTATCTATTATCTATCTATCTGTCTATCTATCTATCATCTATCTATCTATCTATCTATCTATCTATCTATCTATCTATCTATCTATCTATCATCTATCTGTCTGTCTGTCTGTCTGTCTGTCTGTCTGTCTGTCTATCTATCTATCTATCATCTATCTATCATCATCATCTATCTATCTATCTATCTATCTATCTATCTATCTATCTATCTATCTATCATCTATCTATCATCTATCTATCTATCTATCTATCTATCTATCTATCTATCTATCTATCTATCTATCATCTATCTATCATCTATCTATCATCATCTATCTATCTATCTATCTATCTATCTATCTATCTATCTATCTATCTATCTATCTATCATCTATCTATCATCTATCTATCATCATCTATCTATCTATCATCTATCTATCTATCATCTATCTATCTATCTATCTATCATCTATCATCTATCATCTATCTATCATCATCATCTCTATCATCTATCTATCTATCTATCTATCATCTATCTATCTATCTATCTATCTATCTATCTATCTATCTATCTATCTATCTCTATCTATCTATCTATCTATCTATCTATCTATCTATCATCTATCATCTATCATCTATCATCTATCTATCATCATCATCTCTATCATCTATCTATCTATCTATCTATCATCTATCTATCTATCTATCTATCTATCTATCTATCTATCTATCTATCTATCTATCTATCATCTATCTATCTCTATCTATCTATCTATCTATCTATCTATCTATCTATCTATCTATCTATCTATCTATCTATCATCTATCTATTATCTATCTATCTATCTATCTCTATCTATCTATCTATCTATCTATCTATCTATCTATCTATCTATCTATCTATCATCTATCATCTATCATCTATCTATCATCATCATCTCTATCATCTATCTATCTATCTATCTATCTATCTATCATCTATCTATCTATCTATCTATCATCTATCTATCTATCTATCTATCTATCTATCTATCTATCTATCTATCTATCTATCTATCATCTATCTATCTCTATCTATCTATCTATCTATCTATCTATCTATCTATCTATCATCTATCTATTTTCTATCTATCTATCTATCTATCTATCTATCTATCTATCTATCTATCTATCATCATCTATCTAATCTATCATCATCTCTATCATCTGCCCATGAATGACCACAATAACACCATAAGCAGACAGAGGCCTGGGTAGAGTGAGTTCTTTTTGTTAGTCCTGCTCATTCTTATGAATCGGTGTTTTTCAAAATGCAATCTATGGACCATCTGCTTTGAATTTCCTGTAAGAAGTGAGATGTGTGGGTCTCACCTGGACATACTGACACAGAATCTCTGAGAGCCGAGTCCGGGAACATGTGTTCAAGTTCAATGCTAGGTAATTTGAGAGTATATTAACGCCCACCCGAGAACCACTGCTCTAAAAGAACACAGATCCCTTGGGACCTGGTGCAAATCTGTAAGCTGGATTATTTAAGAAATACGTTTTGTTTGTTAAAAGCAGTATGAGAAACCTAAGCTCCAGGAGAGTTTTTCCATTCTAGTTGCCCTTCCAGCCCAGGCATCCTCTTGAATGAGATGGTTAATCCAGCTTCCTTTCTCTCTTTTCCTTTCCCTCTCCCTTTGTGCTTTTGTTCTCTGGGATATTCACATGTGATATGTCACAAAGGTGCTTATTTGTTGAAACTTGTTTTCGACTGCTCTAGGGAGAGGCATGAGGTGGGAGCGGGGGAAGGGTAAAGGTGTTAGAGTGATACAAACTCGGGTCCGAGTTACATCCCTCCTACTGCCCTTCTGAGTACCTTCGGGCCATTTACCCACCCATTTTGAGCCCTATGTTCCTCATCCCCCAAAAAGGGGGAATGAGACCAACTTTGTAAGGTTTTTATGAGGATCAGATAAGATGACAGAGCTCAGTATATTTTTACAATGCTCGATAAGTACCAGCCACTATTAATATTATTATCATTATGCTTCACTCCGGGGACAGAGGTGTTTCACTATGACAAGGTGCAGCAGAGGCCCCTAAGTGAGTTGGATACTATATTCATGGAGATAGTCATTTGCCACTCAACACGGACCCCTCTGTCACAACCAGCATGTGCCAGGGCACACACAGCTGGCGTTGCCTGGCTCTGCACTCAGCCCAGATCCTCTCAGGTCCCTTTTAATGTTCTGTGGGCTCCTGTGCTCATTGCTCAGCTTCCACATGCTATGCTGTGCTTTGCTGTCTTCAGAGACCTGCCCTTGGAGCAATGGGGCCTGTTGCCTGCACACCCAGATGGCAGCAAGTGCCTAGGAGTTATAATTACACCCCGTCCCCAGCCAGGGATTGGTGATGAGTATGGAAGCCCTCCTCCTTTGCATGGAGGTGAAACCACCTCTGAGGTATAACTTACCCTCATGTTTGCTTTGCTTCTGTCCTTGCCCTGTCCTGCTTCCCCCTCCTTTGCTGGCTTTTCCTGGGAGCTTTCCTTGCACACAAACGTTCATCTCAATGCCTGCTTTTGGGATTTCTCACAAAGGCATATACATGCATCCAGGCTTGGAATCTGCAGAAGGTCCCCAGTTCCCTGCAGCCCAAGGGTCACGCATAAATGGGTTTCCATGTTTGGGTTTAGGTAGGGTGCAGATAGTCCATATTTTGGGCTTTGCAGGCCATATACAACAGTCTCCGATGCTTTGTTGAACCCTGATTTATACATATTTTCCCTTGCTTTTAATTTCTGACTCACCAGTGTGTTTTTATAATGGTGCCTGTCTGCCCCACGCTAGCTTTTCGTTGCTATTGATGCTGGCCAAGAATGAATGAGTTCCCCTCACTGCCTTTAAATTTCTGGGAATAAAGTGAAAATACAAGGCTCAGTCTCACTGCTAACACCTGGGTCATCTGCCTAATGTCCAAATAGTTGGGGTTTTTTTGGTGTTTTTTTTTTTAAGTTACCAGTGTTTATACTTCAATGGTCCATAGCCATGTCAATACCAGAAAGACATAATTGAGATCTATGAATCCCATGGAAAGCAAGCGATACCAACACCCAGAAGAGTCATTAGTATTGTGTGGTCTTTATTGTCTTGCCTCAAGCTAGCAGCCTTCAGCACATAGTGGACATTAATTCTGCTCTGATCCCAGTTTATTTACTAAGTGACAGAAATTCAGCATTAGCTGCAGTGAGAGAGGCTTATTTACATTCAATATCACCTGACATCTTTGTAATTTCCCCTTTTCATGACAAAGGGAGAGTATTTACATCAAGAGCACATCAGTAACCTTAGTAATCTCCTTGGGTAGACAAGGGTACATAAAATCAGGATTGGGGCTTAGAAGGATGGTGTGGCACATGCAGTAAAGCTGCTTCAGAGACGTTTTAAAGCAGTCAGATGAAAGGAAACCACACAACATAATTAAAGCTTGGGAGTCAGGGGACACTGGGTGGTCTCCAGCTTGACATTGATGAAGAAAATCCTTGTTTGAAATGTAAAGGCTGGAAGGATGTCCTCAATCTCATTCAGGAGGCAGATCATTGCCGCCAGGGGTTAAGGAACTCGGTAGCTGCAGAGTAGTTGTAATACATCTGGAAGTAAAGCTTTTGTAAAAAATTGAATTTTTTATGTCGTATAAATTTAAATTTTGTCATCAAATAATTCTTTTTGCTCTAAATAAAATCAATATTGGATTGCAACACCCATAGAGGGGAATTCATTAGCACACTGGGATATAATTCGTACTGTCGACGAGTTCACAACCCTCTCAGCTTGTCTCGAATGTGACAAAATGAAAAGAATGGGGTGCGGGGGTATCTCTGAGAAGCTTCTAGGGCTAGCTCAGTCCATCCTGAGTGCGAACTTGGGGCTCGGGCATTGTGGCAGAGGCATAATGGCCTGGGACACCTCTGGGCAGGGAGGCCTGCTGGACAGAACTCAGTAAGTCCAGGTGAGTCCGATATCATTGGCATTGACATTTTCCTGGCACAGATCAAAACTGACTCAGCGCTCTGCCCACATATCTCTGGGAGCTCACATTTTAAGCCAAAATCAAGGTTTTACAGAGCTGAAGTCCCTGCGAGCTTTTGAGATCTGTTAAACTGTGTTTCCCTTGGTAAACTCCAGTTGGAGTTTTACAACTTGGCCCTCAAAATAGAGCCCCAGAGAAGTGCAGATGGCAGCAAAGATAGAACTAACCTGGGCAAAGTCCTTACTCTAGGCTGACATCGTTTAATTCCCCAAACAAGACCTTTCTCTGTAAAATTATCCTCGCAGTGTTTGGGGGATTCCAGCTTGTGCTACATGAAAAATATTGCGTTGACTGTGTATATAGGTGAACCATTCAATCACCATAACACGTGTATTTCCCAAGCGGTAGGTGAGTTGGTATCTCACGTGCAGCTCTCTAGTATCTGCTGAGAGCCTGACCCCTGGCACCCCGGGAGGTTTTGGAGCTGCCAGGCTAGATGCGCACAGGGCAGCCCTCAAGCCTGAGCTTGCCCCTGAGGTGACAAAGAGCTGGCGGGTCCCCTGGTGGTGCTGGAGGGTGAGACTCTGAACCGGTGATACAGGCTGCGGGTGCAAAGCAGAGGGTTAACCACAGGACAAGCGGGGACAGAGTGGAGCATGGGCCCAGGCAGGCCCCGGGCTGCACAGAATAGTCCTTTCAAGGCTGGGTAAAAACTCACTAAATAGTCAGGTCCCAGGAGCCTGCAAGGGGCGCTCGCGACAGACAAGGTCCGAGCGGGTGTTCCTCTCCCCGAGCTGCAAAGAAGCATTCCCTTTGCGCCTCGTGTTCGGATACTCAGCGTCCCTTTCCTCCCACTCAGCAGACCCCGGTTTCCTTTTCGTCGGAACGCTCAGGCTTTTCGCCCTGGTATAAACGCGGATTGTTCTACAGCCCTGGCATCTCTGAACCTGCTTCTTTATCTTTCTTTTGTGCGCCGTCTACCTGTGCTTTTCACAGTTTTTCATTAGTTACCGTAACGGGACGATCGCTTGGTTGGGGGCTTTGGGCGAAGATGACGTTGACAGCACTCAGCTCGGCCTGCAGGAACCACCCAGACGCGTCCCAGCTCTCACAATCTGAACTTGGTGGCCGAGGCTGTCTGTCCCCTTGTGAACTCAGCATTTATCTGTGGTTCACAGGTCACCTGAGGAGTTGGCGGGGGCCCTTCTTTATGTGAACAGTTAACTGGGCAGCGTTTCACAGCCAGGCGAGAAAAGCGTGGTACTCACAAATGTTTCTAGGCTGCAGGGCTTCACCTGGCCTTTGTGTCTTGAGCACAGAAGAAGGGACAGTGAGAGCCCAATATTTGCTCTTCTATAAAGTCCCAGAGCTCCCCCGCTCCCACTTCCTTCTTATTGTCGCACATCCTGGTACAAACAGGCAAAAGCTGTTATTACAGAGGTGAAGCCGATAGTTTGTAATACATCACATCCACTGAGATGAAGGCATAATTGCTACTTTTATGTTCATTTTACAGTGAATAGTAATCAGCCTTTGGCCCATTACAGTGTGTGAACATTGAATTACCCACCTGCTCTCGCCATGTCTTGTTAACTTAAACTATGTGCCTAAGGCTTTATCAGAAATCAAGTTCTTCACCATCACCGGGCTGGCATGCAACTTGAGAGAAATTCATTTAGAAAAGTCACAGGCTTGAGGATGACAGCCTCCTAATTTGTCCTGAGAGCACAGGACAAGGTCTCGTAACGATGAGTTTAGTCACGGTGGTTGGTACCCATCCCATAGCTTTTGGAAATAAAAGCACACCACTTCCTTTGAAGACCAAGATATCTTTTACTTTTGTTTGTGACATTGTTTGTTGGGTTATTAGCTGATTTATGAAGATAATTTGATAACCGTGTTGCAAAATCAATGTGTGTACTCAGTCCCGGAGAAAAGGCTGGTCGATGATAAATAACCTTTGCTGATTTGCAGCAAAAAATTTCCCTTTGGAGGAAATGGGACCCGAAGTGAAATAATCAGGATTATTGTCAAATAAAGCACAAAGGAAAACCTATTTCTTTTGCACCATTTAGAAATTAGCAGAAGACTCTGGGGTAGGCTAGAACCATGGGATCTCAGAGCTAGAAACACAGTTGGAGAATATTCGGTTGAACCCCGTCAGTGTACAGAAGAGGAGACGTGGGCTTAAATGATAAAATATCTTGTCTACCGTTGGAGAAGGTAGCTACTTCTTTCCCATAATACAGGTTTAAGCGGCTCCTGCGTCCAAAGGAAAGCTTGGTGACACTTCAGAATATGCATCCGAACTAGAAAAGAAACAAGTACCTTAATTTTTGGCTTTAAAAATGTTTTCTCCATGGACTTCATCTTTGCTTTACCTATATTTGGCGATGCTCTTGTTACTGAGATGAGGAAAACCTTGCTGTCAGGAGCACTGGCCACTGGCTGGGTTTTATGTTCTGAGTCCAAAGGACTTGGTAGGTGTGTTTGTTTCCTGTTGCTGCTGCAACAAATTGCCACAAACTTAGTGGCTTAAAACACAAATTTATTATCTTATATTTCTGGAGGTTGGAAGTTTGAAATCAGCTTCACCAGGCCTCAGATGAAGACGTCAGCAGGGCTGGTTCCTTCCGGAGCTTCAGGGCAGAACCCGTTCACTCGCCTTTTCCAGCCTGCACTCCTCGGCAACACGGCCCTTCCTCCAGCCTCAGAGACGTCACCCCAACCTCCTCTGTCTCAGGACCCTGAAGTTAATCACATCTGCAGTGCCTGGTTTACAGTTATGGTGACATATCCCCAGGTGTCAGGGAACAGACAGGGACACCTTTGGGGACCATTATTGTGGTAGGGGTAGGGGTGCAGGGGGCTTAGTTACTCCTGGCTTCTGATGTTGAGACAGTGGCTGCAATCAGTAGCTGCTGTGCCCACCCGCTTATGTGTGGGGACAGCTAGCAGGCTTTCCTCCAGCTTTCCCTGACTGGCCTCTGTGTGCCACAGCTGCTGTGTCACACTGGAGCAAAGGATCATGTAATGTTGCTGCAAGTACTGGCTGGGAGATGCAGGAAGCCGAAAACACAAAAGTATCGTAAGAGACGTTTATAAACGACACATGGTGTGACTGTCAGAACTGCTGAGCGGCCACGGAGAGCTTTCAGTTGGAGCCCTGACATCTCCAGTCACGAGCGATGTGTAATGCTTGTACTTCAAAGGAAACAGGGCTAATCTTAAACATCCGGTTTTAAATCTTCTACTTATTTTTTTTGGCCTGTGACTTGAAACCTGCCTGTTGTACAATAGAAAAATCAGGAAGGACAAAGAAGAAACATTTTTGTATATAGTTAACTAATTACATTTGTGGTTCATTAGTTCCTTGTTTATGAAAGAAAAAAAAATCATTGCAAGACCTTCAGGGTCTCTTTTAACTCAGGGGGCTGTATAAAATTATTTCAATTTAAATAGCATCTTAAAAGGTGTAACGTCCCTTGGTAGAGATAAAATAGCTCATCATTATCAATTAAAGGACTCCTGAAGTCTTTGAAAAGAGGACTTGTTTGCTTAAAATACGTGAAGGTCATGCTCACCCTGCAATCGTCAATGAGGAGTAGTCATTTGTTATTTTTAAACAGGCTGTCATTTAGCCGTTATGAAGATGAATAACATTTGTTATTAGCTAATAATCTTCCTGTTGATTACAGAGAAAAGGCACTTGCAGACACCTTATGTGCCTTCCTCAGTGGCTAGGTTATTAATGCCTTCTGATTAAATTCTGTAAACAAAAATTAAGGTCTTTGTTCTCTAAATTTCGAGACTGGCACCTAGGATGCTAAACCCTACCTTGGTCGGTGGTATTTTGAGTTGCATATGCTCTTTGCCTACTGTTCATGCAACGTTGCAAAAACAAAGTTCATTTTTTAACATCAGACAGATTGTCAATGGATCATATGCTGCCTCTATTAAGGTTAGGTTTTGGATGTCTGTCTTCCTGAAGAGAGTTAATGAAGCTATAAGTTACCTGTGTGCCTTCATTTGGAGTCAGGCCTAATTATCTGGATCTTGGCCACATTACTGTCCGAGCCTTATTTCTAAAGCAGATGGAGTCACTCAGGAATGACTTCATTTGTATTAATTTGTTGCACTGTCTTCTACTCGTCTCGGAAGAGCTGTACAGCCTTTGTCACGGAGAGCAGGAAAAGACAAAAGGATTTTAGTCTAAAATTAAGAGAGAGATCTACTGCTTCCATTCAAGGGTAATGATGTTCCAACCATAAAGGCAATTAAGTATTGGCCACTTAGGGCAGGAACGGCGTAAGAGGGTAATTGTACTTCCTAAGATTCATGAGCTTTCATTTTCTGGAATAAGTCAGATGACAGACATATTGATCCAGCAGTTTAAAGGGAAATTCTCTGGAGCTCTAAAGCTCTGTCGTCAATTTTTCACCTGGCTTTGGAGGGCCCTAGGGGCAATCTCCAAGGGAAATCTCCACCTTGGCTGTCAAAGGGTCACGGAGCCTGTTGGAAAGGAAGAACTCTTTGTTTTTAATGGACCAGATACAGGATCTCCTGATTATAGGCCAACAGGTGGCCACAAGTCTACCTTGCCATCTGGCTGTGGTCATCTCTAAGGAAAATAGCACTAAGAAACTCTTAATTCAGCCATGTTCATGAACTTCCTGTAGAGATATGTAGAGTTGGGTTTTAGAGATAAGGAAGATTATTCGGCTTTTTCATTGACAGGTGACAGTGGTGGCTTCTCTTAGGACTCTTTTGGCAGTAAGGGATTAAAAATCCTCACTGGCTTTGATGTGATCAATGGGATATGTCGATTTAGTATAAAAAAGACTTAGATAAAGAATAACAACTGTATTCAACATCCAAATCTGCTATTGGCAAATACGTGAAATGAAATGATTCCACTAATTTATTTTAATTATAAAATACGGGATCAGAATGTGTCCACATTGATATCAAAATATGTGAATGAAAGTTGAAAATAGATGACCTTATCATCAATACAATCACAAGTATTTATTTGAGAAACCCAACATGTAGAGGCTATTTCTTCAAAAGAATTTATTTGCTCTTCAGAGAAATTGTTTCTAGAGAGTAACTTTTAACATTTCTGAGATTATGATAGACTTAAAGGTTTCATTAGAAATCCCCAAACTAAGAATTAAAAAGACACACTTGTATAACGTTGAGTTTTATTCTGTATATTGATTTGCTTGGGCAGCTGTAACCAAATGCCGTCAACTGAGTGGCTTCAACAACAGAAATGTATTGCCTCACAGTTCTGGAGGCTGGAACTCCAAGATCAAGGCTTTGCCGGGGAAAATTTGGGCACAGAGACAGACATACACACAGGGAAAACGCCATGTGAAGATGCAGGCAGATCTGCCTGATGCTTCTACCGGCCAAGGGAAGCCAGCTGTTGTCAGCAAACCACCAGAAGCCAGGGGAACAGATTCTCCCACACCATAATCAGAAGGAACCAACCCTGCCAACACCTTGATCTCTGATTTCTAGCCTCTGGAATTGGGAGACCGTTAATTTTTATTGTTTAATCCACCCAGTTTGTGGGACTTTGCTATGGTAACCCTAACAAATTAATACAGCTGCTTCTATGGTTCAGATCCCAGTTTCTCAGTAGGCTCCTCTGTCCCTGCAATCTGAGTTAGCCCCTCTCAGGTCCTCTCTTACACATTTGTTTTCTTCTTTCCGCATGTTCTGTTTCCCTCTGTAAAAGGTAAACTCTTTGGCCTTAGCCAGTTTTGCTCAGTGGTTAGAGCGTTGGCCTGTGGACTGAAGTGTCCTGGGTTCAATTCCACCCAAGGGCATGTGCCTCAGTTGCAGGCTTGATCCCCTGCCCCAGTCCGGGGGGGGGGAGGGGAACACAAGAGGCAACCGATCGATGTGTCTCTCACACATTGATGTTTCTCTCTCTCCCTTTCTCTTTCCCTCCCACTCTCTCTGAAAACAATGGGAAAAATATCTTCAGATGGGAAGTAAAAAAAAAAAAAAGTAAAGGTAAACTCTTTGAAAAGGGACCTATCTCTGTGTTTATCTCTAAGCTCCCAGACTCTGAGAACAGGGCTGGCACAAGAGTGGGCCCTGAATAAGTACTTTCTCAATAAATGAATCATTCTATGACTAATACCTATATTATATCTCCAGTGATGTGAAAGAAGATAGTAATGAATGAATGAAATGTTACAAGAATTAATTTGTATTAGCCTGAGTACTGTATGTCAAAAATACTTTTTATTTTATGACAAACTTTTTATTTTTCATCTGTTAAGTCATAAAATATTCGTTTTGATTTTTTTTAAAAAGATTAACAACTAGCAACATAATTTAATTGGTAAAGGAATTGCATTTAAGTAGAATTTATTACAAAAATGTAAAATAGGGCAAATTATTTCATCTATTCAAGACATCTTTTATTTAGTGCTCTAAAATAAGATAATTTTATTTGAAAAGATCAGAAGTGTTGATTGAAATATGATTTTTATGCTACTTAATGAAAGAATGAGGCAAATGAAAAGGAAATTTATTTTTCATATTTGTTAATATCAGACTGGAGAATTGTGCAAGTTTAGTCTTAGTCATAATAAGATTTTTAAGCTTGATATATATCCAAAAATTACATTCATTAAAATCATCTGGGTAAGATGTCAAGATTTCTGACAACCAATATTATGTTGCTAGTTAGGAAGTTTTACAGAAATCTTTAATAGTTTGGAGCAGAGTATGTTGTGCAACAGAAAACTTCTTGAAGAAATGATCCATTGATACTTTCAAAGGATCCTGCATGTACTACTATGGGTTGAGAAGCTGCTTATAAAGACTTTAAGTTAAATCTAAACTTAAAAATTTGGATGTTGTAATTTTTAATGTATATTTGTGACAGTGTGACATATATTATACACACACACAAATCATAATAAGCACACAGCTCCATTAGTTTTCACAAAGTTAACGCACCAGTGTAACCAACACCAGAAGAAGAAATAAAGTGTTATTGGTGGAAGGGCCAGTTTAAGTGTTTTCACCATTTTTCTATTGTCATTTGTCATTTTTGTGTAACCTGAGTATGAGCCATTGTTTGGCTAGAGAGCTTGCACACATGTATTCCACTCTGTGGCTTGCTTTTTTACTCTTAATGATGATTTTTGTTAATAGGCATCTTTTATTTTAATGTAGTCCAATTTCATGTCTTTCACTTTAGCACTTTTTGTGTCCTGTTTGAGAAATCTTTGCCTTCTCCTAGGTATGGAGATATTTCCTATATTTGCTTCTATAAAATTCATTGCTTTACTTTCCCTGTTTAGATCTATGACTCATCCAGATGGATAATTAGTGCAAGGTATGGTCAAAATCTTACCTATGATTATCTCTGGATATTGTGACTATAGGTAATTTTATTTTTCTTTAAAAATCTTAGAATTTTTTTTTTTTTAACAATAAAAGTGTCTTAAGTTTTATTTTAGAAGAGTGACTTAGTCACCTTTTTCTACCTTATACTACGCCACAAAAAATCTTGAAATCTTAGTGGATTTCAACAGCAGACATTAGTTTTTTTTGCTTACCTATGTTGATGGCTTCCAGCCAGCTAGCATGGGTCTTATCCAGCCTGTGGTTACAGAGGTTGAGTCCTGTTCCATGATTCTTTCTAGTCTATGACTCAGGCTAAAGCAGCAGGCTGTCTGTCTCCGTGGCAGAGGTTCAGGGGCAAACAGTCTGGCGGAAAGCTTCATGCTCTCGGAGTTTCCACTTGAGCACGACTGTGTCTGCCCACAGTCCACTCCACTAGCCAAAGCGACCACATGACTGAGGCCAAAGGGCCAGTTCTTCTTGTGTTCCCGTAGTCAGAATTAGTCATTCCCTTTTCTTGCCTAATTATAGCGCCAGATGCAGCCACCTTAGTTTCTACTTACGTGTACATCTGGCGGTCTCCCCAAGAGGTTATATGAGCTTCGTGATGAAATTTTATTCCTTTCTGCCTTCCTGGCACATAGTAGGCATCCAATTGAAGATTTTAGAATGAATTGCACACCAATATGGCCATAAAATAATACTTAAAATGAGACATAATGACTTTTTAAAATTAATTAATTTTTAAATTACAGTTGACATTCAGCATTATATTAGTTTCAGATGTATAAACATAGAGATTAGACATTTATATACCTTATGAAGTGATCCTCCCAATAAATCCATTATCCATCTGCACCACATATAATTGTTAATATTATTGGCTATATTCCCGATGCTGTACTTTACATCCCCATGATTGTTTTTATAACTGGCCATTTGTACTCCTGAATCCCTTCCCCTTTCTCACCCATCCACCAAACCCCTCCCACCTGGCGACCATCAATTTGTTCTCTGGATTTATGAGTTTGTTTCTGTTTTCTTCTGTTTACTTTTGTTTTGTTTTGTTTTTTAGATTTCACACATAAATGAAATCATATGGTATTTGTCTTTCTCTGTCTGACTTATTTCTGTGTGACTTAAAAAAAAATCCCAGCGTTGTCAACAGTAAAAACTTCTAACTTGTAAGAGAAGTTGCTGATCAGTGAGGCAAAGACCAAGTGGAGAATCAAGTACAGCTTGCCCTTCAGGAACCGGTGACTGGCAACAACAAAGCTACGAGTGATTTATTACCTTCTCCAGGTGCATACACTTATTTTACTCAAGGTGTATATTTTATACCACCTAACAGCCTTGAAGAGAGTTTTAAAGAAGGCTCTCTGACTTTTCTGCCCCCCAGGTCACTCTGGTGACTGTACCTGGTGGAGAGGAATGAAAGTAAGCTGTAAAGGCACACCTCTGTGCTCTGCGGGCTCGCTCTCCTTTCTTCATAAGAACACACATCTTTCCTGCTAGTAGAGCAAGCTATTTCAGTGGTGAATGAAATTTTAAGCTCATTTCTCCTTATCTTCAGAAATACGGCCTGATACTTGGGGCTGAATTCTGTCCACACGTTTGTATATTATTCAGAAGCCTTTTCTCATGGGCTTGCTGGAAGGACATTTTTGCCAGTTTTTGATTACTGACCAACTCATATGGCATCTTGTGTTTTTCTAAATGTCTTTTTTTTTTTTTTTAATGTTTTTATTGATTTCAGAGAGAAGAAGGGGGAGAGAGAGAGAGAGAGAAAGAAAGAGAGAGAAAGATCAATGATGAGAGAGTCATTGATCGGCTGACTTCTGCAGACCCCCACTGGGGATCGATCCCACAACCCGGGCATGTGTCCGGACTGGAAATCAAACCTCCATCACCTGGATCCTAAGTCGATGCTCAACCACTGAGCCCTGCCTGGCCGGGCTCTAAATGCCTGACTTATCCACAGCTCTTTGGGAGCAGTGCTCCTCAGGTTGTGGTGCACGGACTGGCTGTCGGTCTTTGATTCCAGTTCTCAGTAAGAAAAGGAGCTGTTGCCAGACTGTAAATTAACTGGGTCACTAAGCACTCTGCTTAGTTCCACTGACTTTCTGTGTTTATTTTTCCATAGCAAGACTTTATGAAGGACGCAGGGCGTGCATTGACTCGCATTCGGGCCCAGGCCTCTCCTCTCCTCTCGCTGTGGACGGGCCTTCTCAGCAGCTTTGCCGTAGGAGCCGGCCCCGGGCACGTGTGACATGCTTCCAGCCGCTCACTGAAGACGCGGTGGACCCTGGCCTGCTCTAGGCAACAGCTGGGCTCTCTTCCTCCTTTTCTCGAATCCTTCCCCCATCTGCTTCTCTTTCTCTAATAGGAACTAAAGGGTGTAGAGACATCTATGTGTGCCGGCCACGAGGGAAGGATTGATGGTGTGATTTAGGGGAGGAGCTGGGCCGTGCAGCATCAGTAACTCCGGAGGAACTAGGGACAGGGATCAGCCGCTGATGCAGTCAATCAGTGTCTGAATGTCAATAGTCTATTTTAAAATTTGTTTGTTCATTTTGTTTGTTTGTTTTTTCCACTGGGACGTCAGTTGCACAAAGGCATGGCTTTTAGCTGCTTTTTTGACATGCGGGACCTGGAACATACAAGATGTTCAATGAGTATTTGTTGAACTGATAATAGCTACCGGGCATGCCAGGAGGCAGGGGGATAGGTTGTATTTGGCAGCATAATTTTAGCCCCAGACACAGGGCCCGGCGCATAGTAGGACTCAGTTAATATTCTTTGACTGAAGGCAGTAGCAGTCTGAATGTTTTTCATAGAAGGGTAAAAATAAATGAGTTGTTCCCAGAATTTACTTGTAAGCCTTCTCTTCCTGGCAGGCTAAAATAGGATTCCCACTCTTTTACAGTCTTTTGAGAAAAGAAATGAATCTCTCTCTTAAGAAATTATTGTAGTGCTCCTCAAGTGCCACCTCTCTCTTTTCTGCCCTGAATGGAATATTTAGACTGGTTAAGTCATCACACCTATATAGAGACTCTAAAAATTATCATTAAAAAATGGAAAAAAATCATAAAAATGAAATCTATTCACCCACTGTTTTAGAGACTTCCAATTTCAACATAAACTATCTGTGCAAATTCCACATCCTATTCTTTTATTTATTTTACTGTATGCTTCTCTGTGTGTATGGTGTGCATATATATGAGATTTTATGGTGCACCCACCATGTAGCTAAAAATGAACCTATTCAAAGAAATTAGATGAGGGCAGTAAGGAGAAGGCAAAATTTGTCTTCCTTTGACCTTCAGCTCCTGCTACTCACGGTCTCAAGGCCAGAAGGAGCCTGGGCATTATGTGTTGCCATCAGAACCAGTTCCCTAGCAGCAATACCAAGGAAAGGTGTTTTTTTTTTTTTTTGAATTATGGGGCAGGGAGTTTTCCCTGTCATGGTTCATTGTCTTTTATTTAGAATAAGCCGGCATTCCTTTTAGGGAGAAAAAGTAAGTAGCTTTCTATTTGCAAGCAAAACCTTTCAGTAGTTACAATCATGGTACTTGGTTTCATTCCAGTAAATGGATTTATTAAGAGAAAAGAGGAAGGGAGGGAGTTGGAGAGGGAGAATTTTAATGCAGAAATTAAGCTTGAAAATGTCTGGGAAATGGGAAGTAAGGGGCACCAGTGAAACCATTACCAGGATGATTCACAGATTCTCCAGGTGTCTCACCCGTTTTGGTTCATTTGTAATGATGTTAAATGCTCTTTCCGTAGTGGAACAAGTACTGGTGTGGAGCCAGGAGGCCTGGATTCTTACTCTCATTTACTCGTATTGTTACTTAAGAAACTTTTACCTTCTTCAGGCTTTTTTCATATCAGTTATCAGATATTATATTTTCCCATCTACCTCACTGGATTTCAAAGAATTGCAAGCAAGAAAACATACGTGAAAGTATTCTGCAAACTATAAAGTACTATAGAATGCTATAATATAAAGTATTCTAAGCATTTTCCTCTTCGTAATGGCAAACTCAGCATCCGAGCAGAAAAGATAGAAGCAATTAGAGTGCCTGGGATATAGAAAACGTGAGGTGATAGGTGATGCTGATAATTATAGTGTTCTTTTTTTTTTTTTTAAATATATCTTTATTGATTTCAGAGAGAGGAAAGGAGAGGGAGAGAGAGATAGAAACATCAATGATGAGAGAGTCATTGATCGAGCCCGCAACCCAGGCATGTGCCCTGACCGGGAATCGAACCCCGATCACCCGGATCCTAGGTCGACGCTCAACCGCTGAGCCAGTCCCTGCCGGGCTATAGTGCTCTTTCATTGGGAGCAGACCATCCCTCCCCTGGCTATTATGGTGCAAACCAACACTAGAGCAAGAAGACAACCCCAAATTGTCTCCTCCCTGTGAAAGCATAATTCACGTAGGCGCCTGGGTAGCCGCGTACAGTATCTTTTCTCTCCATTTGTTGTCAGTTCTCACCAGAGGTATTTTTTCCATTGCTTTTCAGAGAGAGTGGAAAGGAGGGAGGGAGGGGGAGAGAGAGAAACATGGATGTGAGAGAGACGCATCGCCTGGTTGCCTTCTGGTTGCCTCCCCCACGCGCCCTGAGCAGGGGTTGGGAGCGAACCTGCAGCCCAGGTACGTGCCCTTGACAGGGAATCGAACCCTCCACCCTTCGATGCTCAGGCCAATGCTCTAACCACTGAGCAACACCAGCCAGGGCTTCTCTCTCCTTTGAATTCCTTTCTACTCTCCTTCTACAAGCACCATGGGAGGCTGTCATCAAATAAACATAAATTAAGTGTGCCTTGCCCTCGAGAGGCTTCAAGCCCAGCAGGGGAGACGGACCAGTGACTACCCAGATGCCTTCGGGTTCTAGGGTGCTGTAGTAGGCGTGTGAGCCTGCCATAAATTAGACGCCCTTGCTTATCGCCAGGAGAGCCTATCTCACGTAAGCTTGCCTTCTCGCTCTATAATTTGTCTATAGTCAACGACTCCTGGTTTATTGTAAGCTTTCTGTCATTTTTCAGGGTAGCTTAGCACTGACACTAAGATGGAAAGTCAAAGGTTTAGTGAATTTGATGGTTAAAGTAATCAGAATGGACTCTTTCTAATGCAAAAGATCTAATCCAGATTCCAAGTAAACTGAAATAAAAGCGGGGATGCACTGGCTCCCAGGAGCAGGGCCTGGGAGGTGGCGTAGGCTTCAGGCCTGGCTAGCTCCCAGGATTACAGCTTTCTCTCTCGCCTCGCCCTTCTCTTTCTCCTGTTCCTGTTTTCTTCTCTCTCTGGCCCGATCAGCAACAGGCGCCGCTCACAAATAGAAGCACAAGGCAAGGATTTCCCTGCCATGTTATCAGCACAGTCACGCTATCACTCGTGTCTGTCCAGTTCCTGCCCTGTTCCTTTACTTCTGGGAGCATTACCATCCTTCTTATGGGGACTTCTCCCTCCCTCCAACCCCAAACCAGTGCAAAGTTGCATTTTCCTATCGATCCCACCCACTTGGATGCAGTTATTGGTCTCATGCTGGGTACCTGACTGAAACCAGGTCAATCAGAGAGCTTTCCTGGGTTTCTTCTGTACAAGGGACTAGTAAGGGCATGTTAGTTACTCAGTGATGGCGGGTTTAACAAAAACGTAAATATGTTGCTCTGTAGAGGAAATTGGTCCATAGTTGGTTCATAGTTTGAATAAAGCTCATACATAGGAAAGCAAAGATCAATCAGCTAGTGGTGGAGATTAATTAATCACTTGATCCCTGACCTTTACAACAAGCCCTCTCCCATCCCTGCAACTGTGATTCTATAACATGAGCGGCACAGTCCAATAAAAACATAAAGTGAGCTGCAGATGTGAACCACATATGGGAGTTTAAATTTCCTAGTGGGCACGTTATAAAAGGGAAAAGACAGGTGAATTTGTTTTTTAAAATATTTTACTTAACCCAATACAACCAAAATATTGTATTTTCAAATTGTAATCAATATAAAATATAATTAATATGTTGCACATTTCTTCTTTCACATTAAGTCTTCAAAGTTTGGTATGCATTTTACCTTTGTAGCACATCTCAGCCTGGACCAGTCATATTTCAAGTGCTCAGAAGTCACATCTGGGGTGTGGCTATGCTACCGTCCTGGACAGCAAAACCCTAGAGACTTAGTCAGAGGAAGAGAGATGCAGTACAAGGGAAAGAATCCACACTGGGGTGCCTCCTACGACGCTCCAACCAGATATTTGCAGCCTGACATCCTTCCTGTTCATGAATATATCATAGCAAATATCTATAAAGTAATTCATTGTCTTTGAGATAAAAAAATTTACAGGTAGACTCAGAAATTCAGCAGGTTTGGGTGCAAACCACCACAAAAAAGCAGGTATTGCAATAAAGGGAGTCACATGAATTTTTTGGTTTTCCAGTACATATAAAAGTTATATTGACATTATACTGTAATCCAGTAAGAATGCAGTAGCACCTTGACTACAAAAACAATGTGCATATCTTAGTTAAAAAGTACTCTATTGCTTAAAAATGCTAACCATCATCTGAGCCTCTAGTGAGTTATAATTTTTTTGCTGATGGAGGGTCTTGCCTCAATGTTGATGGCTGGTTGTGGTTGCCAAAGGTTGGTCGCTGAAGGTTGGGTGGTGGTGGCAGTTTCTTGTGATAACAATGAAGTCTGCCATATCAATGGACTCTTCCTTTCACGAGCAATTTCCCTGTAGCATGTGAGGCTGTTTGACAGCATTTTATCCACAGAACTTCTTTCATAACTGGAGCCGATCCTCTCAACTCTGCTGCTGCTTTATCACAAAGTGTATGTAATGCTCTATATCCTTTGTTGTCATTGCAACAATCTTCACAGCATCTTCACCAGGAATAGATTCCTTCTCAAGAAACCACTTTCTTTGCTCATCCCTAAGACCATAAGAGCCAACTCCTCATTCGTTAAAGTTTATCCTGAGATGACAGCCATTCAGTCCCATCTTCAGGCTCCACTTCTAGCTCTCTTGCTGTTCCACCACATCTACAGTATCTCCCTCCACTGAATTCTTGAACCCCTCAAAGTCATCCATGATGGTTGGAATCCACTTCTTCTAAACTCCTGCTAATATTGATATTCTCACCTCTTCATGAATCATCAATGTTCTTAATGTCAAGTAGAAGGGTGAATCCTTTCCAGAGGATTTTCAATTCACTTTTCCCAGATCCATCAGAGGAATCATTATCTATGGCAGCAATAGTCTTACACAACATATTTTATAAATAATAAAACTTGCGGGTCAAAATTATTCCTTGACCCATGGGCTACTGAGTGGACGTTGTGTTAGTAGGCATGAAAACATCTCTGTCAGGGCTCTGGGGTGACCAGGTGCATTGTCAGTGAGCAGTAATATTTTGAAAGGAACTTTTTTCTGAGTAGTAGGTCTCAAGGGCGGGGTTAAAATATTCAGTAAACCATGTTGTAAACAGACATGCTGTCATCCAGGCTTTGTTGTTCCATTGAAAGAGCACAGGCAGAGTAGATTTAGCATCATTCTTAAGGGCCCTAGGATTTTCCAAATGGTAAATGAGCATTGGCTTAAAATTAAAGTCACTAGCCGCATGAGCCCCTAACAAGAGAGTCTGCTTTGCTTTCGAAGCTTTGGAACCAGGCATTGATTTCTCCTCTCTAGCTATGAAAATCCTAGATGACATCGTCTTCCAATATCAGGCGGTTTCATCGACATTGAAACTCTGTTGTTGAGTGCGGCCACCTTCATTAATGATCTCAGCTAGATCTTCTGGATGACTTGCGGCAGCTTCTCCAACAGCACCTGCTGCTTCGCTGCACTTTTATGTTTTGGAGACAGCTTCTTTCCCTAAACCTCATGAACCAATTTCTGCTGACTTCAAACTTTGCTTCTGCAGCTTCCTCACCTCTCTCAGCCTTCACAGAACTAAAGAGAGTTAGAGCTTTGCTCTGGATTAGGCCTTGGCTTCAGGGAAAGTTGTAGCTGGTTTGATCTTCTATCCAGGCCAAACTTTTTCCGTATCAGCCATAAGGCTGTCTTGCTACTTGTCATTCAGACATTCACTGGAGTAGCGCTTTTAATTTTCATCAAGAACTTTTCCTTTGCATTCAGAACTTGGATGATTGGCACAGGAGACCTAGCTAGCATCCAACCTATGTGTGTCTTCGAGGCCTCCCTCACTAAGTTTAAGCGTATTTGGCTTTTGTTTTAAAGTGAGACCTGTGTGACCCTTCGTTTCACTTGAACTGTTAGAGGCCGTTGTAGGGTTATTACAGTAATTGGCCCAATTTCAATATTGTTGTGTCTCGGGAAACAGGGAGGGCGGGGGAGAGGGAGAGAGACAGAGGAGCGGCTGGTGGGTGGAGGGGTCAGAATAGGCGCCGTGTTCATCTGTTCAGACGCCCTCTCGGAGGAGAGCGGCGAGTGGCGCCTCAAAACAATTACAATAGTAATATCACAGATCACTGATCGCAGGTCACCCAAACAAATATGATCATAATGGAAAAGCTTAGCATGTCGAGAGAATGACCAGAATGCAAATGCTGCTGGAAGATGGCACCGGGAGAGTTGCTCAGGGCAGGGCGGCCGCAGGGCTGGCTTCGTGCAAAGCGCAGTCTCTGTGAAGCGCAATGAGGCGGAGCGGGACTCCACAAATTCCCGAGTGTTGGTCCTCTCTCCGTTTGTCTATTTATTTAAATTGAAGTATTACAGATGCCCCAGCTTTCCCCCCACCTTGGCCCTCTCCCCCTCACTGCCCCGGCCCCCTCAAGCCTTCCCCGCACTATTGTCTGGTCCCTGGGTTATGCACATAAGCATATAAATTGTCAGGTTAATCTCTTCCCGCCTCGCCTTCCCCCTTCCCTCTGAGATCCGTCAGTCTGTTCCATGCTTCCATGTCTCTGGGTCTATTATGTTCTTTCTTAATATTCTCAAGCTTAAGAACTTTTTTTTATTGTTGTTTTGTTACTTACACTGCTCTACATTTTCAACAGCATTTAGTTAAAATGTTCATTACCCTAGTACCATTAAATACATTTTAGAAAATGATAACAATGACCCTAAGTGCAGGAGGGTTTTTCTTTTTTACAATTGGAAAATACACTGAGGGTCATATTTTTTTCCTGTCAGTGGTGAAGGTTTACTCGGAGGTATCTTTACGGGTGATGGTTCGACCTTTTAATATTTTTTGGATGTGCTAAATTTAATTGGTTTCATGCAGCATTTCATTAAAATGTGGAGTTACAGTTAAGAAAAGTAAAAAGAGTGTTTTTCTTCCCTTTGCGTCGTCAATGGAAAGGTAATCTTAGTGTCTGTTGCTTTATGCCGTGGCAGGCAAGGTATTGTGTAATGATGGCTCCTAGTGCTTTATGCCTTGACAAGCATCTACCATAGCTTAATAGCCAAATTTATTCATTTCTTTTTTTATAATAATTCTTTGAAGCAGAGTTTAGGATAAAATGTAATGAGAGTTTTAGTTCATTCATCCATTCATTAAGAGAAAAAACGAAGCTTATTATCCATGGGTAAGCTCCTTGAGGACGTGTCTTTCTGTTTATTTCTGCATCCCAAATGCCTAGAGCGGTGCCCAGCCCAGGAAGACAGTCAATAAATATTGAATGAATACACCAGTTCCTGTAAATAAAAGGCTTATCTCAAAATGCAAAGGTCAAGTAGGCACATACTCTGTGCTAGATTCTATGTGAAGTTTGTAATATACATTTCAAATGTAACTCTTACAAAAATCCTGTGAAACAAATAACATCCCCATTTTTCAGGTAAGAAAATTGAAGCACAAGAGAAGTTCATGAGCTTCCCGAGATCACATAATTAAATAGCGGATTTGGGATTGACTTCAGAGTCATCTGGTCCCTGTTGCTCATGCATTCGTTTCCTAGGGCTGCTGTACAGAGCACCACAAACCGAGTGGCTTAAGGCAACAGAATTTTCTTTTCTTTTAGTTTTCAGGCTAGAAATCTGAACTGAAGAGTCAAGCTCCCTTCCAAACATATGCAGGAGGATCCTTCTTGTCTTATCTAGCTTCAGTATTTGCTGGTCATCTTTGGCATTCTTTGGATTGTAGAAGCATCACTCCAATCTCTGCCTCCGTTATCACTGGTGTTCTTCACCCTGTGTGTCTCTCTCTTGATCTTATAAAAACCCCAGTGATAATTGGATTAAGGGCCCCACCCTACCTCAGTGTGACCTCATCTTAATTAATTACATTTGCAACAGAATTATTTCCAAATAGGGTCACACTTTGAGGTTCCAGGGTTTCGGATTTTAGTATCTCATTTTGGGGGGACACAATTCCACCATAACAATCATCATACTTGATATTTGTCAAGCACAGATATTTATTAAACACTCGGAAAGCCCAAGGCACCAGGCTTGCTTATTGATATAGGAATCCCAGAAGGTATAATGGACTCTCCCTTTAATCAGGTTGGGAAGAAAAGATATATTTCCATAAAAATAAGTGTCACTGATAGGTGGTCTTAGACCAAGATGGGTTTGAGGTGACAGCGTACATGTGAGAAGAAATATCTCGTACAGGTTCAGAGGTAAGTCTCCAGATCTTGCAGGAGAAAACAGGACTGGAAACTGAGATAGGGGGTTATGTGCAGAAGAGAGAAGAAAATTGGCCTTGTATCGAAAAAGCAGATGTCACTCGGAAAAGAGAGAGGCCAAGGCACAGAACATTTCCAACATGGCAAATGCCGTGAGAGAGCAAAAGAGAACGAGGGGGAGAAAGGGCCCCTGGATATGAGAATCAGAAGTTTTGAGTACAGTTTCAATGCAGAGTAGCAGGGGTGGAAATTTGGTTGGAGTTGAGTTTAGGTCAATAAAGCTAAACTTTTTACCATTAGGTGATGGTATGAAGGGAGGCTGTTCTTCCTCATACTAGGGGCCTGCTGTGTGATTTCTGGTGTCAGTGAGTTGCAAGTTGGCTTTCCAAAATATCAACTGTAAATCGATTAATCAGTTTTTCAAGTGCTTTTTGTGTTCCTATTACGTGCCAGGCACTTTTCTCGTTGATGGAACTATAGCAGAGATTAAGGAAGGCATGATTCATGCCACCGGAGCACTTCCATTCCCGTGGGGACGATGGACATTGAGGAAGCAACTGAATATGTACATAGTATAATTTTCCACCCTGATAAGACCATTGGAGAAAAATAAAACAGAGCATGAAGTTTGAGAGCAACACTGGAGATGATGCAACAGATACATTTAGTTCTGGCTCTGTCATGTATCCTGGTGCAGTATCATGTAAAATACTGGCCAAATTCGGAAGACTGATCATGTAATTTTGGCCAGTTTATTTAATTGTGTTTTTTTTTTTTCTTTTATGTGTCTCACTGGGGAAATGAAGGAATTAAGTAGGAACTAGACTCTGGGGTCCCTTCCAACTCTCTTGTCACTGAATCATAATATTACAACTATTCATTCTATTTTGGTGTCAGTCATAAATCTGATACATGTGCCTTTCTTTTGTGTCCTAATCCAAAAGTATTATGAAAACATAGACGTTAACAGTTTGTGATGTGCTAAAATATTCCCTGTAATTTAAATAGGAATGATTATTTTGAATATATAAGAATACGGGATGGGGAGAGCTGAATTTCAACACTATAAGTGTTAAGAATAAAAATCATAAGGGAAGTCACTTCTTTTAAAAGATACTTATTGAATGTTTCTCGATGGAGTAACAAAGGGTGATACACTGACTCTGGAACAATGGCCAGCTTTGTCGTGATCCTTTGAAAGGATGTCTGTCTACAAGTGTGGAGGTGACACCCATTTAAAACTCATGGTTATAAGGGTGTCTTTGTCTAAGTGAAGAATTGCAGTGCTGTTTCATCGCAAATGTCTGTGCATTTTTTATTCTGGAGAATTATTTAGAAATCAGGGACATCTGTTGTTTGGGAAGACCTGGCTAACAAACAGTTTAAGAAGAATAAAATCATTACATGGTTTTTATGTCTTAAGGCTCATGTTTTAAAGTCCTGATGTAAACTGAAGACTTGAAAATACCATCTCCAGCAGAGATGGCGATGCTGTGAAGGAGAGGGGCGAGGGGGCCAACCTTTCTGCACTGGCGCATTCAAAGGAGATGATGAAGCCAGACAGTGCTGGGCACCCCCACCCCGCTCCCTGTACCCTCCAAAAGAACATACTCTCACATGACAGTGCCAAGAAAATAAGGTCAAAACACGTCTAAATGAATTACAAAAGGCCCTCGCTGTGCAGCAGGCAGCCAAGCCTGGAGGAGCCGTGCTGGGGTGCGAGTTAGCACCACATGTGCCAACTCTGTGGGAGCGCTGCTTTCCCCCCTTCACTGTGGTGGGAATGGGGGGGGGCTGCTGCTATTGCTGCCTGCCTATCGCCATCTCCGCTGACAAGATTCAGAGTGACGGTGGCCTGTGGCTTCATCAATCGAGAAAGGCACAGTAAATTGGCAGCGGCTGGAAGGGCGAGCCTGCTTACTCCCCAGCCTGACTCCTTTTGGAAGGGAACAGGGGAGCTTAGGAAAACGTGCGCCCCATTCTCCGACTTCAGCAGTCAAATTCATCTTCTTTGTTGACCTGTTGATTATGTGGGTTGTGCCTCCCTCGGTTGCCCGGGTCTGCAGTGATAGGCATCACAGAAACAGATAAAACATATAGTCATGGCTGCAAACACTCATTCGCATCGCTGGCGCTCAACAGGCCAAAGACCCAAACAGATTGCCCTTGACTCTGTAGTCGGATTTTATGTGTGATCAGGACAGATGTTCGGGGAGGGGGTTATCCTTGCCCTTCTCCACCCTGCCTCCCTGCAACTAGCTCATGTACGACTTGCTCTCAAATAGCTTCTTTTATAAATAGATGAAGCTTGAGGCCGTCCACAGTACGAAGTCAACTTTCTACTGACCAAGCATTTATTTTCCCATCAGAAGATGCTCCCTTTTTGGAGGTCAGTAGCAGGCTGCCCTGCAAGTCCTGCTTGGCTTCTTATGCCAAGAGCTACCCGATGCCAACCAGAGGAAACTTCAGAGCTACTTCGTGGCATAATGCGATTTTAGGAACTTGTCCCCTTTAACAGTTGCATTCTGGATGGTGAAGATTTTTTTTTTTTTAATGTGTGTTTGCTTTGTCGCTAATCTCCCTTCAGGGGTTTAAAAATGAACAGGCATGATAAAACACTTCTTGCTGTTTCACTTCAAATTTCAGGATTGACTGCACCGCATGCCTTCTCGAGACGTATGTGGTTATCTCTAAGTAAAGACTTTGCCCAAAGTTCTCAGTTCCAAGTGATGGTTGTAGAGTTTTTCTCTTTGACACAGGCATTTATCAGTCAAATTGTGACACCGTATAACACCGTCTAATGTCAGATGAACTTCTCCATGATTGGAAAAAAGGCAAAGAACAGGGTATAAGGATCTCTCTGGAAAATTTTTCAAAGCAGAGTTGTAGACCTATTTGGGCTGGTCAATAGTGCCTCTACACTTGTTCTGTATGTATTTTCATTCCTTTGAAAACTTCACTATTTTCTGGCATTTTAAATCATTATTTGTTTGCATTTTCTAAGTTAAAGAAAGGTGTGTTTAGGGTTGATCTGGAAGACACACAAATTTAAATATTAAAAATTTTCTATGCAGACATATTTGGAATAGGAAGAAAAAAATCAGGCTATTGAAAAAAGAGAGCTTGCATAGTTTCCGTGCAGTCCTTGGAGTCCTCAGGAAGCTAATTAAAGCATCTCATTGCCTCTGCGGGCAGTCCCTTGAAGTATAATGCCCAGAAAACAGGGTAGAGCCCTCAGTCAACAGTGTGAGTTCCACCTCCCATAAAATGCCCTAATTTCCATGTAAGTGCCACAACTGTACAAGTCCCCAAACTGTGAGTGAGGTGAGGAATCCTCCGCTTGGAGATTTATAGTTGTACAGGGCAGTGAACCATCCAGGACAGCCTTTCTCGTTTCAGTGGCAGAAGCCATAAAGTCTTGGAGACTGAAGGATTTGTACAAAGTCACAAAACAAGTTAACAACCAGACCTCAAACTTCCTCGAAAATGATTTCTCCCCCTTGGTGCCAAGTGAAACGATTCCCAGAGGGCTGTTTTGTTTCGCTTTTGTTTTTGGAGGCCTCAATACCTTCTCAAACCTCAGTTACCGTTTCCTGAACTGATAAATTGTGGGGTAAAACAAGAAATCCACACAAAGCCTTTTCCCTGGTCATTTATTTCTCCCTGAAATCCCTTTACTTTTTAAAAATTATCTTTCTCAGGAACTCAGCATGGTTCCGATTCTAAGTAAAATCAAGCCATCAGTTTTAAATTGACTTCTGAGTGCAGGTACCGGATGGATCCCATACTCTAAGAAGATACTGTCTTGCTTGGGCTTTGGGGGACACTGGAAGATAAAATGCTCTGTACCTTATCCTCAAGGAGCTTAACATTAATTTTGGGAAGTGAGAAGTCTATGGGGAAAAAATGGAGCAATAATCCAAGATGACATATCACATCATATTGGATTTCTGGAAGCCCAGGAAGGCTTCATGGAGAAGACGAAATACAGGTAGACCGTAAAGAAAATGCACGACCTGATTGGCTGTGGAAACTTGTTACACAACCACAGATAACTAATGCACTTCTTGTTATCAGCTGCAAATGGACCAGTAGCTACTCTTTGGGTTATTAGCATGTTCCGCTGGGCTCCTTCATAATCACTGTTCTAAAGAGCAGGAGACTATACCAGACGCCCCCTTCTGTGAGTTTTAGCTTTTGTGTTTTCAGAGTTCCTGGCTGAGGTCCTGGCCAACATTGCAGTTGGGAGCAGGGGAGCCTGGAGGAACAAACGTTGCTTTAGGGTCTGGGTACAGAGGCAAGTCTCTCACCAGCAGTTAGCGCCAAGAGGGCATTTTGGTCCCTTCATTGTGAAATTTAAAAAAAAAAAAAAGTCTATTTCTTAAAATGTTCCTCCTGTGTTCTTAGCAACTTTCACTACTTAGGCATTTATGAGATACCCCAAAACCCAGCCAAAGAGCAGAGGAATGCATTTAGCATCATATGGCTTATTTATAAATTAGTGACTGAGAACTTAAGCTTTTATAACAAACAGGTAAAAAGTTATCCTGTTTGGGAATTCCAATAAAATATTCACTTGGTTAGCTTAAAAAAGTTTCTAGGGCAAAGTGCAGTGAACTTGGATGCCAAATGTGGCGCCTTTCTGGCTCTCTGCTGGCCTTAGCTTGTTAGCAGAATGAACCTTGCCAGCTAGTGCTTTTCACTAAGAAGCTAAAATAGATTATAGGTTGTTTTTTCTGTCCCAAGGTTTTTTTTCTGTGTGTGTGTGTGTGTGTTTTTGCATTTCAATTGCTCTCCGGAGGGAAAATTGGGTATAAAACAGGGAATACAAGCATGACACTAACAATCCAGGCTTGCGTCCTCAAGAGATGCCCTTGATCTATGAGGGTGCTTACTGAGTCTTTCTTGGAGCTTATTTACCTGACCGTGTTCCCCCAGACTTAAATGCCTCCATTAATCAATACGGAGCTTCTCCACACTGAGTCTGCAGAGCTCATCAAGATGAGAACTTTTTAATTTAAAATTAAAAAAAAAAATCCCAGATATATACATAATCCTTGGAGAAACAGCAGATCTATTACTGGCTAACAACATATCCACTGACAAACAAGTTATTTTTGTCCCCTATTTTAGGGTTACTGGTGGGATTGAGGTGAGGAGGAAAGGGTTTACTCAGAAACATTTATTTCAAAAAGCTAAGGTTCTTCAGGCATTGCAGGCAGGGGCACAGTTGATCCTTCAGTTATTGTATCGCTCACTCAGGGAGCTGCTAGCATGCTGCAGGAACTTGGCTCTTGGCCTAACATGTGAACAGAATTGGCCCTGTTGACAAGAAGGTAACAACAGAGAAAGGTGAAATACAACAGTAACCGGTCAGTTATCATGGAGCTTGATGAAAGTTATAGAGATTAAGTTTAGAGACAGCCAACCCCATGGGTACGGAAAGGCTTCTGTTGAGAAAAGGAAGGAAGGGAAAGTCAGAGGAGCCTAGGGATGATCCATCTGACCATGAACCTCGAACTGGAGCTCAAGCCCGCACGAGTGCAGGCCCTGGGCCAGCTCCGCTGCACCGGGTGCGGACAGGCTTAGCGATGAGAAGCGAAAGGGGCGAAGGGGCGAGGCCGGGAGCACGCTTCTTGGCTATCGAATGTCATTTTTTGTGCCGCCCTTTCTTTTCACATCTGTGTAGTTTAATTTTCACTTTGTTTCTTAAAGAAGATGGATTTCGAATTAGTGAACTTAACCTGTGTTTTGATTTTTGCAGCACCTATAGAAGAAAATATTCAACCATTCACTCATTCATTCCAGATTTACTGAGCACCTACTATGCACCACTGAGCCTTACAACGAAGAAGACGACAGATGCTTCTGGTAGTACGGAGATATTTGGATTTTTAAAACAATGATAAATGATAATATATATGTGTGTGTATATTTATATATTTTTAAAATATATGGTCTGAGTGTGATAGTTTTCCGATGTGTTAATTTAGCTAGGCTAACCTGTGGGGGCAAGGGAGAGGCCATTATGTAGCATACACACATCTAGTTATTCAATTAAACACTAATCTAGGTGCTCTTGTGCAGGTGATTTTACAGATGTAATGGAAGTCCCTGATGAGCTGACCTTACACTCTGGAGATTATCCTTGGTAGGCCAGGCCTAATCAGACAAGCCCTTAAGAGGCTGGACTCTTCGTGGCAAAGAGATTCCAACAGTAGCTGGGTCAACAGTTGCTCTCCCTCTGCTGGAGCTCCCATCCGGCCTGCCTGTGACAGTGCCTTCAGCCTGTGCCTGTGGGCCCTGGTTTGCCTGGGCCCTGCCTTCCTGCTGCCTGCCTACAGATTTCGGAAATGCTTAGCCAGCCGCTACAGTTGTGTGAGCCAATTCCTGCAATAAATCTATCTGTAACATATAAATATAGATATATGTATATATATGTGTGTATTATATATAGATGCATGTATATGGATTGTGTGCATATCTATCTATATACGTATGTGCTCCTACTGGAGCTATTTCTATGGTTGAACTTTGAAGCACTGAGATTTTAAAATAATACCGTGACCTCATGTAACATGCATTTTATGCTCAGAACAACCACCATTGCTTGTGAAATTGGGAAGATATTGTTCATAAAGCTCTGCAAAAATCCCCCACATCTATTTCATGAGGTCTGGCCGGCCCCGGTTAATCGTCTTTGCCCGGCATCTTCGGGTGAGCTGCGGAAGGCACCTGGCCTCCGGGTGCGTTGCCCACGGGGGTCCGCTGCCGGCGTTCGCGGCCCGCCCTGGCTCGGCTCTGGATGGTGCTCTCTCCAGCTGGCTGGTGGGAGAGGGGCGCCCGCCAAGCTCTGCTGGACCGTTTTAAAACAACATTGCATGTAACGTAATTAAGGAGGGATGACTGAGGGCTTAAAGCCTCCGCCGACTAGAGTCAAGTCCAGGATGAACCCAGAAGCTTCTCTGTATTTTGAAAGAGAAAATCAAATTTATGGAAAACTTTGTTGCCTTCTCTTTGATTCCATCAAAATATAGAGATTCTTCAAATGATTTAATTTTTATAACTTTGTTCATTATTGATTGTGAAAGAAGTATATATATATATATATACACACATATATATATATATATATATATTTATTTTATTTTTTTTTAAAAAGCTAAAGTATAAGAAAGGAATTAAGAACTACCCATCGTTCTAGCGAGGTAGCGGTGGCCGTGGCCATATTTTTGCCGTGTTTCTCTGCAGATCTAAACCACCCTTGTCTGCCGCGCTGTGTGTCAGAGGGGGTAGGTGGCTGGCCTCTGTACCCTCGCTTTCTCTGGTTCCCCTGCCAAATGGCTTCTAGTAGTTTCAGCCAAAGAAAACCCTGTGGGTAGGTGGGAGAAAGCAGGGGCTTAAGCTATCTCTTGCCATTCTTCTCTGTCGAAGGGTCACTGTCTCTGCCAGTCGTTCCGGATCCCTTTAGAGAGCTTCATCCTCCGTGGTGCTCTCCCTGGGCCCCCTCGCCAGGACTCTCACCCCTCCTGGATGGCCCTGCTCCTAGGATCTGAAAATACCATCTCTTATTCTTTCTTTCTCTCCCCTTCTTTCCCTCCTTCCTTCCTGTTTTTTGATCTCTCCCGGCCTTAGGTGGGGCAGTGACTTCCAGATGTTGCCATTGTCTGGTTTTATCATATTTCCCTAGTTGGCCTTTCAGTTCTTCCAACACCTTTATAAATTAGTTCCCACAATGAACTTCTTCTATTAAACTGCCTGACGAAGGCAGCCGCTTCTTGACAGTCCATGTATTGCTTTATTAATATATTGTAAATGCTTTCCGTGGCATGTAGTGTTAGACCTGCCTCATGTTTTTATCATCTTTATTGAGGAATAATTTGCATATAAGAACATTCACCAATTTTAAATATACTATTTAATGAGCTTTGATAGATATAGACATGTCATCACTACCACATTTATAATAGAAAACATTTCCATTAACCCCCCTTTTCCAAATTTCCTTGTGCCCCTGTGAAGTCAACCCTTTCTTCCTACCCCAGTCTCTTGCAACCGCTGACCTTCTTGTTCTCATGATAGTTTTACTTTTTTAATTTTATTTTAAGTGTGTTGATAGCAATAAGGGACATCCAAGGATGTCAGTACTGTAAAGGGAAATCTTAGGATGACACAATGCAACAGGGCCAAAGAGCAACCAGTCCAGACTGAAGCAGGCATTTGAGGGGCTCTGGAAGGAGAGCTACAGAGGAAAAAGCCAATGGATGCATGAGAGTTTGTATATATGCTCACACAGGTAGCACTCAAGGCTTTGCTTAGTACTGGCAATGTAAACACTAGCTTTTATTGAATATATTAACATGCGCATGTCAATATATTAAATTATACACTAAATAATATATGACTTTTATTTAATATATTGACACACACTTACAAGTTAATTGAGAGTGTAGAGGTAGGTGGGAAGGTGGAACGTGGGATGATGGTGGTGTCTGAGAATTAAAAGGAAATTGACAGATAATTCCTAAAATTGAGAAGTTAAATAGCAGCATATGCACATTTAAAAAATTATGGAGGTAAATAATAGAAGAAAGAGCTAAGAGTTCAAAGTCATTGGCCCAGTGCAGTGGGGATTGGTAGTGGGGAGGGATGGGACAAGCTTTGCTATTTTTTTGTTATAAATCCTTTTCTACAGCAAAATGAAGCACGTGAGTTACTTTTACAAATTCACTCTTCAGATCATCATTTTGAACACCTTAAATATATACAATATATTTTTGTAATTAGACCCAATCTAGATAATCTCTTATTGTCACCTTTAATTTCTGTCTAACATTCAGGGGGAAGTAAATGAAATAAAATGAAAATATTTTGATGAATCTTAAATGTATTTACTTAAATCAACACTAGTTATGTTACAACAGTAAAAGTCTTTTAATATATTCCTGATCTACATGATCATTTTTATGATTTTCAATAAATCACAAATTTTAACACAAGATTTATTCAAGTCCTTTAGGTGAGTCGTTAGTTTTAGGCTTAATTTCCGTGCCCTCCCTTTCTCATGATATAGGTATAGATTTTAGATTCTTACTGACCTTGACTGTGACATATGGCAACATTTAGTTTCATGTAGTGTATGTGACTACATCTTAGCAATCACCCCAAATTGTCTCTTGGCAGGAAGAAAGAATAGCCTATATATTTGAAGTTATTGAATTACAGAAATAAATAGTGTGATTCCTTCCCTTGATATCGAGTGAAACAGGTGCACAAACTCCATGAGTGGACATGATGATGGAGCAGGTTACATTAACCTTTTCAACAAGACATTTGGGACAGGCAGTTAATCTATGAAGCCATCAACTGGAAAAAGGACATCAAATCCCTACTGCTCTATTGAAGAACTGTCTAAAATGATATATATGTATATATATTTGGATGGTGGGAAGGAGAAGTAGGACTCCTTTTGAAAATTAAAACAGTAGCTTCTTAACCTCATTTGTGAAAAGTGTCCCTAGACTGTTGTTCTTCCTATTGGATGGGGGTGTTTTCCTTACTGTCTGCTGTGGTTGGATAAAATTCCCAAATTAGATACCTAACCACAAGAGAATGTAGCAGCTCTGGGAATCTGCAGAACTGGCTGCTTCTAATATTATTTATGAGAGTCGGTATTTGAATCCAATTATTGGAAAACTTAAGTGGGTGGGGAGCCTTGCATCTGACCTCATAAAAATCCTGATTTTCATGCTGCTTATTATTTATTTCAAGACCTCTAGATCATATTGACCGGAGAGAAACTCCCACATCAAAGGAGATGGGCCTGCTCTGGAATGTTTTTATTCTAAAGGCCAGTGCAGCTATTGTCATGATAAGAAGGTGAAGAGACAGAATTAAAGTAAGCACTGGAGGAAGTGTTCTCAATGTGTTTATAAAGGTAGAAAAAACCCTTTTCAATGGAGGAAGAATGACTTTATTGCTTGAGGGGGAAAGAAAATACTTTGTTGGAGTTAAAAAAAGAAAGAGAAGCCCTGGAGGTTCCCTGAGAGGGGACTGGAGAACAATGTTGATAATCCCCCAAATGATGAAAGGTGTATGTAGTTCAAAAGATTAAATTAAACTTTGGCTAAAAAGTTTGATGGAAGCGTGGATCCTGGTCATTTCCCCATGTCCTCACCATATATAGTTTGCATGCTCCTCTAATTTAATGGATTGCAGTACAAATCAGAGCAATTCAATACGGGGGAGAGGTGGGAGGTCCAGAATGCTTTCATTTAGACATGTTCAAGTTGAGCCATAGAATACTCTCTGTGGATCCTGTTCATTCTTTCCCGGGTGAAGAGAGGATTCAGGACCATTTTCCTGTATCTGCTACTTGCCTGTGGTTTCTGCCAGTGAAATGTTACTGTCTGCTCATTTAGCGAGCTTGGGAGTCGGCTCATTTAAGCGTCAGGCATATGGAGCCAGCAGGAGTCCCAGAAGAACTCTTGCAGGTTCGTGTTGGCAAACCTCAAAGCAGAAGCAGAATGTGGGCTTTCCGTGGATTGAGAACATCTGGGGACATAAACGGACAGTTTTTAATTGGCAAGCTCGACGTTCAAATACAATTATACTACTACTCGCCAAATTCTGTTGGTTCATGGATGGAAATCGTTACATTCAAACACGGGGACCTAAGTGATTTTGTACTCTAACTGTTTTCCAAGTGATGTTAAGTTAAGATCATGGAGCTGCTTCTCAAGGTGATGGCTTCCCTGTTCTAAAACACCTGGATGCTCTGTAGGACTCCTGCACGGCTCCAAGTCTATGTTTTCTCCATCTTGGGAGGTCGCTAAATAAAAGTCGTCATGGCTGGAACTGTGGAAATGTGCCACTGGTACCACCTGTTCTTTCTCTCCCTCTTTATTTCCTTCCTTTCCTCTTTGCCTGGCCTAGATTCACAGCTAGTAAAAGGAATATTAATAACACAGAGGCCAAAAGGAGATTTAATATTGAAAATGAGTTGGTATGAACACAGAAAGGCAAAGCCATGTGAATCCTTAGCATCTGTACCTCCTTTGTTAATAACCTGATATTTTTTACTTAAGGTGAAATAGCCTAGAGTGCCTACACTATTACAAAATGTTCTCCTAGCCAGTTCTTTTATTTATTGCCTCAGCAATCTCCTTTTTAAAAAAGTAACTGCTATTTTTTTCAACATCTTTTCCACGTGAATCTAACTTCACTAATATACAAGTTTAGAAAGCGTGGGCTCTTTAAAGCATAATATTGATATTTTGGCAACGTTAGAAGTTATGGAAAAGCAAACTATGTGTGGACATGGAGACATGAGAGCTTCATCGTGTGACCTTTTGTATTCTGAGAGCCAAGGTCACGGAAGGAACCAATGGAAGGGAGAAGGGAGAAGGCGGTGGCAGAGTATCGCTCATGAATTTTGAGTGAAGGTTTAATTTTCTCGTTCCAGGTTGTACCCTGACATTGCTTCATTAGTACAGTTCAGGTAGACACCACAGTTTCTAAGCTTCTAGGAGGCAAATATATTTGTATCAGTTTTATGCCATCTGGTGCTGTAAGGGACTGTAGCTATTAGGGATGACCAATCTGAGCACACTAGCACCTTCCAAATAGAGATGTGTTTTTGAGAGGGGTATGGGTCTGTATTGCTTTTAAAATCCTTCTTTCTTTGTTTCCCAGAGTTAACCTTGACAAGGAATAGCCCTTCAGATAGAGTTCTCCGAGTACTGATTCTATCTGAGATTGCTGCTGATAGATATTTATTTGTGCTTTCAGTAGAATAAGAAAGTTCTATTCTTGACCATTTTCAGTCATCATTTAAATCAAGAACAGTAATGGGTACGTACAGAATGTCCCTCGATATAACCCAGTGAACACAGTATGTTTTGTTATTTTGTTTAGTAAAACGTATTTCTTTGTACTTTTCTTTCACCTAACTTGCCCCTCCCCTGAAATTTTACTATAGTTTTAATATTTTTTAAAGAAAATTCTATCTTTATATTTAAGTAGGAGCATATCTGATCAAAGTGGCTTTAATTTTTTTGGAGAGAACTAGGTTTTGAATCAAAATTCATGTGTTATAGCTTTCATGTCAAGATTCTAAATGAACCTTTTCATATTTGCTAATAACTGTCATTATGAGAAAAGCATATGACATTGCAGGTTGAAGTGCCTCAGAATTACACAAGAGCCTATTATAGTTCAAAGACAAAGAAATCTTGTAGTTGTAACAATACTAATAGAGTCAAAATTCAGTGCATCATGGCCTTATTTTCAATTTATGATGAGACCTTGTCTGTCATAGTCTTCAGCAGGCTGCACCTTTTCATGTCTGCGTCCTGTAGCACAATGCCATTCTTTTCTGTAACAGACAGTAAAATGTCACTGATAAATCATTACCCTCATCGCCGCAGATAAGTCCAAGCTTTCCTGTCATAATGAAGGAAAGAGTTCCCATAACGAAGGAAGAGTAACCCTTCAACGCATGGACATTACACTGAGGTTGGCTTGTTATTGCCCATCTCAGGAAAGAGTGGATGGTGCCAAATCCACAAGCATACCAAACTCATTTCAAATTAGGAGAGGAATTGGCTTTCACCAGGTTGAACATGCCCCTTGGCCACAACAATACCCCACAAATTCCATGTTGCACAGGCAATGCCCTTTGTTTTTCCTCAAAGTGATCACAGAGATACCCACAGTCTCCAAACCAGCTTTTCTTATGACCAGATATGCACCTCTGTTAGAAATCTTGGCATTCCCTCTGTGTCCAGAAATGAACAGAGTTATTTGGACCCCCTGGATTGTTTTCTAGCCAACCAGAACCTCTGCCATGGTCATTTGTTATCTTTGATCCTAAGGCATATGATGAAAGCAGAAGGGAATGGCGCTGAATCTAGTTCCTTGTCCCATATGCTAATTCTCTTCGAGCCAGAATGTTGCTAACTGCCAGGCACACATCTCCTGTTTGTTTTTCCTTTGCATAATTTCTTCAGTTACAGAGTCAAGTGACTCTTGAGTGGATTTATGTACCTGTTTGGAATAGTGACTGACTTTTCCATTTGTAAATGTGCCCTTACATCTGTATGAGAAGCCAGAAGCTATTAGTATTCCTGTTGAGTTCAGATTATAGCAAATGATATAAGCATATGGACAAATATTCCTTTTATGCCAGATTCGACTTACTAGTTTTCACTTCTAGAGTCAATAAAGAAATCAATTTTGTTGAAAAAGAAAATTCAATAGGAAAATCTTTTACTATATAACTATAATTATAGAAGAGCAATTTCTTTTGTAAAAGAAAAAGAGCATAAATATAGTAGCTCCCTTATAGATCATTCATCAGAACATGAAATAGCAATGCAAACAAAAATGACTGTATTTTCTTTATTTGTTACATAGAAATTCACAAGGGAGGGATTTGAACAGTCTTTGTTCCTGACTAAATCATTGTGATCTTCATTGTGGTAGTTCACATACAGAAAAGGAGAAGCATTGTAAATATGTTGGATAAAGCAATAATTTAAAAACTGGATGCTCTTCCTCCAACACATTGGTTCAGTCATTGAGGCTCCCACCTGTGAACTGGTTTAGAAAATATTGAACTGAGCTGCCCCCCAATGTCTTTGGCACCGTAGAAGCTACATTCTCACTGGCCAGGTTACCTGTTTAATGACCTGATTATTAATATCTGCTTCACATGAATTGTGCTGGAACATACCCAGGTATTGCTGACTTTATTTGGAAACAGAATTGTTTGTTAGAGGGTGGGTCTACATTTCATTCATTTTATTCTTCTTCCAATGTTATTTTGCTCTTGATGAATAACTTAAAATTATTATAATGCTGTGCTTTGGTTGGAACCCAGATCATGAGTGTGAACGTTAATTATTTCATTTGTACCACGCTTAATTGAAGGGATTTAATGTTTGACAAGATGTTGAATTTTTGGAGAGTTAAATCATGGTGACTTTAAACGTATTCAGGTGAGCCTGTTTGCTAGCACCTTCTTTACCCCTTTGAAGCCCTTCAGTGCCTGGACATTACACAGACCTTTGAAAATGCCTTTTCCATGAGGAGGGGGGCCTGGTGGCGGTTAAGCATGAAAATGGAATCGGAGACTCACTTCCATTGATGCCATTTGGGAAAATATGATTTAAAGAAAAAAATTTTCAGTCAAATTCTCATTATAAATGTTAACCAAAATGAAGTAAATAAAAAAAAAAAAAATTAAGCACAGGTTTGTACATTTTTAATGTTTTAAAAATTACATTATTAGGTGATAAACTACTAAGTGAATGGGTCAATTCACTCACATTTCATCCACATGTATCCTCTTGGGAGGGGGGTCCAGATTGGATTAATGTTCACACATCTAATCTACTGAACAGGAAACTTTGACTTAAGATCCCTTGGTTCAGGGTAGATAGGGCTGGTGAACCTATTAAGTTGTGTGGCCCATGATTTTTTTTTTTTCTGGTTGTAAGGTTCATAGTTTTCATCAAGTTCTCTAAAGAATTCATACCCGAAAGGGTTTAGGACCCGTGTTCACCACTAGTAAAGGACTGTGGTGATGACAATGATAAGCCACACTCGTCCATAAATTCCTTAGCCCATATCCTGTGCCCAACTATGAAAAGTTAACCCTTTCTGAAAGGGTTTATTATATTCTCTCAAGTTAAATGTCTTTGTAAATTCCCACTCATTGAGTGGCCCAACCGATCCCTGTGCCCTGAACTAGGAATCAGGAAGTCATCATTGCTGTTTTTGGCTCAGTCACTCCCAACCTGCAATCAACTAGCCATGTTGTGCTGTTTCAGCATCTTGCAAAGCTCTCAAAATTCTCTGCCTTCAAACATCCCCATAATTTCACTGAGATTGTAGTATTTGCTTCTAAATGGATCTCCGCATACAATACAGGACTAGTGATTTTTCTAATATTCAAATCTGATTAAATAACACCCCCTGCTGTTTAAAACCTCTATGTCTCCCATCTGTTCTCTAACAGAGGTATTAGCAAGCGGCACAAATGCAAAAATTATCATGATGTAGTGCATGACATAAAGAAGGAAGAGCATTTCATACTTTCGTTTTCTTTCTGTTACCACTTTTAAAATTAATCTCTGGCAATAGAATGGCCTTTCAACGGGCCATGCTTCCTAAGTAACAATTCAATTTGGACACAGATGAAGAGAGTTTGTCACATGGGAAATAGCCAATTAACCAACTTGGACAAGATTGTTCCCTGTCATGGCTTTCCAGAGGAAGTGATGTGTATTTGAGGTCTTAAGGGGGTGCTATGAGGATAGAAGGGGCAAGAGTGTCCTAAGCAGAGGAAAAACTTCTACCACTTATTACACGATTGCCTGGCAAATGTCTATCTCCCACACTAGGCTATAATTTCCTGAAGTTAGGGACAATCTCATATTAAATGTCTAATATATACTCATGGAGTTTTGACTATTAAAAGCATGTTGAATAAAAAGCACCATAAGCCTCTACCCCTCCCTATATTCACACCTTTTGCAACGTGACTTTGCAGCACTGTCTGTTAGAGGCAGAGTCTACTCCCTCTCTCCCTGACACAGGGATGGTTTTGTGATTCCTTTGAATGTCGCAGAAGTGACGTGTCAGCTCTGCACATGGGCCTCAAGAGACTTTGCAGACCTCAGTTTCTCTCTTTCGTTCTTACCCAGCTTTCCTATGAATAAGCCTAGGCTAGGCTGCTGGAGGAGACAGATGACACAAGATCCAAAATGGACCTTCCTGGGTGAGGCCATCGTAGACCAGGCAACCTTCAGTTGACTTGCTTGCTGTTTCTAGTCACATGAGTAAGCCAGGCCTAAACCAGAAGAACCACCCAGCTGTGCATAGCTCAGATTGCCAACTCACAAAATCATGAACTAAACAGATTATTGACTTTTTAATGCTCTAGGCTTTAGGGTGGCTTGTTAGGCATTAAAAGATGACTTATGCACCATGTACACTTGTAAAGTAAAATCAATCTTGAAAAATAAATATTATATTTAAATGTACCAGGTATAACTGAAATGACTGAAATATTAGCTAGTGCTCTGCTGGATTTAACACTAAAAACTGATAGCTTGGAGATGGGAAATTAGGGGCTTCTTTGAAAGTCAGTCTGTCTTTCTTTTTTTCCCTAGAGAAGAACTTTTTATATCCAGCCTTTCTTTTTATGCTCAGTATTAGCCAGTAGCACTCTGGATAATATGGGGTTGATCTCTTTGGATAGGGTATTTTGATAGCATTGAATATCTAGGACCACTTTTAAGAAAATAATTTTAATATAGAAAATCTAATGTTATTACATTCAAAAGTTCAAACAAAAGCAATTTTATTTAGTAATTTGTGTATCTTCATCCTTCTATTGATTCACTCTAATTAAGTAAATAAGCATTTGTTATAAGCTGGGTGTGGTGCGAGATTCTACTGTGGGGAAATGAAGATAAGAGTCCTCCTTTCACAAAGCTGATAATTTATTTTGAGTGTCAAACATGAATTAGAAATTATGAAATATGGCAGAGGACCTACATAGACACTTCTCCAAAGAGGATATACAGATGACCACGAGACATATGAGAAAATGCTCAACCTCGCTAACCATCAGAGAGATGCAAATTACAACTACAGTGAAGTACCTCTTCACAGCTGTCAGAATGACTCCATCAACAAATCAGCAAACAACATGTGCTGGTGAGGTTGTGGAGAAAAGGGAACCCTACTACACTGTTGATGGGAATGCAGACTGGTGTAGCCACTGTGGGAAACAGTGGGGAGTTTCCTCAAAAAATTAAAAATGGAGCTGCCTTTTGACCCAGTGATCCCACTTCTAGAAATATATCCCAAGGAGCCTGAAACACTAATCAGAAAGAATATATGCACCACTCTGTTCATAGCAGCTCAATTTACAATAGCTAAGATCTGGAAACAGCCCAAGTGCCCATCAGTAGATGAGTGGATAAAAAACTGTGGTACATTTACACAATGGAATACTATGCAGCTGTAAAAAGAAGGATCTCTTACCCTTTGGCAGCATGGAGGGACCTGGAGAGTATTATGCTAAATGAAATAAACCAGTTAGAGAAAGTATCAGACAATCTCATTTATTTGTGGAATCTAATGAACAAAATGGATCCAGATGAACTGATGAACAAAATAGATCCAGAGATATTGAAGCATGCAACAGACTGAGGGGTCTCAGAGGGAAGCTGAGGGAGGTGGGCGGGAAGAGATTAACCAAAGAACTTATATGCATATGGACAGGGAGAGAGGGCAGAAATGCAAGGAGGGGGTCAATGGGGAAAAAGGGGAATATCTGTAATACTTTTAACAATAAAGATTAAAAAAGAAAAAAATTATGAAATACGTCCTTGAGCCTTGAACAATGAACTGTAATTCGAGGCAGAGTAAATAAGGATAGGCTAGCAGAGGTAAAAGCAGGAAGTGAAGGGAAAAGCTGCTAACCTGACTGAAGAGGCTGAGATGTTATGGAGTAGTTGGTGTCTAAACTACACTTTGAATGATTGATGACACTTTCATAGAAAGAGGAGGTGGGAAAAGACGTTCTCTCTTAGCATGACAAAACCAGCAAGAGCATGAGGCTTGAGAGTATACAATGCACGTAAGCAATTGGGAGGGTGAGACCCAAGGGTTGAGGGGATGATGGCAATGGTGAAAGATCATTTCTTACATATTGGCATATTTTATAATTTCAAGAAGTAAATATAAGATGAATTAGACACAACAATGTAATGGCCTTTCTAAAAGACTCTGAGGGGAAGAAAAGTAGAGCATTGACATACTCCGGGAAAAAGAATTTATTTATTTTTACAAAAGGAGATTTCCCAGCATGTTTGTAGGTTGAAAACAGTGATCCAGAAGTTGGGAAAAGAGTGAGGATGCAGTTGTGAGAGATGTGCCTATAAAGAGGAGTTCATCTATTGGTGGGTGGGATCTAGGGTACAAGTTGAAGAGTTTTCACTTTTGAGGAATTAGAGGTAGTTTTTCTATCAATAGGGGGGGAAATCAGAGTTGAAGTCTACAGAATAAGGAAAGCTAGTAGGTTGTGGTGGGAAGAAGGCTTGTAGTGGACTTTTAGAGGAACTTGGGCCATTAGATCAATTCACATTGTTTTTGTTGTAGTTAATTGTCACTGGAGGATATTTTTTCCATTGATTTTTAGGGAGAGTGAAAGGGAGGAAGTGGGAGGAGAGGGAGAGAGAGAGAGAGAGAGAGAGAGATAGCAATGTGAGAGACACATCAATTGGTTGCCTCCCACACATGCCCCGACTGAGCCGGGAATCAAACCTGTAACCCAGGTATGTGCCCTCAACTGAGAATCAGATCCTTGATCCTTTGTTGGACAGGCTGATGCTCTAATCACTGAGCAACACTGGCCAGGGCTCAATTTATGTTCTTGAGTCTTTGCTCGATGGCATTGTGACTGTTCTTTCCTGCAGTGCTCATGGCGCAGGAAATTCTTGGGGAGAATTGGTTGCACCAGTTACACATGAACTATGACAAGCCTCTTAATAGTGCCCGTCCTGCAATCTGGAAAGGCTTCCCATTCCCATGCCTTAATTCAGGCCCTGCCTCTAGCCTCCACTCTACCTTCCATATTAAGACCAGAGTGGTTTTTATAAAGTTCATCTTTTCAATCACTTTAGTATCAAAAAATTTCATTAGAAATATTCAGTCCCCAGAAGATTAAATTGAAACTTCCTACCATGGTACCCCAGGCTGTTCTCTTTTCTCTGCTACCTATCTTTTTCACCTCTACCACTTTTTTACCACAGTGAGTTATGAGAAAATCAGGCTGATATACTTATAGTTCCCCTAATGTCTCACACGTCTTATGCTTCTATGCACCTGCTATATGCTTGCCTGTCAATAACGGCTGGTATCCCCTTATGTGTAGGTTGAACCCTTCATTCTGGAATCACCTCAAACGTTATCTCTTTTTTGAAGGGTCTCTTGGCAGAGTTAAGTAATTTTCCTTTTGTGCTCCCATAGTACCTTGTCTCAGTTGTGTTATAATAATTGATGGTGTGGCTCTGGAAGGTTCTTTTCTTCTATATATCTCCACGTCTAAGCTAGTGCTCAGAAAATAACAGTTTGATCAATGCATAGACCGTTCAGTGAGAGAACTTGAGGCTTTGATGTTTCTGTGTGGGCAATGGAGCATATACACAGAGATGCCGCTAAACATGATGGTAAACACACATGGGCATTCAGGGTTTGGGGGCAGGGGGAGACATTATAATGATGGCTAAGACGCAAACAAGTTAGGGGTTTGAGTAGCCAAGGCCTGTGGAGATAATGGGAAGATATTCCACATCGATAGCTGAAGGGCATATAAGCATGATACTCAACCAAGTCACAATAACAGTATGTCTTTGTCTCTTTTCAGTAGTCTTAAGCTTGTAAATTTTCACCAGACATTGTACAAATTTACAACTGTGTTGCTGACATAATATTATGGTAGCTCTGTATGCTCAGCGATAGATTTATATTTAACCTCAGAAATATATAATGTATAACTAACATAAACTCTACTTGAGTGGAAACATTTTCATGGGCAACAGTCTGCATGGTTATTTTATTCTACGTTCTGAAATCTTGCTTTACTCTTACATAAGTGAGGCTCCAAGTAACCACCTAATTTGATTCATTTATGATGCATTTGACTCTGTTTAGAGTGGTATATCCATATCTCTCTCTCATTATCAGAATAATGGGATGCAGAAGGCTAGGAACACCAACAGGATCTAGGAGGAAGGGTGGAAGTGACTACCTGGCTTACCTCTTGCCTACACTTTAAACCTGATGGGTCAAGAAGTCTCATGGTTTCCATATGGTCTAAATCAGCTTGCTAAACACATTGGTGCTGGGCTCAAAGACACGGATGGTAATAAACAGGGTCGATAGGCCTGCGTGCCCTGCACAGCCCCCACGAGAGTGGAGCAGGGTCAGTTGATAAGAGAGTCACAGATTCGGATGGCCTTCATGCTGTGGCAGAGTAAGGCAGAGGCGTGCATTGAGGCCTTGGAGTTTGGGAAGTGGACCCTCTTGGGATCCTCAAACTACGGGAATAGCTGTAAATTTCCTGGACAGTGTTCCACATGGAGGGAACAGGACTCCTGTGCTGGAAAAGAGATAGGCAGAAGCTCATGTTGGCGGGGACAGGAGTTTATTTCTTATGCCAGGACAGATTCCACAAGAGCAGCTGCATGTCTGCTGGGTACCAACCCACATGGAATGAGGAAGAATCTAGCCTGGATAGGATGGAAATTTGTTTTAAAGGCCAGCGAGAACTCACACTAAAACCAGCACGTATTTGGACCTGCTGACTGGCATTGCTTTTCTGCCCTGGATTATCATTTCTATTTTCCTGACTTTTAGCAACGGTTGAGAGATGGGCATGTCTTTCAACTTTTATTATGCAGATCCAAATTTGGGGATCTATAATGTCAGCCACAGGGGGTTTTTGTTATAAAGGGGGCTTTCTTGATTTATTTACCATTTGTATAACTTACAGTCCAAAGTGGACTTCAAGAGAACCAAAGTTTGGGATCCCTTGCTGCTGAGCAAACCCGGTTCCTAGAACAGAGGGAACTGTGAAAGCTTGTCTGACCACTGAGTGTGATTATTTGCTTGTGAACAGAAAAAAGTTGCTTGGATTTTGAAAGGAGATCTCTGGGAATTTAGGGTGAAACCCCGGTATTTGAAAAAAACAGCATTGAAGTCAATAAAGAAATGGTGGGGCAGTGAAAGCCAAGTCAGGAGACATTCAGATTCAGAAAGTAGAGCTCTTCCTACCTTAACTTGAATGATTTAAAGTTTACAAAGCACAGCTGAGGGGTAGGTAACATCTGAATGGCCTGGAGGCCCTGAGGAAGCAGGGTCAGGAGAGGTTAAACTAGCAATGGTTATGGTACCATCAAAACAGGAAAAGTTGCTCAAACCCAGTGGATCTCCAAGCAGAGGAGAGCAGAGTCTGGGACAGTAGGTGGCGTATCCTGTTTTCTCGTGGTGACTGAGAAGACAGACTTAGAAAGAAGGAAGAGTGGAAGGCCCAGTTCTGAAGCCTGTGGAGAGGGATTCCACCCAAATGTGGACACAGAGGGGAGACGTTCCTTTGTTAATTGGAAATTACAAGCTAAAAACATTTCTGAGCCAGAGTTATGGTTACAGGAATGGCTGAGTCGGTCTGAGTTTGTATTCTGGCGGAGAAAGACCGAAACAGCCAAAGGTTGGGAACACAGAGAGTATAGGGCCTGGAATTTAGAGGATCACAGGTTATAATGTGGATTGCCCTGTTCACAGGAGACAGGAGACTTCCGAACAGAGATCTCTCTCAGTTCCCCTTGGGTTCCAGGACAGGGGGGAAGGCCACACTGGGGTAGGGTTATTAGGCAGGGAGCTGTGAACAATCCTAGGCACACAAATAGAATGTTCTGCGCAGGAGACTATCATCTCTCGTGGGCACTGTCACCAAACAGGAATGTGAGATTTTTCGGCCTAGACTTTAAGTTAATAGTACTGTGCTCAAATTGCAGGCTGCTAAACTGATCATGTTTAGTTCTGAGATTTTGTATGTTTCCAAATCTTATGGGTGTTATTTATATGTATTTTGACGACTCCCGGGAACTCTGAACAGATTGTGCTCAATTTCTGGGAGTCCATCATAACTTCCAATGGAAGCGTTCAAGGCTGCGATCACTACCATTCCTTCCCCCCCAACCCCAGGCTGCATCTGCTCAAGAAAAGGCTCAGACTTTATGCAGGAACTGGGGTGAGACTCCTCAAGCTTGGATGGAGCCACATAATGAGAAAATTCAATCAGTGGAGATTTGGGAGGTCCCCGCTTTGTGTCAGGCACCGTTCTATGTACTCACAGTCAAGATCTTTGTCTCCTGGAACTTATGTGCTAGTGGAACGTGACAAACGAGAAATGTGATGAAAAGTAATACGTGTTTGGGGCAAAAATGAGTATGGTAGAAGGGAGTAGGATTCCCCTCTACGGGGTGAGGGTCTGGGGGTGGTTTGCATCTTTGAATAGGCATTAAGAATAGGCTTCCTTTAGAAAATGACATTCAAGCACTGACTTGAAGGAGTGAGGGGCTCAGTCTTCTAGGGGAAGTCTGGTGGGGGGTGAGCCTTCCAGGAAGAGACACATAGTGTTGTGGGAACCTGAGAGGCCGTTGTGCCAGGACTGGAGAGAGAGGGAGAGAGTAGCAGGAGGTGAGGTCTGAAAGGTATTGAGGAATCCTGTTAGCAACTGGAAGGGTTGGGGATTTTAGTTTAGTGAAATGGAGTGATAAATGAGGGGTTTGAGCCCAAGGGTGACGTGTCTTGACAGGTTTTAAGGGGGTTATTTTCTTGCTTGTGCGTAGAGTTTGTGTGGAGGGGAGCAAGTGTAGAGGCTGAAGGCTTGAGGTGGCATCTCGTTGTAGTTTGACTTGCGTTTCCCTAATAGTTAGAGAACTTGAGCATCTTTTCATATATCTGTCGGCCGTTTGTGCGTCTCCCTGGGAGAAGTGTCTGGTCATGTCCTCTGCCCTTTTTTTAATTGGATTGTTTGTTGTTTGTTGTTGAGTTGTATGTGCTCTTTATATATTTGGGATATTAAGCCCTCTTTGGCACTGCTGCTTGCAGATATCATCTCACATTTGGTTGGTTGCCTTTTTGTTTTATTGGCAGTTTCTTTTGCTGTATAGAAGCTTTTTGGTTTGATACAGTCCCATTCACTTATTTTTGCCTGCCTTTGAGGTCAAGTTTATAAAATATTTTCTAAGACCGAGGTCCATAACTTTAGTACTTATGTTTTCTTCTATGTAATTTATTGTTAATACCAGGTAAGGTAAGAAACCAGGCTCATGTACACTCTTACCTTGATCACTCAGCATAGTAGTTAGAAATCTCAACCCCAATTCTACTTCCAAAGTCACCCTAATGAACAATTGCTATGCCTTTAATATTAGTCAGAAGCTTTAGTAATATAATAGAATAAAAGATTAAAAATCAAATATATTGCAATATTCTGTATAAAATTTTTAATTTAACTTGATTGCAAATTGCAGAATATGTAAATGAATTAATCTGTTTTATTTTTAAGATGATGAATGTACCCTGGGACTGGAAATACACAAGGTCTCAAATTGACTGCATTAAAATAAAAGCACCTTCAGTGTTAAAGCAGACAATCTCTTATTAAGCTCATAGTTGCCAAATATATTTCTTCTTATACCTTCTTGTCAGATTTTTTCCTCTCATCAGCATTTTGGAAGCAATAATACACATAACTCTAGCCACAGGACTGTTGCTACCTAGACTTAAAGGGGCACAGTTAAAAGGCCTCCCACATGGCTTTGAAATTGTAATATTAAATATACTTGAGGGATACACAAGTAATTAGCCGTAGGTAACTAACTGTGGTTCACTTGGTGACCATAGCCACATTCCCAGACTGCTTGGAAGACTCAGAACTCCCAACAAATAAAAGTAAGATTATTTTCATTTCAAAGACCAAAGTTAAAAGGAGGACCCCACAGGTGGTCCGTCACCCACTAGCTTGCACATGTGACTGTATAAAAATAACATTCTGAGGGCAAAGATCGATGGCTTTTCTTAAAGAAGAACACAGGGACTCGATAACTAATTAGCTTCTGCCTCTATGTTCCCGTAATTGTGAACCACGCTGGAATCAACTTTCTGAAAGTGAAATAGCTGTTACTGTGCAGGGCTCGCTTCTGCCACCACACTCTATTTTTATGCTCGGGGTGTTTCGTTTCTATGAACCCAGTTCAGCCAAAAATTTATATAAGAATTCTTTCTCATGTCCAAAATATAAATATAACATCTTTCTCTAGGATGAAATAAAAACTTTAAAGAAGAATATGAGGGAAATGTTCAAGTTAATCAGTTGCATGTTAGAAATCAAGGGCTCTAGACTGTTCTTTTTATCTTTGAAACAAACCTATGCCCCTTCTCATTTTGGAATTGGCATTTCATAATTTACTTCATTTTTGTACTTGAATAATGGTACAATACAATATCTCTATCTATCATCTATCTATATCTATCTATCTATCTATCTATCTATCTATCTATCTATCTATCTATCTATCTATCTATCTATCATCTATCTATCTATCATCTATCTATCTATCTATCTATCTATCTATCTATCTATCTATCTATTATCTATCTATCTATCTATCTATCATCTATCTATCTATCTATCTATCTATCTATCTATCTATCTATCTATCTATCTATCATCATCTATCAGCTATCAGCTATCATCATCAATCTATCATCTATATATCTATCTACCTACCTACCTACCTATCATCTGTCTGTCTATCTATCTAAAATCAACTCAAATTTATTGGAAGGATCCATGCAAGCTAATTCATTTAGAGATCAAGCCTGGTTTTATGATAAGCAACATTTTAAATAGGCAACTGAGTAGAAGTAACATAGTGACATAAAGATAGACTTGTGTTTTCATAAAACTCCATCATGACTAGTAGGAAAGTGAAAACAAAACAAAACAAAACAAAACAAAACAACAAAACACCAACCAGTTAATTTGATCTACTTGATACAAAGTAATTTCCCCATAAATTGCCACGTTTCACTGGTTATAGCTATAGGGTATTGTCTCACCCTTCCATGTTCACTGTTGGCTGACAGCGTGTAGAAGTAAGGCCACTTTTGATAGGTTGTCATTATCACAGAAACTCATAGACCTATAGTGATCTGTGATGGCTGCACCGGGGTGACTCCCTCTCATTCTTCAGATCCGAAATGTCCTGAACTCAGATGGGTATTGGTTGACACCATCCTATCTAAAGAAGCTCCCTCTGTCTCTTCCTCTCTCTAAACAACACTTTCTCCTTTTTTTTTTTAAAAAAAAAAAAAAAAATCTGTATTGATTTCAGAGACAAGAAGGGAGAAAGAGAGAGAGAGATAGAAACATCAATGATGAGAGAATCATTGATCGGCTGCCTCCTGCACGCCCCCGACTGGGGATGGAGCCCTCAACCCAGACATGAGCCCTGACTGGGAATCCAACCCCGATCGCCTGGGTCCTAGGTCGACACTCAACCACTGAGCCACACCCAGCCAGGCTAGGCACTTTCACTCTTAAAATCACTTTGTTTCATTCCTTCAGAATGCATCATGATTTTTAGTTATCTTGTCTTTTAGATGTGCTTTGGGGCTATGGAATTCCTGTGAGGACCTCGCTCACGTCGTGTGTCAATATCTAGTCCAATGCTGGGCACAGAGAAGACACTCAGTAAATAACTGCTGAATGTATGGATTAATGAAGAAAAAAGATAGAACACTGTCAAGGTCTGTCAATAATGTCAACAACTGGTCAACTACCAGCTCGTGTGAGAGGGGATCACAAAGAATTATATGCCTTCAAATAAGTGTTTGTTTTTTAAGGTATAGCAATCGGGCATTTATAAACACATTTAGTTGTACAAGTATCCTATAAAACAGCAGTGCCAGAAGAATAACTTGATCATTCCAAGCCTGGTTTCTATTTTGAGAATGGATTCGGGTGGTAGAAACAATTAAAGCAATTTGGTGTCATCCCCACTGAGTTAGATTTACTTTCAGGTGGCTGACATATTGACCATGTGTTCAGCGGTTATATTAGTATACTGGTTATCATTTGGCCACAGCGGCCCCAAGTGAGATGCCCGTCACCCACTGTTTGATCTATCCTGGTCAGATAAAACACTCCTTGTTTCTGTCTTACAAGTGTCCTCCAAGCGTTGTCTTCTTCCACATAACGGAGACTTTTTCATCAGCCCCATGTCCCTTCTCTGGCTCACAGGCAGAGGGAAAGGCAGGGTGGGACTAAGTAATTTTCAATGATTTGAAACAAGAACCATTTCTTTGCTCCCAGTTCTGCAGGTGAGCCTTTGGGCAGGGCTCAGCTCTGCGCCACGCGGTGTTGGCTGGACTCATAGATGCATCTGTGGTGATTTAGCAGGTAGGCCGGGGCTGCCTTGTTCTGAATGGTGTTCCTCACAAATCAGACAGTTGTGTGCGGCTGTTAGCCAAGCATCTCAGTTCTTCTCCATGTGATCTCTCCATTTGGCAGCTGAGTCCCCTCAAAGGTGAGGCCTAATGCATAACACTTCAGCTCCCGTGTGCATTGCCTTTGCTACTGCGCCCTTCGCCAAAGGCCACGTAGCCAATCCCAGAATCACTGAGGGAGAGGGTTACACAAGGGTGTGGACACCAGAGGTGAGTCAGCAAGGGAACAGATTGGGTGATGCTCGCAGGTAACCACAGTATCTTTACAAACACCGCTAACACCTCAAATATGATTAGGACAAACCAGCCCAGAGACCACGTAATTAGAATGGAGAGGCACAAGGAGCCCTGGTTTTGTGTCCATGTTTTCGTGTCGGAGGAATTGTTCCCTGGTAACTCATCATTAGAAACATCGGTGTGAAATCCAAGACAGAATAAAAGACTTGTTAACTAAATCTTTGCTATAAAAAAATGAGTCCACCGAGTATTGAAAATAACAACACATACATTCTGAGGAACAAAGAAGACATCCATCAGAAATTAAGGAAGCATTTGTGGTTACTTAGAAAGTCATTAGCTTAGCAAATCTTATTTTATGTCATTGATATTTGAGGCAGCTTTGTGGAGAGGGATGCTATTTTGCTTTTATTAACCATCAAATATTTAATACAATCATAGAACACATTTTTGAGAAAAATCGCCCTTATCCAACAGGCAATCTAGGCTGTGCCACGCTATCAAACTTTATAGCTCATTTTGCAGTTATGAGGGAGAGTTCAGGGTTTTAATGAAACAGGAAATACTTTGATCAGCGTAGCAATTTTTATCGAAGCATTTATAGTCCTCGAAAATGATTAAGTAACAATAATTAATGCAATATTCATTTCTTCTAGTAAAATTAAGATGGTTGTTATCACCCTGCTGTGTAAGATAAGCCAGGCTGCTCTATTTAGAATCAAATCACAAAATAGTAGGTGGGGAGTGTACAAAGCCGCTCCCCTGAGCTGCTCCTGCTCCCCCTCGGTGTTCCCCCGCGGTGCAGACATCACGCAGGAGCCAGGCGCCTCCGGGATGTTCCTGGAAGTCTGCAGAGGAGACTGATTTTGTGACATAACAAGGTGAGACACATCCTCCCGAGGCCGAGCGCAAACAGCTTGCTGATGATGCATCTTTCAGTGGCTGAGGAAACCCCCATTTAGATGACAGGGTAACAGCATCTAATCTAATCTAACCGTCCAAGGATCCTCGTTTCAACCACTCCTTAGCACAGGAAGGAGAAGAGCAACTACGGTTTGGCGTGTCTGCTGTGTGCCAAGAACTGTGATTATTTCATACGTCCTTGAGGCGCTGGAAAGCTCGGAGTCTGCCAACTGACGGGTGGTGTTGTTGACTGACAAACCCTGCCTTCGTGTGCGTAGAACATACGGCAAAAAAGATGGAAATAAATGGAAAATGGAGAGGGAGGGAAATCATTTTTTTATGGCTTTCCCCCTAAGCCCTTCATTAGTAATTATTTATTAATATAATTCTGATTTTCTTAAAGTGATCTGTCTGTTGTGTAGCTCTTGACATAAGCAGACTGTAGGGTGAACAAAACACTTGACCTTTTTTAATTTTGCTTCTTTACGGCCCTCATCAAAATTTCTTGTATGTCAAATCTATAGATTTCCTCTTGAATGCTATGTGCCATGCCTTTGGCAAATGTGTGTCGATTTCACTGTGCATATTCTAGTGTCTGTTTTTGGAAAAGTATTCATTTAGGTTGGGTACGTGCTGGACCAGAGGGCACGCAGATGATCAGCTTCGGTAGACACGGCCAAGCAAGTTCCCAAAGTGGCTGAATCAACTTTATTTCACTCTCGTGAAATAAAGGCTTGATACCCTCTCCAACATTTGACACCCTCACCAACATTTAAAAAGCATTCCTCTTTTTTATTTCAGCCATTCTCCTGTGTGTGTAATGGTACTGCATTGTGGTTTAATTTTTTCCCTTCAATGAAATAATCACCTTTTCATATGTTTGTTGGCTATTTGTCCACAGTGGATTGCAGTTCTCAAAAAGTCCTTTTATTTACATAGAGGGAAGGTACTTGGGAGGAGTGGTAGTTTTTCCTGATAGCACCAACTAGAAAAACCCTAGACAGTGTCTTTTCTTGGTCTAGCCTGGTCATTTGTTCATATTTGCAGATTAACTTGATTAGGTCCTGTGACTGGCCAGCTGATCACTATGCAATGTTCCATTTACATGGTGTTTGTAATAGAGTTGCTTAGGTTTGGTTTTTTTTTTTTAGAGTAAGATAGTACTATTTTTGCATCTTTTTTCCATACAATAGTATAGATCTATTTAATTCTATTTAATGATTGAGTAGTACTAAGTATTTTCTTTTTATAGAACGTATCCAGCCAATCTTTTCTTGGTGGACATTAAAGCTACTTCTATTCTTTCACTATCATCAAAAAAGCTTCAATTAATATCACTGTGAATTTGTATGTTTCCTAGGGATGAATACCTAAAAGTGGAATCTCTAGATCAAAGGGGATGCACATGTAAAATTTTAATAAATGCTGATGACATATCCTCCAAAGAGATAATGCCAATGTAACGAAGTAAAGAATTTTCTGTTCCTTACAGCCATGCCAATGTTGGTTAATGTCAGTAATTTTATTTTTGCCAATTGCTGAGTGAGAAATTTTATATATATATATATAGATGTGTTTCCTAATTTTCTTCTAAAAAATTATCTGTTCATTTCCTTTCTTCAGGATTACAAACTTCAGTTGTTTTAGGGGCCAAGTAGATGATGTAAATAAAGGAACTGGGCAGGTGTAAAATGATAGAAAGTGGAGAAACCCTGTGAGTTGGAGACTGCATGCCATGCCCCAAAAAGCCTCACATTAAAAATTCCAGTTGAAAGTTCATTATTTCTTCCTAATGTTGTACTCATTTTCACAGGTGATTACGGTTTATCTTTTGTCTCTCTCATTGTGAATGTTCCTTTTGTTTGTTAGTTTATCATCTCTTCCACTATTTATTTGTGTGTTTACTCTTTGAGAAGAGCCATTTTTGTTACATTATGAATAAAACAGATTAAAAAATTTAATTTTAGATACTGTTTTAGAATTATGTCTTCACATTGTTGTTCTTTTTCTATCCTCTTAGGTTAAATGTTTTTTCATCTTTTTTTTTGGTTAATAGTTAAAGGTCAGCTATCAAGAGTCTGACTACTTATTCATCTAATTAAAAAAAGAATTCCAAAAAGGATAACCAAATAATTTTAAAGAGCAGAATGTGGCTAAAACGATATTAGAGGAAACTTCCTAGCCTTATATATTTTAAACAGGCTAGGATGAAATTTTATGTTTCACCAATTTCCATAAATACAAATGACATCATTGCAGTAAATCCCCATCAATCTTGGCTGTAGTAATTTGAAACTTTGAGTAATGATGACAGGATTTAAATAGAAACCTCCCTATACTTCACAAATTCTTTATAGATTATGAGACTAAATTATATAAACACATTGATAGAGTGTGTGTATATGCATATAAGCATATATGTATACATTGTATATGTATGTATAGTACATATGTATATATGTATATATACGTATTTAAAAATCTTATTAGAAAACTTGTTTTAAACACTCTGATGATTTGACACTCCTTATTATATATGAATAATTTGTGTACTAATTACGGATAACTTGGCAGAATCAGTTAGCTTTGCTTAATATAATTTAAATGTGTGTATATACATATCTACTTATAAAAGTAATAAATGAATGAATGCTTGCCCTAAAAAAATGAGGGCAATTTATTTTTATGTAATAGCAGAATTCCTATTTCCTTCATCATAGAGCAATTGCTGTTGATGGTTGTATATACTTCTAGGACCTTCTCTGTACAGTTATATTCATAGAGAACAACTTTTGAAATATAGATGTGGTTATACAGGGCAGCTTTTAAAAATACGGAAATGGAATTGTATTTCGTGATTTGCTGTTTTCGCTTAGCATGCCTTTTTGATCTTTCCACATTTGCACGTGTATGGTTTCCTCACTCCCGTTAACGGCTTTATAATATTTCATGCATGTGCACAATAATGAATTTACTGGCAAACTTTTAGATTGTTTTTAACGTTTTACTGTAACAATGCTGTAATGACCATCCTTAAAGACCTGGCCTTGTACACATGGGAATCTTTCTGGGTAAGTGATTCCTGGAAATGTAATTGCCTGGTCAGAGGTCTAGGTACATTTTAAAATCTGGGCTGATGATGCTGAATTGCTCTCCAAAAACCACCTATTTGCATGTCCACCCTTTCCAAAAGGTAGTCTCATTTCCCATAAACACTCAACAGTAATTATTGTCCATCTTTATAATTTTTGCAGTAAGGTGGATGCAAAAATGTATTTTATTATACTTTTGCCTGATTGCTAGTGAAGCTGAGCATCTCGTAGGGAGAGAATGCCCCATGAGGGCGTGGGCGTGGAAAAAGGTAGGAGTAGGGGACATGGAAACTTGGGTTTTGCTCTCCTCATGGCCCTAACTTGCAACATGTCAGCTCACTTCTACTTGTGATATGTTTGGGTTGTGTTTGATCACTTTTATGGCTCCTTTTATCTTTTACCTTCTGTGCTACACAGCACAATATTACACCAGTGCTTTCTTAGTGTGCTGGTGTTCAGAGTGCACGTATTCTGTCGCAGTCAGAGAAAGGATGGTCGGTGATTCTCATGAAAGGGCATGTGGACAGTGAATTTGAAGGAAAGCCTGAGCTAGGCAAGCACCACCCTTACCAACCGGGAAGCATTTTTTATTCTCTCCAGAAAGCAGCATTTTTATAGAGAATTGGAGATTACACTAAAAACTCCAACTGGCAGTGAAATTTATAGAAAATATAAAGCTTAATTCAGCAGTGAAATTTGTCAGTCAAATTGACTGACACTCTAACAACTCCAAACCTACATCTTAATTTGTCATTTGAAGGCCAAGCATTCCTTGTCATTTTTAAGCTGACTTAATATAAACTTTTAAACCTCAACAAATGCACAAACATAAATTAAAAAACTTAAAGTGCTCTCTTAAAGTTGGTAATTCAGATTTTAAAACGTGTCTCAAACAAGTTAAAAGCAAGCCTCCTCCTGCTGGAGTTCCATCACCGATGATCCTGAGATCTCTGACTCTTCTTGCCGTGTGAATCCACCTGCTGCTTTCGCGTCTCACCAGTGTACATATAATTAAAGTCCCAAGTGGAATTAGCAGACTTACAGATGATTATTTTAGCTATTAAATCATAAAAGGCTCAATCTTTAAAAATTGGAAAAAAAAAAAATCTCTACTTGTGAAGATAAACTTACTTCACTGAAATGGTTATTTTTATGACAGGCTAACCCAGTAGAAGGTAACAATGGGTGCCCCTAAGTGAACAGTACAACGTGAGCACAGCAGGTGATGTACTATTGGTTTTAAAAAGCCCTGCATTGGTAAAATGTATATGCTTTGTACAATTATTACATATTACCCACTAAAGTGATATTTTATGTATTTATTCAGTAATTGTGTATAAAAACAGCAACCCTAAAATCTGAATATATCTCTTGAAGAAGCTACATCACAGGAATCTTTTTAAGAAAGTGGCAGCCTCTGGGAAAAGCAGAATTAATGACAAGCTCACCGGTTATAAGTGACAGGAGGCCGATGTGAATTAATAGGTGGGTCAGTACACAACCTCCCTGAAAGGAAATGCACGTCACTTTGTTTTCAAAAGAGACAGCAAGGTAGAGGGGCCAGAGCATCCCACACATCGCTGGGAGATGAAAATCCTGATCTGGGCCCTGGCGCCTATAATCTGTATCACCTTAGAAAAGTAATCTTTGTGGGCCAAGGTTCCTTTATCTGTAAAATGAAGCACTGGATGGTTCTCGAAGTCCCTTCTGTCTCTAATGTTCTGTCTGATTCTAAGACTGACATTCATCACAAGAAACTGTGCAGCGCGAAATTTTGCTAGGCCGAAACACTTTTAGGAGCGGCGATGATATTCTCTCCCATTCATTGATTCAGCCCATGTTATTAACTGTTTAATGCACTCCAGGTACACTCTGGACACTGGGAACAGAAGATAAATATAACACGGTCCTTGGCCCCAGGAAACACACATCTCCAGGGGTTAGCCGCATGACCAGCGTGCTCTGAAGCACTGGGCCTCGTTAAAACTCCACGCACAGCTCACAGTGTGCGAGGGGCGCCCAGGAGGGAGAAATTAATGCTGTCTTTCGGCTGGATACAGGGGGAGCTGACAGGGAAGATTTTGTAGGGGCAGCAATGATTGAATAAGCTCTTAAAATATGCGTTCACTCGGGGAATGGTGGATGGTTCAGAGCAGGCAAGAGTGGGAGCCTCAGACTGCGCGGAAACAGTTATTTACTTACAAGAAATTACAGTGTTAGGCTCACAGGGAGCATAAGCACTTGGTAAATTAAATTCTACTTTGTGTATCAACACCAGGGAGCTATGATTATTAGCTAATATGTTGATCGCCTCTGAGATGCAGGAAGGTGTTCACGATGCAGAGAGAGAGTAAAAGTCGTCCTTCCGAGGGAATTTCAAAAAGGGAGCTTTGTAAATGTGTAGTTAACCGGTTTTTCCCTTTTCTCTAGTGAACATAAGAGATCAAAACATAAAACAGAAAGGAGTTCCTATTACATGCGTTATTTTATTTTTTTCTTTTAAAAATTATTTTATTGCAACAAAGTTTGGATCATGTGGTTTTTTTTTAAATGTCTTTACTTTTGAAGGTATTACAGATGTCCACTTTTCCCCCCCATGGACCCCTTCACCCTCACCCCGGCCACTCGCCCCAGACCTTCTCCAACTACACGGATTATTTTAAGCTGAAGGGTAAGGAAGCTAGCTTGCTTATTGCAGAGCTTACCTCTGTACCTAGCTACATACACTGGAAAGGAAGCTTTATCCCATGGTCGTCCCAGCAGAGCAGGCCGTGGCCAGCAGCTTACCGTTTGCTGTTTAACAGCCCAGGGTGGGAAGCAGGCGCTCGCGCTCCAGCGAGCTGGTCGTTAACCACTGTAATTTCTCCGGGTTGTTAGTACTGTATCATGAACACGTCTAATGGCCTAACAATTTTATACGCTATGGACATTGTATCCTGAGTTGGTTCTTATGTCCCTGCAGGGACTGTGCTTCCACGGAGATGTTGGAAATAATAACGAACCCACTATTCTTTTGTATTGGTGTCAGTCACTCTGATGAGGGGCAACGCGAATGTGCCATCTGCCCTAACAGCAGGGCTCGGATGTGCCTCTCGAGCTGCCCAGTTCTGGGCTCCATGTCATGCAAACACATGTCTGTCTTCCAGACTAGACTAAACTCCTCTGAGGGCAATGACCTTGTTATACTGATTTTTAAAAATGATATATTCTGGCCCTGCTGGCGTGGCTCATTGTTTCAGCATCAACCTAGGATCCAGGATATTGCAGTTGGATTCCTGGTACCTGGAGGCACATGCCTGGGTTGTAGGTTCGATCCCCAGCTGGGGGCATGCAGGAGGCAGCCGATCAATGACTCTCTCTCACCATTGATGTTTCTCTCGCTCTCCCTCTTCCTTCCTCTCTCTGAAATCAACATATATATACATATATATATATATAAATTATATATTCTGCCCTCTGCCCCTCTGCTCTTCTCGGAATCTGATGGAAGGCTTTAGGGACCCATAAGATGCCATCCTCCAGTGTTCCCTAAAGCAATAGCATTAACCCATGTAGCGGACACCTCTGTGTGAAAGAGATTAGTGCTTCATAGTCATCACATTATGACATGAGTTTTGTTAATTAGCAGATTAGCCTGTTGCTAGCCAACCTTGAAAATGAATCTGGTTCCATCCTGTGAGGGATGGGAAAGTAGAAGTACATGTATATTGGGGCCTGTTTATATTCCATGTGTACTTTCCAAACACATTGCCCCGAGTCCTTAAAACAACCACAAAAGTTATGGCAAATAACCCCTTATACAGATGGAAGAACTAAGGCACAGATGTTTTAATTTCCCAAGTTCCCACAGCTGGTAATTTCTGCAGCTGGGATGCAATTGTAGATGTTTTGCAAAGCTGTGCACTGCTCCTTTCCTGTAAGCCTCAATTCCTGTGTGCCCCTGGATAAGTTCTTGACATCTCTTAGCCCCCATTTTCCCATTTCCAAAAATAAGAGCGTGATGGTTAATTCATGCATCATTTTGGCTAGGCTATGGTGCCTGGCTGTTAGGTCAAATACCAGCCTAAAGGCTGCTGCGAAGGTAATTTTTCAGATGTGATTAACATTTCAGTCTGCTGAGCCTGAGTAAAGCAGATTGCACCCCTTACTGCAGGTGGGCCTTATCCAATCAGCTGATGGCCGCAAGAGAAAACACTGATGTCCTCAAAAGAGGAAGGAATGTTATTTCTAGACAGCACCATAGAAAGTTTCCAGCCTTCAGACACAACATTTTAGATAATATGAACTCACTGGATGTTCCAGCTTGCTGGCATGCCCTTCAGATTTCAGACTTGCCAAGCACAGGAGTCCATTCCTGAAAAGAAATCTCTCTCTGTCTCCTTGCCTATCTCCGTCTGTCTCTGTCTCTGCCTCTCTATAAACATACATACATAATACATGTATTCTATTGGTTCTGTTTCTTTGGACAACACTGATTAACACATAGGTTAATCTAATAAAAAGAAATGCTTATTTCATGGGTGTACAACTAGATATTAAGTGAGGTAATTCATGTAAAAACACCTAGCATTGCCAGCCGCTCAGTAGTTTCATTATCTTTCTCCTACTTCTTGTCTCCTTCCTTACTGTCTTCTCTCAGTTTTTTATGTTTTTATTTCTCCTTTCTTTTCCCTTTTCCTTGTAATAAAACAAGTTCCTTAGTGCCTAAAATAAGATCTTTCAAAATTTACTGTCTCCAAACTAACATCTATTCATTTTCTCTCCTTTTTATTGAATTTGTTGGGGTGACACCGGTTAACAAAATTATACAGGTTTCAGGTGCTCAATTCTGCAACACGTCACCTGTACACTGTATTGCGTGTTCACCACCCCAAGCTTAGTCCCCTGCCATCACATTTGTCCCCCCTGTGCCCCCCTCTACCTCCCCCATCCCCTCCCAGGCAGCTATTGTCATGTCCATGACTTTTTCTCCTCAATCCCCCCCCCAAACCCCCACCTCCCAGCCCCGACAGCTGTCAGCCTGCTTTCTATCTACGAGTCTGTCTCTGCTTTGCTTGTTAGCTCATTTTGTTCTTTAAAATATTCTATTAAAAGTAGAGTGATGTTACGTGACTAAGTGCTACAGTGACATTTACACGTTTGCTTTCGCAGGTGAGTAATGATCTTTCGTAGACACCACATGACGGTGAGTAATCGTTCCCTTCTGAAGATAAAGGCGGGAATGGTCCATAGCCCTAAGTTATTATGTTTCAAAATATATTTCCCACAGTGTTGTTCTGTCTCTATTTTCATTTAGATATTCCTCATTTTTATGCAACACATATTTTACGTTGGAAAAGCATTTTATTATTGATTTTTTTCCATTGGATAAGTAGTATGGTGAATTTGACACTCAATTCACTTTTCTTTCTACAGAAAATTAGAAAACACTGGGGTTGCAAAGTCTCAATATAGGTATTGAAAATGTGTCTAGGGATATAAGATGAAAGAGAGAGAGGGAGGGACCTAGAGAGAGATTTGGGAGGGCACCAGGAAGCCTCTTTTGTTATTTAAATTATTACCAGCATCTAATGACTGATATATGAAATTTAATTTACAAGAACTAAGGGTTAATTCCAAATACTTTTGGGAAGGCAGCGCATAGACTGAATTCACACTAAGATGTCAAGTGGAAGCTCCTTCAGGGCTCGGACTGTGTCTTGATTGCTGTTATAGTTTCGACTGCTAGGTGCATAATAAATATTCTGATTGGATAAATGGTGTTGGAATCAGTTCTGGAATCTGAGTTTGATGAGTTAGGTAGGAATGTGGGTATAGTAGAAGTCTGGTGGCAGAAATGGGGAAATCGATGGTGTGGAGGGAAGGCAAAGAAAACTGAGAGAAGCTTTGTAGTAGAATAAATAAGCTTCACACATTTTATCATCCTGCAAAGAGCAGATCAGGACCTTATCAAGCTTCCTGTCTCCATTTAGCTCCTAGGTATGGACTGTGTTGATGAGTCAACTGGCCAGCCAGCTACACTGGGGGTCACAGCTGAGCTGAGCCCAGGGTCAGGCAACCTGTCAGGCTGGCAGGCATCCCTTGGCCATGCACGGTGGCTTCCCCTGGTGGAGGTCTTGCTCCCTCCAGCAAGTACAGCCTCCCTGCCCTTCCTAACGCAGGGTCTGTGCTCTGTGGCCATACTGTCCTGAGGACTTAAGGCAGCTCCCATAAGAGGCCTAATTTAGAACCTCGCAACAACTTAGCCACTGGAAGAAATATGGCTCATCGCAAGCCAGGTGATATAAATTAAAGTTAATATTATATGTGATGAAATGTCCTTTAAGATATGGCATGTAATTTTGAGCATTAGGAAGTCCCAGTAGGCTATTTTTTATTTTTTAACTTTTTTTAGAAACTGCTCTATAAGATTTCCCTTTATATTCCTTCCTTTAAACAAAGCACCAGGAAAAAGGTTATATGAATAATCATATTTTTAGCACAGCAGGTAGACTAAACATACAAAAAGTTATTAAAAGACTGAAAATATCACAAAAAGAATAGCCAAAAGCTTAGCATATACTATATTAGAAGCTGTGCTTGTTTTAGTTAAATAGAAAAAAACAGAGAAACTCCCCTAAGACTTGCTTAAGAAGAGATATAATTAGCATGCATATGGAAAAATATCCAACTAAGATACGAAGAAATTAAATTTAGAGCAGCAATGAAATTACCTCATATTCTAGCTATGTGAACCTGGAAGGTTACTGAATTTCTCTGCTTCAGGTTTTTCATCTGTCAAATCGGGTAAAATATGACACAGGGATTCTCTGAGCACCTAATGTATTTTTATGCCAGTATTAATATATATGAAAATTACTGAAACACTGGCTCAGAATAAGACGTAATATGCTTATTTGCTGTTATTATTATCCCAACTTTTTAAAAAAATGATAACACTATATGCTAGAAAACATGCTGAGAAATGGCAGGCACTAGCCCATGTTGCAGCTAGCAGTGTAAATGGGAATGACCTTTTTTGGAAATCAATATGAAAATATGGTTTAAGAATCGTAAACATTAATACTCCTGATGCAAGTATTCCAACTAAAAGTGATTTGTCCTATAAAAGAAATTCAAAGAGAAAATGATAACCCTGCATAATTTACACATCCCTCACACTGCTACAATGCTTTAAAATGTGCCTTTCTATGTAGGAATATTATGTAGTCATTACAAATAATAGTTATGAAGATTTTTTAGTCAACTGAAAAACATTAGTATGATAAAGCAAAAAATGCAAATAGAATGTTAAATGGCCCCTGTAACAAAGATAGTGTTTTATGATTTTTCATTATCAACAGGTTTTTTCCCACCACTTTTGCTCTAGGATACAAGGCAAGGCAAATGCCTCTTCAGGGAGGGAAGGGAAGTGAAACGGAGGATGGGGAAGGGAGGGAAGCAATTCCCTGCCCCTCCCATTCTTGTGAGGATGGCAAGTTGGAGACAGAGAGGGAGGAAAGTAATGAGGCCATCTTGTCATTGCCACTTACCCCTGCCCCCTGAGCTGAGTGGGTGTTATTAGATGCAATGATGGGCAGCCAAAAGCAAAGAGCCTTTTGTGTCCCACTTTCCATGTGGAACTTCAGGCGGTAGGGAAAGGGCTCACCTGCCTTGCCCAGGAACCTCGGGGCACCACAGTGCAGACCCAGCAGGAGGAACGTGGTGGCACAGTCAGCTCTGGCGGAGAGACACTGCTGAGAGGTAGAGCTGCTAAGCCATCACTTGGTCCCGCTGGCACGGAATGGGCCAAAGGTGAGAGGCTGTGCAGCAGGTGCTGTGAGCGAAGAAGAAAGTAGCTAAGATGAGAGCCTTCCGTGAAAGGTTTGTCTTGAGGGGGAGACGATCTTGATCTTGACACATAATCCCATGGGAGGATCAGTTCTATCAGGAGCTGTGTCTGAGACCTGGGAGGCTGAGCACCAGGTGGTGTCAAACATAGGGGAGGGTTTCTGTACTCAGTCTGAGGCAAAGGAACAAGTCACAAATGCACCACTACTTGCTTAGTCAGGGGCATTTGTTATGTGGAATAACGGCGTCCCTAAAGATGTTCATAGCCTAATGCCAGGGCCTGTAAATACGCTAACTTACATGGCAAAAAAGGACATTGCAGCTGTGACTAAGTAAGGATCTTGAGAAGGAAATTATCCCGGTGAGTCCAGTGTAGCCACAGTGGCCCTTGTAAAAGTGAAAAGAGGGCAGAGTGTCAGAATCCGAGCAGGAGATGTGAAGATGGAAGCAGAGGTCAGAGCGATGCAGCCACGAGCCGTGGAATGTTGGCAGCTTCCAGAAGGCGAAAAAGGCGAGGAAACAGGTTCTTGTCTAGACCCTCCAGAAGGAATGCGGTCCTCCTGAAACCTTGAGTTTAGGACTTCTGACCTCCAGAGCTGTAAAATAAATAGTTGCATTGTTTTAGGCCACTAAATGTGTGGTGATTTGTTACAGCAGCAATAGGACACTAATGCAGGACCCAAGGGATAGACCAGGTCTGCCTTCCTTCAGCGATCCAGAAGTCAACTTCAAGTCTAGAGTGCTCCCTGCACACGTGTGCTCATTGGCACCCCCATACCCCAACTGCCCTATTGGGGGGCACAGGGGTGGTGGATCTGCCATGCTCACAAGTAATAATAATTTAACACTGACTGAATGTGCATCCTACGCCAGGGACCATCTCAAGCATCTTACGTGCGTTATCTGTGCGAATGGTCACAACTGTGCTACGGGGAAGGTCGTGTCATTACCTTCATTTTCACAGGTGCGAGATTGAGGTATTAAGAAATTAAGCAACTTACCAAAGGTGGTGTGGATTTTGAGCTGCTGAGTCAAAATTTGAACTCCAACAAGCCTGAGAGGAATACGGGAAAATGAAACCAGTTTGGCTTACTCTGTTGGCAGGATTATGGATATGTTCTTTTTGCTTTAATTTTTGTTAATGGCAAAATAAAGCCATGATCACACTTCCTTTTTTTTTTTAATGTTGGTAATTTCCAATCTGTGAAACAGTCATACGCTGGAATTATCAGCCAGGGGAGTTTGAAAATAATGTGGTCTGTCGACAGACACCGTTACATTTGAGACTCTCCTCCAGCATTTAGAGATGGTAAATTGGGCAATTTACCCAACCTTTCTGAGTTTGAATTTTCTTATTTATGAAATGAGGACAATAATACCCATATTGAAGGCCTTTTTTAAGTACAGTACCTGAAATGCATTTTCCTCCCCCCCCCCCAAAAAAAATTTTATCTTGGTAGTTTTCAGAACTGACAACCTGGTTTCCTATTTAAAACAATAAACTCCTGGAAGGTTAAAATTGCACACCTGTGTCACTCACAGTTCCCTGGAGGTGTCACAGCAGGAGGAGTGCTGTTGCAGCTCCACGTGCCTGTCAGTGCTCCTGTTTCGTCTATGGGAAGTGAAATCTGAGTCACAACTCGGCGCCACAAGGCTGTGTGCCTTCACCCACCCTACCCTGGCCTTGGCAATGAACTGCCCATTGCTAATTTGAAAATGTACAGCTGGGGGTGAGGAGGGGTGAGAATGGGGAGTAGGACAGAGCTTTCTCAAAAAAGGGGTCGGGTAGATGTTCCTGGGCAATTTTTGTAAACTCTGTAGCAGCCCTAGAGAAGAGAAATAGTCTCCTGGTGGCCCAGTCGCGAATAAAGTATCGCTGCTCCCATCAGTGGGTGCTCAGGCCCCGGCTCTGTATCTCTCGCTGGCAGGCATTAGTCATTCATGAAACAAAACCCGTGCGGGTTTCCTGGGCACCGTGTAAGGTGCAAAGCCTCTCCCCACGCTGGCAGTCGGTGCTGTTTGTGCACTGACCTGTGAGAGCCCTCACCACGGCTAAGCAAACCTCGCTGCTCAGCAGCGGGGTGTAATCAGTTAATCAGGACAGCATTTATCACTGAGTGTTTTATACATGTCACACCCCAAAGCTGCTGTGTTTGAAATGATGCTAAAAGTGTGTTGGGCTGAGAGGATAGAAAAAAAAGGATAATTCATCCAGTGAATAGCTAAATGCATTCAGCCATGAGGCCAGTAATATAACGGAGCAAAATGGAAAGACATGGGGCAGGGGAGAGACGTGCTGTTGGACTCGCTCTGAAGAGAGGGAGAGGGCTGAGTGGGTGCTAATCGGTGACGCGACCCCCAGCAGTGGGTTCTGATAATTCTGCCACAAAGTCATTGCCATGAATTCATAAAAGAAAGAAGGTAAACAGCACTTCTGACATCATCAAATGAGTTTTGCTTTTTCTTTTTGCCCTAACTAGAGAACCGAGCCCTCTCCTTGCATTGTTGGCTTTATCACTGTGGTTACATAGGTTCCCTCAGCTGGGCAACTCAGGCCCGTGAAACCATAAGGCACACACTGAAGGACATCCCGCTTTTTATGCGTATCTCCACTGAAAACACGACAAAGCTAACGAAGACAAGACTAATAAAAAATAACAGGAGCAATCCAGTTTTAGTCATTTGAGAGATCGGTGCTCTCTACCATTTTTGCTTCAAGCACCATTTCCGATGACTGCTTTAGTAAACCCTGGACGGCTGGCATTCGGGTTGATGACCAGATAGTGGGGGGGACACAGCTGTGGAGATCGAGCGTTGGAGTTTAGAAGGCTCGATTCACAAGAAGTAGCCATCGGCAGGTGTCCATGAGTCGTGGCTGACGCTTGCTCTGTGCGTACATCCAGGCCCTGGAGGTTGGAGGGGAAGGAGCAATCCCCGATCAGGAGGATTAGCACTGAGAGGCTACAGGAAAATGTTCAGTGCCTTCTGGATTAACACTAAGCCTCAGAATACAGCAATTATCCACCCGTATCACGTGGCTCACACCAACTCCATAGCTGACAAGTAAGCCCAGGGGTTCTTCGGTTCAGACCGGCGTCCTCGCAGGCAGCTTCGCTTCAGGGACTTGCTCTGTTTGGGGTAGACGTGAGGACAGACTCAAGAAACTAGGACTGGAAATATGAAGGGAAAAAGAATAAAGGGTGCATTTGCTCCTCTCTTCTAGCTCTTCAGTAAAAAGATCATTTTTATACAGTTAATATTTTATAAATGCTAAAATAATTTGGGGAGAAATTACTTTCAGAAGAGTGTACGTGTGTTTTAGTTAACCGAGAAGTGGTGCCTAGGTGAAGGAAAGAGTATTTCAGGACTACAGCTTCGAATTTCTTTATCTCAAAGAACTCTGTCTCGGAGCCCCCGAGAATGAGGGTAGGGGTGAGTGCGCATAAATTAAAGGCCCGGGGGTGGAGCCCAGAAATCCCCTGGCTGCTCTGTCTGCGTCACATCAAACATCTGGGGCCTGGGAGTGTCGGTTATTGTTCGGGTTCCTTTTTATCCAGACATTTTGTAGTTTCTGAACACAGCCCCTGAGTCAAGTTCACAGAAAGTTTGGGATGAAATAGGTAAATATCGCTAATGCCTCCAGGCCTTTTTAACTTAAAGGGAGGAAATCAGTGATATTGAGTTTAGGTCTGGGGTAGAAAGACTACGAGGCATCTTCCTATCCCTTATTCCTTGGCTACTTTTGGGATTCTCGGAGCTCCTGGGAGGTCATTCTTGTCGAGTAGACAAAAATAGAGGTGGGAGAACTGAAGGTGGCTATACGGCTATTTTAAAAGGGTTCTTAATTTAATAAAGCCACCTGGGCATTGAAAATGCAGTTTTTTCTTACCAAGGCTTTTACTGCCCTTGCCTTCCATATTGTTTTCATTTCTGTTAGAAATAAAAAGAGGGGAGAAACGTATCTGACTAAGGTAATGAAGCCCAGGATTAACAGCTGCAAAGCTTTTATATTTGAGTGTCATTGTGGAATGAGCAGAATTTCCAGAACGGTCCTGGGCATGTGCCGAGCACTTTGGGCCGGCTCCATGCCGGACCGGGCCGAGTTCACGTGGATTCCCCACAACTCCAGGCAGACGGTGGAGGGGATGCAAAGCTGCCTAGAAAAGCCCGGAATATGGCCCAGATGCTAAGAGGAAGCTGTGAGATCATGGTACAGGGCCCCGAGCGCTATGTCACCCACTCCTTTCAGTGAGAAAAGTGATCAAGATTCGTTTGGCGGACAGAGCAGTTTGCAGGGACTAAAGCGAAGGGACTCATGTAAAAGCCATGGTGCGTGTCCTACTCTCACGGCCTTCACTTTCACCCCCTTGGTGATGCCTTTGTCCCACAGCACTGAGGATCTTCTCCTTATTAATGACAGTAACATCAGGCAGGCAATAAATATGGGCCCTGAAAAACTTACATAAGAAATCTCTCAAGAGCGTCCCTGGGGTCAAGGAAGGGACTCAAATCACAGCAAAGCATTTTATTGGGAAAACAAGTCAGGGGAAAGCGTGAGTCCCATATGTTCATTCACGTGGTGTGTCCTCGCATTTGCCGTGCGAGGGCCAGGTCTGAACAGGGTTGACCGCAGGCCTAATGATGGCGAAGCCAGTGAGGAGAATGTGGGTCTAGGAGGCACAGACGTGTCATTAATACATGTGAGTGGGGCTGATAAAAGCATGCAGGCAGGCGAACACTTTTACTTATAAAGTACATAGTCTAGCATCTGTTACTTGAAGATGCATTTAGGAATTCAGATTTAAAGCACTCAGAAAAGCACCTGCAGAAGATCCACATGGCTGGATTAAATCCCAAATTGCTGTGACAAAATATTCTGATCATTAATGTTACCAACGGAAGAAGAATTTAATTCTTTTAAGCTGAGAGACGAGCAAAAGCTGCAGCCCCGGTTTCCCCGCTGCGCTACAAGTGCAATCTATCCAGCACAGCCCGTTGTCATTGCGTTATTGCATCAATCCTCCAGGCAATTCGTCTCACGGAACGCCACTGAGCTAGGAGAGTTTTCCTCTCCCGGCACCTCTAGAAATACCTTAAATGCTGTGGGAGCCTTATTTCTTTTCTAAACCACAGATTCACATTAATAAGTGTGATCCATGGAAAATGAATGAATTTATTTGGGTTTTAGGAAAACACAATATTCTTCCCGTATGAATTTAAATTTCTGATCTTGCGATTATCAAACCTAAGCGATGGGTTGAGCTGGACAGGATTTCTTTGTGATGTGGTAAAATCAGAGGTGCCAATACAGTACCAAAGTTGGCATCAGAAACACCCTCCAGATGGAGAAGTTGCAAATGCAAAGATAGAAAGCTTGCTCCATGGTTCTTGGATCGCTCAGCTAGATTCAGGAGAGAAACAGGTCAGCACGGAAAGAGGAAAGGATGTGCGAGAGAGAGATTTCTTGTCCAGTCGCCGCTCTGACACAAGGCCCTGCCCCATGGCCAAGGAAGGGGCTCCCACAGGCCCTCTGTGCTCGCTGTGCTTTATAGACATACCCGGTCGGGCTGTTACTCCCGCGGCTGCAAAAAGCCAAAGCAGGGAATACCCAAGAGGGCTGGGAAAGGCGGGAGGGTGACCTTTCTAGCTCGTTGGCTCTGTGATGTGCCTTCTAAACTTTTAAAGCTCTCCAGTGGCGGGAAGGTCCTGCAAAAATGGATCATTGGTTGTATTAAAATGAGAATCTCGAAGTGTTCATTTTTATGCTTTAACATTATAAGGCTACTTCATTAAACACAGGACAAAACACCATCTCACAATTACTGTGGCAAAGGCCCGGCTACCTTTCGAACACGTTTGATGCTTGTGCCAACAGTTCAAAGCCTTCTACTGTTTCATTTTTCTTTTTTTATTTAAATGCTTTGTTTCGATGCTACCTTCTCATCTTTGGTGACTGCCTCAGACTGAATACATTTTGCTGTAAATATCTTGGAACTAATTGCAAAAATGTTTCCAAAAGAGCCTGAGAAAATTAAACATAATAAAGAAAGGTCTCAATATTTTGCAGATTTAGATCCAGCATTCCCTGGGCTCAAATACTTGCCTTGTCTTCCCTCCCTCCCCAGAGACTGACAAGAACAAACAGGAAGCAGGTGGAAGTTGGCAAAGCTCATTGGGGTGATCTCGTCTTTATTTCCTCTCAGGGAAAAGATTTTCCAGATTAGTAGGGACTGCTCAAGTTTTATTTTACTTTGTATTTCTTAAATTCCTGGCGGAATGCTTACAGTGGTCTCGCAAAACGTTCTTTATATCACTGGTTCATCTCTAAGGAGTGACAGACTCCATCAGTGCGTGACTTTGTAGCGCGCTGTTTTCCTGCCCCGGCACCCTCTCACCTCTCAGTGTTCAAAACCCCCGTGATCCGGTTCTCCCGAGCCTCTGTGGGACCGGTAACCTCATTTACTTTATTTATTTATTCATTTTAAAATATATCTTTGCTGATTTTAGAGAGAGGAAGAGAGAGAGAGAGAGAGAAACATCAATGATGAGAGAGTCATTGATCGGCTGCCTCCTGCAGGCCCCCTGATGGGGATGGAGCCCACAACCCCGGCCTGTGCCCTGACTGGGAACAGAAACCCGACCTCCTGGATCTTAGGTCAACACTCAACTGCTGATCCACGCCCGGCTGGGCTAAACTCATTTACTTTAAATGTGTTCTTTGAAAGTACAACACATGGAATATAATCAATAATCTTGTGATAACTGTGGTTGGTGCCAGGTGGATACAGGAAATATCCTGGGGGGGCAGGAGGGGGAGACGCTTTGTAAAGTATATGGTCACCTGGATGACACCGTTGTAATTAGCTAGTTATGCATAACAGGGAAGGAGTGAAGGGAGACTCAGACATTATAGGCATGCAGTTTGGGCAGCTTTGCCGGGAAGCTGCAGTGTCACACTCCCCAGGGATCCAACAAAGGGAAGAGAGACACATAGACACACGCCCGGTAAAGTTGGGGTGACATAGGGAAGGTGCTTGTCTGTCAGTCTTTCCTGGGGACAGAGATGGCTGGCCAGAAAGGGCATGGCCACGGCAATCTGGAGAACACTTGGGAATACATAATCCCCTAAACAAAGAAGTTCACTATCTCTTGGGACTCTTGTTACTCTTTGTTTTCCCGTCTCCCTTTTATGGTTCATGAACTTGAGGGTTATGTAATTGTCCCTCTTCTTTGACTTACAGACTTTCCCAGATCATCTCAGTCACCTCAAAACCCCTATAAGGGTAATGATGAATACATCAACAACCACCATTTACTGAGTTTGTACTCAATCTGATGTGACTTATCTATTAATTATTCGAGGTAGCTATACAAATATTCGTATATATTAACTTAGCTCTCTCAGTTTCAAAGCTGAGGGAACTGAATCTCAGAGAGTCTGAGTAACTTGTTCAACGTCACACAGTCAATAAGGGTTGGAGTTCGAACTGGAATCCTGTCCTTCTGCTTGCAGAGCTCAATTTCTTTCCATCCTGACATGTTATGTATTTCCTACTTTCAAATCCACTCTCACGCCCACTGATGTTCACTCTTTCAATTAAATAAATACTTATGGATGCCCTGTGCTGTGCCAGACACAGGGTGAGGCACATAATGTGAAAGAGACCCAGTCCCCCTTAGGGGACTAACTAAATTGCATTCTTCCACAACTAACTAAATTGCACTCTTTTCTAAAGGAAAGCTACCTTTCTCCTTCACCAGCCAAATCTGCAGGTTTCTTGTATGTCCTGCATCAGTGCCTCCAAGTCCTGGCTTCACCTCAGCTTCACCGTGAGATCTGTGAAACATTCACGAGCCTGGCTTTAACTCCAGCCCTACTATTTCATCATATCTAGGACCAGGTCAGGAACATCTGCATTTTTATAAACCTCCACAGGGATTTTGACATATAGACAGGCTAGAGAACCATCCTCCTGTCTCAAATCATGACACTGTCTGTTCCCTTGGAGTTACCCTAAGAGCTTTCTAACCCCCTCCCCATATGCAGTGAGTCGCGACATTTGGGGTGCCATTTCTCGTTGCTCTTGAAGATGTCGCCTTCTGTTTATTCCTTCATTGACATTACTATATTTTAGATCCTGATCATTTTTTCCTGGTACTGAAATAGCTTTTTAACAAATCTTTTTGCTGCCCCTCTCAAATAGATCTATACTACCATCAGAGTGATGATTTGAGAACTCATATTTAATGATGCTATTTCCCAGCTCAATGGTACCTGTTACCTGTAGAATAAATCTCAAACCCTGTGGCTTGGCATCTAGAGCCTTCAACATTGTATTCATTCCTATTGCATTTTTACAACCTGGGTTCCATTGCTGACCTTATCTCGTGCCCTGATCCTTACGCTTCTTGAATATGTGTTTGCTTATTTAATGAGTAAACAAAATAATAGATTTAGGATCTAGCCACACAAACAATTCCACTGTTTTCTGCATAAGCAGTGGGTGAGACAAATAATGGGAATTGTCGACACAAGTAACAGGTTTTTGCTGTTTTTAGAAGCATTTTGAAGTACCTGGCTTGCTAGGTGAAAGGATTCCTTTAGAGCCAGAGGATAGCATTGTTCTCAGTGTTATAATTCATTGATGTTTAAGGTGATGAACTCGGCTTCCAACAGAGACTGGCTGATAAGAACAATTACCCCTCCCTCACAGTTGCTGCTGAGAGAATTGGGTTAGCAGCTACCTCGGAATTAGTCATTCACTTCTCTAAGACAGAATGAAAGAAACTGCATTGTAGGCTTTTAAAAGTTATGGCTCTGCCTTCTCCCTCTGCTGTGTGCTCCGAGGGCAGCTCTGTTGCAACTCTTCTGCCCAGAGTCAGTGCCCAGCACAGTGTGACTTGCATTTATACAAAATATGTGATTCTCAAAAGAAGCAGCTACTGTCCCCCACTTTTTTATAGTAAGGCCGAGGCATATAAAGCAGGCTAATTGTATCTTTGAGATGTTACCCGAGTGACTTATACAAAAGTTCTAGCTATGGCTCCAGTGCTGTTTAGGACTGTGGAAAGCCTATGATGAGTTTAGACTCCCATTGAAATTAGACAGTTTAATAACTGTATATTTTACATCATTTAAGCATAAGCCCCAAGTTTGTGGACTACCATAAGGTGCTCTAAGCATTTGAATATTGAATCAGTGGGTCTAGAGTCTTCTCCCCAGTACTGACTTAAAACCCCATGGCTCAGAGGACGCTACCAGAACCATGGCGCATTCATTCATTTGGAAGTTATCCTATAGAAGAGCGAAGCATTTGCCAACTGAAGCAACTAGTTTGTACCCTGATGCCAGTGATCAGAATATCTTTGTCGTTATCTTTGCTCGCCAAACTCAGGAACTTAGTGATGGACATAAAATGATCTAGTCTTTTTTCAAAGCCAACCTCTGTGCTCATCTCCTGACCTCTTACTGCAGAGAATTCCATGCACTTCCCCCAGATAATAAAGTATTACCTATTATTAGATTTAAATTACTGCTGTCTAATTTCATTGAATGTCTCTCTGCTCTAGTATCATAGAAGAGGGTAAAGGAGAAAACTCATTCCTTTCCATTGGGATCTTCAGTATTTAGAATCCCTTATATCGTTTCTTTCTTTTTCTTATTTTCATGCTTAAAAATTTGTTGGTTTGCATTTTGTCCAGGAGGGAGGATTATTAGTGTGCTTTTAAAACAGTAGAAATGTAATAACAAAGGCCTTTCTCATATTTACTTTTGGGAAAAACAAAAATCAGAAAACAGTGACTGTGTGTTAGTTCCGATCTCTTTCCCGGGGGCTTGGACGGTCCCCGTGCGGATCAGCGGGCCTGTGGCTGCTTTTTAATCCTGTCTTGGATGATGTCTCTTCTGTCTTCTGGCAGGTAGTCAAATACCATTAGGGGTCTCTGGTGGTGTTTCATGGTCCATCCCACGTCTTTTATTTCCCTAGTAAAATGTTGGCTGCCTATAAAATGACTGTGACGCCCCTTTGTTGTTTGTTTGTGAATAGGTAGAAAGGACTAGAGCTTTGTGCAGAGAAAGATGGCAAAGGAAGACTTGCTGTTGCAAGTTATTTGAATTTTAACCACAACTTCTAAAGCCTCTGGTATAGTGAAGCCCATAGAGCAAAGGACTGGGTATTTTGTTACCTTCTGAGGATACAGGAAGCAAAGATTGTACACAGTCCTTGGCGCCATACTTCTGTCTGGCATTTTTTTTTTTTAAAGAATCTTTATAAAAAGACCCCTGATATATTTCACTCTTGCTCAATCCTTTGTAAAGAGCAGAGAGGGGCTGGAGCAGAGAAGAACCTGGCTCACTAGTTTTCTCCCTATGCTAGCAGGAAGTTCCTTTTCCCTAGAAAGTGCTGGACTTTTCTGGAGATTGTATTGCTGTGAACTCCAAATAACCACAGTCCAGCAGGAGCCATGTTGAATTTTAAAAAAATAACTTATTTCGCTCAAGCCACAATTTCTATCATCAACAAAGGGAATTACCCTATTCCTCTACCCACTATTGAAATCATAACCTATATTGTATTAACCACTAGTGACATGCCTAAGACTGTTCCTCGAAAGACATGCCATTGTTTTGCCCTGATGAGGGTCCCTTCTTGGGACCAGGAGAAGCCACCGGTTCAGAGGAATGCTGAGCCTTCAGAACAAATGCAGCTGAGAGAAGACCTCAGATAGAGAAATGTGGTTAAAGAAACAGAGCTGCAGCAGTAGCAGCCTTGCAGGGCTAACAAGCAGAGACTAAGACCCACCTGTATGTCCAATAAGAGCACTGAGCAAGGGGTGGCTGTCTCAGCATAGAGCAGACACATGGGTCAAGGCAAAATGGACCCTGGGATAAAGCTTAGGCCTGTCAAGCAGGGAGTCACAGTTGGTGGCACCTGCCCAGGTGCCTTAAGGATTTGCAGGAGGTGGCCTCCTGATCTTCATTGCACTAGCTTTCCAGTATCACCATAAAACTGCTTCTGCCTGAAATCCCTAAAAAGGTTCCTGATCAAAGCCTGACTAATACTAGAGATAAAGTGCTGCTGGAACACTGACAGGAAATACCAGGCAGATGCTTAGCAGTTGGAGGACAAGCAATAAAGAAACCATATGGGGGCTAAAAAGATAGTGGCGTATGTTATGGAAAATGTTTTAAAGATTATAATCTACTATGCATTGAAATTGTGCACCTTCTCAGCTCACAGCTTTAGAGGAAGAACCTGGAAAACAGGATTTTGGTCATATGTCCTTGCAACTGAATGCAAGCCGTATGGTTGTGTGTTAGCTGAGCTGACAAGGTGATCAGGAGAGAGTTACATTGCTCGCCAGCAGACACAAGCGCAGAGAGCTTCCTGAGATTTGGGGCCTCGACTCTTGGAAAAGCCTCTTGCTCCTAGAAAATTTTTAGAAGGCTTTGAGTGACAAAGGTCCAGTGAAACTTCTCAGCTGAATCATGTGACTCAGGGAGCCAGTCAGGTTAAGAATGTGGCTCTTTATTTCATCATTTCATAAAGCTTCAGAGTAGACCCCATTACACTGAGAACTACGTCTAGAAAGAACTTTGGTTGTAGTTGCTGGCACATCGAATTGGCTGAAGGCAAGGAATTAGAAGCCTTTCGAGTTACCAAGAGAATTATATTGACACAGACTCCATGAGCCTTTACTAATAAAACCTTTGTTCCAAACTTAAAACAACTCATGCTTCTAGAATAGGAAGGACTATGAGTAGCCCTTAAGTAGAGCTTGCTTCCTCTCCCATCTCCCTCACACTTCAGATACTGCCAAGAGGATAGATTAAGGAAGAGCCTCCAAAATGGGAGCCAGAAGATAAAACGGCCCAGGGTGTCCTGAAAAGAAAGCAGGTTCAGGGCCTGGACTAGGAACCTCTCCTGTTCCCTGGTTGGGGGGCAAGGACTTCACAAATTTTGACAGAGAGATATGGGAAATGTGAAGCCATGACTGCTTTGTGTCTGCAGTAAATGAGTTCTGACCTTGCTCCAATGTTCCATATTGGGAGAATATGCAGGGAGTCTAAGCCTTCCATTCTTAACCCAAAGATTGCCAGGTTCATAGTCACCACACCCCAACCATATGGAGGCTACTACAATTGTTCTGACATCCTGGACTCTAAGCTGGATGCAGTGATGAGAGGGGTTTTCTCCCTCTGGCAGGGGGCGAGTGAGTTCCATTAGTGGGAAATCAAGTGAAAATGTCAAGGTATTTTCCTATGGACAGAACCAATGTGATATGTTGTCACACATATCTTCATAGGTTCTGGGAAAATACAGATTTCCAAGTTTGCTTGCATTTTAGGGCCATGCAACTGAGTTCTGGACGGTGGAATGTGCTTCAAAGATGTGAGCCAAGAGATCCACTAGTTTTTCTTGCGTGGTCACAGTGGTTAGTGGTGTCACAGGATGGAAGGGGCTGAGTCACAGACTTCTTGCCAGGACCCCAGACTAACCTTGCTGTCTGGACATTCAGCATGTCCTACCTACACTCAATACTATCCAACTGAAGCTAAATGTTTGCAACTTTGGACATATCTAACTACGTCATTCTGTCCTCAGTAAAATATCCAATTTGAGCTAAAGGTTTACCGATTTGGGTGCGTCTAACTTTCTTGCTCTATTATCATTATGCACCATGCACATCTTTGGATGCATGTTACTACTTTATTTTAAATAAAATATTAGAGTAGAAATTAGCAGGCTATTGAAATGATTGTCCCAACCACCGTGAAGGCAGAGTGCAACCTAAGTTTTTGGTTGGGAGGAAAGGCTAAGTGAATACTCACTGGCCAGCAGACATATAAAAGCAATTTCTCCCATGAAAGGCAGTTAAACGCTATCACTGCGGCGATGGAAACGTTCTACATCTGTGCTGTGTAGTACGACAGCCACTCGCCACACGCGCCTGCTGAACATTCAGATGTGGCCAGGGCACCTGGAGAATGAATTATTTTATTTTACTTCCTTTTATTAAATCAAAATCATCTCCTGTGGCTAGTGACTAGTGACAGCGCTTACCTGCCTATTTAGAGTCAAGAGTCTGCTGCTCAAAATGGGAAAAACCAGCCCAAATACAACCAGCATCTTACTGAGGCTTCTTTTTCCCGAGTGTATAGATGTGATACAAGGTCCACTTTAACAGCGGTTTTACAAATTGTGTTAAGAATTAAGACAAGAAGACACAAGTGGAGATTTGTGTGTGTGTGTGTAAAACAGAAGTTGGTAGATGAACTCACTCATACATACCCCCCCACCCATGGTTTACAAAAAACTTATCTTCACTTAAAAAAAATTAAGAATTAAAAATAGTGGTTTAGAATCCTAAGGACAATTCTCCATTGGGAAAGGCATATAACATGACCAAGGTAAACACAGACAAATCATCTGGCTATTGACTAACCAATCCATTTTGGGGAGCGTATTACAGCTTTTCTTTGAACAGGAATCGGAACAGCTGCCTCCCACGGGATGGGAACATTAAGTGCTGCAGAAGCTCTGACTATTAACGAGCTGCAGGTCGCGCTGATTTACACCCCGCTTCAGCTTCTTTCCCCCCCGAGGGGCCACTGGAAATACATTACGCTGCATACCCAGCGGTAAGGTGACAGCGGCGAGCGGTCGCTGCCCTCCCTCGGCTATTTTATAGGCACCCGAGACTCTGCCTGGCAAGGGGGAAACCAACAGCCCAGTTCTAAGTTCCTTGGAGGTGTTTTTTTTTTTCATATATAAGCGATAAAAAGGGGCAAGAATACACGTATTCTGAAAGAGCACAGGAAAACTGCACGTAGGAAAAGGGCAGGCGCAGAGTCAGTGGTACTTTGTTTAGAGCCTTCCTTCCAGTGATTTTTCTTTCTCCTGAACAGGAGGAGTCTGGCAGATGGAAAACCAGAAAAAACAATTTCCTTTCCCTACAATGCTCTTCCCTCCTGCCTGAAAAACCTCTAACAGGTTTTCAGTTAATGGGGAAAGTGAATTTGCCTTCTGCTGGGAGCAGGCCTTTCTGTGTTCAGCTTGGCTCTCACGTTCTTCCCACTTACTCTATTACTCGGGAGTGTCTGCCTCTCTTCCCCCCCTCCAGGAGCTCTTTGCACAGAGATGACCTCTTCTTGAACTGGGAAAGACCCGCTGAAAGAACATTCCGTTGGTGAAATATACTTTTCTGTAGACCTTTGATGCTTCACTGAGACTCATACATGTTCACTTTTACAAAACAGAGCAATCAGTGAATTATTTATCACATTAAAATTTTAATTTAGAGTTTTTGAAAGAATATCTCACAAGGAGTTAAAATAAAGCTCAAATATTATTAGACAGGAGCTGTGAAGCATAAAATTGGGACACCGAGTTCATTTGTTCCTAATCTCCTCCTTTTACAGATGGTGAAACCGAGACCCAGAATGGTTAGGTACCCAAGGCCATTAAACAAAGGGATGCCTGTAAAATCAGTTTCAGGAAACAGGCACCGTATTCGGTCTTCATTGTGTCACTTGAGTGTTGTTCTTGCTGGGACATGTCATTTTCTATCAAAGTTCTCTGTACAGATTGATGAATATGCATTTGTTGATATTACCTCAGGCCCTTTTAGTTGAATTTTGTTTCTACATTAAGCACTAAGGATACAATTATAAACAGACAAAAAAACAATCAAAGCAAATTCTTGCCATTAAGCCTTATATCTATTTTTTTTTAAACTGATAGATCAAGACCCTACCTAACCACCCATTTTAGACACATGTCTTGCCTGCGGGAAGCCTAGCTACTGACACTTCGTTTCATTGTGTTCAGGGCAATAGACTATGATAGTGAAGTATTTTTCTGAATCTGTCCAGTTTGAAGAATTTCCAGAATGGGTCAACTCTAAGTGGATTGTTGTGTACTGTTGAATCTCAAGAAGTTTTGTTTTCTTGTGGTAGAGCCCTGAGACTATCTAAAGCGACTAATGGGAATGGTGAGAGAATTATATTAACAAGCAAAAACAAGAAGAGCAACTGAATGGCCACATCCATGAATCTAAGAGTTTACAGAATTCATTTCAATACTCAAATAGAAATGAAATGAAGTTAGATGCCAAATTGTATTCTGGGCTGCGAAATTGTCACATATACTTTCATACAGCATTATAGGGATGGGGCTGGCAGACAGTCTAAGAACTTCAGCGAGTGCCAATAGCCTAGATACCCGCAGAGCTACACCTCAAAGTGCCAAGAGAAAATCTATTCATCCAGCAGTAGTTGTATCTGTTTGCAAATTAATTTTCTTGAATAAATTCCCATTCCCCAAAAAACATTCAGAGAGGACACACACCCTGCTGATAATCCCACCGAAGTGTGTTTTACAGATGGGGGATTAATACGGCCAAATGTTTGATGGCCCTTTTTTTTTTAAAAAAGTGTCCTTCCTACTAATAAAAAGCAATTGTGAAAAGAGAACTATCAGCGACTGGTGGCTCTAGTAGAGGGGACAGTGTTTTGGAACCGGAACAACACAGCATAACTCCGGGTTTGGGGGGTGTTGGCTTGGCATGACTCCTGCTTCTCGGTTATGTGCGGTGCCTCTGCTGTGATGGACACATAGGGGACGCAATGAAAACAGGAATCGTTCTGGTTAAGAGGAGATGAAGGCCACTGGTAAGTAGCCCTTCCTCACAGCTCCTCAATTAAAAGACATGCATATTTTTAACTAGCGCAAGTGTATTTGAGTTAACAAGCCCTTTTCTCTCTTGCTGAAAGTACCCGTTTTTACTTTCGAATCAATCGTTGCTTAGATAGAACTAATTACTCTGATGTGATTGAATTGCTCCTAACACCCAGCTGAGATTATTCTGTTGAGGAGCAAGAGACTTTGGGGGACTGAGCAGGCAGAAAGGAGGGAACTGCAGGAATGGACAGTAAAGGGAAGGTGGTGTGTCACACAGGACACCAGGGGCCCAGAAGGCTAGAAAGGAATGTTTGTTAAACATGAAATGTGGAAAAGCCAAAGAAAACTACATCCTTTGGCCAATGGGGCATGAATGCTTTTCCTGAAACCACCTGTGCCTCCCTTTAATAAATTGCTAACACTCAAGTAGATAATGTTGCAGCTCTATGAAATGAACCAATTCATAAAATTCAAGGGAATGGGTAAAAGATTATGTAGTAAATGGAATATTCTTTTTATAAGAGGTATAGCTAAACTAATTGGAGCCAAAGTTAGTTTAAACTAATGACAATTCACATACTTTGGGTAAATTTGATCTTTAGAATAGTTTTAAATAGTGTTTTATCACTTAACAGGCAGAGGGCAGGCAGGGGCCCTGTGAGCTCATCTCAGTATGGCTGGTTCACATCCAGTGAGGTCCAAGACCCTGAGGTCACTCTCACTCCTATTATCTAATATTCATATGGCTCTAAGCACCAACTTCCCCAACCACTTCTCCCATCTATCCAGCTGCTGAAGCCCTTCCACAATTGGCTTCTGAAAATCCCCAATATCTTCAGTGTCTGCTGTGATTGTTTACTTCACCCTCTTGTTTTAATGGGAACCTGGTTCTTCCCTGGTGATTTACCACGGAGGCCTCTCAAGGGGTAGGGGTTTTCTTTCCCAAATGCCACATACCACTAGATCTGAAGGGATTCTCTTTGATACCCATTCACATTCCAAGACCATATCCTCTCCCTAAAAATATGCAGGTTTGATTCCCAAATCTATACATTATCCTTCCTTAAACATCTACTTCCATCTTCAGTCCATCGAACCTACCCCCTTTTCACGATCTTTCCTACCTTCTTCCTTCTCATCCTTTACCCAGCTTAAATTCTGTGCTCAGTCACTCTGATCACTCCTGTGGGCACTCTTGTTTCCCTTGCCCCACCCTTATCTCATAGTACCTGTTTGGCCAACCCCCTTGGCCAACTACAACTCTTCCCTTCCCCAGCACATGAGTGGTCAGACATTGCAGGAGAAAACCACACACTGTGTTCATAACCTACTAACATCAGTGGGCCCTGAGTGGCATCTGGCAGTCATGCCCCATTTCCCTACTTTCATTCTTTCACTCTGCTGGATGGCTATATCATATCCAGCCCTGTTTCCTTTCATTTTCACTCTGTAGCAATGTGTATACACTCTGTTTTCTCTGCCAGTCCTCTGAGGTGAGTGGCCACATTCCCAGCTAAGACTTGCCTTCTTTCTCTCCACTAAATACTATCCTCTCTTGTCTACTCACAGACATCGCTCCAGCAACTCTCATTTCTCTCTCCTACATCAGTAATTCTCCCCTTCTCTATTGGGCAATTTCAGTCTACAGCATGCTGTTATTTCTCCAGTCTAAAAGACAATTTTTTAAATTCTCCCTCCACCTCACTTTCTTCTCTTGCTACCTCTTACCCCATTTCACTCTTTCCTTTTATAGGTTTCTACACTTGTTGACTCCAGTTTCTCTCTTCTCCTCTCTTGGAACGATTCCAATCAGGCCATCATTCTACCATCTCATTGAAACTACCCTTATCAAGCATTGACCCTTGAAAAATATTGTTAGATGGTCTTCACATTGTAAATCCAATGGTTGAATCTCAGTTCCCATCTGACACAACATCAGAAGCATTTAACAGAATGCGCTACTCTCTTCTAGAAACAATTCTTCCACTTGGCTTCCAAAAAATCACTCTCACATATTCTTCCAGGGGTTACCCTCTCTCTCTCCCCCTCTCTCTCTGTCTTTCTCCCCCTACCCCCCCTTATCCTGATCTCTAATTGTGGAGTTCCCCTAGATTTAGTCCTTGGACTAAAAAGAAAGCTTCTCTTTCTTACATCTTTAGGTAGCATGTCTACTTGGATATCTAACAGGTATCTTAAATTTACTCTATAAAAGCTGGGTTCTTGATATTCCACCCTTTTCCCCACCTTAACCTGCTCTTTGCACAGTCTCAGTTAATGACTACTTTATTTTTCCACTTGCTCAGGCCAAAACTCTTGGCCTTCTTTGCCTTCTCTTTTTCCCTCACACTCATTATTGAATCCATCAGCAAATTATACTTGCTTTACCTTCAGAGTATTTCCAGTGACCACTTGCCCTTGTTCATGACAACATTATCACTCATCAGAGGATTGCAGCAGCCTCCTTCCTGGTGTCCCTGCCCCTCTGCAAAGCAGGCAGAGAGGTCTTGCTGAATCCTGCAGCACAGCTGGACCCTCCTCTGATGGAATCCCTCCAAGGGCTTTTCTCTTAGAAAGAATAAAAGTTGAAGACTATGATGGCCTCAGGGCACTATTTGGCCTGGTTCTGCTTAGTTCTCTGACTTCCTTTCCCCTCACTCACTCACCTCCAGCCATGCTGGCCTCCTTACTCTCCCTTTCTCTTGGCCAGGAATCTAGAAATGGCATATAGGAAGCACTAAATAAATAAATATCAGCGGAATCTGTCAGAGCTTGAGATATATTGCAGCTTACCCAAACACATTCGGCAAAGAAATGATTAGAGCTTGGATGTGAATTCCAAACTGCCTGGCCTCAAACCCGTGCTCTTTCCTGGGAGTGATGCTACTTTTACTTTTGGAGTATGACTCCAAATGGGTAACTTTAAAACACATACCAAAAAATGATTTTCAGATTTTAGGATCATTAGAAAACATTCTTTCTTGAGTTTATATATAAACCATCAAAAGGCAGAAATTTCAGACATTTTTTTTCCCCTTGAAAATGTATGCTGAACATTTTGACTCTTTAGACATGGTTGACTATTTTGTTTTTATTTCTCATATGGCTACCTTGAACTGTACTTTACCTCCTACAAATACAGCTGCAATGATCTTGTTTATTATTGCTTTTTTTCTTAGAGGAGAATATAGGTTTTCTACTGCTATTGAACCCCTTATAGATTTTGGTTCAAAGAAAACCTTTTGAACTTATAATAGGTTTTGAATTCATGGATCCTGAAATGAATTTCTGGCCCTTGGATAAGTTGTCTTAGAGATGGAGATAGGAAGGAGTGATCCTCGCACAGATAAACACATTAACCACAGTTTCCGTAAATAAGACTGATTCTTCCAGGGCTGCCAGCTCAGAAAAGATTAGTCTGAGAGCTGCTCTCCAGCCTGCATGCTCATAAATCTTCCTTGGAATTAGAGGGCTCAAG